>NC_091977.1:191074857-191736405 GCF_044704955.1 Pristiophorus japonicus
TAGTTGAGAAGACCCAGGAACGAACGCAGCTCCGTCACATTCTGGGGCTTGGGCGCATTTTTGATGGCCTCTGTTTTCACGTCTGTAGGCCTGATTCCGTCTGCAGTAATCTTTCGCCCAAGGAATTCTACCTCTGGAGCCACTGATATATCAAGAAAGACTGGATCAACTGGGCTCGTATTCACTGGAGTTCAGAAGAATGAGAGGGGATCTCATAGAAATGTTTACAATTCTGACGGGTTTAGACAAGTTAGATGCAGGAAGAATGTTCCCAATGTTGGGGAAGTCCAGAACCAGGGGTCACAGTCTAAGGATAAGGGGTAAGCCATTTAGGACCGAGATGAGAAGAAAATTCTTCACCCAGAGAGTGGTGAACCTGTGGAATTCTCTACTACAGAAAGTTGTTGAGGCCAATTGACTAAATATATTTAAAAAGGAGTTAGATGTAGTCCTTACTACTAGGGGGATCAAGAGGTATGGCGAGAAAGCAGGAATGTGGTACTGAAGTTGCATGTTCAGCCATGAACTCATTGAATGGCGGTGCAGGCTCGAAGGGCCGAATGGCCTACTCCTGCACCTATTTTCTATGTTTCTATGTTTCTATGAAAACGCACTTCGAACGTTTCAGCCTGAGTCCCACTTTGTCCAGACGACGTAGAACCTCTTCCAGATTGTGTAGATGCTCGGCGGTGTCACGACCTGTGACGAGGATATTGTCTTGGAATACCACGGTCCTGGGGACTGATTTCAATAGGCTCTCCATGTTTCTCTGAAATATGGCTGCCGCCGAACGAATGCCAAAAGGGCACCTGTTGTAAATAAACAGTCCTTTGTGCGTGTTGATGAACGTAAGTTTCTTTGATGATTCAACCTGTTCCTGTGTCATGTAGGCCGACGTTAGATCCAATTTGGTGAATGATTTTCCTCTGGCTAGCGTTGCAAACAGGTCATCTGCTTTCGGTAGCGGGTACTGATCTTGTTTCGAAATTCGGTTGATTGTGACCTTATAGTCTCCACAAATCCTGACCGTGCCATCGCTCTTTAACACCGGAACAATGGGACTGGCCCATTCATTAAATTCGACTGGTGAGATGACCCCCTCGCGTTGTAGCCTGTCCAATTCGAGCTCGACCTTTTCTCTCATCATGTGCAGGACCGCCTTGGCTTTGTGATGGATGGGCCTTGCATCTGGGCCTAGGTGAATCTGCACCTTGGCTCCCTTGAAGTTGCCAATTCCCGGTTCAAACAGTGAGGGAAATTTGCTCAGCACTTGAGCACACAAATCATCATCCACTGATGACAAAGCTTTGATATCGTACCATTTCCCTTTTATTTTCTCGAACCAACTCCTGCCAAATAATGATGGACCGTTGCCCGGGATAATCCATAACGGTAGATCATGAACCGCTCCCTCGCACGACACTCTTATTGCTGCACTACCGATCACTGGTATGAGCTCTTTGGTGTAGGTACATAACTTCGCATTTATCGGACTCAACTTGTGTCTCTCTGCCTTGGTCTCCCACAGCTTTTTGAAAGTCCTCTGGCTCATTATCGATTGACTCGCACCCGTGTCTAATTCCATGGATACCGGCACGCCATTTAATTTTACCTCCATCATTATTGGTTGGCTCTTTGTTAGGAACGCACGTATGCTATACACTTCCTCCTCGGAGCTCTCAAATGCCTCGGGCTGCATTGCCAGATCCACGCTGGATTGATCATCATCCACGTGGTGTGTCGCAGCTCGCTTGCTCCGCTGCGGACACATCCGCTGAAGATGCCCTGTCTTCGCACACCCTCTGCATACATACTGCCTGAAGCGGCACTGATGGGATCGGTGATTTCCCCCACAACGCCAACATGTTGAGCTCGGATTTGCGCCCGATGGCGGGCTTTGAGCGGCTCCCGTTCTCACAAACGCAGTCGAGTAGGCCCTCGATGGCAAACTTTGAGTGGCTCCCGGTCTTGCAGACACAGTCGAATAGGCCCTGCCATGTGCTGGCCGTCGATACAATTTTGTACACAGTACTTGCCGTGGAATTCCTGTTTTGTCGCGATATCTGCTTCATGCTTTTCTGCGTGGACATGCAAGTCTGGGCGATGGTGATGACCTTGCTGAGGTCCGGCGTCTCCGCAGCCAGCAGCTTACCTAAGATCGCCTCGTGGTTGACCCGATCATGAAAAAGTCACGCAGCATGTCTTCCAACGCAGGCCCAAATTTTCAAGGACCTGCAAGACGTCTCAGGTTGGCAACAAATGCCACTACGTCCTGGCCTTCTGGATGAACATGCGTATAGAAACGATATCTGGATATGAGGATTCCTTCTGTGGGTTTAAGGTGTTCCTGAACCAGAGCACACAGTTCTTTGTAATCCTTTTCTGTAGGAAGAGTGGGTGAGAGCAGATTCTTGATGAATGCATAGATCGTGCGGCCACAGACAGAGAAGAACTGCCCTGCGCTTCTCTGCATCCTCGTCTTTGGTTTGCTAGGAAATACTGGTCAAGATGATCCGTGAAATCTCCCCAATCCATTCCCTCATTGAATCTCTTGAGAATTCCAACAGTACTCAATTGTGCTGTGCTCGCCATACTTTTGCGTGGGTTTGTATTTGCCACACCGCCAGTTGTAGTGTATGAAATGATACAATGAACTCCGTACTGTGAGCCAGTGACCAGGTGTAACCTGGTCAGTCTTTAATGGCTTCCAGAAATGAAGATACAAAGGTGAAATTCAGGTTATATACCGGGCCCAGCACGAGTGTACCTATGACCCTAGGACCACCGATGGTAGTGCTCCCTGGTGGTGGGCAGACCATATGTACATAGATTACAAAGTCAAAATATCGATAATTGTGAACCAATGTACAACACACGAGGTTCCTGCAGTTGTGAGTATGTGAGATAGGAATGTGGCACTGGGCAAGTAGGATGTGCACTGCTGAGAATGGGATTCAAGTACCTTTACCAGGATAAAGGGAATGTGTCTGGGGCTGTGCTAATTGTCCTATCTTGGACAATTCTACACCAGCCTCACGTCCCATGGGGCAATTTCCCCCGCTGGGCGCAAAGGGATCTGGGCACATGACGATGATGTCAACCCAGGGTGTGTGCCGGCCCGGGGCACAAATCGCGGGGAGTGGTGCAAACTCCAAATTGTCCCCAAAATCTCTGGGGCAATTTCACCCCAAGCGCCACCGCCACCTGCATTGGGCCAAAAGGCAATTGTGCCCCGTTAGCGCCTACCGGCGGCACTAACAGGACTCCAAAAAGGTGCAATTTTGGTCCCATAGTTTAGTCTGCCATAAAAAAAACTTACATTTTCCCAACTTTTGAATTACACAGCAACAAAAACAAAATAGGAGAAAAAAAAAAGCCATGCAAAAACACAAATAAAGTAAGCTAAAACTGCCAGCCCATCTGCTTTCTGCCAGCGGTCAGGGTAAAAATGCAGCCTACATCTCAGTTGAACACAAGAAAAGTTTTCTGCATGGACAGGTCTCTATTGAACTGTGCAGGAAAGAGGAACTTTTTGGCTCATTAGGGGCTAGAAATTCATGTACTCACCGCCAATCCGTAGCGCCATGAAATGGCGATAAAATGGTGGAATGGTGGACGCTGCTCTTTCGCCAGCTGGTGGTGGTTCCCACGGCGGCCTTCATATTCCTCTCCCTCTTTCCGCTGCCTTTAAGTAGCAGCACCCTGGAAAAAAAATGGCGGCTTAGTGATGCCAATTGGTGTACAAGGCTGACTTAATGTCACCATTCCAAACTTCGACTCTAGCGCTGAATTCAGCACTGGGTCCTAAGCACAAGCAGGCTGACAGTGGCGATGTCTGCCACTCTTAAAAGGACATACACATCATTCAGGTAATTTTGAAGTTAAGGGTTTGGACTAGGTTTTTTTTATTTTATTGAAGTAGCATGCAGCAATAGGTGTGAAAAGTTTTTTAAGTGTGTAGGAAGAGCTGCTGAATGCTTGCAAGGGCTCAGATAGTAAATGAAAGCCTTTGAGAAAACAGAACATGCTGCGAATACTCAACACCCATGGAGAGAAAAACAGTGTTCATGTCTCAGGTCAACCTGCTGCCTGACCAACTGAGTATTTCCAACATTTTATGCTGTCATTTCACGTTTACAGCATCCGCTTGCAGAGGGAAGAGAAAGGTACAGAAGAGGAAGACACAGAAGAAACAGAAGAGGAGGAAGTTGAAGAGGAGGAATCAGATGGAAGGATGCATCCCAGGCAGCTCCTTTGTGGCCGGGATGTCCGGAATGGAATTATCCGCCTGCGGTCCTACTGGCTGGGCAGGCTGCCTCTTCTTGTCGACCCACTGGCTGGGCAGGCTGCATTTCTTGCATGTGTGAAATGAGGAAGGCACAACGGTGGAGTTGTGCTGATGGGAGGGCAGGAAAGCAAGGGGTGCATACCAGAAGGAGGCTAATGTACGAGGATACCCGTATCTTGTATCCATTCAGCCCCCTGACTGGCCTTGGGCTCAACCATGTCCCTGCCAAGAATGGCCTGCACCATCTCCTCCAAGGGGGTGAGGTGAGACTAGGAATGTGAGATATGCTTCGTCATTGGTGCAGATTGTTAGTAGGTGAGTGATTGTGGGTTTTGCTTTGAGCAGTGTGTGAGGTTAGTGGTGCAGTTGGTAGGAGATGGCTTTTGAAGATGCATTCACTGAGGTCATGAAGCTTCTTTGGGCACTGGAGTCAGGTCATGGGGGTGGAGAGGGGTGGTGGCGAGGGGGGGGGAGTTGGTGACACTGCTGGCAGTGACGGCCTTAGTGATGTACTCTCGCAGCGTTCTTTCTGGGGGACATCCCAGTCCCTGTAGGTAGAGGGCCTGTCTTGCAGTGTTAACCCCCTGCACAAAGCTGCAGTTCTGTGGGCGAGATCCTGGGTACCACTTCCCTGGCTTGCTGAGCCATTTGTGTTAGTGCCGAGGCAGTTTTCCCATTTGTTGAGGTTAGGAAGGTATTTCAGCTTTAACAGCTGAATATTCACATTTGGAACTTCTTTTAAATATTGAATATTTCTTAAAAGGAAGAAAGGGCTGAAAAATGTGTTCATTCACAACTAGTCTCCAGTCATCTTGGGCAATCCTTGCCACTGTACCAAGACCAAGCTCTATCGAGCCCATGTGGTGACTGGTGTGCAAAGGCCACCACATGTTAAAAAAATCCACGCACAGGCATCTTCCACCCTTCAGGATGTAGTTCGGGTCCTTCATTGAAACACCTGTGAACTCGTTCCTTTTTTGGCGTGGAAGCAAGTCATCCTCGTTTCGAGAAACGGCCTATGATGATGATTTATTTTGTATTGCTTCAGTGTGCAACAGCAATCTTGTTGTACGAGATCCCTTGGGGAAGAGTGACCATAACATGGTAGAATGCTTTATTAAGATGGAGAGTGACACAGTTCATTCAGAAACTAGGGTCCTGAACTTAAGGAAAGGTAACTTCGACGGTTTGAGGCGTGAATTGGCTAGAATAGACTGGCAAATGATACTTAAAGGGTTGACAGTGGATAGGCAATGGCAAACATTTAAAGTTCACATGGATGAACTTCAGCAATTGTACATCCCTGTCTGGAGTAAAAATAAAACGGGGAAGGTGGCTCAACCGTGGCTAACAAGGGAAATTAAGGATAGTGTTAAATACAAGAAAAAGGCATATAAATTGGCCAGAAAGAACAACAAACCTGAGGACTGGGAGAAATTTAGAATTCAGCAGAAGAGGACTAAGGGTTTAATTAGGAGGGGGAAAATAGAGTACGAGAAGAAGCTTGCCGGGAACATAAAAACTGACTGCAAAAGCTTCTATAGATATGTGAAGAGAAAAAGATAACTGAAAACAAACGTAGATCCCTTGCAGTCGGATTCAGGTGAATTTATAATGGGGAACAAAGAAATGGCAGACCAATTGAACAAATACTTTGGTTCTGTCTTCACGAAGGAAGACACAAATAACCTTCTGAAAGTACTAGGGGACCGAGTGTCTAGTGAGGAGGAGGAACTGAAAGATATCCTTATTAGGCAGGAAATTGTGTTCGGGAAATTGATGGGATTGAAGGCCGATAAATCCCTGGTGCCTGATAGTCTGCATCCCAGAGTACTTAAGGAAGTGGCCCTAGAAATAGTGGATGCATTGGTGAACGTTTTCCAACAGTCTATTGACTCTGGATCAGTTCCAATGGACTGGAGGGTAGCTAATGTAACACCACTTTTTAAAAAGCGAGGGAGAGAGAAAGCGGGTAATTATAGACCGGTTAGCCTGACATCAGTAGTGGGGAAAATGTTGGAATCAATTATTAAGGATGAAATAGCTTAGCATTTGGAAAGCAGTGACAGGATAAGACCAAGTCAGCATGGATTTATGAAGGGGAACTCATGCTTGGAAAATCTTCTAGAATTTTTTGAGGATGTAACTAGTAGAGTGGACAAGGGAGAACCAGTGGATGTGGTGTATTTGGACTTTCAAAAGTCTTTTGACAAGGTCCCACACAAGAGATTTGTAAAGTCCTGTCCCTGCAGTACAGACTTACACAAGGCACATGCTGAAGTCAAGGTCACTCAGGACCTGCACCTTTATTTCACAGATCTCGAATCCCGCACTTGCCTGAAACCTGCCTTTATATACCTGTGTGGAACAGGTATGCAGTGTCTACTGCAAGTGCACCCCTGCTGGTAAGGTATGCTTGTGGTTACAGGTCATATCTAGTTACAGTCATGTATAGCATGGTAAGATACAGTTATATACAGTAGTGTGAGATACATGACATCACCCTCCCCCAAGGTCTTATTGTCTTTATAGATTCAGTCTCTCAGGTGGTCTACGCTCTCGCGTGGAGCGTCTTAGTTGTGGTTCAGTTGCTTGCTTTGGTGCCTGTTTTTCTTTCGGTGTGATTGCTGGTATCTCACCTGGACTGTCTGTTTCGTTCAGTATGATTGTTGGTATCTCGCCTGGGTTGTTTGTTGAGATTGCCCTTTCCTCAGGTTGTTCCCTCTGTCTGTCCACCAGGTGTGGTGTGAGTTCCACATTGTAGTCTGCCTCTGGTTCTGCAGTGTTGTTGGTGAATCTACTTTTTACTTGGTCTACATGCCTCCGGCAGGTTTGGCCATTGTCCATTTGTACAACCAGTAGCCTGTTCCCTTCCTTGCCTGTTACTGTCCCTGCAAGCCATTTGGGACCCCTGCAATAGTTTAGCACAAACACTTTGTCCCCTATCTCATTCCACCTCCCCCTCGAATTTCGGTCATAGTACTCAGTTAGCTTCCGGCGCTTTGCCTCAACAATTTCATGCATGACTGGGAGGATTAACGAGAGCCTAGTCTTTAAGGTCCGTTTCATCAATAGTTCCGCGGGGGGAACCCCAGTCAACGAATGCGGACGAGATCTGTATGCCAGCAGCAGTCGCGACAGGCGGCTCTGCAGCGTGGGACCTTGGATTTTAAACATGCCTTGTTTAGTGATTTGCACTGCTCGCTCCACCTGGCCATTGGAGGCCGACTTGAACGGTGCAGTCTTAATGTGATTTATGCCGTGGTCAACTATAAAATCTTGGAATTCTGCGCTGGTGAAGCACGGACCATTGTTACTGACCAATATGTCAGGAATTACATGCGTTGCAAACCTGGTTCTAAGGCTCTCCAGAGTGGTGGAGGTGGTGCTCGAGTTTAAAATGGTGCATTGGATCCACTTTGAAAATGCATCGATGACTACGAGGAACATTTTGCCCATGAATGGGCCCGCATAGTCCTCGTGCACCCGTGACCACGGTTTGGTTGGCCAGGGCCAGGGGCTCAGGGGGGCTTCCCTGGGGGCATTACTGAGTTGGGCACAAATGGTGCACCGTCAGACGCAGAGCTCCAAATCCGCGTCAATGCCAGGCCACCAGACGTGGGATCTGGCTAAGGCCTTCATGAGAACGATCCCCGGGTGCTCGCGGTGGAGCTCCCGGACAAACGCCTCTCTGCCTCGCAGAGGCATAACTACTCGGCTGCCCCACATCAGGCAGTCTGCCTGTAGTGATAGTTCATGCATGCGCCTATGGAAAGGTTTGATCTCCTCGGGGCAGGCATCGCGAGTCTCTGCACAGTCACCAGTTGAAACACACCTTTTGACTAAGGATAACGTGGGGTCGCTGGTCGTCCAGGCTCTGATTTGGCGAGCCATCATGGGCGACCCTATGGACTCAAAGGCATTGATTGCCATGACCATCTCACAGTCCTGATCGTCGGACCCTTCCGTGGTCGCCAGGGGTAGCCTGCTAAGCGCGTCGGCACAGTTGTCTGTGCCTGGTCTATGCCTTATTGTGTAGTCATAAGACTCTAGCATGAGTGCCTACCATTGAATGCACGCCAAGGCGTTAGGGTTTATTGCCTTGCTCTCAGATAGCAGGGACGTGAGGGGTTTGTGGTCGGTTTCTAACGCGAACTTGGCCCCGAAAAGGTATTGGTGCATCTTTTTGACACCGTACACGCACGCGAGCACCTCCTTCTCCACCATACCGTACCCGCGCTCCGCCCGCGAAGTAACCTGGAGGCATAAGCAATGGGTTGTAATTTACCCACACCATTGACATGCTGTAAAACGTACCCGACACCGTACGCTGACGCATCACATGTAAGAACTAGCTTTTTACCTGGGTCAAAAAAAGCCAAAACACTGTTGGAACATAGAAGGTTGCGTGTGCCTTATTGAAGGCGCGTTCTTGGGCGTCCCCCAAAACCAATCGCCCCCTTTCTGAGTAGCATGTGGAGAGGCTCCAGCAGCGTGCTCAAGTTCTGCATAAAGTTCCCAAAGTAATTGAGTAGCCCGAGAAAGGCGCGCAGTTCCGAGACATTCCGGGGTCTGGGTGCCAGGCGAATTGCTTCTGTTTTGGATTCTGTTGGGCGGATTCCATTCAGCGGCAATCCTTCTGCCCAAAAATTCAACCTCGGGCGCGAGAAACAGACACTTGGATTTCTTAACTCTTAGGCCTACCCGATCCAATCGCTTTAGTACATCCTTCAAATTGCGGAGATGGGAGTCGGTGTCCCTGCCCATGATGAGTATGTTGTCTTGAAACACAACCGTCCCCGTGATGGACTTGAGCAGACACTCCATGTTGCGCTGGAATATAGCAGCTGCCGACCTGATGCTAAATGGGCATCGATTGTACATAAAAAGGCCTTGATGTGTGTTGATGGTGGTGAGTAGCTTGGACTCTTCGGTCAGTTCTTGCGTCATACACGCAGATGTGAGATCTAGTTCCGAGAAAATTTTTCCTCCAGCCAATGTGGCAAATAGGTCCTCCGCTCTGGGCAGCGGGTATTGGTCCTGTAGGGAGACTCTGTTTATGGTAGATTTGTAATTCCCACAGATTCGTACGGATCCATCAGGCTTCATGACGGGGACGATGGGACTTGCCCAGTCGCTAAATTCCACAGTGAGATAATGCCTTCCCGCAGAAGCCGGTCCAGTTCATGTCAATCTTTTCCCTCATTACATAAGGCACAGCTCTAGCCTTGTGATGGACCAGTCTGGCATCCTGTGTGATGTAGATTTTAACTTTAGCCCCTTTGAAGGCGCCCACACCTGGCTGAAAAAGATGTTCAAATCGATTTAGAACTGTTGAGCAGGAGGTCCATTCCTCTAACAACATGGCGTGAACATCATCCCATTTCCAATTTGGTTTTGCTAGCCAGCTTCTCCCCAACAGTGCTGGGAGATCTCCGGGGACAATCCACAGGGGAAGTCGGTTCACCATCCCTTTGCGCTGCCAAGGACTGGGATGATTTCTTTGGTATAGGTCCTTAGTTTGGTGTCGACCCTTGTGAGTTTTGGTCTGTTGCTTTTGTGCGGCCACAGCTGTTCAAATTGTTGGACGCTCATGAGAGATTGACTCGCTCCCATGTCCAGTTCCATGTTGACGGGTATCCCGTTGAGTAGGACCCTCATCATTATTGGAGGCATCTTGTTATAAGAACAGTGGACATTGATCGTGTTGACCCGCTATACATCGGTGTCCCGGGCACTGTCCCCACCGTCTTCTGGTCCGCTTTCCGACCCTTCCAATTCGTATACCAGCCAAGCTGCTGTTCTTCTGCACATGCGGGCCAGATGCCCTGTATAGTTGCAGTTTCTGCAAACGACATGCTGAAATCGACAACCCCTTGATGAGTGCCTTTCCCCACATCTTCAGCACAGACCGCTTCCATTGTTTCCGAAGGATTAGCTGCGTCTGGTTGATCTCTCTTGAGCTTCCCTCAGTGCTTCTCTCCTTAGTTCATTGGAGAACTCACATAAACTATCCAGCCTCCGAAGTTATGCCACAAAGTCGGGTATGCTCTGGCCCACACAGCGTCTGTAGTTGTAGAACCTGTGTCTGGCCATGTGTAGGCTGCTCGCTGGCTTCAGGTGGTCTCTCACCAGTGTGCTCAATTCTTCAAATGACTTGCTTGCTGATTTCTCGGATGCCAGCAGGTCCTTCATTAAGGCGTATGTTTTCGAGCCACAGCTGGTCAAGAGATGGGCTCTTCTCTTGTCTGCCTTATCATCGCCCAACCAGTCTTTGGTTACAAAGTTTTGCTGGAGCCTTTCTATAATGTCCTCCCAATTATCTCCAGTATTGTATTTCTCATCTGAGCCGTTGGTCGCCATTCTGTGGATTCTGTGATCCTGTAACTCGTCGCCACTGTAAAGTCCTGACCCTGCAGCACAGACTTACACGAGGCACATGCTGAAGTCAAGGTCACTCAGGACCGGCACCTTTATTTCACAGCACTCTAATCCCGCACTTGCCTGAGACCTGCCTTTATATACCTGTATGGAACAGGTATGCAGTGTCTCCTGCAAGTGCACCACTGGTGGTAAGGTATGCTTGTGGTTACAGGTCATATCTAGTTACAGTCATGTATAGCATGGTAAGATACAGTTATGTACAGTAGTGCGAGATACATGACAAGATTGGTGTGCAAAATTAAAGCACATGGTAATGGGGGTAATATACTGACGTGGATAGAGAACTGGTTGGCAGGCAGGAAGCAGAGAGTCGGGATAAACGGGTCCTTTTCAAAATGGAGAGCCCAGTCACTATGGGCAGTCTGGATAGGCCTGAGGCACCGCAAATAGCAGACACTCAGGCCAGCGCCCAACAACCGGAGCCCCAATTCAGGCGCTCCACAAGAGAGCGTAAACCACCAGAGAGACTCAACCTGTGATCCCAATAAGACTTTGGGGGGGAGGTGATGTCATGTATTCAACCAGCATTGTGACCCATGTATAATCTGACCTAAGTTGTACACTGTGAGAACAATGACCACTAGGTGGGAGACACTCCTAACCTGGACCTTCAGGTATAAAAGGGGAAGCTCCACCCACCTTCATCACTTGAGTGCTAAGGAATAAAGGACAGGTCACAGATTGACCTTCTCTCAAGCATGGGCCTTGTGTGCATTTATACTGTATAGTAAGGACCTATCACTATTTTCTATGTTTCTATGTTTCTATGGCCCCTTTAATTCTTAGGCCTCTTCATTACCCACAATTCCTTGTGAGTTCCACAGCTTCGCTCACAGAGGTTATGGGAAGCTGCAATGCTGCACCTGAACAGAAACATTGTCACAGATCCCTCCAGCAAGGCCACCAGGACGGCGTTGCATGGAAGATGAGCGCTGCCCCCCGGACCAATTTCACTCGCTTAGCATTGCAGACATTTCCAGCGGCCGTTAACTGCAGTTACCGGTGACACCGGTAACTTTGCTGGTGAACACGAATTTCCCCCTCTAGGTGCTAAAATCACCAAGGCCAGGAATCAGCATGTTTGGCACTTAAAGTAGATAAATCACCAGGAGTGGATGGGATGCATCCTCGAAGGCTGAGGGAATTGAGGGCGGAAATCGCGGAGGTACTGGCCATAATATTCCAACCCTCTATAGATATGGGGGTAGTTCCAGAGGACTGTAGAATTGCAAATGTTACACAATTGTTTTAAAAAAAAAAGGATGTAAAGATAAATCCAGCAACTACAGGCCAGTCAGTTTAACCTTGGTAGTGGGGAAGCTTTTAAAAACAGTAATCAGGGACAAAATTAATAGTCACTTGGATAGGGGTGGATTAATTAAGGAAAGTCAGCATGGATTAGTTAAAGGCAAATCATGTTTCACCAAATTGATCGAGTTTTTTGATGAGGTAACAGAGAGGGTTGATGAGAGTAATGCAGTTGACATAGTGTCCATGGATTTCCAAAAAGCGTTCGACAAAGTGCCACATAATAGGCTCGCCAGCAAACTTGAAGCCCATGGAATAAATTGGACAGTGGCAGCAGGTATACAAAATTGGCTAAGTGACAGGAGACAGAGGGGCCGAAATTCTCCTGTTGTGCTTCTCCCGTTAGCGCCTCCATACAGCACTAACGGGGTGCAAACCTGTTTTCGCCCAGGAGGGTGGGGGGGGGGGGCGGCGCTACCAGCTCCTGCGAAATTGCGCGGGAGTTAGCGAAGGCGCTGACACAGTAGCAATCCAAGCCGCCGCACAACCGGCGATGATGTCATCGTCATGCGTGCCGACCCCTTAGCGTCCCGCGGAGACCCCGTTCTACCCTGCAGTGGAAATTGGCCAGCACCCCATGAGGCTGCCACGAGCAGTGTCAGAGCTCGCCTCGCGGATCGCGAACTGGGCCAACACCCGCTCGCGGGGCTGAAGTTAAAGGGGAAGTGTGCTGCGCCGTGCGCTGCCATTTTCTCATTTTAGTCAGCACACCGGTTGGCCCGTCTTGATTCTCAATGGCGTGTTCCAGGCTGCCATCGTGCAGCCGGGCACTCCATTTGTGTGCCGGGCTGCAGTCTCGATACCACGCTGCCCTGGTAGGCCATCAGAGGCCCTGCAGGGTGCGCAGTGGCCCTCCCCTTTAATGAAGGTGAGGGGCATTGAAATGCATCAGCGCTACGCATAGAGGCCACGTGGCATTCATGCCAATCCCACCCGAATAGCACCCCAGATACTGCTCCAACAGGAAGTGAAGCATGTGCAACATTGCGCTCCACTTCCTGTGTGGGGCGGGATGTCCACAACAGGTGCAGGAAGTCCCTCGCTGACTGGGTTACCACCCCCAAACAGGGCGCTGGGGAATTTTGGCCTCAGAAAGTAGTGGTGAATGGCTGCTTTTCGGACTAGAGCTAGATATACAGTGGAGTTCCCCAGGGGTCAGTTCTAGGACCACTGCTTTTCTTGATATATATTAATGACTTGGGAAAGGGTGTACAGGGTACAACTTCAAACTTTACAGATGACACAAAACTTGAAAGTTTAGTGAACAGTTGGGAGGAGAGTGATAGACTTCAGGAAGACATAGACAGGCTGGTGAAATGGGCAGACACGTGGCAGATGAAATTAATGCAGAAAAGTGTGAAGTGATGCATTTTGGTAGAAAGAATGAGGAGAATACTTATAAGCTGAATGGTACGATCCTAAAGGGGGGTGCGCGAACAGAAAGATATGGGGGTATGTGTGCATAAATCATTGACGGTGGCAGGGCAAGTTGAGAAAGCAGTTAAAAATGCTGACACAGAGTACAAAAGTGTGGAAATGATGATGAACCTGTATAAAACACTAGTTTGGCTCCAACTGGAGTACTGTGTCCAATTCTAGGCACCACACTTTAGGAAGGATGTGAAGGCCTTAGAGAAGATGCAGAAAAGATTTATGAGAATGATTCCAAGAATGAGGGACTTCAGTTTTGTTGATAGACTGGAGAAGCTGGGGTTGTTCTCCTTGAAACAGAGAAGATTGAGAGGAGATTTGATAGAGGTCTTCAAAACTGGACAGAGTAGATAGAGAGAAACTGTTCCCATTGGCAGAAGGGTTGAGAACCAGAGGATACTGATTTATAGTGATTGAACCAAAGGTGATGTAAGAAAAAACTTTTTTACACAAGCGTCGGGTTAGATCTGGAATGCACTGCCTGAAAGGATGGTGGAGACAGACTCAATTTTATCTTTCAAAAGGGAGTTGGATAAGTATCTGAAGGGAAAAAAATTGCAGGGCTAGGGGGAAAGGGCAGGGGAGTGGGACTAGCTGAGAGTCGGCACGGGCTCGACAGGCCAAATATCCTTCTTCTGTGCTGTAACTATTCTCTGATTCTATGAGTTGCAGACATGGTAACCATTGTCTCTGAACCCCTGGACCAGGGATGAAGTCAGAACAAATGTTGATCAACTTTCATAAAAGTGCTAACATTAATATATAAAATAAAGAGTCAAAGGTTAGTTATGGATTGTAAGGCCGTCTGTGATGAGTTGCTTTCATGTTACCATTACATAATGCAAATATGGCTTGGCTATGGAAATTAATGTGCAAATAAGCTATAACTAGTATAGATCCACATTGTGGAGAAAATACAACCTGGTGCTATCATAAATTCATATTTGATATGCCAACTGCTCAGCAATGGCAGGCGACTGGAAATGGTGAGGAATGGGCAAAAATATATCTATCTACTGTCATTTATATCCTGTGTTTAACATGGTGTGACTGAATTGGCATTTTCTAGGGGCTCAGAGTTCTTTTTGTATGTTTGGCTGCCACAGGCTGAACAGTGCTGAGTAAACACTATCCTGTAGCTCGTCATTCATCAGGTGGCACGGGTTGGTAACCACCTGCCTGGACATCGTCAGCCTTTGCATGCACTTCTTCTCCATTTGGGACAGGCAGTTGCTTCTTGGTCTGTGCACACAGTGCTGAAGGTAGTTGTTGCAGATGGTCATTAATGTTCTATGAAGCTTTCACTCCCACTTTGCTCTCGGTCTCTTCTGGTGATATAGGACAGCACATAACGCTCACCACATCGCGGAGACACAATAAATGCCAATTCATGCTGGGAGAATATATTCCACCAAACGGAAAACAATACCTAGTGAAAAGCCCTTAATAGAACAATGCCAGAGAATTAATGTTCATAAGTTATTTTCACTTGCATAGCACTAAAACTGCCAAATAACAATGCTGCATCTGTTTTCTTGCTTTTTCTGTCCCTTTTAATACTAAGCTCCATAGGTGCTGGCAGTGGAAAACATACCTGATGCTGAATACTTGTGGCAACTAGGAATCAGAAATTAATGTCTTTTTTTATTGATTCTTTTAATTTTTTATCTTCAATTGTGAGTTTTGAGGGTGTTTTTATAGTGTGGAGTAATTCTGGGTGGATGTTCATTTTTTTAAATTAGTAACCAGCTGGTCTAATTACACAGTACATTTAGTAGCCAGATTACAAGCCACAATTTTAACTCGGGGCGGGATTTGGGTGAGCAGGGTTCGAGGCAGTGATGAGGGCCAGGAAATTTTAGCACCAGGGTCTCACCTGCATAGTCTGAGTCAGTCTCCCACTCGAACCCGACAGGGAGCGCAATGTCAGACGGCAGGAGGTCGCCATTGGGGACCGAAAGAATGGCCCCGATCACTCAGGTAAGTCACAGGGCGGGAGCTCGGGGGGCCTCGCAATCAGTTGGACTTGGGGGGGTGAGGAGCCTGGCTCAGGAGAGGCCTAAAATTTCCTTGTTGGACCTGGAAGCGCACTCCTACTTCTCCTTGCCTCAGAAGGAATGGCAAAAAGTAAAAAAACTTACCAGTCTGAGCCTAGCCCCAACTCCTCTTCCAGCTAGTTTGGCCTTTGGTTAAAATAGCAGTCGGGCCCCAATGACATTATCGGACCCCAATCTGCATATTTAAAGAATAATCTCGCCGTTTTTTAATCAAGTGTCACTTTTGCCTGCTCGAAAGACCAAGATAAAATCAGAACATGCAGGATCGGTGTGAAACGTCGGCGGGCGAGACCCACGGATGTTTTTAACTACCTACCTGTCCAGTTTCTGCTGACCACGCAAGGTTAAAATCAACCCTATGTTTTCAATTGAAGTCATGTGATTGTACACAAGAGAATTGGTCCTTTACCCAGGTTATGTTTACCTAAAACCGATGAAAAGCCTCTGGAAAGTGAAATACCTGAGCATATTTTAAAGATGCGAAGATCATAGTGATAATAAACAAAATAAAAACAGATAGCTAGGTAGGCTTCCAACAGTTGAAATTTAGTAGGCTAGTGTGGCTACTGTGCATTTCGACTCTGATCTTTTTAAATTATTCATTCCTGGGATATGGGTGTCACCAGAAAGGCCAGCATTTATTGTCCATCCTTAATTGTCCTTGAGAAGGTGTTGGTGAGCCGTCTTCTTGAACTGCTGCAGTCTGTGTGGGACGGTACTCCCACAGTGCTGGTAGGGAGTTCTAGGATTTTGACCCAGTGACAATGAAGGAACGGCGATATATTTCCAAGCCAGGATGATGTGTGACTTGAAGGAGAACTTTGAGTTGATGGTGTTCCCATGCACTTGCTGCCCTTGTCCTTCTAGGTGCTAGAGTTTGCGGGTTTGGGAGGTGCTGTCATAGAAGCATTGGCAAGTTGCTGCAGATGGTACATGTTGCAGCCACGGTGTGCCGGTGGTGGAGGGAGTGAATGTTTAAGGTGGTGGATGGGGTGCCAATCAAGCGGGCTGCTTTGTCTGAGATAGTGTCAAGCTTCTTGAGTGTTGTTGGAGCTGCACTCATCCAGGCAAGTGGAAAGTATTCCATCACACTCCTAACTTGTGCCTTGTAGATGATGCTTTGGGGAGTCAGGAGATGAGTCACTCGCCACAGAATATCCAGCCTCTGATCTGCTCTTGTGGCCACAGTATTTATGTGGCTGGTCCATTAAGTTTCTGGTCAATGGTGACCTCCAGGATGTTGATAGTGGCACAAGTCAGGAGTGTGATGGTAATGCCATTGAATGTCAAAGGGCGCAAGTTGAACGCTCTCTTGTTAACACCCTTTGGATTGAACTGATACAGAAAAAGAGAATGAAGACTGAATCTTATGGAAACATTTTTTACAACCAATTTCCCTTATCCCAGAAAGAGAGGGTTAGAGCATGTTTGTTTATGACTTGCTTCACAAAGAATGGCGAGACTTCAGTAAAAACCTACAGATACCAAAATATCCTGACAACTCAACCCTTCATTTCCATCTTTGAGGGCTTAGTTGGCTGCACATATATTTTTTGGTTCGAGAAATTCTGTAAAACTGCACCTCTGGTTCCTCAGATGGAAGTTGGTTATGTTTTTAATAACATTAAATGCTTGTCTGCTCCTATCATCCATTTTGTCATCTACATCCTTTTTTGGAGCAGCTCTGAATAGTCCATATTGCTGGCAATAATGCTGATTTCTTAATTATACCCACAGCACAGGCACCACTGGCTAATGGGCTAGCAGGCTCCTGATTTAGACAAATAAAGGCATCTGGCTCATTAAGAAAAACATGCTGCAGTTTAGAAAATAGCTCAACACATGGCACATTTTCAATCACATTATTTTTCTCCATCTGAAAAGCAGATAATAAATCCTTATATTGGCAATAAAGATGAAAATGTAGGGTTGAGTTTTCAGGATTTATTTATATAGGTTCTTACTGGAATCTTGCACTTCTTGTTTAGAGAGTTCACAGAGAAACAATAATAATAATGTTTAGAGGTGGAGGAAGTTCACACCAGCAGGATGATTTTGCAAAATCATGCTCCTGGCTAGGACCATCGCCCACTGGGAATTTCAAAACCCACTTCCATAATTTTCTATCTATCCCTAAATGATAGGGACATGGTTGTAGAGCAATGTCTGGTATGACCGAGTGGTAGGCTATGGGCTTATTTCACTGAGAGGAAGCACTGTTTTTGGAGACCAAACAAAATTAACGAGGGAGTCTGCATCAGGCTATTCTTAGGCAGCTCTTGGTCTCTAGTTCAGTGCAGTGGGGCTTATGAGGAGTTATAGGGAATGGTTGGAGAAACTTGGGCTTTTTAGCCACGAAACCTGGGCACTCAGAATGGGGAGACTTTTCACTTCCGTTGTCGAAATGCACTCACCGGGAACACATTGGAAAACTGTGCATCCTTGTGCATCCATCCTGTTATGTATGTAACTATGTAATACTTGCCACCAGAGGGCACGACTGTTGGAGTCCTAACGGTCACCTGCATACATGTACAGGGCCAGTGTAACAGGTTGGCTGCCATTTTGTTTAGGCACTCTGGAGTTGTAATAAAGAAGACTAAGGTCACACTAAGTTTAGCTCACAGTACTCAGCCTCATGGAGTTCTTCAATACACAACACATCCAATGGATAGAAATGTGCTCCAGATAGGCGTAGTTCCACTTAAAGGAAATACTTAAAGGAAAAACCTCTGCTATTAGATACTAAATAGAATAGAAAAGGTAAATTGGGAACATCAGTCAAAGAAGTAATAGAATAAGAGGACACTTGCTCCAGTACGTTACTCTGCAAACTAGTGAAAGGCAAATTTAGAACTGATGTCAGGAAGTTCTTCTTCACAAATCTTGGGAACACTGTCTGTAATTTTCTATCTATTAATTTTAATTGACATAAAATCACAGACTGTGCACCGATGATGCATTTCCTGTGTGCACTGCTCCCTCCTGGGCATGTGGAATTTCCCCATAGGTAGAAAAAACACATGAAATTGACTTCCAGGTCAGGTAGTGGAGGTACAATCACTGGGATTATTTAAGCAACAGCTGGATGGTGGACTGTATGTCTCTCTGGGTGGATAAACCAGGATGGGATTCTTATCTATATTTGTCTGATCTAGTGAACCATGACAGTGAGTGGGTGGGGGTAAAATGAAGGTGATTATCATTGCGGGGCTGGGAAAAAATTAAAGTCATTGCAATTCTATGGTGGGGTAGAGGTCATGGGGACTATAAATGCAAGGGGGCAGACTAATTATGCTTGCAGATAATGTCACAGTGGTTATAGCTGGAAGAGCATAGTGATTCTAACTGTATGAGGGAGTTCACAATGATGATAAATACAGGAGGTAATACAGTGATACTAACTGTTGGGAGAGGCACAGTGATTGTCAGGACAGTGATGATAATTACAGGAGGCCACAGTGATGACAAATGCTGCAAAACAAAAGGGGGGACAAAAAGCATTGAGAGAACACAAGAAAAGCCACAGAGTAAACCTACTGGAGAAAAAATCCAAACGCTGCAGAGAGGCACTTACATTTATGTTAATTATGCAGAACATATTTTCAGATAAATTTTATAATGTGCTATCACAATGCACATTCCGCAGAGATACCTGTAGTGCTCTCTAAAGTGGCTTTGCAGCAGAATCCATATAGCTTTGGACATTAGCAACCTCTCCACAATCCCCCTCTTTGAGTGTCAATATCACTCCAATTTTTAAAAGGTGATTTGAAATGTAAGAAATCATACATGTCAATAGCTTTTCTGATCAGCTTTTTTCCTGTACGAAGCTTTAAATTCGTAAAAATTTGGGGGTAATTTTGATTTTGGGCTATAGTGAATCTCAGCCGCCCGTTATACATCTCACCGATTTGCATTTCCATGCAAATTCCACTAGTGCCTTGTGGTTGCTGTATGTACTATCTACAGGATGCACTGCAGCAACTCACTAAGCATCTCCCACCTCTACCACCGAAAATGACAAGAGCCGCAAGGTCATGGGAACATCATTGCCTCCAGGTTCCTCTCCAAGTCTCATGCCATCCTGACTTGGACTGTTGCTAGGTCACAATCCTGGAATTCCCTCCTAACATCACTGTGGGGGCATCAAGGACTGCAGCGGTTCATGAAGAAAGCCCACTGCCACCTTCTCAGGCCAACTAGTGAGGAGCAATAAATGTGGCCTTTCCAGCATTATCCACATCCTGAGGACAAGTAAAAAATAAATGGATAGAAGGTGTAAGTGGAGAGTGGGGAGTGCTGAACTAGCACACGGTTGAAATAAGCATGTTCAAAATTGTGGATCAATGATTGTGTTTCAGCTGATATTAATTGATCGCTCTTGCATTTTCAGGCTCAATAGTTCTTCCATTCCAATTCCCCTAACCATGTCACAATGAATTAGAATTGAATTAGAATTTAAAGAAAATAATTGAAAGAAGGCAAAGTAATGGCAGAAATCAACAAAGGGTGTTACAACTGGACAGAAATCTTTTGAATTGTTTTATTTAATAATTCATGTCCTGAAGAAGATTGACTTTGTTTCTTGAAAGATTAATTATTCATTTTTATTGTAAGTATTGTAAATAAATCATTTATAATGCTGAATAGTGAAGTACCACAAACATACAGCTGAAGGGCATGATAAACAAATCAATAACCAGTAAAACAATGCAATATTTCTCTGCTTCTTATCACTGTTCTGACATCAACATATATTTTCAAATTAATTGTACTATGAAAACACTCTTAAAGATCTTTTCTGGACTAGATAAAGGATCAGACTGGACTGGATCTTAGATTATATAATAAAGAGAGGGAAGATAGATTATGAAAGTAAACTAGCACAAAATATAAAAAAAGATAAGGAAAGGGTATACACATTAAGCAGTAGGCCACTTAATAGTTTAGATGAACAGTGGGACCTTGGAGTGCTTGTCCACAGATCCCTGAACGTAGCAGGCCAGGTGGATAAGGTGGTTAAGAAGGCATATGGAATGCTTGCCTTTATCGTCCGAGGCATAGAATATAAGAGCAAGGAGGTTATGCTTAAATTGTATAATACTTTGGTTAGGCCACAGCTGGAGTATTGCGTGCAGTTCTGGTCGGCGTATTATAGGAAGGACGTGATTGCACTAGAGAGGGTGCAGAGGAGATTTAATAGGATGCTGCTTGGAATGGAGAATCTTAATTACGAGGACAGATTGGATAGGCTGGGTTTGCTCTCATTGGAACAGAGGAGAGGAGACCTCATTGAGGTGTACAAAATATTGAGGGGCCTGGATATAGTGGATAGCAAGGGACTATTTCCATTGGTGGAGGGGTCTACTACGAGGGGCCATAGTTTTAAGGTGGTTGCTGGAAGGTTCAGAGAGGATTTGAGGATGGGGGGGCTTCTTTATGTAGAGGGTTGTGGGGATCTGGTACTCACTGCATGGAAGAGTGGTGGATGCAGAAACCCTCACCACATTTAAAAGATGGTTGGATGGGCACTTAAAGTGCCGTAACCTGCAGGGTTACAGACCTAGAGCTGGTAATTAGGATTAAACTGGATAATCTCTTGTTGACCGACGCAGATATGATGGTAAGTACTGCAGGGAATAGAATACGGCCAGGGTGATCTCCTGGACTAGTTTTGATCGCCTGGATGGGTTGGAGAGGAATTTTCCCAGATTTTTTTTCCCCTAAGTTAGCCTGGGTTTTTAATCTGGTTTTTGCCTCTCTCAGGAGATCACATGGCTCCAGTTGGGGTGGAGTGTAGAATGTTTCAGTGTAAGGGGTGTCGCAGTTGTGTGGGGCACACTGCTTGGGATAGGTGCTCTTTACCTTTCCGCCATTGTTCATTGTGCATAGGTTTATATGTAACCTTCAACCCGAGGGCCATGCGGCTCTTTGTCAGCTGGTGCGCACATGATGGGCCAAAATGGCCTCCTTCTTCGCTGTAAATTTCTATGTTTCTATATTTCTAGATAGTAAGAGTTTCTGCAGGTACATAAAAAGGAAAAGAGTGGCCAACATAAATGTTGGTCCCCTAGACGGTGAGACTGGGGAATTTATAATGGAGAACAGGGAAATAGCAGAGAATTTGAACAAAGATTTTGTATAGGTCTTCACGGTAGAAAACACCAAAAACATTCCAATAGTGGATAATCAAGGGGCTATAGGGAGGGAGGAACTGAATACAACCACTATCACTAAAGAAGTAGTACTCGGTAAAATAATGGGACTAAAGGTGTGCAAGTCCCCTGGACATCCTAGGATCTTAAAAGAAAAGGCTGCAGAGATAGTGGATGCATTGGTTGTAATCTACCAAAATTCCCTGGATTCTGGGGAGATCCCAGCGGATTGAAAAACTGCAAATGTAACGCCCCTATTTAAAAAAGGAAGCAGACAGAAAGCAGGAAACTATAGACCAATTAGCCTAACATCTGTCGTTGGGAAAATGCTGGAGTCCATTATTAAGGATGCAGTAGCAGGATTTTTGGAAAAGCATAATTCAATCAAGCAGAATCAGCATGGTTTTATGAAAGGGAAATCATGTTTGACAAATTTGCTGGAGTTCTTTGAGGATGTAACGAGCAGGGTGGATAAGGGGGATCCAGTGGATGTGTATTTGGATTTCCAGAAGGCATTCGACAAGGTGCCACATAAAAGGTTACTGCACAAGATAAAAGTTCACGGGGTTGGGAGTAATATATTAGCATGGATAGAGGATTGGCTAACGAACAGAAAACAAAGAGTCAGGATAAATGGGTCATTTTCCGGTTGGCAAACAGTAACTAATGGGGTGCCACAGGGATCAGTGCTGGGTCCTCAACTATTTACAATCGATATTAATGACTTGGATGAAGGGACCGAGTGTAATGTAGACAAGTTTGTTGATGATATAAAGATGGGTGGGAAAGCAAACTGTGAGGAGGACTCCAAAAATCTGCAAAGTGATATAGACAGGCTAAGTGAGTGGGCAAAAATTTGGCAGATGGAGTATAATGTGGAAAAATGTGAGGTTATGCACTTTGGCAGAAAAAAGTAGAAAAGCAAATTTTAACTTAAATGGAGAAAAATTGCAACATGCTGCAGTACAGAGAGACCTGGGGGTCCTTGTGCATGAAACACAAAAAGTTAGTATGCAGGTACAGCAAGTAATCAGAAAGGCAAACGGAATGTTGGCCTTTATTACAAGGGATATAGAGTATATAAGCAGAGAATTCCTGCTATAACTGTACATGGTATTTGTGAGACCACACCTGCAGTACTGCGTACAGTTTTGGTCTCCGTATTTAAGGAAGGAGATACTTGCATTGGAGACTGTTCAGAGAAGGTTCACTGGGTTGATTCCGGGCATGAAGTGGTTGACTTAGGTTGAGTAGGTTGGGCCTATACTCATTGGAGTTTAGAAGAATGAGAGGTGATCTTATCGAAACGTATAAGATAATGAGGGGGTTCGACAAGGTTGATGCAGAGAGGATATTTCTACTCATAGGGGAAACTAAAACTAGGGGACATAGTCTCAGAATAAGGGACCGCCCATTTAAAACTGAGATGGTGGAATTTCTTCTCTCAGAGGGTTGTAAATCTATGGAATTCTCTGCCCCAGAGAGCTATGGAATCTGGGTCATTGAATATATTTTGGCGGAGAGACAGATTTTTGAGTGATAAAAGAGTGAAGTATTATGGGGAGCGGGCAGGGAAGTGGAGCTGAGTCCATGATCAGATCAGCCATGATCTTATTAAATGGCGGAGCAGGCTTGAGGGGCCAAATGGCTGACTCCTGCTCCTATTTCTTATGTTCTTATTAAATTAACTTATTCCTGCTGCTAACCACAGCAATGTGTTATTTTTTATTGTGTTATTGCATGTCGGCCATGGCTCCACTGGTAACACCCTCGCCTCTGAGTCAGAAGTTTGTGGGTTTAAGTCCCACTCCAGAGACTTGTGCACAAAAATCTAGGCTGAATTTGCAGTGCAGTACTGACGGAGGGCTGCACTGTCGGAGGTGACATCGTTTGGATGTGACATTAAACTGAGGCCCCGTCTGCTCTCTCAGGTGGACGTTAAAGATCCCATAGCACTATTTCGATTAGGAGCAGGGGAGTAATCCCTGGTGTCTTGGCCAATATTTATCCCTCAATCAACATCACTGAAACAGATTATCTGATCAGTATCACATTGCTGTTTGTGGGAGCTTGCTGTGCGCAAATTAGCTGCCGCGTTTCCTACATTACAAGAGTGACGACATTTCAAAAAGTACTTAATTGGCTGTAAAGTGCTTTGAGACGTCTGGTTGTCGTGAAAGTCGCTATGTAAATGCAAGTCTTTCTTTCTTGTTTCTTTTAAACATTTGCCTGTAACTCTTTGTTGATGAACCAATTGAATTACTCAAAATGCTTTTACAAAAAAATAGTGCCAATCTTAATTAGTAACTGAAATGTATAATGTCTAAAATAAGGTTTCTAACAACCTTTTTAAAAATACATATTTTATCAAAAGATTGAATTTACAGATCAAATTGCCTTTTGCATCTCAAATGTTTACTTCAAGGCCTTAGCCGCTCTTAAAAGCCTGGGTTTTGACTGGAAATTTTTACCTCAGAAAAGTTGCTCAAAGCAACTACATTATTCCAGTTTTCAATCTGTGCATCAACAGGTAGATGGATGTGTGCCCCTCATCCAAAAGACTGTTCAACAAATTAGAGATTACATTTTTAAAGATTTATTTCAGGTATCTCTCAGTTAAATATTAACAATGTTTCTAAAATGATGTGCTCAATCAACAAGGGTTCTCATTAATATGCATGTGAATAATGACAACTGTATTTTCTTTGTTTTCCTTTCTATCAATAAAGATTATTTAGCAAGAATGGATTTTTTTTGTCAATTAAAACATTTTTCTCTTTTGAACCATTTTTGAGGATTAAGGGATTTTTAAAATTAAAAACTGCTAAACTGCATACACATTTAACTTTTGAATGTTTTATAGGGTAATTTTGTTTGTTTATGGAAAATTATGTTAATTAAAGACTATAAGTAGCAAACTCAGTAACAGCTAAATTCCACCCATTTTTTGGTGGTACCCGGGCGGTGCTTGCTTTTTAACGCCCGGTACCGCTGGGGCCAAGTGGGCAGGAGATTCATCCTGCTTTTCTCAGCGGGAGCAGAATGCAGCAGGCGGTAGCGGGCGGAGGAGGCCTTCCAACCCGAGAATCATCGGCTCCCGAGTCGTGCACGCGCCTGTCAAGTTCCACCCCCAGAGAGGCACCGACGAGAGGCCAGAGACTGCCGGCCTGAGATTGATCTATGGGGGGGAGGAGGCGGTAGAGAGATCATTGTGGGGGAGGCGGCACGAGAGAGATCGCAGTAGAGGGGGAGAGAGGGGTGAGAGATCGCTGTTGGGGGGTGGGCGGGGGGGAGAGAAATCGCTGTGAGCGAGAGGGGAGAGAGATCGCTATGGGGAGGGGGGGGGTGGAGAGAGATTGCTGTGGGGAGGGGGGGGGTGGAGAGAGATTGCTGTGGGGAGGGGGGGTGGAGAGAGATCGCTGTGGGGAGGGGGGGGTGAGAGATCGCTGTGGGGGGGGGAGGGGGGGAGAGAGATCGCTGTGGGGAGGGGGGGTGGAGAGAGATCGCTGTGGGGAGGGGGGGTGGAGAGAGATCGCTGTGGGGACGGGGGGGTGAGAGATCGCTGTGGGGGGGGAGGGGGGGAGAGGGATCGCTGTGAGGGAGAGGGGAGAGAGATCGCTATGGCGGGGGAGGGGGGAGAGATATCGCTGTGGGGAGGGAGGGGGGGGAAAGAGATCGCTTTGGGGAGGGGGGGTGGAGAGAGATCGCTGTGGGGAGGGGGGGGTGGAGAGAGATCGCTGTGGAGATGGGGTGGATGGAGAGAGATCGCTGTGGGGAAGGGGGGGTGAGAGATCACTGTGAGGGAGAGGGGAGAGATATCGCTGTGAGGAGGGAGGTGGAGGGAGAGAAATCGCTATGGGGAGGGGGGGTGGAGAGAGATCGCTGTGGGGAGGGGTGGGTGGAGAGAGATCGCTGTGGGGAGGGGGGGGGTTGGAGAGAGATCGCTGTGGGGAGGGGGGATGAGAGATCGCTGTGGGAGGGGGAAGGGGGGAGAGAGATCGCTGTGGGAGGGGGAAGGGGGGAGAGAGATCGCTGTGAGGGAGAGGGGAGAGAGATCGCTATGGGGAGGGAGGGGGGAGAGATCGCTGTGGGGAGAGGGGTTGGAGAGAGATTGCTTTGGGGAGGGGGGGGTGAGAGATCGCTGTGAGGGGGGGAGGGGGGGGAGAGAGATCGCTGTGAGGGAGAGGGAAGAGAGATCGCTATGGGGGGAGGGGGGAGAGATCGCTGTGGGGGGGGGAGGGGGGGAGAGAGATCGCTGTGAGGGAGAGGGGAGAGAGATCGCTACGGGGGGGAGGGGGGAGAGATCGGTGTGGGGAGGGGGGTGGAGAGAGATCGGTGTGGGGAGAGGGGGTGAGAGATCGCTGTGGGGAGGGAGGGGGGGAGAGAGATCGCTGTGAGGGAGAGGGGAGAGAGATCGCTATGGGGGGGAGGGGGGAGAGATCGCTGTGGGGAGGGAGGGGGGGGAGAGAGATCGCTGTGAGGGAGAGGGGAGAGAGATCGCTATGGGGGGGAGGGGGGAGAGATCGCTGTGGGGGCGGTGGGTGGAGAGAGATCGCTGTGGGGAGGGGGGGGTTGGAGAGAGATCGCTTTGGGGAGGGGGGAGAGAGATCGCTGTGGGAGGGGGAAGGGGGGAGAGAGATCGCTGTGAGGGAGAGGGGAGAGAGATCGCTATGGGGAGGGAGGGGGGAGAGATTGCTGTGGGGAGAGGGGGGTGGAGAGAGATTGCTTTGGGGAGGGGGGGGTTGAGAGATCGCTGTGAGGGGGGGAGGGGGGGGAGAGAGATCGCTGTGAGGGAGAGGGAAGAGAGATCGCTATGGGGGGAGGGGGGAGAGATCGCTGTGGGGGGGGGAGGGGGGGAGAGAGATCGCTGTGAGGGAGAGGGGAGAGAGATCGCTACGGGGGGGAGGGGGGAGAGATCGGTGTGGGGAGGGGGGTGGAGAGAGATCGGTGTGAGGAGAGGGGGTGAGAGATCGCTGTGGGGAGGGAGGGGGGGGGGAGAGAGATCGCTGTGAGGGAGAGGGGAGAGAGATCGCTATGGGGGGGAGGGGGGAGAGATCGCTGTGAGGGAGAGGGGAGAGAGATCGCTATGGGGGGGGAGGGGGGAGAGATCGCTGTGGGGGGGGAGTGGGGGGAGGGGGGGGAGAGAGATCGTTGTGAGGGAGAGGGGAGAGAGATCGCTATGGGGGGGAGGGGGGAGAGATCGCTGTGGGGGGGGCGGGGGGGAGAGAGATCGCTGTGGGGAGGGAGGGGGGGGAGAGAGATCGCTGTGAGGGAGAGGGGAGAGAGATCGCTATGGGGGGGGAGGGGGGAGAGATCGCTGTGGGGGGGGCGGGGGGGAGAGAGATCGCTGTGCGGGAGGGGCGGGGGGGAGAGAGATCGCTGCGGGGAGGGGGGGGGAGAGAGATCGCTGTGGGGGGGGCGGGGGAGAGAGAGATCGCTGTGAGGGAGAGGGGGGAGAGATCGCTGTGGGGGGGGGGGAGAGAGATCGCTGTGGGGGGGCGGGGGGGAGAGATATCGCTGGGGGGGGGCGGTGGGGAGAGAGATCGCTGTGTGGGGGCAGAGAGAGATTGCTGTCGGGGGGGAGAGAGAGATTGCTGTGGGGGGGGAGAGAGAGATCGCTGTGAGGGAGAGGGGAGAGAGATCGCTGTGGGGGGGGGGCAGAGAGATAGCTGTGGGGGGGGCGGGGGGGGAGAGAGATCGCTGTGAGGGAGAGGGGAGAGAGATCGCTGTGGTGGGGGGGGGAGAGAGATAGCTGTGGGGGTGGGCGGGGGGGAGAGAGATCGCTGCGGGGAGGGGGGGGAGAGAGATCGCTGTGGGGTGGGGGCGGGGGAGAGAGATCGCTGTGGGGGGTGGGCGGGGAGGAGAGAGATCGCTGTGGGGGGGGCGGGGGGGAGAGATATCGCTGGGGGGGGCGGTGAGGAGAGAGATCGCTGTGTGGGGGCAGAGAGAGATTGCTGTCGGGGGGGAGAGAGAGATTGCTGTGGGGGAGGAGAGAGAGATCGCTGTGGGGGGGTGCGGATGGAAGAGATTGCTGTGGGGGGGGGAAATCGCTATGGGGGTGGAGAGAGACTGGGGTGAGAGAGACTGGGAGGTGAGAGAGACTAATAACATTTTTATTATAGTTCAGTAATAAAGGAGTAAATAAGGCTTTATTAGACCATTTATAAAATAAGATCACGAGTGAACACACACACAATTTTTAGACTCAATGGTTATATTGCTATTCAAGCTGCATTATTGGCTAACACTAGAAAATACTAGAAAACCAATCCATTAAAATATACATCACACTATGGAGAACTATAAAGATCTGTGTAATATCAAACATGTCACACTTCTGTGAAACAATTATACCTGTCAGCTCTGTGTCCATACTGCCCACTTAAGATCCACTTAAGATCCAGTAAGGCTTGCTTTTTCTGTACGGTATTAAGGTCCAGTGGTAAACAGATCTTAATGATGAAACTTCCATTTTGGGCGGTATTTGGGCGGTAATATATGTGCGGACAGTATCGAATACCGCCTGGCAGTAATGACTGATAAATTTACCGCCGGGTGGTATCTGGGCGGTAAATGTGTTTTTTTTGACGAAACTTGTATTTCTGGGTGGTTATTGGGTGGTAGTGGCCATTAGTGGGCGGTAAGTTGTTGAATTTCGGGCCCCTGGGACTGTAATTCATTAATTGCCAAAAGGCCAGCACAAGCACAATGGGCCGAATGGCATCCTTCTGTGTGGTAACATTCTATGATTCTCTGATCTTTGTTACCTATCATGTCAGCGCTGGTTGGAAATTTTGAAGCCTATGGAACAGGGTCTGGCTGTAGTGAATATGTGGATAGACTTAATTTTTATTTGAGGCAAATTAACTTTCAATAGATACCAAGAAGAGAACAGTTTTAATTATAGAGAACCTGTAATGTACACTTTGAAATAGAATCTGTTCACTCCTACCCAGCCTAAAGACAAAAGCGATGTGGAAAAGTCCAAGGGGGAATTTTGAAGGGTTTCAGCGGGCACGATCAGTAGTGGGTCAGTGGGAGAATGTTGTTTCTTGACAGCAGGTCGGGACACTTTCTAAGCTCAGAAACTGTTGCTTACTGTATTTTGAAGACAGACTGAGCTTTATACAGGTTGCAAGTGTTTGGAGCAAACTCTCTGTCCAGTGTCACCTCATTGGAACAACCTCTTTTATGTCATCTCAACTTCACCTGTGATCTATTACAACAGCATCAGTGCTTTTGCAACTATATCTCCTTGGTCCTCAGATTCCCACCATGATCAGGCACAACACCAGCAGCACCAACAACAACACCAAACTTCTCCACAATCAACTGATTCTGCACAGGACACAGGGCATCAGCACCCAGGATGCCGGGGATGGCCTCATCATGGCTAGATTTACTTCACTTAATACTGTACACCCTGGCAGCCATATGATATGCCAGGTTGGCACCACCCAACACCAACACCATAAAGCATGCCTACAATGCCCAAGCCATTTCTTTCATACTTATCACCATTGGGATTGGAGTTGGGGGGTACCATTATGTCTCACCATTCATTGCAGCTCACTAAGCCACTTCAAAAGTTGCACACAGATCTGTGCAAGAATGCAAAGTGTTGAGTATAAAGAATTCAATGCTGTAGAACACTGCCAGCACAATGTCAAAATCAATTTGCGCATGGTCCCTTTAAGGAAACTGGCTGATGCTGCGACATCAAATTTTGGACAGCGAGCTGGAGAAAGCAGCGAGGCCGGGACCCGTCATTGATGTCACCGCCATGGACCCGCCGAGGTTGGTAAAATCCAGCCCCAAGTGTTTGAAGAATACTTGAGCACAAAGCCAGTTGTTATTGTGGAACAACCAAAAAGCAAAAGAAAGAAAGATTTGAGTTTATATAGCGTCTTTTGCAACTTCAGTATATCCCAAAGTGCCTTACAGTCTATGAAGTACTTTTTGAAGTGTAGTCAGTGTTGCCATGTAGTTGAAGACACCTTTGGAGTTATTCACTGGAGAGAAGTCATGTGTCATTTTGTTAGTTTTAAACCTGACTTGGAAACATCAGTGTTGAGACAAAAACTTCGTAATGCTAGATTACCAACTTTGAAACAATATCATGTGGGAGAAAGAGGTTTTTTCTGTGGGTATGTGAAAAAATGAAGTATTGGTGTTATAGAACAAAAGAGTAGAGTTCTTACATTTTAGTTTTAATGGATGCTTTACTGTGGAAGCATCATTAAGATCAATTTCAGGAACTGCATTGATCACAGGAACAGAAGAAATAGGAGCAGGAGTAGGCCATTTGGCCCCTCGAGCCTATTCCACCATTTAATAAGATCATGGCTGATCTGATCATGGACTCAGTTCCACTTCCCTGCCTGCTCCCCATAACCCTTCACTCGCTTATCGCTCAAAAATCTATATATCTGTGCCTTAAATCAACCATGATCGTATTAAATGGCGGAGCAGGTTCAAAGGGCCATATGGCCTACTCCTGCTCCTATTTCTTATGTTCTTATGTTCTTAAATATATTCAATGACCCAGTCTCTACAGCTCTCTGGGGCAGAACATTCCATAGATTTACAACCCTCTGAGAGAAGAAATTCCTCCTCATCTCAGTTTTAAATGGGCGGCCGCTTATTCTGAGACTATGCCCCTTAGTTTTAGTTTCTCCTATGAGTGGAAATATCCTCTCTGCATTCAACTTGTCGAACCCTTTCATTATCTTATATGTTTTGATAAGATCACCTCTCATTAGGATCAATTTTCCCCAGTTATTTGTGCCGTTTTTTTGACGCGTGCCATTTTTTTTGGTGTATTTATTTTTGCCAAGTTTCCTCCTGCGATCTGCGCCGGCGTAACTGACATGGTTACGATTTTTCTAGGCCAGTTTTTTTTTACGTCATATCTGCGCTGGTTTTTATAATTTTTCGCAGTTTGCCCAACATTTTTTCCTCCTATGTCGGCATATCTGGTCACTCCTGAAAAACCTTCTGGGCACTTAAAAAAAAAACAGCGCACATTGACAAATCAGCGCTGAAAGACGTCATTGTTTTTAAATTGAAGATTTTGGAAGGAGTCAAGAACACTGTCAAAATCAAGAATAAAGTTCAACTTTTTTTTAACTGTCAACGTAGTAAATGTAAATTTGTTGGATTTCAGAAGTTTTCTCATTTTTCTACTCACCCACACGTCACCAGCGAACATCTTGAAGCAGGGCTGGAGGGTCGTAGCTTTGGCCGGCAGAATCGGCCCCGCGCCCGGACACAGCGGCTCAGGGATCAGCTAGAAAACAAGCCGTGGGCAGGGTGGGGGGGGCGGGAGTAGAAGGAGAGAAAGAGAGCGAGGTGCCGATTGGAAGGCTTCGAACCTGGGGAGCAAGGTCTCAATTAGAAGCCTTCTGCACTGAGGAGCGAGGTGCTGATCAGAAGGCTTCTGAAGATTGCAATGAGTGAATGAGTGGGGGGGGGGGGGGGGACGGGAGGGAGAGAGAAGAGGAGAAGTCACAAGACTGCAATTAGTTAAGGGGGGGGGGGAGAAAGGAGAAGTCACAAGACCTTGGGTGCGGTCCATCCATTCAGATCTTAAGGAGAGAGAGAATTGCGAACCTGTCTTGTCTGCTTTCCTGCCATTTTGAGCTTCTTTCAAAGGTTAAATTTAAATATGGGGGCAATACTGACAAGGCTATACCTTGTGCAAGCCTTCTGCATCATGGTGCTACATAGGAGACAATTGATTCAACGTCATCGCATCAGGAACATCAGCGCCCATAGGGTGCTGGGCAGGAGGACTTACCGGGTATATCGAGACAGGCGTTCGTACCTGCACCTGAGTGATGCAGACTGTGTCAGAAGGCTGCGTTTTCACAAAGAAGTTGTAAGTGAGATCTGTGAGTTGGTGAAAGCAGACCTGCAACTTAGAAGCATCAGGAGGACTGCTTTGTCAGTTGAAGTAAAGGTTACAGCTGCACTTTCATTCTATGCCTCCGGCTCGTTTCAAGCTACAACTGGGGATGTGTGCGCCATCTCTCAACATGCAACACATGTCTCCATTTGCCAGGTGATGGCTGCACTGTATGTGCGGAGGAATGACTTCATAACGTTCCCCATGACCACCCAAGCAATCCATGACAGGGCTGTGGGCTTCTTTGGGATTGCTGGCTTCCCAAAGGTACAGGGCTGCATTGATAGTACCCACATCGCCTTGTGAGCACCTTTGGATGTACAGGAACAGAAAAGGCTTCCACTCCATTAATATACAGCCCGTGTGTGACAACATGCATCATATCATGTGAGTTAATGCAAGATACCCTGGGAGCACCCATGATGTGTACATCCTATGCGACAGCGTTATATCTGCCATGTTTCAGCAGCAGCAGCCAGAATGGCAGAGCTGGCTACTGGGAAACAAAGGGTACGGCCTTGCCACCTGGCTCATGACACCCCTACGCGTAACCCGGACGGAAGCTGACCGTGAATACAACATGTCACACATTGTGACGCGCAGCATCATAGAGGGGACCATTGGCATCTTGAAACAGAGTTTCCGATGCCTGGACCATTCCGGAGACTACTTGCTATACTCCCCTGAGACTGTTGGTCAGTTCACTGTTGTGTGCTGCATGCTGCATAACTTAGCCATCATGAGGCAGCAGCACCTGGTAGTGGAAAAAGACCCACGTGCGGTGAGAGTGGCTGATAATAATGATGTGGAAGATGCAGATGATGAGCAGGAGGAGGTCGACGAGAATTAGGAGCCATGCAGGTGCCTGAGGCCGGAGCACAACGGCGGAGGAGGGCGGGCCATCATGCCTCCTAGATGATTGCTCGAGCCTTGCGCCAGCAGTTCATCTGTGAACGCGTTACTGATGCCTGAGGGCTCAGCGACAATTATTCCACGTGGACCATGTTTACTGTTTGGACCTGTTCCGTAATGTTGTATTGTGTTAATGGAACATGATTCAGTTTTAATGTAAAATATATTTTATTCAAAAGTTTTTAAAAAACTGTTATTTTGTTCTTAACTTTAATAACATTATTCTTGTATCAAACTTTACTTTAAGATCACTCTTTGAGATCATTTAAAAACTTTAAGATCACTTACAAACTTTTAAACTTGTAAATTTACATAACTTACAACAAACTTTTAATTTGAGAACGGTTACAACAGTAACGACAATAATAATAACAACAACAGCAGCAGCAAAGAAAGGCTGCACCCACCCATCTCTCCTCCACCTTATTCTAAGACCACCCGCTGCACTTGGTCTTAGACTCCCCAGCACCCCTGCCCGCAGGCGGTGGCAGTGTTTCTGGGCTTGGCACCAATCTTATTCTTTCTAACATCTCGGGTATTGCGCACTTGTTGAGGGAAGGGGGCATCAGGTGGCAAGTTGGAGGGCTCGGCTTTGAGCTCTTCAGAGGCCGGTGTGGGGATTGGAATGGGAGTGACCGTTGATTCTGTCAATGGTCGTGGGGTCTGGGCATGTTCCCTTATTGCAGCAGCTAACTCCAACATGCCATCCCTCATGCGCCCTGACAGTGTCTCAACGACCTGCAACATTTCCTCCCTCATAGTCAGTGACGTGGTTTGCATTATCTCTGACATTCCCTCCCTCATGGCCGCTATTCCTTCACTGATGGTCCCAGATATCATTCCTATTTCTCGTGTCATTGCTGTTACTTCTCCCAACAGTCCCACTACCTCATCACTCACCCCACTGATAGCGTCCAGGAGTGATCGGGTAAGGTCAATGCTCTCCGCACTCAATGACATCATCTGAACCACATCTGTTAGATCCTGCACCTCAGGAGAACGCGGTCGAGCTCTCCTTCCCCTCCTCCCTGCGGATGTGCCACACTGCACCCCACCACTGGGACCTGCAAACTCGGTAGGTGGGAAACCACGGAATGTCCCACCAGCACTCAAACCACTAGTCACGGAAGGATCTGGCACCTCAATGAGCGGCACCTCCTCCAAAGTCAGTAAAACAATGGGAGCTTCATCTAGCTCCATCCCCTCCCCCTCTCGCTCATCCCCACGTCTTTGGTCTGGAGGGTGGGATTGGAAGATGTTCTCCTCTTCAGGCTCGTCTGCGTCTCAGTCTTCTGCATCAATGGGTTGGCCTCAAGTTCTGCAAAATATAACAGAACACACACAAATGGTTAGCAGCAGAAGAGGGGGCGGGGTAGGTGGCATGGATAGGCTCACACATCGTGGGCCAGGCAGCAGGCTGAATTGAAGGACCACGATGAATTTGCAGGACTTGCCCTCTCCCTCGAGTGTGGGCCCAGCTTGTGCAGTACTGATTGTTTTTCTCCAGGCAGGACCCATCAAAGCAGCGACCCTCTCTTCCAAGGGTGTCAGTGGCTGCAGATTTGCCGGGTCTCCTCCTGTTCGAGTGCTTTCCCTTTTATTATGTGCCACCTTCCTCTGCAAAGATGAAAACCTAACTTTTTAAAGAGGATGTCTTTCTGCTGGGTGGGACTTACAGATGGTCACATTTACAATTACAATTCCATTGAATAAATGAAAATATTACTTACACTAACTACTTGACCAAGGTCCTGCCACTTCTTTTTACACTGGCCTCCAGATCTCGTGGTGGTCACCATTACACAGTAATCTTCTGCAACTTGGTTCCAGCATTTCTTCATTTCTTTGTGTGGAACTTTTATGTGACGTCTGCTGGTGTCCAGCTCCTGCCATCTGGTCTCAATCACAGTAACTAGTGCCTCCACTTCATCCTGTAAGAAATTCTTGGTCCTTGCATCGCGTTGCATCTTGTATTGCTGCAGCTCCGATTTGTCCAATGCTCTCACACAGCACTCAACGTTCTCTCACACACAACTGACTCTTTTAAATGGCCGATTGCCAACTCGGAGCTGTACTGTGCATGCACATCCATTGCAACGACGTCAGAAATGTAACTTTTTTTTCCCCGCGCGCATTCGCAGAAGGTGCGGCATAGTTTTTCGGTGCAGACAGCAGGCTCCGCCCCCCGAGGTGACTGGACACGCTGCGCGGCGCCAAATTCGAATTATATATCGGGGAAACGTTGGCAAATTATTTCCGCCATGTTTCTGGCCTAGGAAAACGGGCTTAACTCTGGCAATACGCCAGAGAACAGACTTGGAGAAAATTGCGCCGATTCTTCTGAACTCCAATGAGTATAGTGCCAACCTCCTCAACCTATCTTCATAAGTCAACCCTCTCATCTCCGGAATCAACCTAGTGAACCTTCTCTGAACAGCCTTCAATGCAAGTATATCCTTTCTTAAATACGAAGACCAAAACTGTACGCAGTACTCCAGGTGTGGCCTCACCAATACCCTGTACATTTGTAGCAGGACTTCTCTGCTTTTATACTCTATCCCCCTTGTAATAAAAGTCAACATTCCATTTGCCTTCCTGATTACTTGCTGTACCTGCACACTAACTTTGTGTTTCATGCACAAGGACCCCCAGGTCCCTCTGTACTGAAGCACTGCAATTTTTCTTCTTTTAAATTATATAATTTGCTTTTCTAGTTTTTTCAGCCAAAGTGGATAACCTCACATTTTCCACACTATACTCCATCTGTCAAATTTTTGCCCATTCACTTAGCCTGTCTATATCCCTTTGCAGATTTTTTGAGTCCTCCTTACAATTTGCTTTCCCACCCATCTTTGTATCATCAGCAAACTTAGCTACATTACACTCGGTCCCTTCATCCAAGTCATTAATATAGATTGTAAATAGTTGAGGACCCAGCACCGATCCCTGCGGCACCCCACTAGTTACTGTTTGCCAATCGGAAAATGACCCGTTTATCCTGACTTTCTGTTTTCTGTTATTTAGCCAATCCTCAATCCATGCTAATATATTACCCCCAACCCCGTGACCTTTTATGTTGTGCAGTAACCTTTCATGTGGCACCTTATCGAATACCTTCTTGAAATCCAAATACACACATCCACTGGTTCCCCCGTATCCACCCTGCTCATTACACCCTTAAAGAACTCCAGCCAATTTGTCAAACGTGATTACCCTTTCATAAAACCATGCTGATTCTGCTTGATTGAATTATGCTTTACCAAATGTCCTGCTATGCTTCCTAGATAATGGATTCTAGCATTTACCCAACGACAGATGTTAGGCTAACCGGTTTATAGTTTCCTGCTTTCTGTCTGCATCCTTTTTTAAATAGGGGTGTTACATTTGCAGTTTTCCAATCCACTGGGACCTCCCCAGAATCCAGGGAATTTTGGTAAATTATAACCAATGCATCCACTATCTCTGCAGACACTTCTTTTAGGACCCTAGGATGCAAGCCATCAGGTCCAGGGGACTTGTCCGCCTTTAGTCCCATTATTTAACCAAATGCTACTTCTTAAGTGATAGTGATTGTATTAAGTTCCTCCCTCCCTATAGCCCCTTGATTATCCACTATTGGGATGTTTTTAGTGTCTTCTACCATGAAGACCGATACAAAATATTTGTTCAAGGTCTCTGTCATGTATGTACTTTTGGAATCACTAGCCACTAGATGGCGTGCAGCCCAAGTATAAAAGGCCAGCCACTTAGTATATTAGTCATTTTGGGCCTTAATAAAGGAGAGCCAAGGTCATACCTCTTGGGGTTACTCAGTCTAACAGTCTAACAGTTATTGCAAACACAACCGTCTCTGCCATTTCCCTGTTCCCCATTATTAATTCCCCAGTCTCATCCTCTAGGGGAGCAATATTTACTTTAGCCACTCTTTTCCTTTTTATATACCTGTAGAAGCTCTTACTATCTGTTTTTATATTTTGTGCTAGTTTACTTTCATAACCTATCTTCCCTCTCTTTATTATTTTTTTATTCGTTCTTTGCTGGCTTTTAAAAGTTTCCTATTGTGTCTGTAAACACTCTAGTAATGACTTCATGAGGTAAGCTATTGTACTTGAACTGTGGTGACCTTAGTCCATTTATTACAGCTCCTGAGTGAGGGTACAGTAAGGTGAGCTCCCTTTTATACCTGGTTACCTGTCGTGTACAGGTGACCTTTAGGTCTCCACCAGTTGCACCCTCTGGTGGTACAAGCAACGTGTATACAGTGTGAAGGTACATTCAGTAGTCTTATGTAACTGTACATTGAGTGTACAGGGAGTATACTTATATTATACGTACACGACATCGCTCTCCCCTAAGTCTTGTGCCACTGGCCTTTGCATTGTGTACTCTGGCCCTAGACTTGAGTGCCCAAAGCCCTTGCACCTTGTTTATACTTTGGCTTGGCTCTCTCCCTGTTGACCCCCAAGTCCTTATTGTCACAACATTGGGAAATGGTCAGCAGTGGATGGTTAGAGGTTGCAGTGGGGGTTCAGTGGGTTCTGGGTGTGATCCACGTGTGTCCATGGCTACATACATCCATTTCCCCCCCACCACCCCACCCCATACATAGACCATGTGTGTAGCTCAACACCTGCATGTGCATACATGTACAGAAAGAAAGAACAAAAAAAACATAGGATTAATTACATCACTGTTTGGGTTCTGCAGTCATGGAACAAGTACATTTTACAGGTAAGGTACATACGTGGTATCACAGTCTTGCCCCTGGGGTGTAGGTGCAGGTGGGTGAGGATGCTAGTTCCAGAGTAACCGGACTGTGTCCAGGTTGTCTGATGGCGGCACTGCGCCCCCTGCCAGCTGGGTGGGCTCGGATTGCTCACCTGGCTGAGTCTCAGGGCCTTTGCCGTTGTCTAGTGGTGGGCAGAGCCACAGGGGTGTGTGGCCTCCCTGTCCTCCTTTGAGGGCTGCAGTGTCTCCCTGCTGCCTTTCAGTGATGGTGGGGGTCTGGTCATTCCAGGTCCCATTGGGAAAGCTGGAGGGTGCTCGCCTCTTGCTCCCGGTATAGGCCCTGGTGGCCAGAGTGGTTGAGCCGATCAGGGGCAGGGTACCGGTAGTGGTACCTTTGCCCTCCGCTGATCACTGGCCCTGCAGCTGGTATGCTCCCTCTGTGTGTGGCCATGCTCCCTGGGGCATCACATTGGTCCCGGAGGCGCAGGCTACATGATCGGGTAGCCCGCTGGACCGGGGTGCTTCCGACGGGAGGTTGCCCTTGTTTTTGTCGAACCCGGCATCGTACATCATTACTTCATTTACAGTCATAATAAATTGGTTCCGACCGCAATCGCCCGACTTAACATGGTGAGTTACATTTTCATACTTGCATTTGTCAATTACATCGTTTACATGTGTATCACTGGCATCGCTGTATGGATCTGTCCCTTTAATTGTGATTGGTTATCGGTCTCCTTTAAGAGGGCCTTGCAATCTTTATCCCAATCGGGTTCATTGCTCGACATCACATGTTGCTCCCTCAACGCTGCCCCTCGTGGTCTGGCCGCCGCCATCTTTACTTCAGGCACTTCACCTCATGGTGTGGGCGCCATCTTCTCTCTCTCCACGAGGTAGGCTGCAGTGATCCTTTTTTCCCCAGATTCTGCCATGGAAGCAGGGAAGTTGCTTTCTGCGCCGATGCTCTTTCTCCGGAGTCCTGCCACTGGAGCCTGGGAGGTGAGATTGGGTTGTTTCGGCTGGATCATCTCGCCGTTGGGTTGAGTGGTCTGTGTCATCTCCACACAGTCGAGTTGAGTGGCTGGTTTCTCAGGTGCTGTGCTGGATCCAAATTTAGGGCCACGTAGGACGTCGATTGCCAGAGGCTGGAGGTTCTCCCAGCTCCAACGGATTTGTTTCATCCATCTTCTTCCTAGCAGCGTTGGACCATCACCAGCAACGATCCACAAAGGTAACTTGTGCATAGCGCCGTCATGGGACACCTGGACATCCACGCTCCCAACGAATGGGATGATGTTGTTTGTATAGGTGAGCAGCTTCACTTGGATCGGGATCATTTTAGGTAATTCAATTGGATTGTCCCAGAGTTTCTCAAAGGCCGCCTGATTCATCAGTGACTGGCTCGCCCCTGTGTCCACCTCCATCGTGACTGAAACATCATTGATTTCGACTTCCATTTTCAACGGAGAACTCTCAGTGGTGCAGGTAAACACTCCGTACACCTCATCGTGGGGCTGAGCTTCCTCATGGACTCTCTCTTCATCGTCGCTGGAGTCCAGATGATCGGCCAACTCTTCATCGACTCACTGAGTACAATTTCTCTTGTACATTCGCTGGAGGTGGCCCTTCGTGTTACAGCCTTTGCATGTATAGTCTTTGTAACAGCACTGGTGGGCCCTGTGATTTCCTCCACAGCGCCAGCATGCGGTTGGCCGGTTGGCTCCATGTGGCGGACTCAGGATTGCGGGACTCGGGGTTCTGTTCTCTCTACCCTGAGAGAGACTGCTTGCAGCAGCCTTGCCTCTAAAAGGCGCCAGTCGGTTCACAGTACTTGCCGGGTTGGAGTCCTGGGGGTGAGTCATCCGCTTGGAATCACAGGCCGTGGCCATGAACGCCTGGCTGACGTTAATTGCCTTCTGCAGGGTGACCGTGGTGTCCGCAGAGAGCAGCCTGTGGAGAAGGCCCTCGTGGCCGATTCCAATAACAAAGATGTCCTGCAGCGCTTCGGTGAGGTGGTCACCAAAATCACACGGTGCAGCCAATCGTCTGAGGGCTGCAGCATATTTTGTGATTTCTTGGTCTTCGGGCTGCCGGTGGGTGTAGAACCGGTGTCTGGCTGTGAGGATGCTCTCTTTAGGTTTGAGCTGTTCCTGTATCATCGTTATGAGCTCCGCATATGTTTTGGTTGTTGTCTTCTCTGGGGCTAGCAAGTCCCTGACAAGGCCATAGACAGCGGGCCCACAACTGCTGAGCAGGATAGCTCTGCGCTTTTCAGCCAGCGAGGTCGGTGTGTCTCCCGCCAGGTCATTCGCAATGAAAAAGTGTTCAAGCCTTTCCACAAAGGCCTCCCAATCTTCCCCATCGGCGAATTGTTGAAATGTGCCAAGGTTAGCCATTTTTCGCGTGGAACTTTGTAATCTCGTCGCCAGTTATTGTATCTGTAAGCACTCTAGTAAGGTATTGTACTTGAACTGTGGTGACCTTAGTCCATTTATTACAGCTCCTGAGTGAGGGTACAGCATGGTGAGCTCCCTTTTATACCTGGTTACCTGTCGTGTACAGGTGGCCTCTAGGTCTCCACCAGTTGCACCCTCTGGTGGTACAAGCATAGTATATACAGTGTGAAGGTACATTCAGTAGTCTTATGTAACTGTACATTGAGTGTACAGGGAGTATACTTATATTCATCATCATCATAGGCAGTCCCTCGGAATCGAGGAGGACTTGCTTCCACTCCCAAAGTGAGTTCTTTGATGGCTGAACAGTTCGATACGAGAACCACAGATCCTTTTACAGTGGAACAGACATTCGTCGAGGGAAGGGATTGGTGGGGCTGGTTTGCCGCGTGCTCCTTCCGCTGCCTGCGCTTGGCCTCTTCACGCTCTTTGTCTTGAGACTCAGAACTCAACGCCCTCCTGGATGGACTTTCTCCACCTCGGGCAGTCTGCGGCCAGAGTCTCCCAGGTGTCAGTGGTGATGTCGCACTTTACCAGGGAGGCTTTGAGGGTGTCCTTATAACGTTTCCGCTGTCCACCTTTGGCTCGTTTACCATGAAGGAGCTACGCATAAAGTATTTGCTTAGGAGTCTCGTATCTGGCATGCATACTATGTGGACAGCCCAGCGAAGCTGATCGAGTGTGGTCAGTGCTTCAATACTGGGGATGTTAGCCTGGTCGAGGACATTGATGTTGGTGCGCCTGTCCTCCCAGGGGATTTGCAGGATCTTGCAGAGACATCGTTGGCGATATATCTCCAGCGACTTGAGGTGCCTTCTATACATCATCCATGCCTCAGATCCATACAGGAGGGCGGGTATTACTACAGCCCTGTAGACCATGAGTTTGGTGGTAGATTTGAGGGCCTGGTCTTCAAACATTCTTTTCTTCAGATGGCCGATGGCTGCACTGGCACACTGGAGGCGATGCTGAATCTCCGCATCAATGTCTGCCTTTGTTGATAAGAGGCTCCCGAGATATGGGAAATGGTCCACGTTGTCCAGGGTCGCGTGTGGATCTTGATGATTGGAGGGCAGTGCTGTGCGGAGGTGACAGGCTGGTGGAGGACCTTTGTCTTATGGATGTTAAGCGTAAGGCCCATGCTTTCATATGCCTCAGTGAACACATTGACTATATCCTGGAGTTCAGCCTCTGAATGTGCACAGAAGCAGGAGTCGTCCGCATACTGCAGCTCAACGACAGAGGTTGGGGTGATCTTGGACCAGGTCTGGAGGCGGCGTCGGTGAAACAGCTTCCCACTGGTTCTGTAGTTTAGTTCCACTCCAGCGGAGAGCTTGTTGATTGTGAGGTGGAGCATGGCAGCGAGGAAGATTGAGAAGAGGGTTGGAGCTATAATGCAGCCCTGTTTGACCCCGGCCCGGACGTGGATTGTGTTGTGTCCTTACACAGTACTATAAATTCACACGAGGCACATTCTGCAGACAAAGTCACTCTGTGACCTAACCTTTATTCGTCGGGCCAAGAAGTGATGAAGGTGCGTGGAGCTTCCCCTTTTATACCCGAGAAACCAGGCTAGGAGTGTCTCCCACAGGTTCACCCCCTGTGGTCAAGGTGTGCATTTCTTAGATGTATATAGTATGCAGTGTTGTTACATGAAGGTTACAGTTACATGAAGGTTACATACATGACATCACCTCCCCCTCTACGTCTTCTGGGGTCAAAGATTAAGTCTTTCGGGCGGTCAACGCTCTCTCGTGGAGCGCCACAGTTGGGGCTCTGGTTGTTGAGCCTTGGCATGCGTCTCTGTCACCTGTGGTGATTCCGGCTCGTCCGGGCTGACCGCAGGGACTGTGCATGCTGCTGAAAGTTCTTGTTGCTTGTTCACTGGCGGTGGTGTGGGCAGCATCCCATGATTTTCCTCAGGTTCCTCAGTGTCCATGCTGAACCTTTTTTTTTACTCGGTCCAGATGCTTGCGCATATTTTTCCATTGTTAAGTCTGACCACTATGACCCTATTCCCCTCTTTGCCAATTATAGTACCCTCAAGCCACTTGGGCCCCAAAGCGTGTTTAATAACAAATACAGGGTCATCGATTTCTATACATCTCTCCTTTGAGTTACGGTCATGGCACTCATTTTGGGACTGGCGCTTGCCCTAAACAATGTCTGACAGAACTGGATGAACGAGGGACAGCCAAGTTTTTAGTGTACGTTTCATGAGTAGTTCCGCGGGCGGGATTCCCGTGAGCGAATGCGGTCGGGACCTATAGGCCAGCCAGAGGCGCAATAGGCGGCATTGAAGGGAGGATCCTTGCGGAGCATGCCTCGTTTTATGATTTGGACCGCCCGGTCCGCCTGGCCATTGGAGGCCTGCTTGAACGTTGCTGTCTTGACATGTTTGATGCCATTACCCGACATGAACTCCCGGAATTCATAGCTAGTGAAACACGGGCCATTGTCGCTAACCAGGATGTCCGGCAAGCCGTGGGTTGCAAAGACCGCACACAGACTCTCCACAGTGATGGATGTCATGCACTAATTCAATATGATGCACTCGATCCATTTCGAGTACGCATCAACAACAATGAGGAAAATTTTTCCCATGAACGGGCTTGCGTAGTCTACGTGAATACGTGACCATGGCCTGGTGGGCCAGAGCCACAGGCTGAGTGGGGCCTCCCTGGGGGCATTGCCCAACTGGGCACACGTCGTGCACCTGCGAACACAGCATTCCAGGTCTGAGTCCATTCCCGGCCACCATATATGTGACCGGGCAATGGCCTTCATTAGCATGATGCCTGGGTGCTCGCTGTGGAGTTCCCTGATGAATGCTTCCCTTCCCTTCTGGGGCATGACTACACGGCTGCCCCATAGTAGGCAGTCGGTTTGGTTGGAGAGCTCATCCATTGATCTGTGAAACTGTCTGACCTCAGGGCATGCTCCGTGTGCGGGCGCCCAATCCCCAGTCAGGACACATTTCTTAATCAAGGATAGGAGAGGATCTCTGTTGGTCCAGATTTTGATCTGGCGGCCTGTGATGGGGGAGCCTGCGCTGTCAAAGGCATCAACAGCCATGACCATCTCAGCGCTTTGCTCCACTGCTCCCTCAGTGGTAGCCAGAGGAAGCCTGCTGAGCGCGTCAGCGCAATTTTCGGTGCCTGGCCGGTGCCATATGGTGTAGTCATAAGCAGCCAGCGTGAGAGCCCATCGCTGTATGCGAGCTGACGCATTGGCATTGACAGCTTTGCTGTCTGACAACAGGGATGTTAACGGCTTGTGGTCCGTTTCTAACTCGAACCTTCTGCCAAAAAGGTATTGTTGCATCATTTTCACCCCGTAGACACATTCGAGTGCTTCCTTTTCAACCATCCCATATCCCCTTTCTGCTTGGGAGAGCGACCTGGAGACATAAGCCACAGGTTGGAGTTGGCCCTCATCATTACTCTGCTGCAACACGCACCCAACCCCATAGGATGGATGCATCACATGTCAAAACCAATTTCTTACAGGGGTTGTACAGGGTCAATAGCTTATTAGAACAAAGTAGGTTCCGCGCCCAATTGAACGCCCGTTCCTGACAGTCCCCCCAAAACCAATCGCACGTGTAGCGGCTCTAACAATGTGCTTAAGTTCGGCAGAAAGTTCCCGAAATAGTTCAAGAGTACCAGAAATTAACGCAACTCCAATGTGTTGCCGGGCCATGGCGCACGACGAATCGCCTCCGTTTTGGATTCGGTAGGCCGGATCCCGTCTGCGGCAACCCTCCTGCCCAAAAACTCGACCTCTGGGGCCAAAAACACACATTTGGACTTCTTTAGTCGCAGGCCTACCCGGTCCAGTCGGCGTAGCACCTCCTCCAGGTTGTGGAGTTGTTCCTCAGTGTCTCGACCCGTGATAAGGATGTCGTCCTGAAATACGATTGTTCTGGGGATGGATTTGAGCAAGCTTTCCATGTTCCTTTGAAAGATAGCGGCTGCTGAACGAATGCCAAACGGACACCTGTTGTAGACAAACAGCCCCTTGTGCGTGGTGATGGTGGTCAGTAGCTTGGATTCTTTGGCCAGTTCCTGGGTCATGTCGGCTGAAGTGAGGTCCAATTTGGTGAACAGCTTGCCGCCTGCCAGCGTGGCAAAAAGATCCTCTGCTCTCGGAAGCGGGTATTGTTCTTGTAGTGACACTCGGTTGATAGTGGGCTTGTAGTCGCCACAGATCCTGACCAAGCCATCCGTTTTTAGGACAGGGACGATGGGGCTTGCCCTGTCGCTGATTCAACGGGCAAAATTATGCTCTCTCTTAGCAACCTGTCCAACTCACTCTCAATTTTCTCCCGCATCACATACGGCACAGCTCTGGCTTTATGGTGCACTGGTCTGGCAGCCGGGGTGATGCGTATCACAACTTTGGTACCTTTGAAAGTCCCGACACCAGGTTGAAATAGTGACTCAAATTTCTATAGGAGCTGTGAGCATGAACTTCGCTCCACAGATGAAATGGCGTGCACATCCCCCCATTTCCAGTTTATCTCGGCTAGCCAGCTCCTCCCCAAAAGCGCGGGACCATTTCCCGGGACAATCCAGAGTGGCAGCCGGTTCTCTTGATCCATTATGTGTGACCACCAACATTGCACTGCCTAGCACTGGGATGATCTCTTTGGCGTACATCCGTAATTGCGTGTCAATGCGTTCTAGTTTGGGTCTGCTAGCTCTGAGTGGCCTAATTTCTCGAATTGTTGGATACTCATAAGTGACTGGCTGGCCCCTGTGTCCAGCTCCATGCTGTTTAATAGGACTTTCATCATCATAGGTGGCATTTTTGTATGAGCTGTGGATGTTTGCCACATGAACCCGCTGAACTTCATCGTCCATTGCTGTGTCCCAAGCATCACCCTGCCTTGCAGACCCCTCTTGTGGTTCATCTGCCTCGTAAATTAGCCTCGCTGCGGACTTCCTGCACATTCTGGCTAAATGTCCACTGAAGTTAGTTTCTACAGATGAATTGTTGAAACCTGCAGCATGTCTTCCCCCGCACCTCCAGCATGAGCTGAGATTGTTGTGAACAAAAGGGCTGTTACCAGGCATTCCTCTCTGATTGTCTCTTTGATTACTCTTGAGCACTCTGTTAGTGGGTGTCAATGGCCCCATCCCAGGACGTATTGTCCCTTGTGGTGGTGTAAATGTCCGTTCAACCTGCCCTTGTCTCTGTTGCGGACCCACTCTCGAGTCTGTTACTGCCTGGGTGGTGTCAAATTGCCCTTGCCTGCCTGCGAGGTTCTGAGTCACGTTTACAATGTTAACTCCCTGCTCCATCACCATGTTGGGAGCAGAGTTGCACGCGTATATTATCTTGTTTTCCTCCTCCCCCGCCATGAAGGTCTGAGCCATCAACGCCGCCGCTTCCAAGGTCAAGTCCTTGGTCTCAATTAGCTTTCTGAAAATCCCGGCATGCCCAATGCCCTCAACGAAGAAATCCCATAACATCTCCCCCCCTGCAGGCGTCTGTGAACTTACAGAAGCTGGCCAAGCGCCGAAGGTCCGCAACAAAGTCCGGTATGCTCTGTCCTCCCCGACGTCGGTGTGTATAGAATCGTTGTCGGGCCATGTGTATACTGCTCGCCGGTTTGAGGTGCTCACCGATCAGTTTGCTGAGCTTCTCGAAGGTTTTGTCCGCCGGCTTCTCGGGTGCGAGCAGGTCTTTCATCAGCGCGTACGTCTTAGGTCCACAGCTGGTCAGTAGTTGCGCCCTTCGCTTGTCAGCCGCTGCCGCTCCCAGTCAGTCCTTCGTGACAAAGCTCTGCTGGAGCCTCTCAATGAAATCGTCCCAGTCCTCAACAACACAGTACCATTCCTCTGTGCTACCGATGGCCATTCTCGTGAGTCGTTGATTCCCGTTTCTCGTCGCCAAATGTTGTATCCTTACACACTACTATAAATTCACACGAAGCACATTCTGCAGACAATGTCACTCTGTGACCGAACCTTTATTCACCGGACCAAGAAGTGATGAAGGTGGGTGGAGCTTCCCCTTTTATACCTGAAAGACCAGGCTAGGAGTGTCTCCCACAAGTTCACCCCTGTGGTCAAGGTGTGCATTTCTTAGGTGTATATAGTATGCAGTGTTGTTACATGAAGGTTACAGTTATGTGAAGGTTACATACAAGACAGATTGGGTCTGTAATGGATCCATTGGTAAGGATCACGGCCTGCATGTCATCGTGAAGCAGGCGAAGAATGTTGACAAACTTTTGGGGGCATCCGAAACGGAGGAGGACGCTCCATAGACCCTCACAGTTGACAGTGTCAAAGGCCATTGTAAGATCGAAAAAGGCCATGTATAAGGGCTGGCATTGCTCCCTGTATTTTTCTTGCAACTGGCGCGCTGCAAAGATCATGTCTGTTGTGCCCTGTAGTGGACGAAATCCGCATTGTGATTCCGGGAAGAGCTCCTCGGCCACAGGGAGAAGACGATTGAGGCGAACTCGAGCGACAACTTTCCCAGTGGCTGAAAGCAGGGAGATTCCCCTGTAGTTGCCGTAGTCGGACTTGTCCCCCTTTTTAAAAATGGTCACAATCACGGCATCTCTCAGATCTCCCGGCATGCTCTCCTCCCTCCAGATGAGAGCGATGAGGTCATGTATCCGTGCCAACAGCGCCTCTCCACCATATTTTAGCGCCTCAGCAGGGATTCCATCTGCACCCGTACCCTTGTTATTCTTAAGCTGTTTTATGGCTTTGCCTACCTCGTGCAACGTTGGAGTTTCACTGAGTTGGTGGCGGGTCACATGCTGTGGGATGGAGTTGAGAACACTCGAGTCAAAGGCAGAGTCTCGATTGAGGAGATCTTCAAAGTGCTCCTTCCATCCTGCCCTGACAGCCTCGGTGTCCTTGATGAGTGTTTCCCCATTCTTGGCCAGGAGTGGTGTGGGCCCTTGGGAGTTTGGACCGTAGGTGGCCTTGACTGCAGCAAAGAATCCTCGCATATCGTGGCTGTCGACCAATTGTTGTATCTCCTGTGCTTTCTCCATCCACCACCTGTTCTTTAGATCACAAGTTTTTTGTTGGACCTGAGCCTTGAGCTGTCTGTAATGTTGTTTTGCAGCTCTCAAGTTGGGCTGTTGCTTGAGGCTCAGAAATGCTTTGCGTTGTGATCTATTAGTTCTTCGATCTCCTGATCATTTTCATCAAACCAATCCTGGTGTTTCCTGGTTGAGTGAACAAGTGTCTCTTCACAGGCACTGGTTATAGAGGCCTGGAGGGCAGACCAAGCACTATGGGGATTCACATTAATTGCCTTCTCCAGGGTGACCGTGGTGTCCGCAGAGAGCAGCCTGTGGAGAAGGCCCTCGTGGCCGATTCCCATAACGAAAATGTCCCACAGTGCTTCGGTGAGGTGGTCGCCAAAATCACGGTGCAGCCAATCGTCTGAGGTCTGCAGCATATTTTGTGATTTCTTGGCCTTCGGGCTGCCGATGGGTGTAGAACCGGTGTCTGGCTGTGAGGATGCTCTCTTTAGGTTTGAGCTGTTCCTGTATCATCGTTATGAGCTCAGCATATGTTTTGGTTGTTGTCTTCTCTGGGGCTAACAAGTCCCTGACGAGGCCATAGACGGTGGGCCCACAACTGCTGAGCAGGATAGCTGTGCGCTTATCAGCCAGTGAGGTCGGTGTGTCTCCCGCCAGGTCGTTCGCGATGAAAAAGTGTTCGAGCCTTTCCACAAAGTCATCCCAATCTTCCCCATCGGCGAATTGTTGAAACGTGCCAAGGTTAGCCATTTTTCGCGTGGAACTTTGTAATCTCATCGCCAGTTATTGTATCTGCAAGCACTCTAGTAATGACTCCACGAGGCAAGGTATTGTACTTGAACTGTGGTGACCTTAGTCCATTTATTACAGCTCCTGAGTGAGGGTACAGTATGGTGAGCTCCCTTTTATACCTGATTACCTGTCGTGTACAGGTGACCCCTAGGTCTTCACCAGTTACACCCTCTGGTGGTACAGGCATAGTGTATACAGTGTGAAGATACATCCAGTAGTCTTATGTAACTGTACATTGAGTGTACAGGGAGTATACTTATATTATACATACACAACATTTCCCAATCCTCTGGCCTTCCACCAGTCTTGGCCACATTGTGTGCCCTTATTTTCAATTTGATGCCATCCCTTATTTCCTTAGTTAGCCACGGATGGTTATCCCTTCTCTTACAGCCTGCCCTTCTCATTGGGATATATGTTTGTTGCGAGTTATGAAATATCTCCTTAAATGTCTGCCACTGCTCATCACCCGTCCCACTCTTTAACTTACTTTCCCAGTCCACTTTATCCAACTCTGCCTTCATATCTTTGTAGTCTCCTTTATTTAAGCTTAGGACACTGATTAGAGATCCAACTTTCTCACCCTCCAACTGAATTTAAAATTCAACCATGTTATGGTCATTCATTCCGAGAGGATCCTTTACAAGGAGATCATTTATTAATCCTGTCTCATTACACAGTACCAGATCTCAGATAGCCTGCTCCCTGGTTGATTCCGCAACGTAATGTTCAAGGAAACCATCCCGATACACTCTATGAACTCTTCCTCAAGGCTACCCTGGCCAATTTGCTATGTCCAATCAATATGATGGTTAAAATTGCCCATGATTATTGCCGTTCCTTTTTTACAAACCTCTATTATTTCTTGATTTATACTCCGTCCAACAGTGTAGCTACTGTTAGTGGGCCTAAAGACCATGCCCATCAGCAACGTTTTCCCCTTATGATTCCTTATCGCCTCCCAAACTGATTCAACATCTTGATCTTCTGAGCCAATATCGTTTCTCACTAACGTACTGATCTCATCCTTTAGTAACAGAGCTACCCCCACCTCCTTTTACTTTCTGTCTGTCCTTCCGAATTGTCAAATACCCCTGAATATTTAGTTCAAGTCCTGGTTGCCACGTCTCTGTAATGGCTATCAGATCATACCCATTTGCATCTATTTGTGCCGTCAACTCATCGATTTTGTTACGAATGCTGCGTGCATTTAGATAATAATAAATAGAGCTTTTAAATTTGTTTTTTTACCATTTTTTCCTGCTTTGACCCCACTTTCTGATTCACATTTATGTTTATACATTCTGTCACTTGCTGTCATGCTCTGGTTTTCACCTCCCCCAGTGCTACCCTGCTCTATTGCCTTCTCCTTATTCTTTGAGTTTTAACATTTTCGCTCACCTGAACCCTCCTCCCCACTAATTAGCTCCCACATGCAACAGCAGAAAAACATTGCCTATCCTGCCATCTCTAACGTATTTAGTGAATTAAAGTTTTCAAGTTTTGTTTTTAATCACAGCTCATAATTCAAAACAATGCCCCAGAAAAGAGAGAAAAACTCACCAACCAAACACTTCCCTATTGCTTTTGATGCGGTACCCTGTATTACCAAATGATAATGCTGTGTGAGACCTATCACCAATGCCTGTTGTACCTAAGGAAGTATTGGCTACAGCGGCCCAGTAGGCTTCAGATGTTTTACTTATTCCCATACATTACGAACCAACCACCTCTAAGGACACTGCTCATGCGCCTCATTCTGGTGTGAATTCTCTTGGACGGTCTCCAAAGAAAGTTGTGAAACTCAACGATGTTGAAACCGAACCTGAGAAGTTCCCATCTACTGTTCCTGGTATTAGTCCCAACTCACCCACTGTCAATCCTACTCAAAGATATCCTCAAATTGTTTGCACTTGTAGATAGTTATGAGTGTCGTGGTTTTCATTATGGTTCTAGTGTTAGCATAACCTATCTTTCCTGTGGATTACTGCGCTATGGCTATGTTTAATTACTTTATTGTATGATGTAGTTGCTGTTAACCAGGCTCATTCTTGGAGATACATAAGAACATAAGAAATAGGAACAGGAGTAGGCCATTTGGCCCCTCGAGCCTGCTCCGCCATTCAATAAGATCATGGCTGAACTGATCATGGATTCAGCTCCACTTCCCTGCCCACTCCCCATAACCCAGTGGTTCTCAACCTTTTTGTGTTCGCGGCACACTTTCGAATACTAGAATTTTTGGCGGCACACTTGAAGGGATTAAAAGGTGAACACAGGTTAAAAAAAAGGCAAGTTTCAGAAAATTTAAAAAACATTTTATTAATCATAGTATATGAAGATATACAACATTGTACACATGTATGTTATTAATTATTTTTATTCTGAAAGTAACAATAAAATAATAAACTATAATAATAATTCCTCACATTAATTATACATTAATTAGTATTTTAATGTGATACTTGAGCCGAACCTCAAATAATCTTCCATATATTGACGATGAATTTTGGATTTTTTAGGATTTAGTTCGGCACCGTTTGTACTGGCGTTGGTTGTAGGCCTACTAGTGCCACTTGTAGTGGCACTGTCATTGATATCTCCTTGTTCATTTTTACGTTTTTAAAGGTCTTGATTTTATATAATTTACAATATTAACAACTTGATCTAATACAGATTTTAATTCTAACGGTAATGTCTTTGCAACAAGTGCTTCTCTATGCAAAAAGCAATGGGTGAATAATATATTTGGATTATGTTGTTTTGCGAGCGTAATGAATCCTTTGACACATCCACCATAGATGGAGCACCGTCCGTGCAGATTCCAACACGAGTCCCATGAAATTTTCAAGTCTTCTACATACGAATTCACAGAATCAAATATGTCTTGACCTCTAGTATTTTCTGGAAGTTCTCTACAGCACAGAAATTGGATCAATATCTCGTTTTCATGAATGAAGCGAACAAATGCTAATAATTGTGCTTTACCACTAATGTCGGTGGACTCGTCGATTTGCAAAGCAAAATTCGAGTTTGTAAGTTTCTCGGCTACATTTTCTTCAATGTTAGATGACATATCATTTATCCTTCTCCGAATTGTATCATCAGACAGCGGAAAATTTGCAATTTCTTGTTCCGCTTCATCACCAAGTATTATTTTGACAATTTTACGATATGCCGGCAAAATAAGTGACTCAGCGATAGTATGGGGCTTCACTTTCTGCACTATTAATTCAGCAACTCCATAAACAGCAATATGAACCTTATCTGACATCTTAACATTTTTTTCAAAATATTTCACTTGTTTTGATTGCGTTGCCATCAATCTCCTAAAATAACTCTGATCTGTTGTTGCAAGATGTGCATGTTTCGTAGTAAAATGAGATTTCAATTTACTGGGAACCATTGCACTGTTCAACAGTTCTTCGCCGCACACAACACACAGTGGAATGGGGCATTCTTCTTCTCCTGTCCATGAAAAGCCGAACCTCAAATAATCTTCCATATATTGACGATGAATTTTGGATTTTTTAGGATTTAGTTCGGCACCGTTTGTACTGCCGTTGGTTGTAGGCCTACTAGTGCCACTTGTAGTGGCACTGTCATTGATATCTCCTTGTTCATTTTTACGTTTTCTTATGATGAATTTGTCCAGTAGGGGGGACAAACTTTATTCAGCTTTTTACTGCATATGTATTAGACTCGTCTTTCATTTCTTTCATCCAAATTAATAATCAAATTTTAAGCTTTTCACATAAACAATTTAATGGCCCAAGTGTACCCGCTGGCTATGCTCTTGGTACAGACGCACATACACACACAAACGTAAATATACATACACACGCTTATACACACACACACACAGTCTCATTCGATGGTAGGCACTCGCAATTCTCTATCAGTAATGGGAGGGAGTAAGGGAGTGGGAGGTGGGGGGTCGAGTACTCAAAGGAAACAAATTTTGCCCAATAATTTTGTTCTGAGTATGGACATTTAAATTGTTTGTGTGTGTTGTCTCTTATTATTACTTGTACAACTCTAGAACATAGTTTTTTTGATAATAGTAGAGATAAATAGATAGTTATTTGACAATATTGGCAATGTTTACTACAGCAGTGGCGTCATACATTTCGATAGATGACATATGTGTCTGTCTGTCTCTCTCTCTCTCCCCCTCCCCTTCTGTTTCGGAGTTAAATGGTTTGTGTTTCATTGTGAAATCAGCTAAAGTCCACCATACTTTTACACAATTTGGCGGCACACCTGTGAAGGGTTCACGGCACACCAATGTGCCACGGAACACCAGTTGAGAACCACTGCCATAACCCCTTATCGTTTTAGAAACTGTCTATTTCTGTCTTAAATGTATTCAATGTCCCAGCTTCCACAGCTCTCTGAGGTAGCGAATTCCACAGATTTACAACTCTCTGAGAGAAGAAATTTCTCCTTATCTCTGTTTTAAATGGGCGGCCCCTTATTCTAAGATCATGCCCTCTAGTTCTAGTCTCCCCCATCAGTGGAAACATCCTCTCTGCATCCATCTTGTCAAGCCCCCTCATAATCTTATACATTTCGATAATATCACCTCTCATTCTTCTGAATTCCAATGACTAGAGGCCCAACCTACTCAAACTTTCCATATAAGTCAATCCCCTCATCCCTGGAATCAACCTAGTGAACCTTCTCTGAACTGCCTCCAAAGCATGTATATCCTTTCATAAATATGACGTCACCTTGAAACTCTGAGGGGGCAGGGCAAGTGATATGTATTGTACTTGCAAATTGTTAATTGAACATGAGAGGGCCCCTTGATAGAAGCAAAATACTGTACCAATTACACTCCAGGGCCTCCTCTTATATGTGCTATCCAGATAGAATGCTCCAGAGTCTAAAATAAAAGCAGCCGTTACATTACCCCACATCAACTTGAGTGTTTATGTGACATAATTACTGTTATATATGTAAACTTATATATACCTTGTACAGCCACCAGAGGGCTCATCCCCTGGAATCCCAAGGGATCCCACAATCCCTTGGGAGCACAGGTACTTAAGGAGGCCTCACAGGCTGGAGAGGCACTCTGGAGACCTGCAATAAAAGACTAAGGTCACACTTTACTTTGAGCTCACAGTATCCAGTCAGACTCTTTATTCATAGATAACAACTGGCGACGAGATACAGATGATGAACCCAATGATGCAGAGAACAGTGGGCATCCTGGAGAAATTCTCAGAGGGAGATGATTGGGAAACTTTCATGGAGCGACTCGACTAATACTTTGTGGCCAACGAGATGGAAGGAGAAGCGAATGCTGCCAAACAAAGGGCGATTCTCCTCACCGTCTGCGGGGCACCAACATATGGCCTCATGAAAAATCTGCTTGCTCCAGCGAAATCCACAGAGAAATCATACGATGATTTGTGCACACTGGTCCGGGAGCATCTGAACCTGAAGGAAAGCGTTCTGATGGCGAGGTATCGGTTCTACACCGACAAAAGTTCTGAAGGCCAGGAAGTGGCGAGTTATGTCGCCGAGCTAAGACGCCTTGCAGGACATTGTGAATTTGAAGGACATTTGGAGCACAGGCTCAGAGACTTTTTTGTACTTGGCACTGGCCATGAAGTGATACTTCGCAAACTTTTGACTGTAGAGACCCCAACCTTGAGTAAGGCCATAGCGATAGCCCAGGCATTCATTGCCACCAGTGACAATACTAAGCAAATCTCTCACCACATGAGTGCTGCTACAAGTACTGTGAACAAAGTGATGCTGTTTTCAAATCGCAATGTACAGAGCAGGTCACACATGCCTGCAGCTGCACGTCCGCAGATGTCTCAGAGTTCACCAGCAAAGGTGATGAATGCAAGGCCATTAACATCTTGTTGGTGCTGCGGGGGTGATCATCGTTTCCATTCATGCCGCTTCAAAGGGTACGTTTGTAAGGGCTGTGGAACAATGGGACACCTCCAACGTATGTGCAGGCGAGCTGCAAACCCTGTTAATCCTGCAAACCACCATGTTGCAGAGGAGGACAGATCCACGGCAGATCACGACGAACCAGAGCCTCAGATCAAGGAGGCAGAGGTATATGGGGTGCACACGTTTAACACAAAGTGTCCCCCGATAATGCTGAAGGTTGAATTAAATGGACTCTCGGCGCCAATGGAGCTGGACACGGGCACGAGCCAGTCCATTATGAGCAAAAAGACTTTCAAAAAATTATGGTGCAGCAAGGCCTCGAGGCCAGTCTTGACTCCCATTTGCACGAAACTGAGAACTTACACAAAGGAACTGATTCCCGTAATCGGCTGTGCTACCGTAAAGGTCTCCTACGATGGAGCGGTGCACAAGCTACCACTCTGGGTGGTACCGGGCGATGGTCCCACACTGCTCGGCAGGAACTGGCTGGGAAAGATACACTGGAACTGGGACGACGTCCGAGCGCTCTCGTCCGCTGATGACACTTCGTGTGCCCAGGTCTTAAACAAGTTCCCTTCGCTTTCGAACCAGGCATCGGGAAGTTCCAAGGAGTAAAAGTGCAGATCCACCTAATTCCGGGGGCGTGACCCATCCATCACAAGGTGAGAGCAGTACGGTACATGATGAGAGAAAGGGTAGAGATCAAGCTAGACCGGCTGCAAAGAGAGGGCATCATTTCGCCGATCGAATTCAATGGGTGGGCCAGTCCGATTGTTCCAGTCCTCAAGGGAGACGGCACCATCAGAATCTGTGGTGATTACAAAGTAATATCATTTCTCCCTGCAGGATCAATACCCACTACCAAAAGCTAATGACCTTTTTGCTACGCTGGCGGAAGGAAAGATGTTCACGAAGCTGGACTTAACCTCAGCTTACATGATGCAGGAGCTGGAGGAATCATTGAAGGGCCTCACCTGCATCAACACGCACAAAGGTCTCTTCATTTATAACAGATGCCCGTTTGGAATTCAATCACCGGCGGCGATATTCCAGAGAAAGATGGAAAGCTTACTGAAGTCAGTCCCGCGCACGGTGGTCTTCCAGGACGACATTTTGGTTACAGGTCGGGACACAGTCGAGCATCTGCAGAACCTGGAGGAGGTTCTTAGTCAACTCAACCGCGTGGGGCTCAGGGTAAAACGCTCCTGGCGCCTGAAGTGGAGTTCCTGGGGAGAAGAATCGCGGCGGACGGCATCAGACCCACCGATTCGAAGACGAAGGCAATGAAGGCCACAGAACGTGATGGAGCTGCGGTCGTTTCTAGGACTCTTGAACTACTTTGGTAACTTCTTACCAGGTCTCAGCATACTGTTAGAACCACTGTATGCCTTAATGCGTAAAGGAGACGAATGGATATGGGGTAAAAGCCAAGAAAATGCCTTTGAGAAAGCTAGAAAATTGTTATGCTCAAACAAATTGCTTGTGTTGTATGATCCATGTAAGCGTTTGGTACTAGTATGTGATGCGTCGTCGTACGGGGTCGGGTGTGTATTGCAACAAGCTAATGATTCTGGGAAATTGCAACCAGTTGCTTATGCATCCAGAAGTCTGTCTAAGGCTGAGAGAGCCTACAGCATGATTGAAAAAGAAGCGTTAGCGTGTGTCTATGGGGTAAAGAAAATGCATCAATATCTGTTTGGGCTAAAATTTGAATTGGAAAATGACCATAAGCCACTAATAACCCTGTTCAAGAGTAAGGGGATAAATACGAATGCATCGACCTGCATCCAGAGATAGGCGCTCACGTTATCCGCATATAACTACGCCATCCGCCACAGGCCAGGCACAGAAAACTGTGCTGATGCTCTCAGTAGGCTGCCGTTGCCCACCACAGGGGTAGAAATGGTGCAGCCCGCAGATTTAGTCATGGTTATGGAAGCATTCGAGAGTGAGCAATCACCTGTCTCAGTCCGACAGATTAGAACCTGGATGAGCCAGGACCCCTTACTGTCCCTAATAAAAAATTGTGTGCTTCACGGGAGCTGGTCCAGTATCCCAGTGGAAATGCAGGAAGAGATAAAGCCGTACCAGCAAAGATGAAATGTCTATACAGGCAGACTGCCTTCTGTGGGGCAATCGGGTAGTGGTCCCCAAGAAGGGCAGAGACACTTTCATCAGTGATCTCCACAGTACCCACCCAGGCATCGTAATGATGAAAGCGATAGCCAGATCCCACGTGTGGTGGCCCGGTATCGATGCGGACTTAAGAGTCCTGCGTGCACAGATGTAACACATGCTCACTGTTAAGCAATGCACCCAGGGAGACGCCACTAAGTTTATGGTCTTGGCCCTCCAAACCGTGCTCCAGGGTCCATGTCGACTATGCAGGCCTGTTTTTGGGTAAAATGTTCCTTGTAGTTGTAGATGCGTACTCCAAAAGGATTGAATGTGAGATAATGTTGGCAAGCACGTCCGCTGCCACCACTGAAAGCCTGCGGGCCATGTTTGCCACGCATGAACTACCTGATGTCCTTGTGAGCGACAATGGGCCATGTTTTACCAGTGCCGAATTCAAAGAGTTCATGACCCGTAACGGGATTAAACATGTTACATCTGCCCCGTTCAAACCAGCATCCAATGGTCAGGCAGAGAGAGCAGTGCAAACCATCAAGCAGGGTTTGAAGAGGGTAACTGAAGGCTCACTGAAGACTCGCCTATCCCGAGTCCTTCTTAGCTACCGCACGAGACCCCACTCGCTCACTGGGATTCCACCCGCTGAACTGCTCATGAAAAGGACACTTAAGACAAGGCTCTCGTGAGTCCATCCTGATCTACATGAGCAGGTAGAGAGCAGGCGGCTTCAACAAGGTGCATATCATGACAGCGCAAATGTGTCACGCAAAATTGAAATCAATGAACATGTATTTATATTGAATTATGGACAAGGTCCCAAGTGCCTTCCCGGCACTATTGTGGCCAAAGAGAGGAGCAGGGTGTTTCAGATCAAACTTTCAAACGGACTCATTCACCGGAAACACTTGGACCAAATCAAACTCAGATTCACGGACTATACTGAGCAACCCACCTTGGACCCTACCTTCTTTGACCCCCCAACATACACACCAGTGGCAACCGACACCGCGGTTGGCCACGAAGCAGAACCCGCAGCAGCCCAGCAGGACTCACCACACCAGGCAGCCCAGCAAGGCCAACTGCACAGCAGCCCAGCGAGGGCCCAACAAACAATTCACTAAAACCAGCATTTGCACCGAGACGATCAACCAGGGAAAGAAAGGCCCCAGATCGACTGACCTTCTAAATAGTTACACTGTTGACTTTGGGGGAGAGTGTTGTTATATATGTAAACTTGTATATACCTTGTACAGTCACCAGAGGGCTCATCCCCTGGAGTCCCAAGGGATCCCACAATCCCTTGGGACCACAGGTACTTAAGGAGGCCTCACAGGGTGGAGAGGCATTCTGGAGACCTGCAATGAAAGACTACGGTCACACTTTACTTTGAGCTCACAGTATCCAGTCAGACTCTTTATTCATTATTAACAATTACAACACTAACCTAGTGCAGAGGAAGCTTCTTGTGAGGCTACATAGCAGTCAGAGACCTTTGCCAAGGTCTGAGATCCCATCCCAAATCCCAGGGATGGATTATTTGCATAGTTGGTGCTTGCAAGGGAGCATCAGCAGTGTCTTTCCTGGCCCATTCTTATCGAGGGCCATATGGTCTACTCCTGCTCCTAGTTCTTATGTTCTTATGACCCACTTCTCTGCCTGAAGTCCTCCCAATGGCCAAATGGACTGAATAAAAACCAGTCTTCAGCTCACACTGGAGCTACTCAACGCTTGAGAAGGTAATTGATACCCAACGAAGGCCTAAAAGAGACTCATATTAGGTCTCAACTAGCATGAGTTCTGCTGAAGTCTTTCAAGAGTGTAAAGGGAACAATTTCCTGAGAAGCCCAAGAACTTCCCCCGACACACCCCCTTGATGTGGAGATGCAGCTGCAAGATCCGCCTACATGAATTGAATTTAAAGGTCGAGTCTAAATAAGGCTGATTCCCAGCAGAGCCAGTTTCCATCTGGGAATCCCTGGCCAAAGACTACCCAAAGTGGAGGAAGAGCATCTGGGAGTGCGTTGAGCACCTCGAGTCTCGTTGCCGAGAGCATGCAGAAACCAAGCGCAGACAGCGGAAGGAGTGTGCGTCAAACCAGTCCCACCCTCCCTTACCTTCAACCACCATCTGCCCCACCTGTTACAGAGACTGCAATTCCCGTATTGGACTGTACAGTCACCTGAGAACTCACTTTTAGATTGGAAGCAAGTCTTCCTCGATTTCGAGGGACTGCCAATAATGATGATGATGGGTGAAAATCACCCCAGCAACTGTGGAGCCTTTCAACTATATAGTGTCTTTCATGTCCACAGGATGTCGCAAAGTAGTTCAGAACCAGTAAATTATTCTTGAATAGTAGCTTCTCTTGTTTGCGAGGCAAATGCAACAAGCAACTTATGCATGGCAAAGTCCCCCAAACAGCACTGTGATAAACTACCAGATAATCTGTGTCATGTATCTCACACTACTGTATATAACTGTATCTTACCATGCTATACATGACTGTAACTAGATATGACCTGTAACCACAAGCATACTTTACCACCAGGGGTGCACTTGCAGGAGACACTGCATACCTGTTTCACACAGGTATATAAAGGCAGGTCTCAGGCAAGTGCGGGATTCGAGAACTGTGAAATAAAGGTGCAGGTCCAGAGTGACCTTGACTTCAGCATGTGCCTCGTGTAAGTCTGTACTGCAGGGTCAGGACTTTACAGTGGCGATGAGGATGGGATCACAGAATCCAAAGAATGGCTACCAACGGCTCAGATGAGAAATACAATGCTGGAGACAATTGGGAGGACTTTATAGAAAGGCTCCAGCAAAGCTTTGTAACCAAAGACTGGTTGGGCGACGATAAGGCAGACAAGAGAAGAGCCCATCTCTTGATCAGCTGTGGCTCGAAAACATACGCTTTAATGAAGGATCTGTTGACACCCGAGAAACCAGAAAGCAAGTAATTTGAGGAGTTGAGCACACTGGTGAGAGACCACCTGAAGCCAGTGAGCAGCCTACACATGGCCAGACACAGGTTCTACAACTACAAACGTTGTGTGGGCCAGAGCATACCCGACTTCATGGTGGAACTTTGGAGGCGGCTAGTTTACGTGAGTTCTCAGATGAACTAAGGAGAGAAGTACTGAGAGACTTTTTTATTGAAGGAATAGGCCACGCAGGCATATTCTGAAAGCTTATAGAGACCAAGAACTTGACCCTAGAGGCAGCAGCACTGGTCGCACAGACATTCTTGGCAGGAGAAGAAGAAATGAGGTTGATCTATACTGCGGGTACGACAACTAACGAAATATCAGAACAAGGGGTTCACAGCGTGATATGAGCCGATACCCCCACACACAGACAAAGGCAGGAGAGCAGGCCTTCAACAGCAGGCAGTGGCGCCAGAAGCCATCAAGGGCCACAGGAACGGCCGTTCACACCTCATCAACCCACAATGCGAGCAATCAACTATAGACTGAGAGAAGCTCAAGAGAGATCAGCCAGACGCAGATCATCCTTGGAAACAATGGAAGCGGTCTGTGCTGGAGATGTGGGGGAAGGCACTCAACAAGTGGGTGTCGATTTCAGCATGCTGTTTGCAGAAACTGCAACTATACAGGGCATCTGGCTCGCATGTGCAGAAAAACAGCAGCTCGGCTGGTATACGAATCGGAAGGGTCGGAAAGCGGACCAGAAGACGGTGGGGACAGTGCCCGGGACGCCGGGGTACAGCGGGTCAAAGTCCACTGTTCTTACAACAAGACGCCTCCAATAATGATGAGGGTCCTACTCAACGGGATGCCCGTCAACATGGAACTGGACACGGGAGCTAGTCAATCTCTCATGAGCGTCCAACAATTTGAACAGCTGTGGCTGCACAAAAGCAACAGACCAAAACTCACAAGGATCGACACCAAACTAAGGACCTATACCAAAGAAATCGTCCCAGTCCTTGGCAGCGCCATGCTCTCAGTCACACACAAAGGGACGGTGAATCGATTTCCCCTGTGGATTGTCCCCGGAGATCTCCCAGCACTGTTGGGGAGAAGCTGGCTGGCAAAACTAAACTGGAAATGGGATGATGTTCACGCCATGTCGTCAGAGGAACGGACCTCCTGCTCAACAGTTCTAAGTCGTTTTGAACATCTTTTTCAGCCAGGTGTGGGCACCTTCAAAGGGGCTAAAGTTAAAATCTACATCACACAGGATGCCAGACCGGTCCATCACAAGGCTAGAGCTGTGCCTTATGTGATGAGGGAAAAGATTGAACACGAACTGGAACGGCTTCTGCGGGAAGGCATAATTTCTCCCGTGGAATTCAGCGACTGGGCAAGCCCCATCGTCCCAGTCATGAAGCCTGATAGATCCGTACGAATCTGTTGGGACTACAAATCTACCATAAACAGAGTCTCCCTACAGGACCAATACCCGCTGCCCAGAGCGGAGGACCTATTTGCCACATTGGCTGGAGGAAAACTTTTCTCGGAACTAGATCTCACATCTGCGTGTATGACGCAAGAACTGACCGAAGAGTCTAAGCTACTCACCACCATCAACACACATCGAGGCCTTTTTATGTACAATCGATGCTCATTCGGTGTGCCAGCAATCTTCCAGCCACTGTCAAACCTGAGGGTGGCTGCTCGGAGACAAGGGCGATCCGCTTTTCACCTGGCTGATGATTCTCCTCCAGAACAATACCACTCGTGGCCAGCAGTTATATAATGACAGCCATGCTGCCATGAGGAACCTCATCGAGTAGACTATCGGGATGCTCAAGAAACGGTTCTGCTGCCTTGACCGCTTGGGCGGAGCCTTCCAGTACATGTGTGAGTGGGTATCCCATTTCGTGGTGGTCTGCTGTATCCTCCAAAACTTGGCCATCATGAGGGTGCAGCCCTTGCCACCACAGGTTCCACAACCGCCCCAGGAGCACCTACTCTGTGCTAACCCAGTGGCTGCAGCACGGCTGGTGGGAGGCCGCTAACTTTCCGTGGGGGACACTGCAGATGGCCTTGCAGGATGACCTCGAGCAACTCTGGGCCTAAAGGCCCGGCTGTAGACTACACTATCTCGGCATGGGCGGCAACAGACTGGGCTGGGTGGCTGACCAGCAGCAGCAAGGGCACTGGTGGAGTGATAGTAAGAATGTTGTCATCCTGAGAGAGCCCAGCAGGTTCTTGCTCCACAGAGTCAATGCCGTTCCCCCGGGGTGGTGCCTCAGAATTGTTAGCCATCTGTTGGAGGACAGATTGCTGAACTGTTGTGAGACCCTGTAAGTCTCTTTCCACACTCGTAAACCCAGCCACGATGGCAGCAGTCTGAGCTTGCGCGGCTGCAAGCTGAACCCGCAGGAGAGCAATCTGAGCTTCCCCTGCAGCACTCAGATATTGAGTCGATTCCGCTTGTGCTGCAATGGAAGCTGCAACATCACCCATCACACCCAGCATCATGTTTGGGTCCACAAGGTCTCCCGTGGAGTTGTTCATCATTTCCATCCTGGAAATCCCCACAAGGCCCCATGCAATGTTGGAGCCGGACTCCTCAATGCTCTTTATCACTACAAGAAGTCACTGGCAGGCCTGCCAGTCCTCCAAGCATTTCTGTGTGCATGCCTATTGTCATGTATGCAACCTTCATACAACTGTAACCTTCATGTAACTGTAATCTTCATGTAACTGTAACCTTCATGTAACCACACTGTACACTGTATTTATGTCCTGGAAATGCACACCTTGACCACAGGGGGTGAACGTGGGAGACACTCCTCACCTGGGCACTCAGGTATTTAAAGGGAGGTCCCACGTAGGGTCATCACTTCTTGGTCCTGGGAATAAAGAAAGGTCACGTAGAGACTGTGTCTGCAGTACATGCCTCGTGTGATTCAGTAGCAAGGTGCAGGGACACCACACCCATCACCCTTCTTCTGAAAGCTACCCCATCGAAGTCCTCATCTGAGTCCTGTGCAGCAGAACTCAAATGCAAACTCACCCTTCAGGAAGCTGGCACTTGAGCTACCATTTCCCCTGGCTTGGCTGTAGCCCACTGGGGCCCGGTGACTCACCACTTGTAGATCCTGCCTCTATACTACCCTCTAAAATTAGCGCAGTGCCATTTTCTGAGCCGGTGCTTGGGAGTGTTAGTGACGATGCCACTTCTTCTTCATCACTCCCCTCCTCTTGTTGGCCATGCACGGCTGGGCGGCTCGCAGCTCTTGGGTATCTGAAAGGAGAAAGGAGCAAGAGTTGGGATTGTGCTGAGGGGAGGGGGGAGAAAGCAAAATGTGCACGTTTACACCATCAGCAGTTTGTACGTGAGAAGAGATTGTGCGACGAGGGGGAATTGGGATGTGAGAAGGATTATGTCAGCAATGCTTTCAACCTCGCCGTTTGCCACAGCCCCAGTGCCAGCCCTCCAATTATCTCCAGCACTGTCTCAGCTAGCTATGTCAGGTTCTGCAGACATGCTGGATCCAGGTCTTGGGCACAACACTAACTATAATCCTCCCACTGCCTTCTGGCGTTCTGTCTCAAAGGCTTCCAGCCCCTGCGGGTAGAGGACCTGTCTTCTTCTGTATGCCCCCTGGACCAACGCCTTCAGTGCTGCGACATTGCTGCATCCACAGTGACAATGAGGTGATTCTGCAGCAAAACAGCTTCCTTTAGGAAGTGCCGAGAGCTAAAGCAAAATTTGATTGGCCTGTTGGCTGCAGCCGATATTAGCCCTCCTGTTGAGCACTGAGCTAATTAGCAGCCTGTTGAGCGTTTAGCTCAAATCATTATAATGAGCAGGCAGCATGAATTTTGCATGCTGATTGCACCACTTTAAACAGGCACGGCCAGATTGCGATCCCACATCCATTGTCAGGCCTAATCCTATTTCACCCCCTAATTCTTTTGTTCCCTTCTAGATTTACTGCTATGTGATTAGTCTCATGTAAAACTTCTAATCACCTTAGTCCAAACTAAAAGCTTTACTTCTAAGAGCTGTTAAAGCTTCAGGGCTTTTGTTGTTTTAAAAGAGTTTCTATGAATTAATTGAAATCTGCTCATTTTAATATTATGTCTGTTAATCTAATGATACAGTTGATTGATAGTCTTTAGCCTGAGTTATATGCATAAATGTTTCAACTGTTTTGTCTCCATTTCCCTACAAGGTAGCATAAACAGCATTTGCCCACACACGTGTCGAACAGGTGACAGATGCATAGATAATCTTGGCCAGCAATTTTATCTCCTTTTCCACTGAATAACAGCAACATCACATTGCTCCTCAATCTCACCGAACTGGAGAATATCCAGCCCTGATAACATCATTGATAACAGCCCTGGGAGTTATCCTGACCCATCCTATGTGTTAAAAAGTGACAATATAGCATGTTAAGTACAGGTTCAACTTCCATTATCCGGAACTCCCTTATCTGGAACCACTCCTTGTCCGGCAGCATTATAGCTTGTTTAACCACCAGAAGACTCATCCCCTGGAGTTCCAAGGGATCCCACAATCCCTTGGGAGCACCTGTACATAAGGAGGCCTCATTGGCTGGAGAGGCACTCTGGAGACCTGAATAAAGGACTGAGGTCACACATTACTTTGAGCTCACAGTATCTGGTCAGATTCTTTATGCAAGACTTAACAACTGGCGACGAGATACAGATTATGAACCCCACCGCAACAATGCAGAGAACAGTGGGCATCCTGGAGAAATTTTCGGAGGGAGATGATTGGGAAACCTTCGTGGAGCGACTCGACCAATACTTCGTGGCCAACGAGCTGGAAGGAGAAGCGAACGCTGCCAAACGAAAGGTGATCCTCCTCACCATTTGCGGGGCACCAACATATGGCCTCATGAAAAATCTGCTCGCTCCAGCGAAACCCATAGAGAAGTTGTACGATGATTTGTGCACACTGGTCCGGGAGCATCTAAACCCGAAGGAAAACGTTCTGATGGCGAGGTACCAGTTCTACACGTACAAGAGGTCTGAAGGCCAGAAAGTGGTGAGCTACATTACCGAGCTAAGACGCCTTGCAGGACATCGCGAATTTGAAGGACACTTGGAGCACATGCTCAGGGACTTCTTTGTACTTCACATTGGCCATGAAGTAATACTTCGTAAACTTTTGACTATAGAGACACCAACCTTGAGTAAAGTCATAGCAATAGTCCAGGCGTTCATCGCTACCAGTGACAATACCAAACAAATCTCTCAGCACATGAATGCTGTTGCAAGTACTGTGAACAAAAGTAATGTTGTTTTAGAATTGTAACATACAGGGCAGGACTCACATGCCTGCAGTTGTACGTCCGCAAATGTCCCAGAGTCCACCATCAAGGGTGGTGAATGCAAGGCCATTAACACCTTGTTGGCGCTGCGGAGGTGATCATCGTTTCCATTCATGTCGCTTCAAAGGATACGTTTGCAAGGGCTGTGGAACAATGGGACACCTCCAACGAATGTGCAGGCGAGCAGAAAATCCTGATAATCCTGCAAACCACCATGTTGCAGAGGAGGACAGATCCACGGTGGATCACGATGAACCAGAGCCTCAGACTGAGGAGGCAGAGGTATATGGGGTGCAAACATTTACCACAAAGTGTCCCCCGATAATGCTGAAGGTTGAATTAACTGGACTCCCGGTGTCAATGGAGCTGGACATGGGCGCAAGCCAGCCCATAATGAGCAAAAAGACTTTAGATGCAGCAAGGTCTCAAGGCCAGTCCTGACTCCCATTCGTACTAAACTGAGAACGTACACAAAGGAACTGATTCCCGTAAAGGTCTCCTACGATGGAGCGGTGCACGAGTTACCACTCTGGGTGGTACCGGCCGATGGCCCCACGCTGTTTGGCAGGAGCTGGCTGGGAAAGATACGCTGGAACTGGGATGACGTCCGAGCACTCTCGTCTGTCGACGACACTTCATGTGCCCAGATGTTAAACAAGTTCCCCTCGCTGTTCAAACCAGGTATCTGGAAGTTCCAAGGAGCAAAAGTGCAGATCCATGTGATTCCGGGGGAACGACCCATCCTTCACAAGGCGAGAGCGGTACAGTACATGGTGAGAGAGAGGGTGGAGATTGAGCTGGACCTGCTGCAACAAGAGGGCATCATTTCGCCGATTGAATTCAATGAGTGGGCCAGTCCAATTGTTCCAGTCCTCAAGGAAGACGGCACCGTCAGAAATTGTGGTGATTACAAAGTAACTATCAATCGTTTCTCCCTGCAGGATCAATACCCGCTACCAAAGACAGACGACCTATTTGCGATGCTGGTGGGAGGAAAAACGTTCACGAAGCTGGACTTGACCTCGGCCTACAAGACGCAGGAGCTGGAGAAATCATCGAAGGGCCTCACCTGCATCAACACGCACAAAGGTCTCTTCATTTACAACAGATACCTGTTTGGGATTTGATCAGCCGCGGCGATATTCCAGAGGAACATGGAAAGCTTGCTGAAGTCGATCCCGTGCACCGTGGTCTTCCAGGACGACATCTTGGTTACAGGTTGGGACACCCTTGAGCACCTGCAGAACCTGGAGGAGGTTCTTAGTCGGCTTAATCGTGTGGGGCTCAGGTTAAAACGCTCGAAGTGCATTTTCCTGGCGCCTGAAGTGGAGTTCCTGGGGAAAAGAATGGCGGCGGACGGCATCAGGCCCACCGATTCGAAGAAGGAGGCAATCAAAAACACACCAAGACCACAGAACGTGACAGAGTTGCGGTCGTTTCCAGGCCTCCTGAACTACTTTGGTAAATTCTTACCGGGCCTTAGCACACTGTTACAACCACTGCATTCTTTACTGCGTAAAAGAGATGAATGGGTATGGGGTAAAAGCCAAGAAAATGCCTTTGAGAAAGCTAGAAAACTGTTATGCTCAAACAAATTGCTTGTGTTGTATGATCCATGTAAGCGTTTGGTACTAGCATGTGATACATCGTCATATGAGGTTGGGTGTGTATTGCAACAAGCTAATGAATCTGGGAAATTGCAACCGGTTGCTTATGCATCCAGAAGTCTGCCTAAGGCTGAGAGGGCCTACAGCATGATCGAAAAAGAAGCGTTAATGTGTGTTTATGGGGTAAAGAAAATGCATCAATATCTGTTTGGGCTCAAATTTGAATTGGAAACCGACCATAAGCCACTGATATCCCTCTTTTCTGAAAGCAAGGGGATAAATACGAATGCATCGGCCGGCATCCAGAGATGGGCGCTCACATTGTCCGCATACAACTACGCCATCCGCCACAGACCAGGCACACAGAAAACTGTGCCGATGCTCTCAGTAGGCTGCCATTGCCCACCACAGGGGTGGAGATGGCACAGCCTGCAGATCTAGTTATAGTAATGAAAGCATTCGAGAGTGAGCAATCACCCGTTACTGCCCGAAAGATTAGAACCGGGATGAGCCAGGACCCCTTACTATCTATAGTAAAAAACTGTATGCTCCACGGGAGTTGGTCTAGTGTCCCGTTAGAGATGCAGGAAGAAATAAAGCCGTACCAGCAGCGCAGAGATGAAATGTCTATACAGGCAGACTGCCTCCTATGGGGTAATCGGGTAGTGGTGCCAAAAAAGGGCAGGGACACTTTCATTAGTGATCTCCACAGCACCACCCAGGCATTGTAATGATGAAAACGATAGCCAGATCCCACGTGTGGTGGCCCGGTATCGATGCGGACTTAGAGTCTTGCGTGCACAAATGTAACGCTTGTTCACAATTCAGCAATGCACCCATAGAGGCGCCACTAAGTTTATGGTCCTGGCCCTCCAAACTGTGGTCCAGGGTCCATGTCGACTATGCAGGCCCATTCTTGGGAAAAATGTTCCTTGTGGTTGTAGATGCGTATGCCAAATGGATTGAATGTGAGATAATGTCGGCAAGCACATCTACTGACACCATTGAAAGCCTGCGGGCCATGTTTGCCATGCACGGCCTGCCCGATGTCCTTGTGAGTGACAATGGGCCGTGCTTCACAGTGGGGATTTGAGTACAGGGGCAGGGAGGTGTTGCTACAGTTGTACAGGGCCTTGGTGAGGCCACACCTGGAGTATTGTGTACAGTTTTGGTCTCCTAACCTGAGGAAGGACATTCTTGCTATTGAGGCAGTGCAGTGAAGGTTCACCAGACTGATTCCCGGGATGGCGGGACTGACCTATCAAGAAAGACTGGATCAACTGGGCTTGTATTCACTGGAGTTCAGAAGAATGAGAGGGGACCTCATAGAAACGTTTAAAATTCTGATGGGTTTAGACAGGTTAGATGCAGGAAGAATGTTCCCAATGTTGGGGAAGTCCAGAACCAGGGGTCACAGTCTAAGGATAAGGGGTAAGCCATTTAGGACCGAGATGAGGAGAAACTTCTTCACCCAGAGAGTGGTGAACCTGTGGAATTCTCTACCACAGAAAGTTGTTGAGGCCAATTCACGAAATATATTCAAAAAGGAGTTAGATGAAGTCCTTACTACTAGGGGGATCAAGGGGTATGGCGAGAAAGCAGGAATGGGGTACTGAAGTTGCATGTTCAGCCATGAACTCATTGAATGTCGGTGCAGGCTAGAAGGGCCAAATGGCCGACTCCTGCACCTATTTTCTATGTTTCTATGTTTCAAAGAGTTCATGACCCGCAATGGGATCAAACATGTCACTTCTGCCCCGTTCAAACTAGCGTCCAATAATCAGGCAGAGTGAGCAGTGCAAACAATCAAGCAGAGCTTGAAGAGGGTAACTGAAGGCCTATCCCGAGTCCTGCTTAGTTACCGCACAAGACCCTACTCGCTCACTGGGGTTCCCCCCGCTGAACTGCTCATGAAAAGGGCACTTAAGACAAGACTCTCGTTAGTCCACCCTGATCTACACGAACAGGTAGAGAGCAGGCAGCTTCAACAGAATACATATCATGATCGCGCAAATGTGTCACGCGAAATCGAGATTAATGATCCTGTATTTATGTTAAACTATGGACAAGGTCCCAAGTGGCTTTCTGGCACTGTCATGGCCAAAGAGGGGAGTAGGGTGTTTCTGATCAAACTTTCAAATGGACTCACCTGCAGGAAACACTTGGACCAAACCAAACTCAGATTCATAGACTATCCAGAACAACCCACAATCGACTCTACCTTTTTTGACCCTCCAACACACACACAAGTGGCAACCGACCCAGCGGTTGACCACGAAGCAGAACCCATCACCCGCAAAAGCCCAGCAGGACTCACCACACCCAGCAGCCCAGCAAGGCCAGCTGCGCAGCAGCCCAGCGAGGGCTCAACAAATGACTCACCAAAACCAGCATTTGCACCGAGACAATCAACTAGGGAAAGGAAGATCCCAGATCGACTTACATTGTAAATAGTTGCACTATTGACTTTGGGGGTGGGGGGGGTGGTGTTGTTATATATGTAATCCTGTAAATACCTTGTTTAACCACCAAAGGACTCATTCACTGGAGTCCCAAGAGATCCCACAATCCCTTGGGAGCACCTGTACATAAGGCGGCCTCACAGGCTGGAGAGGCACTCTGGAGACCTGAATAAAGGACTACGGTCACACGTTACTTTAAGCTCACAGTATCTGGTCATATTCTTTATGCAAGACTTAACACCAAGGATGCTGGATAAGAGAGGTTCAACCTGTAGCTTATGTTGCAATGATTTTGAAGCTCTTTGAAGATGTGAGTGTGCAAGGGTGTCAGTTGTAAGTTATAGCTTGAGGGCTCAATTTTCCCAATGACATTTTTTGTCCCCAACTACTCTAAAAAAAATAACTAGCAAGTTTCTCTGTTCTATTTTTTGAAATCGGCGCCATGCAGCCTGTCCTTTAGCTTCGGGGGGTGGTGCCTAATGTCTGTGCCGAAAAAAACGATGCCCCCTCTCTTCTGCGCATGCGCGAAAAGAAAGGACGTTTTTGACATGATTGCTATGGGCGGACATGCCCAGTACAGCTCCCGGTCTGCATTCGTCCATTTTTAAAGAGCCATTGTATGTGAGAACTTTAATTCTCATTCGAAAAATCAGAGCTGCAATACAAGATGCAACGCGGCTCAAGGACCAAGAATTTATTACAGGATGAAGTGGCAACACTAGTTACTGTAATTGAGGCCAGGTGGCATGAGCTGGACACCAGCAGAGGTCATATAAAAGTTTCACCAAAAGAAATGAAGAAACGCTGGAATCAACTTGCAGAAGATCACTGTGCAATGGTGACCACCCCGAGTGCTGGAGGCCAGTGCAAAAAGAAATGGCAGGACCTTGGTCAAGTAGTTAGTGTAAGTAATATTTTCATTTATTCACTGGAATTGCAATTGGAAATGTGACCATCTGTATATGTCCCACCCGGCAGAAAGACACTGTCATGTATCTTATTATATATAACTGTATCCTAACATGCTATACATGACTGTAATAAGATATGACCTGTAACCACCAGCATACCTTACCACCAGGGGTGCACTTGCAAGAGACAGGTATATAAGGACAAGTCTCAGGCAAGTGCAGCATTCCAGAGCTGTGAAATAAAGGTGCAGGTCCAGCGTGACCTTGACTTCATTACATGCCTCGTGTGAATCTGTACTGAGGGGACAGGACTTTACAGTGGCGACGGGTTACGGGATTGCAGAATCCACAGAATGGCGAACAACAGATCAGATGAAAAGTACAATGCGGGAGACAATTGGGAGGACTTTATTGAAAGGCTCCAGCAAAGCTTTGTAACCAAAGACTGGTTAGGCGACGATAAGGCAGACAAGAGAAGAGCCTATCTCTTGACCAGCTGTGGCTCGAAAACATACGCTTTAATGAAGGATCTGTTGACACCCGAGAAACCAGCAAGCAAGTCGTTTGAAGAATTGAGCACACTGGTAAGAGACCACCTGAAGCCAGCGAGCAGCCTACACATGGCCAGACACAGGTTCTACAACTACAGACGCTGTGTGGGCCAAAACATACCCGATTTCGTGGCGGAACTTCGGAGGTTGGCTAGTTTATGTGAGTTCTCCAATGAACTGAGAAGAGAAATGCTGAGAGACTTTTTCATTGAAGGAATAGGCAATGCAGGCATATTCCGAAAGCTCATAGAGACCAAGAACCTGACCTTAGAGGCAGCAGCACTTGTTGCACAGACATTCTTGGTAGGGGAAGAAGAAGCGAGGTTGGTTTACAATGCAGGTACGACAACTAACGAAATATCAGAACAAGAAGTTCACAGCACTAAACAAGCTGCTACCCTCACACACAGACAAAACCAGGAGAACAGGCTCTCGACAGCAGGCAGAAGCCAACAAGGGCCACAGGAACGGCCGTTCACACCTCATCAACCCACAATGCGAGCAATCAACTACGAACTTAGAGAAGCTCAAGAGAGATCAGCCAGACGCAGCTCATTCTTTGGGAACTCTTTGAGCAATGGAGCAGGTCTGTGCTGGAGGTGTGGGGGTAGGCACTCGTCAAGGGGACGTCGATTTCAGCAGGCTGTTTGCAGAAATTGTGAATATACAGGGCATTTGGCCCGCATGTGCAAAAAAACGGCAGCTCGGCTGGTATACGAATCGGATGAGTCGGAAAGCGGACCAGAAGATGGTGGGGACAGTACCCGGAACACCGGTGTACAGTGGGTCAACATGATCAATGGCCGCTGCTCCTACAACAGGACGCCTCCTATAATGATGAGGGTTCTACTCAACGGGATATCTGTCAACATGGAGCTGGATACGGGAGCGAGTCAATCTCTCATGGGCGCTCAACAATCTGAACAACTGTGGCCGCATAAAAGAGACAGACCAAAACTCACAAGGGTCGACACCACACTAAGGACCTACACCAAAGAAATCGTACCAGTCCTCGGCAGCGCCATGCTCTCTGTCACACACAAAGGGACAGTGAACCGACTTCCCCTGTGGATTGTCCCCGGAGACCCCCCAGCACTGCTGGGGAGAAGCTGGCTGGCAAAACTAAACTGGAAATGGGATGATGTCCACGACATGTCATTAGAGGAACGGACCTCCTGCTCAACAGTTATAAAGCGATTTGAACATCTCTTTCAGCCAGGTGTGGGCACTTTCAAAGGGGCCAAAGTCAAAATCTACATCACACAGGATGCTAGACCAGTCCCTCACAAGGCCAGAGCTGTACCCTATGTGATGAGGGAAAAGATTGAACACGAACTAGACAGGCTTCTGCGGGAAGGCATTATATCACCTGTGGAATTTAGCGACTGGGCAAGTCCCATCGTCCCAGTCATGAAGCCTGATGGATCCGTACGAAACTGTGGGGACTACAAATCTACCATAAACAGAGTCTCCCTACAGGACCAGTACCCGCTGCCCAGAGCGGAGGACTTATTTGCCACATTGGCTGGAGGTAAACTTTTCTCGAAATTAGACCTCACATCTGCGTATATGACGCAAGAATTGACCGAGGAATCCAGCTACTCACCATCATCAACACACATCGAGGCCTTTTCATGTACAATCGATGCCCATTCGGCATCAGGTCAGCAGCTGCCATATTCCAGCGCAACATGGAGAGTCTGCTCAAGTCCATCCCGGGGACGGTTGTATTTCAAGACGACATACTTATCACGGGCAGGGACACCAACTCCCATCTCCGTAATTTGGAGGAAGTACTAAAGCGGTTGGATCGGGTAGGCCTACGAGTCAAGAAATCCAAGTGCCTGTTTCTCGCACCCGAGGTTGAATTTTTGGGCAGGATTGCCGCTGATGGAATCCGCCCAACAGAGTCCAAAACAGAAGCAATTCGCCTGGTTTCCAGGCCCCGGAATGTCTCAGAACTGTGCGCCTTTCTCGGGCTACTCAATTACTTTGGGAACTTTATGCAGAACTTAAGCACGCTGCTGGAGCCTCTCCACGTGCTACTCAGGAAGGGGTGTGATTGGTTTTGGGGGGACGCCCAGGAACGCGCCTTCAATAAGGCACGCAACCTTCTGTGTTCCAACAGTGGTTTGACTTTCTTTGACCCAGGTAAAAAGCTAGTTCTCACATGCGATGCGTCAGCGTATGGGGTAGGGTGCGTTTTGCAACATGTCAATAGTGCGGGCAAATTACAACCCATAGCTTATGCCTCCAGGTCACTTTCGCGGGTGGAGCGCGGGTACGGAATTGTAGAGAAGGAGGCGCTCGCGTGCGTGTACGGTGTCAAAAAGATGCACCAATACCTTTTCAGGGCCAAGTTCGCGTTAGAAACCAACCACAAGCCCCTCACGTCCCTCCTATCCGAGAGCAAGGCAATAAACGGCAACGCCTCGGCGCGAATTCAACAGTGGGCACTCATGCTGGCGTCCTACGACTACACAATAAGGCACAGACCAGGCACAGACAACTGTGCCGACGCGCTCAGCAGGCTACCCCTGGCGACCACGGAAGGGTCTGACGAACAGGACTGTGAGATAGTCATCGCAATCAATGCCTTTGAGTCCACAGATTCGCCCATGACGGCTCGCCAAATCAGAGCCTGGACGGCCAGCGACCCCACGTTATCCTTAGTAAAAAGATGTGTCTTAACCGGTGACTGGGCAGAGGCTCGCGATGCCTGCCCCGAGGAATTAAAACCCTTTCACAGGCGCATGCATGAGCTATCACTACAAGCAGACTGCCTGATGTGGGGCAGCCGAGTAGTCATGCCTCTGCGAGGCAGAGAGGCATTTGTCCGGGAGCTCCACCGCGAGCACTTGGGAATCGTTCTCATGAAGGCCATAGCCAGATCCCACGTCTGGTGGCCTGGTATTGACGCAGACTTGGAGCTCTGCGTCCGAAAGTGCACCATTTGTGCCCAACTCAGCAATGCCCCCAGGGAGGCTCCATTAAGCCCCTGGCCTACCAAACCGTGGTCGCGGGTGCACGTAGACTATGCGGATCCATTCATGGGCAAAATGTTACTCGTAATTGTAGATGCATTTTCAAAGTGGATCGAATGCACCATTTTAAACTCGAGCACAACCTCCACCACTGTGGAGAGCCTCGCAACCATGTTTGCAACGCACGGAATCCCTGACACATTGGTCAGTGACAATGGTCCGTGCTTCCCCAGCGCAGAATTCCAAGACTTTATAATTGACCACGGCATAAATCACGTCAAGACGGCACCGTTCAAGCCAGCCTCCAACGGCCAGGCGGAGAGAGCAGTGCAAATCATTAAACAAGGCATGCTTAAAATCTAAGGTCCCACGGTGCAGGGTCACCTGTCACGACTGCTGCTGGCATACAGATCTCGTCCGCACTCACTGACTGGGATCCTCCCCGCGCAACTGTTGATGAAAAGGACTTTAAAAACAAGGCTCTCATTAATCCTCCCAGACATGCACGAAATCGTTGAGGCAAAGCGCCGTAAGCTGACTGAGTACCATGACAGAAATTTGAGGGGGAGATGGAATGAGATAGGGGACAAAGTGTTTGTACTAAACTATGGCAGGGTTCCCAAATTGCTTGCAGGGACAGTAACGGGCAAGGAAGGAAACAGGTTACTGGTAGTACAAATGGACAATGGCAAAACCTGCCGGAGACATGTAGACCAAGTCAAAAGCAGATTTACCAACAACACTGCGGACCCAGAGGCAGACTACAATGTGGAACTCGCACCACACCTGGTGGACAGACAGAGGGAACAACCTGAGGAAAGGGCAATCCCAACAGACAGCCCAGGCGAGTCAACAACAATCACACCAATCGAAACAGACAGCCCAGGCGAGATACCAGCAACCACACCCAAAGAAAAACAGACACCAAGGCAAACAACTGAACCACAACTCAGACGCTCCACACGAGAGCGTAGACCATCTGAGAGACTGAACCTATAAAGACAATAAGACCTTGGGGAAGGGTGATGTCATGTATCTTACATTATTATATATAACTGTATCCTAACATGCTATACATGACTGTAATAAGATATGACCTGTAACCACCAGCATACCTTACCACCAGGGGTGCACTTGCAAGAGACAGGTATATAAGCACAGGTCTCAGGCAAGTGCAGCATTCCAGAGCTGTAAATAAAGGTGCAGGTCTAGCGTGACCTTGACTTCACTACATGCCTCGTGTGAATCTGTACAGAGGGGACAGGACTTTACAGACACCTTCTCTAAAAAGTTATATTTTAATCTTTGCAGAGGAAGGTGGCACACAACAAAAGGGAAAGAATTCGAACAAGAAGTGGCCCGGCAAATCTGCAGCCACTGACACCCTTGGAAGACCAGGTCGCTGCTTTGATGGGTCCTGCCTGGTGAAAAGCAACCACCACTGCACAACTCGAGGGAGAGGGTAAGTCCTGCAAATTCCACAATCTGGCTTTCCTAAAAGATAACTACTGCGCGGGCTAGCCATGCTTCGGTTCGGGGGGATGTCTCTGTCAGCTACACTTCGGTTGATGCAATGTGCTATCATTCATCGTGGTCCTTCAAATGAGCTGTTGCCTGCGCTGTGTGAGCCTACTCATACCACCCTGCCCTCTCCTCTGCTGCTAACCATTTGTCTGTTCCGCTATATTTTTCAGAACTTGAGGCCAACCCTGACGAGGCTGAAGTCAATGCAGAAAATTATTCAGATGCGGACGAGCCTGAAGAGGAGAACATCTTCCAATCTCACCTTCCAGATCAAGAGCATGGGGTGAGGGGAAGGTGGTGGGGGAGGTGATGGATGAAGCTCCCACTGTTGTACTCACTCTGGAGGAGGTGCAGGTGCCGCCCATTGAGATACCAGGCCCTTTCCTGAGTGGTACGAGTGTTGGGACATTCCATGGTTTCTCACAGTCCGAGGCTGGGGATTCCAGTGGGATGCAGTGAGGCACACCCAGGGCCCCACCGTCCAAGGCTGCGGGTCCCACTGGAATGCAGTGAGCCAGACCCAGGGTGAGGAGGGGAAGGAGAGCTTGACAGTGCTCTCCTCATGTGTAGATTCTAACACATGTGGTTCAGATGATGGCAATGTGTGCGGAGAGCATTGACCTTATATGATCACTTCTGGACACCATCAGTGGAGTGGGTGGTGAGATATCGGGACTGTCGGGAGAAGTAACGACACTTTCATGAGAAATGAGAACAGTGTCCGGGAACATGAGAGAGGGAATGTCGCATGCAACTGATATAATGTTGATGCACATGAGGGAGGGAATGTTGCAGGTAGCTGATACACTGTCGGGGAACATGAGGGAGGGAATGTCGGAGTTAGCTGCTGCAATAAGGAAACACTGCCAGATCCTGCGCCCATTGACAGAATCAACTGCCTCTCCCACTGCAATCCCCACACCAGCCTTTGAAGAGGCCCAAGCCGGGCCTTCCATATTACTGCCTGCCCCCACCCCATCAAGAAGTGCGCATTGCCCGAGATGTTCGAAAGAATAAGCTTGATAGCAAGCCGAGAAATGCTGTGCCACTGCCTGCGGGCAGGGATGGAGTCACCAAGACCAAGCGCAGCGGGCGGTCTTAGATTAAGGTGGAGGAGAGATGGGTGCAGCCTTTCTTTGCTGCTGTTGTTGTTGTTATTATTGTTACTGTTGTAACTGTTCTCAAATTAAAAGTTTTTTGTAATGTAAATTTACAAGTTTAACAGTGATCTTAAAGCTTGTGAGTGATCTTAACTGAAAACGTTAAAGTCTGAAACATGAATATTTTTATTAAAGTTAAGTACAAACAAGTGTTTGTTAAACTTTTGAATAAAATATATCTTAAATTGTAACTAGCGTGAATCATTTCCATTATTTGTTCCATTATAAACACAACTTTTTGAAGTAAAGAAAAATCATTTCCATTATTTGTTCCATTAACACAACACATTACGGAACAGGTCCAAACAGTAAACATGGTCCATGTGGAATAGTTGCCGCTGAGCCTTCAGGCAGCAAAGTGTTCACGGATGAGCTGCTGGCGCAAGGCTCGAGCAATCGTTAAAGGGGCATGATGGCCCGCCCTCTTCCGCCGTCGTACTCCGGATTCAGGTAGTTGCATGGCTTCCTCGTCCTCCTTGTCATCTGCATCTTCCTCGTCATCATCAGCCACTCTCATCTCATGTGGGCCTTCTACTGCCAGCTGCTGCTGCCTCATGATGGCTAAGTTATGCAGCATGCAGCACACAACAGTGAACTGACCGACAATTTCAGGGGATTTTTGCAAGTACCTCCGGAATGGTCCAGGCATTGGAAACACTGTTTCAAGATGCCAACAGTCCTCTCTATTATGCTGCACATCGCAATGTGTGACATGTTGTATTCCTGGTCAGCTTCCATCCGGGTTATCCGTAGGGGCGTCATGAGCCAGGTGGTGAGGCCGTACCCTTTGTCTCCCAGCAGCCAGCTCTGCCCTTCTGGCTGTTACTGAAACATGGCAGATATAATGCTCTCGCGTAGGATGAACGCATCATGGGTATTCCCACGGTATCTTGCATCAACTGACATGATGCGATGCATGTTGTCACACACAAGCTGCACATTAACGGAGTGGAAGCCTTTTCTGTTCCTGTACATCTCGGAATCCTCCAAAGATGCTTGCAAGGAGATGTGGGTACAATCAATGCAGCCCTGTACCTTTGGGAAGCCAGCAATCCTGGAGAAGCCCACAGCCCTTTCACGCATTGCCTGGGCTGTCATGGGGAACTTTATGTAGTCATTCCTCCTAGCATTTCGTGCAGCAGTCATCTGCTGAATGCAGATATGTGTTGCATGTTGAGAATGGTGCACTCATCCCCAGTTGTGGCCTGGAATGATCCAGATGCATAGAATGAAAGTGCCTGACAAAGCAGTCCTCCTGAAGCTTCTAGGTTGCAGGTCTACTTTTACTAACTCACAGATCTCGATTACAACTTCTTTGCAGAAACGCAGCCTTCTCACACAGTCTGCATCAATCAGGTGCAGGTATGAATGCCTGTCTCAATATACCTGATATGGGTAAGGCCTCCTGCCCATCATCCTACGTACTCTGAGATCCCTCATGCGATGACGCCGAATCAATCATCTCCTCCGCAGCACCATCGTGCAGAAGGCTTGTACGAGGTATGGCATTGTCAGTATTGCCCCCATGATTAAATTATACCTTTGGAAGAAGCTTAAAACAGCAGGACAAGCTTCTTTGTTCTCTCTCTCCTCAAGGTTGACGCCCTAGTATGGACCACACCCAGGTCTGTGCATGCGCAATAGGCTTACTTAGAACGGGAAGTTAGGCATTCAAATGAGGATATTTGGGGCAACGAAGTCAAATACAGAATCGCTCCCTCACAAAGACACAGGAGCTCGGCAAACACCTCCCCCCCACCCCGTCCCGGGCTTCTTTTGATGCTGCTGCATTGTGTAACAGTTCTCATCCCTTCAGTTCGGCTTCCACCCCCCCGCCCCAGGCTTCTTTTGAAGCTGAGCCCCGAGCCCCTGTGTCCGGGCGAGGGAGCGATTCTGCCTGACGACGCTCCGATCCTTGAGCCCGGTTTGGAGACTTTCAGTGGTGGCATGGCACTTTGAAAAAAAATCCAAAATTAACGAATTGTATTAAACTTTCATTGACTGCATTTTAAGTTTGAAAAATTTAAGCTTGGTGATGCATATTTATTGTGTTCTTGACTCCCTCCAAAACTTCGCCTAAAAGCAATGGCGTTTTTCTGCGCCGATTTTTTTAATGTGCCCAGAACTTGTTTTGGGAGTGGTCACATATGCTGTCCTCAAAAAAATGTAAGTTGGCCAAACTTGCTTAAATGTGAAAAACTGGTGCAAACATCAGGTTACGCCCTCTGTGACGCAAACAAAAACTAATCTAAAAAAATCGTAACTAACTGAGTTACGCTGGCGCACAATCTTTGGGGAAGCTTGTATATTTTAATTTAGGTCAAAAAAAGCGGTGCGCGCAAATTACTGGGGAAAATTGAACCCATATGTGTGCCCTGCTGTAGTACGGACATGCATGATAAGCAAATACAGAGCTGTAACATTGTGTGAGGTCTTGGCATGGGCGAGCAGTAAATGAGAAACAGTTCGACATTCTACACTTATTGACATTTACCAAGTAAATGATAGTACTGGGCAGTCCTTTATTGGCACTTTCCTTAAAGTGTACCAGCTTCTTCCACATCTGTTCCCAAGTTGTGTAAGTACTGTGTTATATATGTGGACTTGTATTTACTCTGTACAGCCACCAGAGGGCTCATTCCCCGGAGTCCCAAGTGATCCCATAATTCGTTGGGAGCACAGGTATTTAAGGAGGCTTCACAGGTTGGAGAGGCACGCTGGAGACTTGCAATAAAAGACTACGGTCACACTTTATTTTGAGCTCACAGTGTTCAGTCTGACTCTTTCTCCATACACAATAACTGGCGACGTGATACAGATAGCGAACCCAAAGATGCAGAGAACAGTGGGCATCCTGGAGAAATTTTCAGGGGGAGATGATTGGAAAACTTTTGTGGAGCGACTCGACCAATACTTCGTGGCCAACGAGCTAGATGGGGAAGAGAGCGCTACCAAACGTAGAGCGATCCTCCTCACTGCCTGTGGGGCACCAACGTATGGCCTCATGAAGAATCTGCTCACTCCAGCGAAACCCACGGAGAAATCGTACGATGATTTGTGCACACTGGTCCGAGAGCATTTGAACCCGAAGGAAAGCGTTCTGATGGCGAGGTACCGGTTCTACACCTACAAAAGGTCTGAAGGCCAGGAAGTGGCGAGTTATGTCGCAGAGCTAAGACGCCTTGCAGAACATTGCGAATTTGAAGGACATTTGGAGCACATGCTCACAGACTTTTTAATAGTTGGCATTGGCCACAAAACCATACTTCGCAAGTTATTGACTGTAGAGATCCTAACCTTAAGTAAGGCCATAGCGATAGCCCTGGCGTTCATTCCCACCAGTGACAACACTAAGCAAATTTCTCAGCACACAAGTGCTGCTACAAGTACTGTGAACAAAGTGATGTTGTTTTTGAATCGTAACGTACAGGGTAGGTCACACATACCTGCAGCTACACATCCGCAGATGTTTTAGAGTCCACCATCAAGGGTGATGAATGCAAGGCCATTAACACCATGTTGGCGCTGCGGGGGTGATCATCGTTTCCATTCATGCCAATTCAAATGATACGTTTGCAAGGGCTGTGGAACAATGGGGCACCTCCAATAAGTGTGCAGACGAGCTGCTAATCCTGTTAAACCTGCAAACCACCACATTGCAGAGGAGGACAGATCCACGGAGGATTTCTACGAACCAGAGCCTCAGATAGAGGAGGCAGAGGTATATGGGGTGCACACATTCACCACGAATTGACCCCTGATAATGCTGAATGTTGAGCACCTGCAGAACCTGGAGGAGGTTCTTTGTCGATTCAACTGTGTGGGGCTCAGGTTAAAACGCTCGAAGTGCGTTTTCCTGGTGCCTGAAGTGGAGTTCCTGGGAAGGAGGATTGCGGCGGATGCCATCAGGCCCACCAACGCGAAGACGGAGGCAATCGAGAATGCACCGAGGCCACAGAACGTGACGGAGCTGCGGTCGTTTCTGGGACTCTTGAACTACTTTGGTAACTTCTTACCGGGTCTCAGTACACTGCTAGAACCACTGCATGTCTTACTACGAAAAGGGGGTGAATGCGTTTGGGGAAAAAGTCAAGAAAATGCCTTTATAAAAGCGAGAAAATTGTTATGCTCAAACAAATTGCTTGTGTTGTATGATCCATGTAAGCACTTGGTACTAGCATGTGATGCGTCGTCATATGGCGCGAGTGTGTATTGCAACAAGCTAATGATTTTGGGAAACTGCAACCGGTTGCTTATGCATCCAGGAGTCTGTCTAAGGCTGAGAGAGCCTACAGCATGATTGAAAAAGAAGCATTAGCTTGTGTCTGGGGTAAAGAAAATGCATCAATACCTGTTTGGGCTAAAATTCGAATTGGAAACTGACCATAAGCCACTTATTTCCCTGTTTTCCGAGAGTAAAGGGATAAATACCAACGCATCGGCCGCATCCAGAGATGGGCACTCACATTGTCCGCATACAACTACGCCATCCGCCACAGGCCAGGCACAGAAAACTGTGCTGATGCTCTCAGTAGGCTGTCATTGCCCACCACGGAGGTGGAAATGGTGCAGCCTGCAGATCTAGCCATGGTTATGGAAGCATTTGAGAGTGAGCAATCACCCGTCACTACCCGGCAGATCAAAACCTGGACAAGCCAGGACCCCTTATCATCTGTAGTCAAAAGCTGTGTGCTTCATGGGAGCTGGTCCAGTGTCCCAGTGGAAATGCAGGAAGAGATAAAGCCGTACCAGCGGCGCAAAGATGAAATGTCTATACAGGCAGACTGCCTTCTGTGGGGCAATCCAGTAGTGGTCCCCAAGAAGGGCAGAGACACCTTCATCAATGACCTCCACAGTACCCACCCAGGCATCATAATGATGAAAGCAATAGCCAGATTCCATGTGTGGTGGCCCGGTATCACAGATGTAATACATGCTCGTTCACAGACGTAACACATGCTCGCAGTTAAGCAATGTACCCAGGGAGCCACTTCTAAGTTTATGGTCTTGGCCCTCCAAACCGTGGTCTAGGGTACACGTCGACTATGCAGGCCCGTTCTTGAGTAAAATGTTCCTTGTGGTTGTAGACGCATATTCCAAGTGGATTGAATGTGAGATAATGTCGGCTAGCACGTCCATTGCCACCACTGAAAGCCTGCGGGCCATGTTTGCCACACATGGCATACCCGATGTCCTGGTGAGCAACAGCGGGCCATGTTTTACCAGTGCTGAGTTCAAAGAATTCATGACCCGTAACGGGATCAAACATGTCACATCTGCCCCGTTTAAACCAGCGTCCAATGGTCAGGCAGAGAGAGCAGTGCAATCCATCAAGCAAGGCTTGAATAGGGTAACTGAAGGCTCACTGCAGACTCGCCTATCCCGAGTCCTGCTTAGCTACCGCTTGAGACCACACTCACTCACTGGGATCTCACCTGCTGAACTGCTCATGAAAAGAGTACTGAAGACAAGGCTCTCGTTAGTCCACCCTGATCTACATGAACAGGTAGAGAGCAGGCGGCTTCAACAAAGTGCATACCATGATAGCGCAAATGTGTCACGCGAGATTGAAGTCAATGATCCTGTATTTGTATTAAATTATGGACAAGGTCCCAAGTGGCTTCCCGGCACTGTCGTGGCCAGGGTTTTTCGGGTCAAACTTTCAAATGGACTCATTCACCGGAAACACTTGGACCAAATCAAACTCAGATTCACGGACTATCCTGAGCAACCCACCTTGGACCCTACCTTTTTTGATCCCACAACATACACACCAGTGGCAACCAACACCATGGTTGACCACGAAGCAGAACCCATCATCCACAGCAGCCCTGCAGGGCGCAACACACCAGGCAGCCCAGCAAGGCCAGCTGCACAGCAGCCCAGCGAGGGCCAACAAATGATTCAACAACACCAGCTTTCACACCGAGACGATCAACCAGGGCAAGAAGGGCCCCAGATCAACTCACATTGTAAATAGTTACACTATTGACTTTGGTGGGGGGGAATATTGTTATCTATGTGGACTTGTATTTACTCTGTACAGCCACCAGAGGGCTCATTCCCCGAAGTCCTAAGGGATCCCATAATCCCTTGGGAGCACAAGTATTGAAGAAGGTTTCACAGGTTGGAAAGGCACTCTGGAGAGCTGCAATAAAAGACTAAGGTCACATTTTACTTTGAGCTCACAGTGTTCAGTCTGACTCTTTCTCCATACACAATATATTGTACACAGTTTCGAGCTTGATCACCACATCCTGCCAGGAATACTGCACTACTGTCTTTTAAGGAGGGTGCCTTGGAGTGCCAAACAGGCCAACCCTGCTCGTACTCTCCAACACCTACACTTTACTGCCCATCAATTAAGGGATTGAGGAGCTACACAACTTCATCATTTGCTCACAAACTATTTGCTGTCTCCACATTCCTTTTGTCTTTATTGGAATTTTGCAGGCATTTATCTTCTCCATACACTTAAAATATTCTTGCAAAGCCTGAAACAATTTTTTTCTTCCTCTGCAGCAACTTATTTTTAAGTAGCTGTTTACTTTAACATCTTTGGCTGTGGGCCTTTAACTTGCTCATATGTGCAATTCCCTCCTGCTTCGGCGAGCTCATAATGCCAGGCCAAATATGAGCTGGTAGTTTGCCATGGAAAATTAACTAAGGCTGATCCTGGTGCTCTTCTGAGGCCCTGCAGCTTTAATACTGAGACCAGAAAATCACTCTGGACTCTCGCTTGCTTTTGACACTCCAGAAAGTGGAGAATTTCCCCCCCCCCCCGGTCCGTATGGAGCTTAGATTAGGGATGGATTTAAAGAGGCAGAGAAAAAAGAAGAAAAATCAAATCGCAGATAAGCATAGTCTCCAAAAGAGAAAAAAGGGAAGAGCAAGAGGTAAGATAAACATAGGGAAAGAAGGAGGAGAGAGAAAAGCTGTAGCAGTGAAAATGAAAAAATGCATCAGTGGGGAAATAAAAGATTTGTTCAGAGAGTGTGAATACTGCAGCAATAAAAAACAAAGGGAGCCAAGAAAAGAACTACAGGAAGGAGAAAAATAATGAAGGATTGGAAGAAAGAAATCAAGTCACCAGATTGACCAAACATGATCAAATTAAAAGCATCTTGATTCAGTTGGACATCTGCAAGTCTGAACATATTGGGCTAAATGTTCTTCTCCATTAGATTTAACACCAAAAGAGCATTAAGCTTGCACTTCTGTTGATCTTGTGTCCCCATCGAATTGTCCTCCAACTCATGCTCTCTATGATTCTATGAAATTCAGAGCTCCAGAGGCTGCACTCAAAGGTGTGCATATCAGAGAATCAATGGCACCATGTTCTCTCCTTAGTTCCAACCCACAGTCTCTCTGAGCTCAGCACCCTGCTGTCAGCAAAGGGAGCTCTGAGTTTACTTTTAAAGCAGTTTGTTATTTTGCTTTGGGAAGACTTTGGCTGTAATTTGATGTTATCTAACAAAAAACCTTCAATTCTCTGTTGTGTGTAAGAACTGTTAAAAATGTTGGAACAGCCAATTCATCAACTGGCCTACAAAGACCTGGATAAACACTTCTCTAAAATTGATCAATTTTATTTAGTAAGTCCATTAACTAGAAAAAATAAAGAATGCTCACAGGCATTGCTCACAGGATTGGGAAATTTATAAAAGCCAGCAGAGAACGACTAAAAAAAGATTAAGAGAGGGGAGATAGATTATGAAAGTAAACTAGCACAAATATAAAAACAGAAAGTAAGAGTTTCTACAGGTACATAAAAAGGAAAAGAGTGGCTAAAGTAAATGTTGGTCCCCAGATGATGAGACTGGGGAATTAATAATGGAGAACAAATATTTTGTATCGGTCTTCATGGCAGAAGAAACTAAAAACATCCCAATAGTGGATAATCAAGGGGCTATAGGGAGAGAGGAACTTTATACAATCACTATCACTAATGAAGTAGTACTCGGTAAAATAATGGGACTAAAGGCGGACAAGTCCTCTGGACCTGATGCCTTACATCCTAGGGTCTTAAGAGAAGTGGCTGCAGAGATAGTGGATGCATTGGTTGTAATCTACCAAAATTTCCTCGATTCTGGGGCGGTCCCAGCAGATTGGAAAACCGTAAATGTAATGCCCCTATTTAAAAATAGGAGGCAGACAAAAAGCAGGAAACTATAGACCAGTTAGCCTAACATCTGTCGTTGGGAAAATGCTGGAGTCCATTATTAAGGAAGCAGTAGCGGGACATTTGGAAAAGCATGATTCAATCAAAGTCAGCATGGTTTTATGAAAAGGAAATCATGTTTGACAAATTTGCTGGAGTCCTTTGAGGATGTAACGAAGAGGGTGGATAAGGAGGAACCAGTGGATGTGGTGTATTTGGATTTCCAGAAGGCATTCGATAAGGTGCCACATAAGAGGTTACTGCACAAGATAAAAGATCACGGGGTTGGGGGTAATATATTAGCATGGATAGAGGATTGGCTAACTAACAGAAAACAGAGAGTCTGGATAAATGTGTCATTTTCTGGTTGGCAAACAGTGACTAGTGGGGTGCCGCAGGGATCAGTGCTGGGTCCTCAACTATTTACAATCTATATTAATGACTTGGATGAAGAGACTGAGGGTAATGTAGCCAAGTTTGCTGATGATACAAAGATGGGTGGGAAAGCAAATTGTGAGGAGGACACAAAAAATCTGCAAAGGGATATAGACAGGCTAATTGAGTGGGCAAAAATTTGGCAGATGGAGTATAATGTGGGAAAATGTGAGGTTATCTACTTTGGCAGAAAAAATAGAAAAGCAAATTATAATTTAAATGGAGAAAAATTGCAAAGTGCTGCAGTATAGACAGACCTGGGGGTCCTTGTGCATGAAACACAAAAGGTTAGTATGCAGGTACAGCAAGTAATCAGGAAGGCAAATGGAATGTTGGCCTTTATTGCAAGGGGGTTAGAGGATAAAAGCAGAGAAGTCCTGTTACAATTCTACAGGGTATTGGTGAGGCCACACCTGGAGTACTGTGTACAGTTTTGGTCTCCGTATTTAAGGAAGGATATATTTGCATTGGAGGCTGTTCAGAGAAGGTTCACTAGATTGATTCTGGAGATGAGGGGGTTGATTTATGAGGATAGGTTGAGTAGGTTGGGCCTATACTCATTGGAGTTGAGAAGAATGACAGGTGATCTTATTGAAACTTATAAGATAATGAGGGGGCTCGACAAGGTCGATGCAGAGAGGATATTTCCACTCATAGGGGAAATGAAAACTAGGGGACATAGTCTTAGAATAAGGGTCCGCCCATTTAAAACTGAGATGAGGAGAAATTGCTTCTCTCAGAGGGTTGTAAATCTATGGAATTCTCTGCCCCAGAGAGCTGTGAAGGCTGGGTCATTGAATATATATTTAAGGCAGAGATAGACAGATTTTTGAGCGATAAGGGAACGAAGGGTTATGGGGAGCAGACAGGGAAGTGGAGCTGAGTCCTTGATCAGATCAGCCATTATCTTATTGAATGACGGAGCAGGCTTGACGGGCCAAATGGCCTACTCCTGCTCCTATTTCTTATGTTCTTATGTTCTTATGTATCCTCCTGGCAAAAGCATTGCTGGAGGCTTGAGAACTGATGAAAAAGTGGTTGCAATGCAATGAGAAGGAAAGCACACTTTTGGAAACTAAGTAAACATCCTCTGGCTGTTCTTGCTGCTGAATTATTTTCCTTTGACTTTTATTCCACAAGTTTATTCATAACCAACAAACATATTCTGCCATCTCAATCCCAGTGCCTGCTTCGATAAAGCCAGGGGAATTTCTTTAATGTTTTATTTGTGGTTTCTATGGCAGTTTTTTCAAACAAAACAAGGCTATATTTTTCTAAGGGTCCCAAGGATGTAAATGTGGTAGAACAAAGTACAAACTGCTCTTGAACCAACGAACGCTACCATTGGAAAGCTAGCAGTGAGATCATATAGAGGAAAGGGGACAAGTCGAGCATTTGCTGAAATCAGTGCCAATTGACTGAGCATTAACTGCTTTCATGGACTTCAGATTGAATATCTACATTTAATTGTCATTAGAAGCTAACAAACTAGAGGGGAGATTTTCCTCTATGGGTGCCTGCTGGGCTCGCAAGGAGACAGCTACTCATATTTGCATGGCCCGGGAGAACTCTAGATGCAGACCAGCCCACTGGCTGGGCATAATGCCAGAGGAACCTGGAGGAAATTGGAATGCATCTGCAAGGTTTCTAATCCTGGAGCTGTAATGTATGTGATGTATTGTAAATGATTACTTGCCTCCATATCTCCACCCTGATCCTGGGACTCATGCGGATGGATCCACTGTACGACAGGGATTCTAGGATTGACAACTGCATCAGTTTTATTTAGGTTCCGCAAAGTTGGGGCATATTAATCCCACTATTAATACCACTGCCCTGATCTCTCCCCATAATCCAGCATCTTTCACGGGTTTAAATATTTATCTAATGTTCCTGTAAATGATGCAGTGATCTCTTCTGCAGCCACATTCCAACAATCTTCTGCATAAAGAAATAGCTGCAATATCCTATTAGTACTGCGGCGAGATGAACTGTACACAGTATTCTAAGTGTGGTCGCTGTAAGGTTACTAATCTTCAGAAAAGCACAGAAGGAGACCATGAACTAAAAATTGATTAATTCAAGCTTTTGGAATTTAATAGAAACATAGAAAGATAGAAAATAGGAGCAGTAGTAGGCCATTCTTCCCTTCGAGTCTGCACCGCCATTCAATATGATCATGGCTTATCCTCTATCCCAACACCATATCTCCGCTTTTTCCCCATACCCTTTGATGCGTTCGTTTCTAGAAATCTATCTCCCTCTTAAATATATTCAGTGACTTGGCCTCCACAGCCTTCTGTGGTAGAGAATTCCACAGGTTTACCACCCTCTGAGTGAAAAAAATTTCTCCTCATCCCCGTCCTAAATTTCCTAACCCGTATCCTGAGACTGTGATCCCTTGTTCTAGAATTCCCAGCCAGGGGAAACATCCTCTCCGCATCCAGTCTATCCAACCCAGTCAGAATTTTATATGTAAGAATGAAATCCCTTTCTCATTCTTCTAAATTCTAGTGAATACAGGCCTAGTCGACCCAATCTCTCCTCATATGACAGTCCTGCCTTCCCAGGAATCAGTCTGGTGAACCTTTGCTGCACTCCCTCTATGGCAAGTATATCCTTTCTTAGGTAAGGAGACCAAAACTGCATACAATACTCCAGGTGCAGTCTCACTATTACCCTGTATAACTGTAGTAAGACATCCTTGCTCCTGTACTCAAATCCTCTTGCAATGAAGGCCAACATACCATTTGCCTTCCTAACTGCTTGCTGCACCTGCATGTTTGCTTTCAATGACTGGTGTACAAGGACAGCCGGGTCCCTCTGCACATCGACACTTCCCAAGCCATCACAATTTAAATAATACTTTGTCCTTATGTTTTTCGTACCAAAGTGGATAACTTCACATTTATCCATGTTATACTGCATCTGCCATGTGTTTGCCCACTCACTCAACCTATCTAAATCGCCTTGCAGCGTCTTTGCATCCTCCTCACAATCCCACCTAGTTTTTTGACATCAGCAAACTTGGAAATATTACATTTGGTTCCCTCATCCAAATTATTTATGTATATTGTGAATAGTTGGTGCCCAAGCACTGATCCTTGTGGTTCCCCACTAGTCACTGCCCGCCACCCCGAAAAATACCAGTTTATTCCTACTCTCTGTTTCCTGTCAGTTAACCAATTTTCAATCCATGCCAATACATTACCCCCAATCCTATGTGCTTTAATTTTGCACACTAACCTCTTATGTGGAACTTTATCAAAGGTCTTCTGACAATCCAAATACACTACATCCACTGGTTCTCCCTTATCAATTCTATCAGTTACATCCTCAAAAAACTCCAATAGGTTGTCAAACATGATTTTCCTTTCATAAATCCATGTTGACTTAGATAATATCAACGGGATTAAACAAAGTGTGCTGTTATCACATCCTTTATAATAGACTCTAGCATTTTCCCTACTACTGATGTCAGGCTAACCGGTCTGTAGTTCCCCGTTTTCTCTCTCTCTCCTTTTTTAAATAGTGGGGTTACATTTGCCACCCTCCAATCTGCAGGAACTGTTCCATAATCTATAGAATTTTGGAAGATGACAACCAATGTTGTCCTAGACTGCCTCTTTTAGTACTCTGGAATGCAGATCATCAGGCCCTGGGGATTTATCTACCATAAGCTTTTGGAATTAAGCTGGACAATTAAGGACATTCTGTGGTCAGGACTTCATGTATAACAACAATGGAGTTGTTACATGAGGCCCTGAACTTGATTGACCAGGATGGGGAAAAACAAACCCACTGGGGACACCAAGTCTGTAAAAGGAGCGGACAACAAAGGAACCACACCAAGTGCACATTTTTTGGGAACAAGGTGTTAAGATGAGAAATCAACTTGAGCCTTGCAGGTTCAGTGTGCAAATGGGAAAACAGATGACCCCATTATTGCAGTCAATCAATCAAGAGGACCACAAAACAATGTATCGATGCAAACACATTATCAAAACCGCAGTGGGGGGAGATCAGTCATAACGTGGATATAAATATGCGAGCTAAAAACAACTCAGGAGAGCACGAGGAGACCATGAGTCGACCAGTTTCATCAGCCGGGCTAGAAGTAGCCCAGAGCAACCAGTTCCTTCAGTCGAGCTAGAAGTAACTCAGAGATTACTCCACCAGTCATCCAGCATCGTTCGGCAGAAGAAGAAAGAAGGACAGGAACAGATGGAAGAAGAAGCACAGAGAAGAAGTAGAAGGACAAGTGTACAGATGGACACAGGTCGAAAGAACGAACAGACGAACGGACGGAAGGACATGTGGTATGGAACGTACACGAAAGGAACATCACTGCAGAGAATGGCCAGAAGAAGAACCAACCGGTCACAGAACCAATGACCACGAACCTACACTAGCTACAGCCAGGAAGGGTGATTGTATGTTTTCAGTCAATTTCTCTCAGAAGTCTAGTCCTGTAGTTTTAGTCGTTTTTTGTGCATAATAAAACTGACACTGGGTTAAGCCTAAATTTTGTGCCACGTGTTGTCCTTTCCCACTATAAGTTCTGAGGTCTAAGACTCAGAGCAGAGTGAAAAACAAACACCCTACATCGCACCAATGATTTATAAAGTGTCAGGATGACATCACTATTTCAGCTCAATATTGACCCTTTAGTACACCCCAACATCTGATTAGCTTTACTCACTGTCACCTCCCACCTGTCTGCCCAATTCGCAAGTATAATGAAATCCTTCTGTAGCTTATCTTATTCAGCTTTGCAGTATACCACCTTCACCAGCTTTGTATCATCTGTAAATTTAGCCATGGTACATGTGACTCCTCGCTGCAGGTAATTTATGAAGATATCAAACAAAAGAGGTCCCAAGACAGACACCTGTGGAACCCTACTGGTAATTTTCTCCCAGGTTGACGACAATCCCTGAACCACTACCCTGAATGTTGTCATAAATCTACTTACCTGAATCCCTTGATGTATTAGTGCCTTTAGATGTTATAATATGTATATATACAAAAGGGTTTCTTCAGTTTTCTGTTTACCATTACTGAGATTGAGAAGCCTGCAGATACACAGTCATTAAGTGTGACAGCATAAGTAGATAAAAATACAAGCGGAATCCTAGGCCTCAGTATTTATGGGGAGATGGGGGAGGGTGCGGAGGAGGCTAACAGCGACCGAAGAACCCAGCAAGGCCGGGGACGTGGAGGCCCTTCTGAACTTAATGGCAGGACCTCATTATCATTTTCCTGATCTGTTTCCCGCCTGGCAGCCGGCCAAATTGACAGCCTGGCCGGGAGGGATAGCCAGCGACAGGAGACTGGAGCAATCGGGAGGGTGGGGGGAAGGTCAGTGATCATGGTTGGGGGGTGGGGGGTGGTAGAGGGGGAAGATCAGACATTGTGGCGGGGAGAAGATCGGACTTTGGGAGGGGGGAGAGATTGGTCATCACGGCGGACGGAAGATCATAACTTAATACTTGTTACTTGAAGTCAGCCACTTTGAATCAGAAATAGACATAATACTTGCTGATTTTATAAGCATTATAAGACTTGCTCAATATTTAACTCAAGCCTACTTTTTGTTACACTTTACTACCAGGGGAAACCATTTATTTGCTCTCAAGGCCACTGTGAATGAATTATTCTCAGCAATTTTGCAGCATGACTGGAACAGTTACAAAAATGGATGGGGGTTGGGTGGTCAGTAAGGACCATTTTCATACACCTCCGTTAGTCCACATACAGAGGTACCAGTGGAGTAGTTGTCTTGTCTACTCCCTCAGCTGAGAGTGGCATTTGGTGTGAGGATAGTTCAAAGAAGGGAAGGGGATGGGAGAGTGAATTAACAACACAGCTATCAGGAGAGGCCACTGGACCAACAGGCAGTGCTGAAGGGGGCTTATCTGGAAGTCTTCTGCCCATTAAAACAAAACAGCTAACAATTTTCAATATTCAATATTGTTTGAGGAATCAAGATGTTGTTATAAGGAAATTGGCACCTATTCAAGAGCTGAGGGAACAAAACAACGATTGAACATGCTGAATTTTTTTTTTCATACATTCATCTGTACATGTTTAAGCTGCAGATCTCTTACTGCCATAACAGTGCTAAAAATGGATTTGTGTTTCAGTCTTTAATCAGCCAGAAAATAGCTACAGCATTGCAGCTGGCACCTCTGAAAACAGGAAATAATTTTCTTAAAGTCATTAATGGGCCCGAAATTGACGAACTTACCGCCCACTGCCGCCGACATTCCTCTGCAACATCCGCCCAGTGCCACTTTCGACGTGGCCTGGAGCGGGTGGGAGGAGAGAACTGCCAGGAAGCGCCCGTCAATGTCAGCGGACGGCCGAGTGGCGCAATTGAGCACCCGCCCGCCGAGCTGCGATATTGATGTGGGCGGGAGTCAGCAGCAACACGGGGATGGACTGCTGGCTGGAGGCTGGTCTGTCCCCAACGGTAGATAAGAAGATCCTGAAAAAAGTGTTAGTACACTTTTTGTAATTTTTTTCTTTACTGATACTTACCTGGATGGGGTTCCCTGAAGGTCTTCAGATGTTTTTTTTAGTGTATTTTTTATGCTTTTGCTTTTCATCTCTTCAAACCTCCATGGGCCGGACTCCATCCTCGGCGGCACTTGGGCGGCAAGCGCCTTTGCCAGTGAGAATGAGCGCTCCCGCCGGCTGCCACCTAGATTGGCGGCATAAGTCGCTCATTTGCCGCCCACCGCCCTTCGAGGGACCTCTCCGATGAAAATCCCACCGAAAGTGCCGTCAGGTAACTCTGCGGCCATCGGCGGTCCTTTGGGTGACACTTGGGCGGGCGGAGGCCTTCATCAATTTCGGGCCCAAATTAAATGTGCGGAACCTTCTGTTCTGTTAATGATGCAATGCCTTGAGCCAAATTTATAATTAAGATGATGCAAAACAACTGTTTCAAATGGTTCGGAAAGGAAAAGGTCAGATGATCGTTGCCTTCAAACGGAGGATAAAGCTTAAAAAAGGGTGCGGGCAACGTGAAGTATGATATGCCCTCGCCCGTTCAAATGTGGTACAGCCAGCACGCAAAATTCATGCTGCCTGCTCGTGATAATGATTGGAGCGCTAATCTCAGTGTTAAATGCACTGCTGGTTGGCTTAGCGCTTAACAGGGGCGTCAATATCGGGGGCAGTCTACTGGCCAATAAAATGTGGCCCAGGCTTGCTACACTACTCGAGGGGAGGTGCTTTGTTGCAGAAGCACCCTATTGTCAGTGTAGATAAAGTCATGGTCCAACAACAACATGTATTTATATAGCACCTTTAATGTAGTAAAACATCCAAGGCGCTTCATAGGAGTGTTATAAGACAAAATAAATAAATTTGACACCGAGCCACGTAAGAATAAATTACGGCAGATGACCAAAGGCTTGGTCAAAGAGGCAGGTTTTAAGGAGCGAGTTAAAGGAGGAAAGAGAGGTAGTGAGGCGGAAGGGTTTAGGGAGGGAGTTACAGAGCTTAGGGCCCAGGCAGCTGAAGGTACGGCCACCAATGGTTGAGCAGTTATAATCACGGCTGCTCAAGAGGGCAGAATTTGAGGAGTGCAGACACCTTGGGCTATTGTAAGGCTGGAGGAGATTACAGAGAAAGGGTGGGGCAAGGCCATGGATGGATTTGTAAACAAGGATGAGAATTTTGAAATGCTTAACCGGGAGCCAATGTAGGTCAGTGAGCACAGGGGTGATGGGTGAGCGGGACTTGGTGCGAGTTAGGACACGGGCTGCGGAGTTTTAGATGACCTCAAGTTTAAATAGGGTAAAATGTGGAAGGCCAGCCAGGTGTGCGTTGGAATAGTCAAGTCAAGAGGTAACAAAGGCACAGATGTGGGTTTCAGCAGCAGATGAGCTGAGGCAGGGGCGGAGACGGGCAATGTTACGGTGGCGGATATAGTCGGTTTTAATTATGCTGTGTATATGTGGCTGCAAGCTCACTTCAGGGTCAAATATGATACCTCGACCCTGATGTTTTGCCTCCGGTCTCCCCTCTGTGCCAGTTTCCACTTGGGCTGGAGCAGGCGGGAGGGGAGTACAGCTGGGAACTGCCCGCTGACAGCTGCTGACAGCCAAGTAATGTGTGACCTCCCGCCCGCCTAGCTGCCAGATTGGTATCGGCAGGAGTCAGCAGGAGTCGTACCCCGACGGTAAGTACGAAGACCTGCAATAAAAGGTTCGTGAACATCTTTAAAAAAATATGTTTACAGCGATGTTCCGGTGTTTTTTTTTGTTTGTAATGATTTTTATTTTCAGGTCTTCCACCCTCCCTGGGCCTGACTCCAGCCTCGGCAGTACTTGGGCGGCAAGAGCCTTTGCCGCCGAGATTGAGAGCTCCCGCCCGCTTCCGCCCAGATTGACGGCGTAAGCCATTATTTTGCCGCCGGGCGGTACTGCCACCACTTTTAGTGGAATCTTCCTGGCAAAGTACCGCCCGGTCTTTTGGCGGCCATCAACAGTCCTTTGGGCAGCACTTGGGTTTAATCGATTTTGGGCCCTTAGGTTACAAACAGTCTGGTTCAGCTAGGGAGAGGGATGGAGTTGGTGGCCAGGGAATGCAATTTGTGGCGGGAACCAAAGACAATGGCTTCAGTCTTCCCAACATTCAACTGGAGAAAATTTCTGCTCATCCAGTACTAGATGTCGGACAAGCAGGCTAACAATTTAGAGACCATGGAGGGGTCGAGAGAAGTGCTGGTGAGGTAGAGCTGGATGTCGTCAGCGTACATGTGGAAACTGATGCCGTGTTTTTGGATGATGTCGCCAAGGGGCAGCATATAGATGAGAAATAGGACGGGGCCAAGGATGGATCCTTGGGGTACACCAGAGGTAATGATGCGGGAGTGGGAAGAGAAGCCATTGCAGGTGATTTTCTGGCTACGATTAGATAGATAAGAATGGAACCAGGTGAGTGCAGTCCCACCCAGCTGGACGATGGTGGAGGGACGTTGGAGGAGGATGGAGTGGTTAACCGTGTCAAAGGCTGCAGACAGGTCGAGAAGGACGAGGAGGGATAGTTTACCTTTGTCACAGTCACAAAGGATGTCATTGTGACTTTGATGAGAGCCGTTTGGTACTGTGGCAGGGGCGGAAACCAGATTGAAGGAGTTCAGGGAAAGATGGGCACGGATTTGGGAGGCAACAACATTTTCAACAAATTTGGAGAGGAAAGGGAGGTTGGAGATGGGGCGGTAGTTTGCAAGTACAGTGGGGTCAAGGGTTGCTTTTTTTGAGGAGAGGGGTGATGACGACAGATTTGAAGGAGAGGGGGACAGTACCTGAGGAGAGAGAACAGGCAAGAGAGAGGGCGAGGTGGTTTTTGGATACAGCACTGGAGACCGTGGTCCTGGGGGTTCTGAAATGACGTGATGTAATCTACCTGCAGGGGGGCGGGGGCGTTTCAGGCAGAACGGCAGAAGGATGTGGATGGCAACAGCTCAAGCTGTCAGTGCCACGAGAGTTTCCGCGATGACCTGGATCCAGTGCCCCAAGAAGATTAATGACCTCACATGAGTGGTCAAGGAGAGTGAATGCATCTTCAAATACCATAACCCACCAAGTGCACCTCTAGCCTCACACACTGCTCAATGCACCACACAGCCATCACTCACCTACCAACAATCTCTAGCAATCACCACTCATACCTCACAATCATAGCTTCACCTCACCCTTACACACTTACCACTGGCGTAAGACTCACACCCAGGTCTCACTCCTTGCAATACACTGCCAGCTATTCAACCATGGCCGGCACATCACTCAAATACATTGCACCACACTCCTGCACTGACACACTTCCCTTTCTCTTGCAGGCAAAGGTGGCTCAAAGCTGTCGGGCGGAGAGGAAGCCCAAAGGCAGAACCTTACGGAGCTGGAGGACACAGGGCTAGAGATAAATGAAGGGGCCGTCACTGAGTCTGTGGTGAGCAGCGAAGTTGAAAGCATTGCTGATGATAATGGTATACTCATACGCAATCCTTCTTCTCACCTCCCACTTCCCCCTTATCCCACAATCTCATCTCACTTGCAAGCCGCTGATGGTGTAAACATGTACATCTTGCTTTTCACCCCCCCCCCCCCCCCCCTTCCGCTCACCACAACCTGACTCTTGTGCCTTCCTCCTTTCAGATATCAAGACATCCCACCAGCCCAGCCCGTCCCCAAAGTTATCGAGGAGGAGAGTGAAGGAGAAGAGACGCCATCACTCAATCTGATACACCAAGGCACCAGCTCAGAAAATGGCTCTATGCAGACTTTAGCGGGCAGTAGAGGCTGGATCTGTATGCGATGAGTCATTAGGTACCAGTGGGCTGCAGTCAGCGCAGAAGCTCAGGTGCCAGCTTTCCAGAGGGGGAGATCATGCACGAGTTCTGCTGAACAGGACTCAGATGATGACCTCGAGGGACGGCCTTCAGAAGAAGGGTGATGGGCACACGCACAGAAACCTGCCAGAGAGTCTCTTGTCAGTGGCAAGGAGCATGGAGGAGTCTGACTCCAACGTTGCATGGAGCTTTGTGCGGAGCTTGGGAGTCCATGAATTCCAGGATGGAAATAATGGGCAATTGCATTAGGAACTTGTAGACCCAAACATGATATTAGGTGTGATGGGTGGTCTCGCAGCTTCCACTGCAGCACAGGCGGAAGTGACCCAACATCTCAATGCTGCAGTAGAAGCTCTCTTGCAGTCACAGCTTGCTGCCACCCAAGATCAGACAGGTGCCATTGTGGCTGGGTTTACGAGTGTAGAATGGGGCTTGCACGGTGTCACAACAGTCAACAACCTGTCCATTAATAGATGGCTAGGAATGCTGAGGCACTGCCCTAGGGGAGTGGCAGTGTCACCGTGGAGCAAGGATTACAGTATTCCTACTCTCATCACTGCCACTCCGTCTTGCTGCTGCCCGTCATCTAGCCAGCCCAGACAGTTACCACTCATGCCGAGGTGCTGCAGTCTATAGCCGGGCTTCTAGACCCAGAGCTGCTCGAGGTCATCCTGCAATGCCATCTGCAGTGTCCCCGACTGAAAGCATGTCTGGAATGGAGATCTGCTACCTGCCTCCTCCCTCCTCCTGCTCATCTTCCTCTTCCTCCTCCTCCTCTTCTTCCTTCTGCTGAGGTGGTGCCGGAACCTATGGTGGCAAGGGCTGCGCCCTCATGATGGCCAAGTTGTGGAGAATGCAGCAGACCACCATGAGATGAGACACCCACTCCGGTGTGTACTGGAGAGCTCCTCCCGACAGCTTAAGGCAGATAGTCTGCTCGATGAGGTTCCTTGTGGCAGCATTGCTCTCATTATATGAGTGCTGGTCACGAGTGGTGGGGTTCTGGAGGTGAATCGTCAGCCAGGTATAGAATGGATCACCCTTGTCTCTGAGAAGCCACCCTCGGGTTTGACGTGGTGGTTGGAAGATTGTTGGTACAACGGACTGGTGCAGGGTGAAGGCATCATGACTGCTGCCAGGAGAGCGGGCATTCACCATCATGATGCGCTGGACGTGGTCGCACAACAACTGCACATTAAGAGAGTGGTAGTCTTTGCAGCTACGGAACATTTTGGATTGATATGCGGCGCCTGCAAAGCCACATGTGTGCAGTCGATGGCGCCCTGCACCATGGGGAAACCTGATAGAAATATAGAAAATAGTTCAGGAGTTGGCCATTCGACCCTTCGAGCCTGCACCCCATTCAATATGATCGTGGGAGATCATGCAACTTCATTACCCCATTCCTGCTTTCTCTCCATACCCCTTGATCCCTTTAGCCCTAAGGGTCACATCTAACCCTCTTTTGAATATATCTAACGAACTGGCCGCAACAACTTTCTGTGGTAGAGAATTCCACAGGTTCACAATTCTCTGAGTGAAGAAGTTTCTCCTCAACTCGGTCCTAAAAGGATTACCCCTTATCCTTAGACTGTGACTCCTGGTTCTGGACTTCCCCAACATTCTTCCTGCAATCCCGTCAGAATTTTATATGTTTCTATGAGATTCCCTCTCATTTTCTAAATTCCAGTGAATATAAGCCGAGTCGATCCAGTCTTTCTTCATATGTCAGTCCTGCCATCCTGGGAATCAGTCTGGTGAACCTTCGCTGCACTCCCTCAATCGCAAGAATGTCCTTCCTCAGATTAGGAGACCAAAACTGTACACAATATTCAAGGCGTGGCCTCACCAAGGCCCTGTATAACTGCAGTAAGACCTCCCTGCTCCTATTGTCAAATCCTCTTGCTATGAAGGCCAACATGCCATTTGCCTTCTTCACCCCCTGCTGTACCTGCATGCCAACTTTCAATGACTGATGTACCATGACACCCAGGTTTCGCTGCACCTCCCCTTTTCCTAATCTGTCACCATTCAAATAATAGTCTGCCTTCCTGTTTTTGCCACCAAAGTGGATCACCTCACATTTATCTACATTAAACTGCATCTGCCATGCATTTGCCCACTCACCTAACCTGTCCAAGTCACCCTGCAGCCTCCTAGCATCCTCCTCACAGCTCACACTGCCACCCAGCTTAGTGTCATCTGCAAATTTGGAGATATTACATTCAATTCCTTCGTCTAAATCATTAATGTATATTGTAAATAGCTGGGGTCCCAGCACTGAACCTTGTGGTACCCCACTAGTTACTGCCTGCCATTCTGAAAAGAACCCGTTTATTCCTACTCTTTGCTTCCTGTCTGCCAACCAGTTCTCTACCCCCAATACCATGTGCTTTAATTTTGCACACTAATCTTTTGTGTGGGACCTTGTCAAAAGCCTTTTGAAAGTCCAAATATACCACATCAACTGGTTCTCCCTTGTCCACTCTACTGGAAACATCCTCAAAAAATTCCAGAAGATTTGTCAAGCATGATTTCCCTTTCATAAATCCATGCTGACTTGGACCGATCCTGTCACTGCTTTCCAAATGCGTTGCTATTACATCTTTAATTATTGATTCCAACATTTTCCCCACTACTGATGTCAGGCTAACTGGTCTATAATTCCCTGTTTTCTCTCTCCCTCCTTTTTTAAAAAGTGGGGTTAAATTAGCTACCCTCCAATCCATAGGAACTGATCCAGAGTCTATAGAATGTTGGAAAATGACCACCAATGCATCCACTATTTCTAGGGCCACTTCCTTAAATACTCCGGGATGCAGACTATCAGGCCCTGGGGATTTATCGGCCTTCAATCCCATCAATTTCCCGAACACAATTTCCTGACTAATAAGGATTTCCTTCAGTTCCTCCTTCTCACTAGACCCTCGGTCCCCTAGTATTTCCAGAAGATTATTTGTGTCTTCCTTCGTGAAGACAGAACCAAAGTATTTGTTCAATTGGTCTGCCATTTCTTTGTTCCCCATTATAAATTCACCTGATTCTGATTGCAAGGGACCTATATTTGTCCTCACTAATCTTTTTCTCTTCACATATCCTGGCAAAGCCACATGCCCACTCCTCCTGTTTCTCTCTGTTCAGAGAGAAGACAATGAAGTCCCTTCTCCTGGAGTACAGAGCCTCTGTGACCTCCTGATGGATGGTGAACTGGGAGATGTTAGCTATGTCGCCTGCTCAAGACTGGAAATATCCGGTAGTGAAAAAATTGAGGGCCATGGTGACCTTGAGGGCCATTGGCAGCTCTGTCATCGCCCTGCTCTGATGCTGCAGGTCTGGTTCCAGGGGGTGGGAGAGTTCTGTGACCACCTTCTTGGTGAAGTGGAGCCTCCGAATACACTGCTCCTGGCGTAAGTGCAGGTAGGAGAAGTGCTCTCGGAAGAACTTAGGTGGGAAATGCCTCCGGTTGAGAGCCCTCCTGCCCCTCCTCCTCGTTCCTCTGTGAGCATCTTGTCCTCTTTTCTGTTTCTGCTCCATCTCCCTGTCATTCTCCAGCACGAGAGGGATTGCAAATAGAACACACATGACTGGGAGCAAGTGGTGTGAGCAGAGCACTTGTTTTGGTTTCCTTATTTAAGGAAGCATATACTTGCTTTGGAGACAGTTCAGAGAAGGTTCACTAGGTTGATTCCTGAGATGAAGGGGTTGGGACTATACTCATTGGAGTTTAGAAGAATGAGAGGTGATCTTATTGAAATAAGATACTGAAGCGGCTCGACAAGGTAGATGCAGAGAGGATGCTTCCACTCGTGGGGGAATCTAGAACTAGGGGTCATAGTTTAAGAATACGGGGTCGCCCATTTAGAACTGAGATGAGGAGGAATTTCTTCTCTCAGAGGGTTGTAAATCTGTGGAATTCTCTGCCCCAGAGAGTGGTGTGAGGCTGAGTCATTGAATATATTTAAGGTGGAGATAGACAGATTATTGAGCGATAAGGGAATAAAGGGTTATGGGGAGTGGGCATGATCTTATTAAATGGCAGAGCAGGCTCGAGAGCCTACTCCTACTCCTACTCCAAATTCTTATGAACCCTTTAAATCAGAAGCAAAGAATTTGCCACTTTAAGCACCATTCCCTGTCACCTCACCAACTTTAAATAGCTGTAGAAAGCTCCAAACGGTTGCACACACTTACACAGAGCCAGTCGAAATCAAAAAGCAAGTCAGCTGCAAGTTGTTGCTGATCCCCTTATATAATGCTGGTCATGATTTGGAGAGGGTGTTGAATGGAGCAGCGGCATTTAAAATCTGCCTCATTACCAATTCTCCAGCGAGCGCAGGCAATGGCCGTGCTGCCAAGCTGCCCAAAACAGCAGCTGCCACGGGACCCGGAAGAAGTAGGAAGAAGTGAGACGGCACTATTTTTCCACCAAAACTGGCCTTAACAGCCGGTGCTAAGGGGCCAAATTTGACGGCCCGTGTGTGTGCACCGCTCTTTAAATTCTTGCAGTCATTTCATTTGAATAGTCCTACAGCATTAGGTGATAAAGGCAAGGGCTCAAGGACACAATCTGTGGCACAAAAGGGCCAGTTTCACAGGCAACTTGTGAATGCATCTTCTAGACAGACATGTTGTTCACAGCATTGCTCTGTCAACCGTGCTCAGATGGAATGTAAATTAGCCCTTTCAGTGGTGACCATTTTTGTTGGCAAATTGCATCTTACTCCTGCCATTTCACAAGCAGTATAGAATAGGAGCTGGGGCAAGGTTGCATTCCAAAAATGGGTCCAGATGAAGACGGCTTTTCGTTCCATTTAATCTCAACCTTTTAGGATACTAACCCTACTATCTTCACATTAAGGCTTCAATGTCTACTTAGGTTAAACATCTCAATTGAAGGACAGCATTGTCAATGTGGCATTCCCTCAGTACAGCACTGGAGTGCTAGTCTAGATTATAAGGTCATCTTGGCATGAGCCTCAAACCCACAACCTTCTGATCTAGAGCAAACTGACATTAAATCCTAGGCAGTCTAATGGTGGGCACATATTCATGTTCCTAGCTAACTCTGGCATAAGACAACATTTTTGGTCACGGCAGTGAGTCTGGTAAAGTGGGAAACATTTCCAATCCCCATTTTTTGCTGAATATCCATTCAAGTTGCTGACAGTCCTTGGGTTTCAGGATGCCTAATTTGGGATAGTTCAATTGGATTAGTACATGGGTATCACATGTCAGTAGCAGTGTTCACTAGAGACCTTGTTAACTTGCATAAATAGCAAGAGTACCTCACTTGGCAATTGGCACTGGGAAATTTTTATCACATGAAATCAAAATCTAAATCTGAGTTTTTCTTGCATTTGCTTACTCAGAAAAGCCATGGCTCATCCAAGAAAAATCATTGGCTGGGAAATTGGACCCGCCGTTTACGTCAGCCGTTAAGGTCAGATGGGAAGAAAAAATGGTGGTCGCCTCAATTCCGCCTCTTCTGGCACAGAACACGATGGCCACCATTTTGGGCAGGTCAACAGTGCTGCCTTTGCCTGCGCTCGCATCAGATAGTTAGATGAGATAGATCGTGACATCAATCAGTGTGCAACACTGAATTGATGCACGATCTGGTATTTTGGACGTCGCCGCTCTTAATCACGCCCTCTCCAAAGCACACATGCCAGAACATATAACAGACCCACTGCCAGTGCTTATTAAAGGGACAAACACAACTTTCAGGTAAGTTCAGATTTTTGCTTTTGGACTGTTTGTTTTACATTTTCTCGGAGTTGTGGCATGGTGCAATACATTTAAAAAGTTGTTAAAGTGTGAAGGGAATGCAGGGAGTGCTGCAGGATGTTTGTAAGGCTTAGGCTCTTAAAGGAAGGCCTCTGAGAAGACCACTTGCTCCCAGTCCTGGGGGCTCTAGTTGCAGACCCCTTGGGTTGCAGCATCACATGGAAATGGAGTAGAGGCAGCAAAGGGGACAAGCTGCTCATAGAGGGAGGAGGAGAATAGGAGCAGAATAGGAGGAACAGGAAGAGGAGGGAGTAGAAGAGGAAAAAACAGACGGAAGGAGGCAAGCCAGAGAGCGTTTTCTGGCCGGGATATCTGGGATCGAATTATCCACCTGCGGTACCAGTGACCACAACCCCAATTCTCCTTTCATCATTTGTCCTACACCTTACCTTCCCTCTGTTACTGATCATCACAGCATCCTCTTGGCTATAATGCTAAAACAAAAGCCACCACAAAGCAAACTTTCCAATCCAACTTTATCCATATATGCATCCAATATTACATCAAAAAAACAAATAATCACCCTTGTGCATCATCATCATCACAGGTGGTCCCTCAAACGAGGATGACTTGCTTCCACATGAGTTCAATGAAGGACCCGATATTCCAGTCCTGAACTCCGATTGAAGGGATGGAAGATGCCTGTGCGTGGATTTTTTTCACGTATGGTGACCGTTGGGGAAGTCCAGAACCAGGGGTCACAGTCTAAACATAAGGGGTAAGCCACATAGGACCGAGATGAGGAGAAATTTTTTCACCCAGAGAGTTATGAATCTGTGGAATTCTCTGCCACAGAAAGTTGTTGAGTCCAGTTCGTTGGACATATTTAAAATGGAGTTAGATGTGGTCCTTACGGCTAAAGGGATCAGGGGGTATGGGGAGAAGGCAGGGTTGGGGTACTGAAGTTGCATGATCAGCCATGATCATATTAAATGGTGGTGCAGGCTTGAAGGGCCAAATGGCCTGCTCCTGCAGCTATTTTCTATGTTTCTATGTTGCACATCAGCCACTACACAGGCTTGACAGAGCTAGGCCTTTATCCAGTGGCAAAGATTAACCAAGACGACTGGAGACCTGCTCTGCTGCACGGACCTAGTGTGCACACATGTCGCAGTGTGGGCTGGCCTGTGCTGCCCCATGGCTCTTCTGAGCCACATACCCTCATTTGCCACACCTCCGCCACGATCTTACACCGCTCCTCCACCACAAACATTCGTCGCAGCTCCGCCACGATCTATCACCACTTCTCCGCCACGATCTTGCACCGCTCCTCCGCTTCAATCACTCGCTGCACCTCCGCCACGATCTCTCTCCGCCCATCCACTCCGACCTTCCCGCTCCTCAGCTGATATGTCCTTACTATACATTATAGATGCACATGAGGCCCATACTTGAGAGAAGGTCATTCTGTGACCAGTTACCTTTATTACCAAGACCTCAAGTGATGAAGGTGGGTGGAGCTTCCCCTTTTCTACCTGAAAGTCCAGGTTAGGAGTGTCTCCCACAAGTCCGCCCCTTGTGGCCAATGTTCTCAAGGTGTACAACTTAGGTCAGCTTATACATGGATTACAATGATAGTTGAATACATGACATCACCCCCCCCCCCCCCAAAGTCTTATTGGGATCACAGGTTAAGTCTCTCTGGTGGTTTACGCTCTCTTGTAGAGCGCCTGAGTTGGGGCTCCGGTTGTTGGGCACTGGCCTGAGTGCCTGCTGTTTGTGGTGCCTCAGGCCTGTCCGGACTGCCCACAGTGACTGGGCTCTCCTCCACTTGGTTCCGGTGTTCGGTCACCTGTGGTGGAGTAAACTCTATGTCGTGTTCATCCTCTGCTTCTTCTATGGGGTTGCTGAACCTCCTTTTAGTTTGATCCATATGTTTGCGGCAGATTTGTCCATTGGTAAGTTTAACTACCAAAACCCTATTCCCCTCCTTGGCAATCACAGTGCCTGCAAGCCATTTGGGCCCTGCAGCGTAATTAAGGACAAAAACAGGATCATTGACATCGCATTCCTGTCATGGTAGTCACATTGTGATTGACGCCTGCTCTCAACAATTTCTTTCATAGTAGGGTGTATAAGGGATAACCTGGTTTTGAGCGTCCTTTTCATTAGCAGCTCTGTGGGTGGAGCCCCTGTGAGCGAGTGTGGTCGGGATCTATTGGCCAACAGGAGGCGTGATAAGTGGCTTTGTAGGGAACCCCCTTGGATTCTGAGCATCCCCTGTTTGATTATCTGCACTGCTCGTTTCGCCTGGCCGTTTGAGGCCGGCTTGAACGGTGCCATTCTGACATGGTTAATTCCATTGCCTGCCATGAAGTCCTGGAATTCAGTGCTTGTGAAGCACGGGCCATTATCGCTGACCAAGACAACCGGTAGACCATGGGCGGTGAACATTGCCCATAGACTTTCTACCGTGGCAGAGGATGTGCTTGAATTTAAAATGGCACACTCAATCCATTTGGAGTAGGCGTCTACTACAACCAAAAACATTTTTCCCATGAAAGGACCTGCGTAGTCCACATGGATGCGTGACCATGGCTTGGCGGGCCAGGGGCTAAGGGGGGCTTCCCTGGGTGCATTGCCCAGCTGAGCACACGTGTTGCACCTGCGAACACAAAGTTCCAGGTCTGCATCTATCCCTGGCCACCAAACGTGTGACCTGGCAATTGCCTTCATCATGACAATGCCCGGGTGCTCATTGTGAAGCTCTCTGATAAGTACCTCTCTGCCCATCTGGGGCATGACTACTCAGTTTCCCCACAATAGGCAATCGGCCTGAATCGAGAGTTCATCCTTGCGCCTATGAAACGGTTTAAATTCCTCAGGACATGCCCCATACATGGCTGCCCAGTCCCCATTCAGGACACATTTCTTAACTAAAGACAGTAGCAGGTCTTTATTTGTCCAGACTTTAATCAGATGAGCTGTCACAGGTGAGCCTTCACTTTCGAAAGCTTCAACAGCCATGACCATCTCAGCAGCATGCTCCGTTGCCCCCTCAGTGGTGGCTAGTGGGAGCCTGCTGAGTGCACCGGCGCAGTTTTCAGTGCCCGGTCTGTGCCGAATTATGTAGTCATAGGTGGCTAACGTGAGTGCCCACCTCTGTATGCGGGCCGATGCATTCGCATTTATGGCCTTGTTGTCAGCCAAAAGGGACATTAGGGGTTTGTGATCTGTCTCCAGCTCAAATTTCCTGCCAAACAGATACTCGTGCATTTTTTTTACTGCATATACATATGCTAGCGCTTCCTTTTCTACCATCCCGTAGCCCCTTTCTGCCTGGGACAGACTTCTGGAGGCATAAGCTACTGGCTGTAACTGACCATTGGCATTCACATGCTGCAACATACACCCGACCCCATAGGATGACGCATCGCACGTTAAAACAAATTTCTTACACGTGTCATATAACGTTAACAGTTTGTTGGAGCATAACAAACTGCGTGCTCTATCAAAAGCCCCTTCCTGGCTGGCCCCCCAGACCCAATCGCGACCTTTGCATAGGGGCACATGTAGCGGCTCTAACAGCGTGCTCAACTTGGAAAGAAAGTTACCAAAATAGTTCAGAAGCACCAGGAACGAACACAGCTCCGTTGTGTTATGGGGTTTGGGTGCTCTCTGGATCATTTCCGTTTTCAATGCAGTAGGTCTGATCCCGTCTGCTGCTACCCTCATCCCCAGGAATTCTACCTCTGGAGCTAAGAAGACGCACTTCGCCTTTTTCAGTCTTCGTCTTTTTCAGTCGCAGCCCTACCCGGTCCAGTCTGCGTAGCACTTGCTCCAGGTTGTGGAGCTATTCTTCAGTATCGCGACCCATGATGAGGATGTCATCTTGAAAAACCACCATCCTTGGAAACGCCTTGAGGAGGCTTTCCATATTTCGCTGAAATATCGCGGGGGCCGAACAAATCCCGAATGGACATCCGTTATACTCAAACAACTCCTTATGTGTCGTTATGGTGGTCAGCATCTTCGACTCACTCGCCAGCTCCTGGGTCATGTAAGCTGAGGTCAGGTCCAATTTTGAAAACAATTTGCCACCGGATAGCGTCGCAAAGAGGTCCTCCGCTCTTGGTAGCGGGTATTGGTTTTGGAGTGACACCCGATTGATGGTGGCCTTGTAATCGCCACATATCCTGACCGACCCATCTGCCTTGAGCACCGGCACAATCGGGCTCGCCCAGTCACTGAATTCGACTGGCGAGATGATGCCTTCCCTCAGCAGGCGGTCCAATTCACCTTCTATCTTTTCCCGCATCATGTACGGCATCGCTCTGGCCTTGTGGTGTACTGGCCTGGCGTCCGGGTTTACGTGAATCACTACCTTGGCCCCCATGAAAGTGCCGATGGCGAGTTGAAATAATGAGTCAAATTTGTCCAGGATCGGTGAGCATGATACTCGCTCCACAGAAGAAATTGCATTGACATCGCCCCATTTCCAGTTCATGACAGCAAACCAACTCCTCCCCAGTAGTGTGGGACCGTCCCCCGGGAAAATCCAGAGTGGCAACCTGTTCTCCGAATCTTTGTGGGTCACGACTACCATGGCGCTGCCTAGCACCGGAATGATCTCCTTTGTATATGTCCGTAGCTGTGCGTCAATCGGCAATAATTTTGGCCTCCTGGCCTTGGACACCCACAACCTTTTGAACTGTTTGATACTCATCAGGGACTGGCTGGCCCCAGTGTCGAGCTCCATTAATACTGGGATGCCATTGAGGAGCACTTTCATCATTATCGGTTGCGTCCTGGTATATGAATTGTATATGTGCTCCACATGAACTCGCTGAACTTCAGCTTCCAGCGATTTCCCCCAGTATTAATTTAGCCTCGTAGGGCTTACATCGGGCCCGTCCTCCTCGTACGTCAACCTGGCTGCAGGCTTCCTGCACATACGCGCCAAGTGACCGCTGACGTTGCAGTTTCTGCAGGTATATTGCTGATACCTGCAAGCTCTGCTGGGTGTTTGCCTCCACACCTCCAGCATGAGCTGGAGGCCCCGTTGTTGGACACAAAAGGTCCATTACCAGTCGATCGTCTCTGACTGTTTCTGTAACTGTCCTTAAGTGCACCATTAACAGGTGTTGATGGCCTCATTACTGGCCGCATTGTCCATTGCGATGGCATGAATCGCCGTTCAGCTAGCCATTTCTCTGTTGAATTCCCCCTTTGGGTTCGACTGCATGCTGGGGCATGTCCGATTGCCCTTGTCTGCCTAGAGAACTGTGTGCCGTGTTAACAATGTTGACTCCCTGGTCGTTTGCCACACTTGAGCCAAGATTTTTGTCATACATCATTCTGGTCTCTTCCTCTCCTGAGATAAATGTCTGGGCTATCAGAGCCGCCGCTTCCAAGGTCAAGTCTTTGGTATCAATCAGTTTCCTGAAAACCCCAGCATGCCCGATGCCTTCAATAAAAAAGTCTCGCAGCATCTCCGCTCTGCATGCATCTGGGAACTTACATTGGCTAGCCAGTCGCCGGAGATCTGCCACAAAGGCTGGAACACTTTGCCCTTCTCGCCGCCGGTGCGTGTAAAACCGGTGTCTCGCCGTGTGCATGCTGCTCGCTGGTTTAAGGTGTTCCCTGATCAACTTACTGAGCTCTTCGAACATCTTGTCCGCCAGCTTCTCTGGCACTAGAAGGTCCTTCATCAGGGAGTACGTTCTGGATCCACAAACCATCAGGAGATGAGCCCTGCGTTTGTCGGCTGAATCCTGTCCCAACCATTCCTTAGTGACAAAACTTTGCTGTGGTCTCTCAATAAAGTCATCCCAATCATCACCAACACAGTATCTCTCTTCTGTGCTGCTAGTGGCCATGCACACGTGGTTTAAATCCCAGTTTCTTGTCGCCAATGATATGTCCTTACTATACAGTATAAATGCACACGAGGCCCATACTTGAGAGAAGGTCACTCTGTGACCAGTTACCTTTATTATCAAAACCTCAAGTGATGAAGGTGGGTGGAGCTTCCCCTTTTATACCTGAAAGTCCAGGTTAGGAGTGTCTCCCACAGGTTCGTCCTTGTGGTCAATGTTCTCAAGGTGTACAACTTAGGTCAGCTTATACATGGGTTACAATGATAGTTGAAAACATGACATGAGCTGTACCTGGGTCCCGCCGATGTTCCTGCCCATGCTCCAAACGGCGACCTGGGTTTTGATACCCACCTCAAAATCATTGCACACTTGGAACGGCTCGCGCACCCTGACCTGCGAGAGAACACCTCCGCAGGTTGAACTATAAAAGAGCTGGAGTGACACACCACTACAAATTCACCCATGTGCATTCCCTTAGTGACTGTCTTGCATGTGCCTTTCCCTATCCTAGTGCTCTTGCGCAGTGCTATCCCAGTTGCTGCAGCATGACTGGTGGAAGGCTGCTGACATTCAGTGGGAGAGACTGAAGGACGACCTCGAGGAACTGGTGGCTGGCAGTGTGAAATCTGTTGTGTTCCTGACACAGATGAGATTGCACACAGGGAGGTTAAAGTAACAGTGACCTCAGTCTTTATTAAGACACTCCAGAGTGAGGAACAGGCCTCAGGGGCCAGCTTATATATAGTGCTCCCATGGGAAGCTGGGATCCCTTGGGACTTCAGGCGATGAGCTCCCTGGTGGCAGAACATGAGAGTGCATGCTTTACAGATACACAACATCATTCCCCCCCAAAGTCAAAGTGAAAACTATTTACAAGGTGAGGCGGTCGGGAGCCTTTCTTTCCCTGGTGGACCGCCTCAGTACAAATGTCTGTTCTGGTGTGTTGGCTGTGCCCTCGCTGGGCTGGCGTGTTGTTGGCCCTGCAGGGCTGCTGGGTGAGCCTGGCCTTGCTGGGCTGTTGGGTGTGATGGGTTCGATTTCCTGGTCCGGCGTGGTGTGTGTTGTGGGCTCGAAAAAGGTGGTGTCTGCTGTGGGTTGTTCAGGGCAGTCTGTGAACCGCAGCCTCGTTTGGTCCAGGTGCTTTCTGCAAATTTGTCCATTGTCTAGTTTGACTACAAACACCCTATTCCCTTCTTTAACTATCACTGTCCCCACGATTCACTTGGGACCATGTCCATAGTTTAGCACATACACAGGGTCATTCAGATCAATTTCCTGTGACACAGTGGCGCGACCATCGTTTATATTTTGTTGCTGACACCTGCTCTCTACCTGATCATGCAGATTGGGGTGAACCAGCGAGAGTCTGGTATTAAGTGTCATTTTTAATGAGTAGCTCAGCCAGGGGCACCCCTGTGAGCGAGTGGGGTCTCGTGCGGTAGCTGACCAGTACTCGGGACAGGCGGGTTTGGAGTGAGCCTTCTGTGACTCGTTTAAGGCTCTGTTTGATTGTTTGTACTGCCCGCTCTGCCTGCCCATTGGAGGCTGGTTTGAACGGGGCCGAGGTGACATGTTTGATCCCATTGCGGGTCATGAATTCTTTAAATTCGGCACTGGTGAAACATGGCCCGTTGTCACTGACCAGTATGTCAGGCAGGCCGTGGGTGGCAAACATGGCCTTCAGGCTTTCAATGGTGGCGGTGGCGGTGCTTCCTGACATTATTTCACATTCAATCCATTTTGAAAAAGCATCCATTACCACCAGGAACATTTTACCGAGAAACGGGCCCACATAGTCGACATGGATCCTTGACCATGGTCTGGAGTGTCAGGACCACAAACTTAGTGGTGCCTCTCTGGGCGCGTTGCTCAACTGAGCACACACACTGCATTGCCGTACACAGGACTCGAAGTCAGAGTCGATACCAGGCCACCACACGTGGGATCTGGCTAGCGCTTTCATCATTACTATACCCAGGTGTGTGCTGTGGAGATCCGAGATGAACGTCTCCCTGCCCTTTTTGGGTGGCACTACGTGGTTACCCCACAACAGGCAGTCTGCCTGAATGGACAACTTGTCCTTTCGCCACTGGAACAGCTTGATTAGCTCTTACATTTCAACGGGGATGCTGGCCCAGCTCCCATGCAGTTCACAGTTTTTTTTACTAGGGACAGCAGAGGATCTTGGCTGGTCCAAGTCCTAATCTGGTGGGCCGTAACAGGTGATTTATCATTTTCAAACGCTTCCATGACCATCAACAAGTCTGCGGTCTGCACCACCATTAACAAGTTTGCAGGCTGCGCCATTTCCACCCCCGAGGTGGGCAATGGTAGCAGACTGAGAGTATCCACACAGTTCTCGGTGCCTGGCCTGTGTATGCGGGCTGAGGCATTAGTATTTATCCCCTTGTTTTCAGCGAACAGGGATGTGAGGGGCTTGTGATCGGTTTCCAGCTCAAATTTGAGGCCAAACAGGTACTGATGCATTTTCTTTACCCCGAACACACACGCTAATGCCTCTTTCTCAATCATGCTGTCGGCCCTCTCGGCCTTAGACAAGCTCCTGGAGGCATAGGCTACAGGTTGCAACTTCCCCGCAACATTAGCTTGTTGTAATACACACCCGACTCCGTACGACGACGCATCACATGCTAGCACAAGTCTTTTACACGGGTTGTACAATACAAGCAGCTTGTTGGAGCATAAAATGTTTCTGGCTTTCTCAAAAGCAATTACTTGGTTTTTTTCCCCATTCCCAGTTCTCACCTTTATGCAATAACACATGTAAGGGCTCTAAGAGGGTACTTAACCCCGGTAGGAAGTTACCAAAATAGTTGAGGATTCCCAGGAACAACCGCAGCTCCATGACATTCTGTGGCCTGGACGCGTTCCTGATAGCCTCTGTCTTGGCATCTGTGGGCCGAATGCCGTCTGCCGCGATCTTTCTCCCCAAAAACTCCACTTCTGTTGCCATGAAGATGCATTTCAACCTCTTCAGCCGCAGCCCTTCGCGATCCAGTCGCTGGAGGACCTCCTCCAGGTTTTGTCGTGCTTGACGGTGTCCCGACCCGTGACCAATATGTCGTCCTGAAAAACCACCTCTGGAAGATTGCTGCAGCTGACCAAATTCTAAACGGGCATTTGTTGTAGATGAACAGTCCCTTGTGCGTGTTGTTGCAGGTGAGGCCCTTCGAAGACTCCTCCAGCTCCTGCGTCATGTAGGCCGAAGTCAGGTCGAGCTTGGTGAACGTCTTGCCTCCTGCCAGCATCGCAAATAGGTCGTCTGCCTTAGGTAGCGGGTATTGGTCCTGTAGCGAGAAACGATTAATAGTTACTTTATAATCGCCGCAAATCCTGACCGTGCCATCACTTTTGAGTACTGGAACAATCGGGCTGACCCACTCACTGAATTCCACTGGGGAGATGATGCCCTCGCGTTGCAGCCTGTCCAGCTCGATTTCCACTCTCTCCCTCATCATGTGAGGTACCATTCGTGCCTTGTGGTGAATGTGTCGTGCCTCTGGGACCAAGTGGATCCGCATCTTCGCCCCAGAAAAATTTCCAATGCCAGGTTCAAAAAGGAAGGAAATTTGTTAAGAACCTGGTTACATGAGGCCTCATCGACATGTGATAGCGCTCGGATGTCATCCCAGTTCCAGCTAATTTTGCCTAGCCAGCTCCTTCCAAGCAGTGTGGAGCCATCACCCGGGACAATCCAGAGTGGCAGTTCGTGCACCGTGCCCTCGTAGGTGACCTTGACCATGGCGCTGCCCAGGACAATGATAAGCTCTTTGGTGCACGTTCTCAGTTTTGTGTGGATGGGGCTCAGGGCTGGTCTGAGTGTCTTGTTGCACCACAGTCTCTCAAACATCTTTTTACTCATGATGGATTGGCTAGCGCCAGTGCCCAGTTCCATGGCTATGGGTAAGCCATTCAATTTTACATTTAGCTTATATGTGGACATTTCGTCGAAAATGTGTGCACCCCATGTACTTCAGCATCCGCCTCCTCTCTCTGAGGTTCTAAATTGCTTTGATCCACCATGGACCGATCTTCCTCTGCCACGTGGTGGTTAGCAGGTTTTGCAGAGCTTGCAGCTCCTCTGCAAGCTCGTTGGAGGTGCCCCATTGTTCCACAGCTCTTGCAAACATACCCTTTGAAGCGGTATGAATAGGCTGAATGGAAGGCTCCACAACGCCAACAAGATGTGAATTGCCTTGCATTCATCCTTTGTTGCGGATTCTGAGTTATCTAGGTCATAGAAACATAGAAACATAGAAAATAGGTGCAGGAGTAGGCCATTCAGCCCTTCGAGCCTGCACCGCCATTCAATGAGATCATGGCTGAACATGCAACTTCAGTACCCCATTCCTGCTTTCTCGCCATACCCCTTGATCCCCCTTGTAGTAAGGACTGCATCTAACTCATTTTTGAATATATTTAGTGAATTGGCCTCAACAACTTCCTGTGGTAGAGAATTCCACAGGTTCACCATTCTCTGGGTGAAGAAGTTTCTCCTCATCTCGATCCTAAATGGCTTACCCCTTATCCTTAGACTGTGACCCCTGGTTCTGGACTTCCCCAACATTGGGAACATTCTTCCTGCATCTAACTTGTCTAAACCGATCAGAATTTTAAACATTTCTATGAGATCCCCTCTCATTCTTCTGAACTCCAGTGAATACAAGCCCAGTTGATCCAGTCTTTCTTGATATGTCAGTCACGCCATTCCGGGAATCAGTCTGGTGAACCTTCGCTGCACTCCCTCAATAGCAAGAATGTCCTTCCTCAAGTTAGGAGACCAAAACTGTACACAAAACTCCAGGTGTGGCCTCACCAAGGCCCTGTGCAACTGTAGTAACACCTCCCTGCCCCTGTACTCAAATCCCCTCGCTATGAAGGACAACATGCCATTTACTTTCTTTACCGCCTGCTGCACCTGCATGCCAACCTTCAATGACTGATGCACCATGACACCCAGGTCTCGTTGCACCTCCCCTTTTCCTAATCTGTCACCATTCAGATAATAGTCTGTCTCTCTGTATTATCCTGCCTATCCCTTAATGGCCCTATTCCCATTCCAACCTCTTTTTAATTGATGTGCCTGTAAAATATTTTACTATTTTGTTTTATGTTCCTTGATAATTTAATTTCATAGTTCTTCTTTGCCTTCCTAATTGATTTTTGACTTCTCTCCGAATCTTTTCGTATTCTCCATTATCATGCACTCCCCTGCTGTCTTATATACTTAATGTATCTTAATATGATTAATCCTTTATAATCTTTTATCTCCATCCATATGGCTTCTATTTTTGTCTTGCTGATAGCTGCGTCACTTTTTTCTACTACCATTATGTAATCCCTAATAAGTACAGCTATTTTACCTCCCCCTTTTCCCTCTCTATCTTTTCTAAATATGTTATACCCTGCAATGTTTAATTCCCAGTCCTGATTTTTCTTGAACCATGTATCAGTAATCCCTACTATGTCTGGTTCCTCACAACACATGATTACTTCCAGCTCCCCTGTTTTATTACGGACACTGTATACATTGCTGTACAGATAGTTTAACTCTTTTTAATAGGATTTCCTTTCACTTTATGTTTAACCATCTTTTTAGACTTCTGTTCTAAAACTCCATTTATTCCCTTGCCATCAATGTCCTCCCTTATTTTATTTGTTCCTATGTTCTCTCTTCCTGTGTTGTCTATATTTAGGCTGGTTACATTTCTTGTAGATCACTCCCCCCATCTTACTAGTTTAAAGCCTTTGCCACCCCTATTTATCCTTTCCACAAGGTCACGGGTCCCATCCCGTTTCTGGTGAAGTCTGTCCCAACTCTTTCCTGTCCCAGAACTGGCGCCAGTGTCCCATGAAAAGGACCCCTCTTTCACACACCAACCCTTTAGCCACGTGTTAATTCTCCTGATCTGTCTGCTTCTATGTCAATTTGCACGTGGCTCAGGCAATAATCCAGAGATAATTACCTTCGAGGTCATGCTTTTTAATTTAGAGCCCAACTCCTGATACTCTTTCAGCAGGATCTCCTCCCTGTTCCTATCTCATTATATAAAAGCCATCATAGCAGCTGCCAGAAAAGTGAGCACAGATCTGCATGGTATACAGGTCATCACAGACCAGTTGGACATTAATAGAGTGGAAGTCCTTGCGATTTAGAAAGACAGTCATGTTGTGTGAAGGAGCCCACAGAGTGATGATGGTGCAATCATAGATGTCCTGAAATTGAGGGAACACTGCATGATGTGCAAGCCCCAGGGCCCTATTAAGTTCAAAGCTGTAGTGACCTTGGCTGCAATAGCCAATGCTGTGCTAGCTGAAACAGTTGGCTGCAGATTTTCTTGCAGATTGCAACACAACAAAAGCTTTGTTATGCAGTACTCCTCAGAGAACTGCAGGCACATTGTTCTAGGCCTATGTTAGGAGGGTAAGGATTCCTCAAGGTACAACTCCTTGTATTTTCTCTCCCTCTAGCTGCAGCTCCAGTTACTCCTCCTCAACACCGCCTCCTCCCAGAATTAGATTCCTAGAAGGATTTCAAGGGTCACCTGAGGCCTGCTGGCAGTTGCAGACTCATGGTTTCTGCCCTGTACATTTCTGCTCGCAAACACAGTTCCAGTTAATTTATGAACATTTCTAGCACTTGTGTGTTGGGAGATTTGTTTGGTGTTATCACTGGTGGACATAAACGCCTGTGCTATTGCAATGGCCTTACTGAGGGTCGTGTCTCTACAGTCAAAAGTTTTCGTAGGATGGTCTCGTGGCCAATGCCCAGTACAAAAAAGTCTGTGAGCATCTGCTCCAGGTAGCCATCAAACTCACATTGTCCTGCAAGTCGCCTTAGCTCGGCGACGTAGCTCGCCACTTCCTGACCTTCAGATCGCTGGCACGTGTAGAACCGATACCTCGCCATCAGCCCGCTCTCCCTTGGGTTAAGATGCTCCCGAACCAGTGTACACAGCTCCTCATACGACTTATCTGTGGATTTCACCGGAGCCAGAAGATTCTTCATGACGTTGTAGGTCGGTGCCCCGCAGACCGTGAGGAAGACCGCTCTCCTTTTTGCAGTGCTTCCTTCTCCGTCCAGATCATTGGCTACAAAGTACTAGTCTAACTGTTCGACATAGGCTTCCCAGTCCTCACCCTCCGAGAACTTCTCCAGGATGTCCACAGTTTGCTGCATCTTTGCGTTGGATTCGTATACTTGTCGTCAGTTGTTGTGTTCCTGACACAGATGAGATTGCACACAGGGAGGTTAAAGAAACAGTGACCTCAGTCTTTATTAAGACACTCCAGAGAGAGGAACAGACCTTAGGGACTGGCTTATGTACAGTGCTCCTAAGGAAAGCTGGGATCCCTTGGGGCTTCAGGGGATGCACTCCCTGGTGGTGGAACATGGGAGTGCATGCTTTACAGATACATAACAAAATCGAGTGACATGTTTCTCTTCTTCTTCACTCTCCACTTCCTCTTCTTGTTGACCCACTGGCTGGGCAGGCTGGATTACTTCAGTGACTGAAATGAGAAAGGCACAAGGGTAGCGTTGTGGCGATGGGAGGGCAGGAAAACAAGAGCTGCATGCTTACACCATGTACAACTTGTAAATCATAAGATATTGTGGGATAAGGGACAAGTGGGATGTGAGGAGGAGGATAACGCATGAAGATACCAGCATCTTGTATTCTTCCAGCCCTGCTGCTGACCAAGGGCTCAGCCATGCCCCTGCCAAGAATGGCCTGCACCGTTTCCTCCAAGGAGGTGAGGTGACGCTAGGAATATGAGTTGTGTCTAGTATTTGGTACAAATTATTGATAGGTGAGTGATGGCCGGGGATGGGGAGTCGTCCATTGAGCAGTGTGTGAGATTAGAGGTGCAGTTGGTATGAGACGGCTTTTGAAGATGCATTCACTGACTTTGACCACTCATCTGAGGTCATGACACTTCTTTGGGCCCTGGAGCCACATTGCTGACAGTGACCGCCTCGGTGATCTGCTCCCACATCCTTCTTTCTGGAGGGCCTCTTGGTTCCTGTGGGTAGAGGCCCTCTTTTCCAGTGTTCAACACTTGCACAAGTCTTGGGTGCTGCATCCCAGATCCTGGGTACCCTTTCCTTGGCCTGTTAAGCCATTTGTGTTAGTGCTGAAGCGCTTTTACCATTTTCAGCAGTACAAAGCAACTCACTTTTAAGAGGTGCAGGCTGCCTAGCGCTGAAGCACTTTTAACATTTTTGATTTGCAGAAGGCAACTCACTTTTAAGTAAATCTAGTCTCATTTAAACAACGCAAACTTTGGCCCATTGCTGAGCACAGCTTGTCAGTAGCAAGTTCAGCGCTGGGCTATGCACTGCAATTATTATAACTAGCAGGCAGCACCAAGTTGATGTGCTGCCTGCTCTTTTTGAACGGACGCGGGCATATCTCAATTGCGGTGCGCATGCTGGTTTTTTAGTGTTATCGAATTTCAAGGCCACTGTGCAAAAAAGCCACAGAAAGAACCACCATCTCATTCATGCTTACCTAAATAACATCCTCCTAAAGGGTGACCTTTGGAGGCTTTGCAGTCTGAGTCCTCCATCTTTTCAAAACTGCTCTGCACAAACAAGTGTATTAACAAGGAACAACAATAGCATGAATTGCAGCTTAACCCTTTTCTGGACAGAACAAGCAATCTATGAATTCAATAAAGTTGAACCCTGCTAAATGGGATGCCAAAGTGAAAGTGAAATTCTCTTATTTATCAGACTGGCCTTATTAAGTAAAAGTATGTGTTTTTACTTAATAAGCCCAATCTGATAAATAAGAGATTAAAATAATTTGCAAATTGAAAAGCTATCTCCTAAGAATGGAGGTCTCCATTAATGGCGTAACAGTATTTTGTGGCTTTATGGGAATCAGTATTAATTTAATTCAGTCACAAAATCTAACCCAATTTTAACCCTACCTGCCTGGCAGGCACTGGGTGGGTAGGCAGTTCAAATGCCAAAGGTCATTTACCCACTGGAAAGCAGCCCTGATTCTGCCAACCATGATTCTTACTTAGACTTGTGAACGGGCGGATAAGCTGACCAAAGTCGGCAGGATCTTCTTTAAATAGGCAGATTAGGATACGATGATGTCATCATGCCCCAACTGCAGTTTCAGCTTTGGCCTGAGCGGGCAAGTTCCTGGGCCTTTCCCGCCAGGCTTCCTTTGCGAGGCTATGAGCAGCAGCTGTACTCCTACAGTTGTTGCTAAGAAAGTTTAGGCCTCCTGTGCCCCAGACTCCCCCACCCATCCCTTATATGAGATCCTCTCAGAGCCCCCTTCCCACACCTATCTTAATGGCGGCGGGAGGCAACAAACCGCCCGATTTACCGGAGGTTTTGGGTGGGAAGTTTACCAGCAACAAGTTGATGAGGGCTGGGAGTTAAAATCAACCCTAGAAGTTAACAAAAGATTTCAGTGCTTAAACGTGAAATCTGACAGTATATAGCTGCTAGCTTCAAGAATTCCATTCAGTTTATGTTCTTAGTTACACAGTCTAAAGTCAGGTCAAAATGATATATTTATCGTTGAAAAAGAAGCTAAAATATTATCTGTGTATAATGAATGGCTCCATTACTAATACTAACTGAATGGCGCAACAGTGAAGGAGCTCTGATAGGTCCAATATCCACTTCTATAAATTTGCAGGGATTCAAACATCCTACACTTTGCTGAGGTTGCACCAAAGTACACCTCCTCTGACCACAAGGTGCATTGGTGGTTCTCGTGCGTGTTAGTTCAGGCCAGCTTGTCCTCCTTGTGCCCTTGTCGCGCATTCCACTTTGGGAACCTCAACCATACTCTGTCCGGGAGTCCATTCCATGTAATGGTCACTCTTTGTATGAAGAGCTTCCTGTCATGGGTCGTCTCTTTGTGCTCCCTTTTACTATTCTTGCAAATTATTAAAATTTTCTGGATTTACCTATTTCATCATGCTTACTATCTGATCTACGACTATAAGATCACCTGTCAAGACATCTCCCTTCATGGCCTAGAAATTCCGTAGCCCCCAAAACAGGCGTAGGGATCGTGACGTGATAGTAATCCGCGCCCGTTCGGAGGACCTTTAGGTGCTGCCTGCTACTTTGCATGATTGTAGTGTTCAGCCGATTGCTGAACGTGCTGCTGAGTGGCTGAACGCTTAGCAGGAGGCTACACGTTCGTGCGAGGCTAGCTCCAATTAAAGCTAGCCTGCACAACTTAAAAGCAGTCTGCACCTCTTAAAGGGGTGGTATCATCTGCCTGCAACAGGGGGTGGAAGAGATTGTGAAGGGTGTTATCAATAAACCAAGATTGTGTAAGGACTCAACAGGTCAGAAAAAGGGCTCCAAGATTCTCTGATGCAGCATTGAAGGCATTGGTCCAGGAGGTCAACTCCAAGAGGGAGGTCCTCTTCCCACATGGGCCAGGAGGCTCTCCAGGCAACAGACGAGAATGTAGTGGGAGCAGATAGCCAATGTGGCCAATGCCAGTAGTGTAGCCCCAAGGACCTGGACTCTGTGCAAGACATTCACTGACCTCACAAGTGTGGTCAAGGTCAGTGAATTCATCTTCAAATGCCATATCCCACCATCTGCACCACTAGCCTCACACACTGCTCTCTGCACCACACCCACATCACTCACTGGCCAATAATCTCTACCAAACATGACACTTGGAATGCATGTCCACAGATCCCTAAAGGTAGCAGGACAGGTAGATAAGGTGGTTAAGAAGGCATACGGGATGCTTGCTTTTATTAGTCAAGGCATAGAAACACAAAAGGATAGTATGCAGGTAAAGCAAGTGGCCAGAAAGGCCAATGGAATCTTGGCCTTTATTGCAAAAGGGATGGAGTATAAAAGCAGGGAAGTCTTGCTACAGCTATACAAGGTATTGGTGAAGCCACACCTGGAATACTGCATACAGTTTTGGTTTCCATATTACGAAAGGATATACTTGCTTTGGAGGCAATTCAGAGAAGGTTCATTAGGTTGATTCCGAGGATGAGGGGGTTGACTTATGAGGAAAGGTTGAGTAGGTTGGGCCTCTACTCATTGGAATTCAGAAGAATGAGGTGTGATCTTATCAAAATGTATAAGATTATGAGGGGGCTTGACAGGGTGGATGCAGAGAGGATGTTTCAACTGATGGGGGAGACTAGAACTAGAGGGCATGATCTTAGAATAAGGGGCCGCCCATTTAAAACAGAGATGAGGAGAAATTTCTTCACTCAGAGGGTTGTAAATCTGTGGATTTCGCTGCCTCAGAGAGCTGTGGAAGCTGGGACACTGAATAAATTTAAGACAGAAATAGACAGTTTCTTAAACGATTAGGGGTTATGGGGCCATATGTCCTATTCCTGTTCCTATTTCTTATATTACATAAAAACTTAAGAATGTTCTTATAAGAGCAGGGAGGTTATGCTTGACCTGTAGAAAATGTTAGGCCACAGCTGGAGTACTGCGTGCAATTCTGGTCACCACATTACAGGAAGGATGTGATTGCACTGGAGAAGGTACAGAGGAGATTTACGAGGATGTTGCCTGGACTGAAGGTTTTTACCTATGAGGAAAGATTGGATAGGCTGGGGTTGTTTTCTTTGGAACAGAGGAGGCTGAGGGGAGACCTAATTGAGGTGTATAAAATGATGAGGAGCCTAGATAGAGTGCATAGGAAGAACCTATTGCCCTTAGCAGAGGGGTCAACAACCAGGGGGCATAGATTAAATTAAGTGGTAGGTTGTTTAGCAGGGACTTGAGGATAAATCTTTTCATCTAGAGGGTGGTGGGGGTCTGGAACTCACTGCTTGAATGGGTGGTAGAGGCAGAAACCCTCCTAGCATTTAAAAAGTACTTGGATATGCACTTGAAATGCCGTAACCTACAAGGCTACGGACCAAGAGCTGGAATGTGGGATTAGGCTGGATAGCTCTTTGTCAGCCGGCACGGACACTATAGGCCAAGTGGCCTCCTTCTGTGCTGTACATTTCTATGATTCTATGACTGATACCTCACATTCATAGCTTCACCTCAACCGCACACTTACCACTGCTGCAAGCCTCTCACACACTCCCCACAGCTTGAACAGTCAGCTATTAAACCATGACAGGCACATCACCTAAACTCATTACACCACACTCACTGACACATTTCCATTTCTCTTGCAGGAAAAGGTGGTAAGAGAGCTTAACCAGCAGGGCACAACTGCCTGCATCAACTCATCCCCTTGGAGGAGACGGTGCTGGCCATTCTTGGTAGGGGTATGGCTGAGTCTGTGATGCGGCTAAAGGAAATCAAGGAGCCGGTTTCCTCATACTTTATCCTCCTTCTCACATCCCATTTCCGGCTTATCCCGCAATCTCTTCTGATTTACAAGCTGCAGATGGTGTAAGCATACACCTCTTGCTTTCTCCCCCACCCCTCATCACAACCCTACACTTGTGCCTTTCTCACTTTCTCAGGCACCCAAGAATTGCAGCCTCCTTAGCCAGTGGTCAAAGAATAAGAGAGAGTCGAGAGTCGAGAAGAAGAAGAAACACTGTCATCAGTTTCACACTCCCAGCCTGCAGCTCAGAAACTGATACTCCGCATACTTTAGAGGATAGCTTAGACTCGGGATCTGCATGTGATGAGACACTGGGCATGAGTGGGCTACAGCCAGGGCAGGGGGAAAGGGTAGCTCAAGTGCCAGCTCTCCGGAGGGCCTGGTCGGACACACGCTGCACAAGACTCAGATGAAACCTTGATGGGGCGGCCCACAGAAGAACGCTGATGGGTATGCACATGTATCTCGGGTACAGCACAGCACAATACAATGAAATGCTTGGTGCATTGGCAGACGTACCAGAAAGCCTGAATACAATGTCAAGGAGCATGGAGGTGTCCAGCTCCAATCTTGCACAGGGTTTTGGACAGAGCTTGGAGCCCGTTCTTTCCAGCGTGGAAGGGCTAGGCAGATCCATTAATGCACTTGTGGACCCAACCATCATGCTGCGTCTGATGACCAAAGTCTCAGCTATATTGCAGCACAAGCAGAAGCCACCCAATGTCAGAGTGCTGCAATGGAAGCTCAGATTGAACTGCTATCATGGCTGGGTTTACCAGTGTTGAAAGGGACTTGCAGGGTGTCACAGCAGTCTGTACTCCATCAGATTACTAGAATGCTGAGATGCTGCCTCTGGGGAGTGGCAGTGGCTCCTTGGAGGCCACCCCTGCTTTCCTCCCTCAGGATGAAAGCATTCGTTCTCCCACCACTGCCACTCCGACAGTACCCTTGCTGTTGCCTGTCAGCCAGCCAGCCCAAACTGCAGCCGCCCATGTTAAGGTGGCCAATGCCGGGGCACTTAAAGACCCAGCTAAGAGAGTCCTATACAGCCAGCGCCTCACAGCTAACCTGGTGTGCCTTGATGACCCCGAGATGCAGAATGCCCACAGCGCTTGGTCTGCCCTCCAGGCCTGCGAAAAGACGTTTGGTCACTCAACCAGAAAACACCAGGACTGGTTTGATGAGAATGATCAGGAGATCCAAGAATATTGGATCACAAGCACAGAACATTTCTGAGGCTTAAGCAACAACCCAACTCGGGAGCAGCAAAGCAACATTACAGGTGGTTCAAGGCTGAGGTCCAACAAAAAACCCGGGACCTAAAGAACAGGTGGTGGATGGAGAAAGCACAGGAGATACTGGCCGATAGCCATGATGTGTAAGGATTCTTCATTGCAGTCAAGGCCACCTACGGTCCAAACTCCCAAGGCCTCACACCACTGCTGGCCAAGAACGGGGAAACACTCATCAAGGACACTGAGGCAGTGAGGGCCCGATGGAAAGAGCACTTCAAAGATCTCCTCAATCGAGACTCTGCCTTTGACTCGAGTGTTCTCGTCCCCATCCCGCAGCATGCGACCCGCCACCACCTCAATGAAACCCCAACGTTGCACGAGGTAGGAAAAGCCGTAAGACAGCTCAAGAACAACAAGGCTACGGGAGCGGATGGAATCCCTGCTGAGGTACTAAAGTATGGTGGAGAGGCGCTGTTGGCACGGATACATGACCTCATCTCTCTCATCTGGAGGGAGGAGAGCATGCCGGGAGATCTCAGAGATGCAGTGATCGTGACCATCTTTAAAAAAGGGACAAGTCCGACTGCGGCAACTACAGGGGAATCTCCCTGCTATCAGCCACTGGGAAAGTCGTCACTCGAGTCCTCCTCAACCGTCTTCTCCCTGTGGTCAAGGAGCTCCTCCCAGAGTCACAGTGCGGATTTCATCTCCTATGGGGCACAACGGATATGAACTTTGCAGCACGACAGCTGCAGGAAAAATGCAGCGAGCAGCACCAGCCCTTATACATGGCTTTCTTCGACTTTACAAAGGCTATGGACACTGTCAATCACAAGGGTCTATGGAGCGTCCTCCTCCGTTTCGGATGCCCCCAAAAGTTCGTTAACATCCTCCGCCTGCTCCATGACGACATGCAGGCCATGATCCTTACCAACGGATCTATTACAGATCCAATCCACGCCTGGACCGGGGTCAAACAGAGCTGCATCATCGCCCCAACCCTCTTCTCAATCTTCCTCGCTGCCATGCTCCACCTCACAGTCAACAAGCTCCCCGCTGGAGTAGAACTAAACTACAGAAGCAGTGGGAACCTGTTCAACCTTCACCGTCTCCAGGCCAGGTCCAAGACCACCCCAACCTCTGTTGTCGAGCTACAGTACGCGGACGACAGCTGCGTCTGCAATTCACAGGCTGCACTCCAGGACATAGTCGACATATTTACTGAGGCATACAAAAGCATGGGCCTTACGCTAAACATCCGTAAGACAAAGGTTCTCCACCAGCCTGTCCTCGCCGCACAGCACTGCCCCCCAATCATCAAGATCCACAGCGCGGCCCTGAACAACGTGGACCATTTCCCATACCTCGGGAGCCTCTTATCAACAAAAGCAGACATTGATAAGGAGATTCAACACCGCCTCCAGTGCGCCAGTGCAGCCTTCGGAAAAGAGTGTTCGAAAACCAGGCCCTCAAATCTACCACCAAGCTCATGGTCTACAGGGCTGTAGCAATACTCACCCTCCTGTATGGCTCAGAGACATGGACCATGTACAGTAGACACCAAGTCGCTGGAGAAATACCACCAACGATGCCGCCGCAATATCCTACAAATCCCCTGGGAGGACAGACGCACCAACATCAGCATCCTCGACCAGGCCAACAGCCCTAGCATTGAAGCTCCGCTGGGCAGGCCACATTGTCCGCATGCCAGACATGAGACTCCCAAAGCAAGCGCTCTACTTGGAGCTCCTTCACAGCAAACAAGCCAAAGGTGGGCAGAGGAAATGTTACAAGGACACCCTCAAAGCCTCCCTGATAAAGTGCAACATCCCCACTGACACCTGGGAGTCCCTGGCCAAAGACCGCCCTAAGTGGAGGAAGTGCATCCGGGGGGGCACTGAGCACCTCGAGTCTCATCATCGAGAGCATGCAGAAATCAAGCACAGGCAGCGGAAAGAACGTGCGGCAAATCTGTCCCACCCTCCCTTTCCCTCAATGACTGTCTGTCCCACCTGTGACAGGGACTGTAGCTCTCGTATTGGACTGTTCAGCCACCTAAGGACTCATTCTAAGAGTGGAAACAAGTCTTCCTCGATTCCGAGGGACTGCCTATGAATGAATGGTGGTGCAGTCTGCCACAGGGTCTACTAAACCTAGAAATCCTCGAGCTCACCCTGCAAGGCCATCTGCAGTCTCCCCCACTGAAAGTCAGCAGCCTTCCACCAGCTATGCTGCAGCCACTGGAGTAGCACTTCGTAACAGCACTTGGATAGGCAAAGGCCCACTACAGTCACTAAGGGAATGCACGGTGGATGTGAGTGTCGTTGACTGCATCCCACAGCATGCTACCCGTCACCACCTCGGCAAAATCCCAGCCCGGCATGAGGTTCAAAAGACCATCCGACAGCTAATAAACAACAAGGCCTCAGGAGCAGATGGAATCCCCGCCGAAGTACTAAAGCATGGCGGAGGAGTACTCTTGGTGCGAATCAATGATCCCAATTCTCTTATCTGGAAGGAGGAGAGTATGCCAAGGGATCTCAGAGACGCCGTATAAAGTGAGCATCTTCAAGAAAGGTGACGTCTGACTGCGGTAATTACAGAGGAGTTTCCCTGCTGTCTGCCACAGGGAAAATCATCACAAGAATCCTCCTCAATCGTCTCCTCCCAGTGGCTGAAGAACTCCTCCCAGAGTTGCAATGCAGATTCCACCCACCAAGGGGCACAACGGATATGATTTTCACTGCTCAAAAATCTAAGAAAAATGTCGAGAGCAGCATCAACCTCTGTACATGGCTTTCTTTGACCTCACAAAGGCCTTCGACTCTATCAACCATGAGGGATTATGGAGTGTCCTTCTTAAATTCGGCTGTCCTCAAAAATTTGTCACCATTCTCCGCCTGTTTTACGGTGACATGCAAACCATGATTCTTACCAACGGATCCACCACAGACCCAATACAAGTGCAGAGGCTGTGTCATCGCACCAACACTTTTCTCAATTTTCCTCGCTGCAATGCTTTATCTCACCTTTAACAAGCTCCCCGCTGGAGTGGAGTTAATCTACAGAACAAGCGGGAAATTGTTCACCTCCGATGCCTCCAGTCCAGGTCCAAGGTTGTTCCAACCTCTGTCATTGAATTACAGTATGCAGACGACGCTTGCGTTTGTGCACACTCGGAGGCCGAACTCCAAACCATTGTTGACACCTTCACTGAAGTGTACCAGAGTCTGGGCCTTACATTAAGCATCAGTAAGACAAAGGTTCTCTACCAACCTGCCCCCGTCATACAATACTGCTCCCTGATTATCAAGATCCATACCGAGACCAATGTGGACCACTTCTCAAACCTTGGGAGCCTCCTGTCAGCAAGAAAAAACATCGATGACGAAGTCCAATACTTCAGTGTGCCAGTGCAGTCTTCAGCCGCCTGAGGAAAAGAGTGTTTGAAGACCAGGATCTCAAACCCGGCACCAAGCTCATGGTCTACAGAGCAGTAGTGATACCCACCCTCCCATATGCTTCAGAAACTTGGGGCTAGATTTTGTGCAGATTGTCCAAAAATGGGTGTTATTTCTGGCGTGGGCGGTAAATATGGGTTTTCAGATCGCCAGATTATCGCCCATTTTCAAACCCCCTAGTTTCCATTTTTAAAAATGGGCGTTACCACAAGCGATCTGAAATGGGCGTTAGTGTTAAATCTCTGACCTACTGCTATAAAATGTCGCCGTCCTTAGCAACGGCATGACAACACTCGTTTCCCGCGGGTGCTCAGGGGTCATCGTGACATGCGCAGAAGAGGAGACAGAGAGAGAGAGGGAGCAGAGAGGGACTGAACGCATGTGTGGGTGTGGTGTGTGCTTGTTTGGCTGTTGTGGGAGGCTGGAAGGACATTCACTAGCAGCAAAAAGCCTACTAAGCATCAAGAACGTAGTTGGCACCGAGTTTTTGTCCAACAAATAATATATAGCATGGAAGGGATGGAGGAGGCCCTGGAGCTGGTAGCCAGGAACACTGGTGGCAGAGGGCTCCCAGTGGGCCCGGAGCGTGGCACCCCAAGGTGCTGTACCCCATTGCCAATGACATGAGAGCCAGGAGGAAGATCTTGCTTTTGGCTCGGAGCACATTCCCACCTCGGGACCAGCCTCTCCCGTATCTGTCCAAGCAGCGGTTCTGCCGTCATCCCCCCCAATGAAGCATCGCCTGAGGAGTTCCTTGGCCAGACGGCTTGGAGTCAGGAGGGGAAGGGGTAGAGGTGGGGAGGAGAAGCGGGGCGGGGGGCAAGGAAAAGGAAAATGACATGCACGGCCGCAGGTGTTGTCTGGGGCATATTTTTAGGTTGCTGCTGCTATTTTGGTGGGAGGGTCGAGGCGGCTACCTTGTTGGTTTGCATTTGTGTTCTGTTTTGCGGTAAATGGGGACCATTGTAATGATGTAAATGTGATAAATTTGTTGTGGGGTGGGGTGTTTTCTACAGATATACTTATGATTTCAGACAAATGGTCGGATTAAATGCTTTTTATTTAACATAACCTTGTTGTGCATTGTCTCAAATAGCTGCACCGTTACACACTGGTGATTCCTTAACATGAAAGGGTATAATTACACTTAACTTGAATCAACTTAAACTTTAACTGTCACCAGGGTGATGTGCACCATTGATGTCTGAGCTGCACACCTAGCAGTGTTGCAGCTTTGTAAATACCACCAATGTTCTTTCAAGCAAAGCGCTCATTTATGAGCTGCTTATGTAAGAGTCTTGCAGCTATGTAGTCACCAGGGGCCTTTCCTGCGGTCTAGAGAGGGGCGGGGGCATGGTTTCATCGTCAGCTTGGTTGTCAGGCCTGAGGTCAGCATCCACCTCCTCATCCTCCTCTTCCTCTCTCTCCTGAGGTGGACCGTCAGACACTTCTGTCAAATCTTGCCCCTCTTGATAGCCAAGTTGTGCAGCATTGAGCACACCACCACAAATTGAGCTACCTGCTCAGGGTGGTCTTGGAGCTCGCCTCCTGAGTGGTCTAGGCATCTAAAGTGCTGCTTAAGGACTCCAATGGTTTTCTCCACATATTGCGAGTGGCTCTGTGGCTCTCGTATTGCTTCTCGGCTTCGGTGTGGGTGTCACGTAGTGGGGTCATAGCCAGGTGGCGAGGCCATATCCTTTGTCACCAAGCATCCAGCATTGACCTTGTGGCTGACTGGTAAATATGTAAGATACTGCGCTCTCACGCAGGATGTGAGCATCATGGATGCTGCCCGGAAATTTAGCATTCACTGCCATAATAATTTGCTGGTGGTCGACAACGAGTTGCACATTCAGGGAGTGGAATCCCTTGTGGTTCCTGAAAACCTGTGTATCCTGAAAAGGTGCCCGCATCGCGATGTGCGTACAGTCTATTGCTCCCTGCATCTTGGGGAAGTTAGCAATTCGGTAGAATCCTAAATCCCTCTCAGTCTGAGCCTCCCTGGTCATAGGGAAGCTGATAAAGTCCATCCTGTGTGCTTAAAGGGCTTCAGTGACCTGTCTAATGCAACAATGTGTGGAATGCTGAGATATAGCGCAAACGTAGCCAGCTGAGGCCTGAAAGGAACTAGACACGTAGAACGAAAGTGCCGCGGTAACCTTGACCTGATGGTGCTGGCAGGATGTAGATCTCCCCTGATGAGCTGGCATATCTCACTGATAACCTCCTTGTGTAAGCGCAGTCTCCTAAGGCAGAGGGTGTAACGTCTGCCTTAGGTGTAACTTGGTGTCAGACAAGTTGAGGTAAGACTTCTTCTCCCTGTAAGTGCAGTGGGTGTAACGTCTGGTCCTCCTCATCAGTCTGGCATGTCCTACATTGGGCACATAATGTTGTCGAATGTACCTTGTGCCATCTCGAGTCTGCAGCATGTGTGTGGTCATCAAGAGAGGCTGAGAAATGACAGGCCCCATTCCAATAGCTATCACTATTACACCAATTGTTCACAAACAATAAATGTCCCCACTAAAACACCTAAAATAAATTCCAATCGTCCACAGTATGATAAGATGTTTGTTCAGATGTTCACATCAGCTCCAAAGACCTCCAGAGTACATCCAAACTCCCCCGACGTTGAAGCAGAGCAGCCTTTTAAATGATGCGACATGTGATTTAGAAAATGGCGTCCATGCCGCTGAGTAGTTCCGGTCAGTTCAACTTTTTCACAGCGGTTTTTTCGGCGAGCGATATTGTCGGCGAGATGTGTGCGAGGTGCCGAAAGTAAGGATGGGTGATTTTCTGGGCTTTAAAAAGATCACATTTGCGGAAAATGACAAAAAACAGTGGCCGGGCGGTATTATTTAATCTCGGCGTTAATTACGGGCCGAAAGTAACGCTGGGCGATATTATGGGCATTGGTGTCGCCCATTTTGATCTTTCTGCCCCAAAAAAGTGGGCTGGCGGTATTTTCTATCGGCGTTATGTACATGTCGAAAGTAACGCTTGCCAATAAGTGACTGAGAAATGGGCGTTACTTTCCATTTTGTGGCTAAATTCACCTCAATTCTGCATTAAAATGGACATTAAGTGGGCGGTATGCATGCAAAAATGGAAAATCTAGCCCATGGACTATGTACAGTCGGTACCTCAAAGCACTGGAGAAGTACCATCAACGCTGCCTTCTCAAAATCCTGCAAATTCATTGGCAGGATAGGTGCACCAGCGTCAGCGTTCTCTCTTAGGCCAACAACCCTAGCATTGAGGCATTGACCACGCTCGATCAGCTTCGATGGGCGGGCCACACTGTCTGCATGCCCAACTCCCAAAACGAGCACTCTACTCCAAGCTACGTCACGGCAGGCGAGTCCCAAAAGGGCAGAGAAAATGCTTCAAGGACACCCTCAAAGCCTCATTGAAAAAATTTAACATTCCCACTGACTCTTGGGAATCCTTGGCCCAAGATTGCTCAAAGAGGAGAAAGATCCAAACACTTCGCCAGGAGCATGCCGAGGGCAAGTACAAACAGCAGAAGAAGCGTATGATAAATCAAGCACCCCACCCACCCATCCCTCCAACCACTGTCTACCCCACCTGTGACAGAGTCTGCAGGTCTCATCAGTCACCTTAGAACTCATTTTAGTGTGGAAACAAGTCATCCTTGACTCCGGGGGACTACCTAAGAAGAGAAGCACAAGTGTGATTAGCTGATTTTTTTGATGTAATATTGGCTGGATAGATGTATAATGGAGGCTTTTATTTCAGCATTGTGGCCAAGAGGTCAGTGTGAAAGTCAGTAACAGAGGGAAGGTGAGGTATGGGACAAATGATGAAATGGGAATTGGGGTTGTGTTCACTGGTACCGCAGGCGGATGATTCGATCCCCAATATCCTGGCCAGAAAGGGGCTGGATGGTTGCCTCCTTCCTTCTACCTCCTCCTCCTCCTCCTCCTCCTCCTGAGCTGGTGGCCCTATCCCTGGTGGCAAAGACTATGCTCTCACGATGGCCAGGTTATGCAGGATGCAGACGACCAGACATATGCTTCACTAAGTACTGTAGGGCTCTTCCAGGGCAGTCCAGGCAGCAGAAGCGCTATGATGTTTTGTGTGGCAGCATGGATCTCATTGTATGTATGCTGCCCACGTGTGGTTGAGTTGCAGAGTGGTGTCATGAGCCAGGATGATCAGCGATAGCCCTCGTCACCCAGTAACCACCCTCTGGTTTGTCTTGGTGGCTCAAAGAATGAGGATGCAGTGGACTGGCACAGAATAAAAGCATCATGACTGCTGCCAGGATACTGGGCATTCACCATCATGTGCTGAGCATGGTTGTACACCAACTGTACAGTGAGCACGTGGTAGTCTTTGCGGTTGCAGTACACATCAATCAATCTCTCAGAATGATGGGATGCAAGTCTCCCTTCTCTGAAAACTGCCAGGGTGCAGTAGATTTGCAGAGTATCAATCCCTGATGGCATTGGCATAAAACTGCCCATACTTCAGTAAAAATCAGAACCAGAGTGGGCCAAATGTTTGGAAACAGAAATATTCACACTGGTTCTGTAATGGGTGCTCTTGTAGAGGTTGTGGTTAGATATGTTATTGGAGCAGAGCACAGTGAGCTTCACTCTGTATTGGACTGTGCTGCACCCGAGATGTACATACTGACCACAAAACCACCAGGTTTCATACTTGGTATATCCTGTGAGCCAAACTCAACAAGGGCAGAAGGGAAGAGGGAGGAGAGAGTGAAAAAAGACAATTCACAGAGTACTCAATAGTTTCGTTCCTCATTTGTGATACTTGTCATTAAAATTGGAAATGCCACCTTTTAATCTTTAAACTTTGTTTTACCAGTTAGTGCTTTGCACGGCGGGATATCAATGCTGGGGAATGGAACACTTTCACTCCTACTTGCACCCAGTATCAATAGAGTATTCTGTGAATTGGCCAATCACTAATTTTTATTGTGCAGGCAGATTGGGCCTCTGAAAGACACAGCAGTACAGGAGGCAAAACACAAGTTGGTCCACTGTGCCCAAGCAATTGGAGGGAGAGGGAGAAAGAATAAGAGAGACAGGTAGGAAGAAACAAAGAGCACACAATGAGAACTGGCTTTAATACCCAAAGGAGCAGAATCATTTTACTTGAAACTGTAAATCTTGATTTTCAAAATTTTAACGATTTGCACCCATCAAGAAAGCCAATCCCAGTGAATATTAGATCATCAAGGAAAATTACTTTTAAAAGCACTATAAAACAACTCAATGGGTGAATGCACTGCCGACTTGGGTCCATCCTTGCTTTATGCTGAGTTAGCTAATCCCAAATTTTTCCAGTTCTGATGGAAGTCACAGAGCTGAAACATTAACTCTGTTTCTCGCTCCACAGGTGCTGCCTGACCTGCTGAGTATTTCCAGCATTTTCTGTTTTTATTATAGCTGATCTCAGTTGGGGCAACAATGTGAATGTTGCAATTACCTTCAGTGTCCCCATCTAAGGAGGGAATAAATCTGGTTAGGATTCATATTTCTGCCTGCGACTGAACAAACGGCTGGAATTTGGTGCTTGTGAATTTTGGACGAGACCAGGTTTGAGTTTGGCTGCAGTGGCCCTCACAGTCAAACTCCCTACTGAAACCTATCATCAGATGAAGAATGGAGCTTCCACTACCAATGTAACCAGGGACAAACCTACCCCAGGGCATTAGTTTATGCCTTCAGAAAGTATGGAAAAACAAATAGAAACACCATACATGGCAACTGTAGAAATAACAGCACAAAGAAAATGTTTTAGAATTTATTTGGCTTGGTTTACAAAACATTACACTGGTTATGAACAGTTCTTTTGCATAATTTTTCAAGTTCATACTCAATTACAAATTTTTTTTTTTTTTTTAAGGTGGACACAATTTTTTTCCCTGCAATAGTATTTCTCACTGATGGAGAGTTCTATTCCTGACAAAATACAGAATAGGTTAAACATAATCTTCCCGTTAAAAAGCAGCAGGTTTTCACGTGCCGTCCTTTGTTGGTTTGGCGCACTGTATGAGCAGCAATCGAAGGATCAAGGTGCTATCTCTTTTAACTAATCATCATTTTTAAAAGTTTGCTTAATTCAAACTCACAGCATTCATAAAAAGGCTTAGCAGAAGGGGATCTACGGTTTTTTGTTCAAACTGTTGAAATTTACGAGTGACATCAGAGAGTTTTTCAGGCACAGACTGAATGGAATGGACCGCCAGGTGAATAAGTAAAGACAAAAAAACTTGCTATCTTGTGTTTTACAATTTACGTGTTGAATGTAAACAAGGCGAGTAAAGACAAAGCAGGGGCAAAGCGTCTGAAACATGATAGCCACCTTTATAGACAGTGCAAGGAAAACATCCCATTGGCTAAAATGCAGGTTCATTTACAACCAAACACAAAAAAGTAAGAGATCAGCATCTCATGTAGTTGTATTTATTCAAAGGAAAAAAAGGAAAAATTAATCTCTACTTATTCACAATCACCCAGTTCATTAGTTCTTTTCCTTCATCGATTTTCCAGACTTCAAAGAAGGATTTCATTTTCTTCCTACAAGAAATAATAACAGGGTGACAGATTGTACATGTGGCATTAAGATTTGGCTGTAATTTATATGACAAACACAATGGAAGTGTAAAGAATATTTTCGTGTCTAATTACATGTCTTTCTTTGAAGCCATAGTTTAAACCCCACAACGATGTGGGCACAAAGTCCTGATTGTCTTAGTAATTACAACTGATAAAAATCCATAGTTAGAGTAAACAAACAGTTTTAATCCATCTAAATGTTAGTCAACAAAACAATATTTGACAGTCCTCGCTCTCCTTTATTAATGTCTCTTTGCATGAGGGCTGAACACTCATTCTGCCCAGGCTAGTAATGTGTTTTTATGATCACTAACACGCACAGACCTTACCCAGCTATTAGGGAGTACCTAGAAGTCAGAACTGAACTAAATTTTCAAACAATTACACAAATGCCAGCTAACACACAAGCAGCAGACTGCTTGTTGATTATGTTATGCAAATCGGTACAGAATTTGAAGTGGTTCTGTAATATAACCGTAATAATAGTTACATGTCATTGTTTACTACAGTACACATTCATTTATCACCCATAAATATCCTTACCATTTAGGACTGAGATGAGGAGAAATTTCTTCACTCAGAGGGTTGTGAATCTTTGGAATTCTCTAACACAGAGCGCTGTGGCTGCTCATTGAGTATATTCCACACAGAGATCGATAGGTTTTTGGGCACTAAGGGACTCAAGGGATATGGGGATAGGGCACAAAAGTGGAGTTGATGTAGAAGTTCAGCCGTGATCTTACTGAAGTGCCACAGCAGAATGCCGCAGGGCTCAGTGCTGGGACCCCAGCTCTTTACAATATACATAATGATTTGGATGAAGGAATTGAATGTAATATCTTCAAGTTTGCAGATGACTCTAAACTGGGTGGCGGTGTGAGCTGTGAGGGGGACGCTAAGAGGCTGCAGGGTGACTTGGACAGGTTAGGTGAGTGGCCAAATGCATGGCAGATGCAGTATAATGTGGATAAATGTGAGGTTATTCACTTTGGGGGCAAAAACACAAAGACAGATTATCTGAATGGCGGCAGATTAGGGAAAGGGGAGGTGCAATGAGACCTGGGTGTCATGGTACATCAGTCATTGAAAGTTGGCATACAGGTACAGCAGGCGGTGAAGGCAGCAAATGGTATGTTGGCCTTAATAGCTAGGGGATTTGAGTATAGGAGCAGGGAGGTCTTACTGCAGTTGTACAGGGCCTTGGTGAGGCCTCACCTGGAATATTGTGTTCAGTTTTGGTTTCTTAATCTGAGGAAGGACGTTCTTGCTATTGAGGGAGTGCAGCGAAGGTTCACCAGACTGATTCCCGGGATGGCTGAACTGACATATGAGGAGAGACTGGATCAACTGGGTCTTTATACATCGGAGTTTAGCAGGATGAGAGGGGATCTCATAGAAACGTATAAGATTCGGACAGGACGGGACAGGTTAGATGCGGGTAGAATGTTCCCGATGTTGGGGAAGTCCAGAACCGGGGGACACAATCTTAGGATAAGGGGTAGACCATTTAGGACTGAGATGAGGAGAAACTTCTTCACTCAGAGTTGTTAACTTGTGGAATTCCCTGCCGCAGAGAGTTGTTAATGCCAGTTCATTGGATATATTCACGAGGGTGTTAGATATGGCCCTTACGGCTAAAGGGATCAAGGGGTATGGAGAGAAAGCAGGAAAGGGGTACAGAGGGAATGATCAGCCATGATCTTATTAAATGGTGGTACAGGCTCGAAGGACCGAATGGCCTACTCGTACACCTATTTTCTATGTTGCTATGAAGGGCGGAGCAGGCTCAATTGGCCATGTGTCCTACTCCTGGTCCTATTTCTTATGTTCCATTTACACCTGGTTATTAAAGACAATGGCCCCAAAACCTTCCAGGGCTCCACTGGACTCCCTGTGTACCTCTGGCAGGATATCGGCGGAACCCACTGCAAAGTGTCAGGGGACTGGCTGAGTCAGGTCTCCGCAGTTTCCAGGATTTTCCGGACTGCCTAGTGGGGGGCAAATGTCATTGGGTGGCCGAATTGGGACAGGGCGTGCCTATGCTGGGAATTCCCTCGTCCCTGGCTTATTCAGGACCTGGAATGATATTGGAGGCTAATATACCCAGTGAGCTGGGTGGAAGTGGGCCCCCCCACCCCCACCCTGGGGAAAATCCATACCAGGCAAGCAGAGCTGGATCCCGAAGAATGGTACGTGTCTTGATTGGCCCCTTACACAACGGGGAGAAGGGGACAAGGCTGAGGTCGGAGGCAGGGCCTGGCAACCCATTTCCCGGCCCAATGATGGACAAGCACCAGGTTTTCTGGCTGTATGAGGCAGGCAGGTGCTGGAGATACACCCGCAGTTGTGTTCGATTAACACTGTCAACTCCAGCAGGCTCAGTGCTGGAGGGTACCAAAGGGCAAGCTCCGATTTTCAGGAACTATGGCCCTGAAATTCCGGCCTCCCCGGTTCCGTACGGGCCTGGGAAGGCATCGCAAAAGCCGGTTCTCGGCTCACAATGCGCATGCGCACCAAAAACCGGCGTTTCCGATCTGTCAAGTTTCTGATTTGATAGATTACATGCATCTCGGGGAGAAGGACATTCCCTATTTGCCCATCTCTTGCCCAGCGAATATCCTTAAAACTCTTGCGCCTGGTAAAAGTAGGCGCATAGCGTAAGAGTTTTAAAACATATCAAAAACATATAAAAATAAAATTTAAAGATACATATTTATGTTAAAAAACCCTGCCCACTCAGGTAATTTTATTTAACCATAATTAAAACGTTTAAAAAAAAAAATCAGCAATTTTTTTTTTCAAAACATTTCTATCAACTTTAACTTCTATAATGTATTTATGTGAGGTGTTTTAAAAAAAGTAATGTAATGTTTGGGTGTTTTTTTCATTCATAGTAATAGGAGTTTCGGACTTACAAAACTCCTGTTACTATGAATGAGAAAATACTTTACTGTGATTGGGTGTCCAGGCCCATGTGACTCCTATGAACGTCTCAATGTGAACGTACTCCGTTGCGCAAGAAGAGGAGTTCTCGAGTCCGGGATCTCTGGTGAGCATTCGACCAAAAGGTAAGTGCGCATCTTTTCTCCAATTTTAGTCGAACGCCCGCGGAAAGAAGAAATCGGGATTTCAGGCCCAGTAGCTTTCGCAACAGTTAGTTACAAAATGCGATCAATGACGGAACATTTTATTCCTTTTAATCATCATCCTTATTCTTCAAAGTGCACTCCACTAACATCTGCTTTTAAGACTGAGATCAATAGATTTTTGTTAGGTAACGGTAGCAAGGGATATGGAGCTAAGGTGGATAAATGGAGTTGAGGTGCAGATCAGCCATGATCTAATTGAATGGCAGAGCAGGCTTGAAGTGCTGAATTTCCTAGTCTTGTTCAAATTGTTCCTATGTTTCTATCATTAATACTACAACAATTTCTACAATATCAATATGATTCACATGCTGAAAAAAACAAGGAAGAGTGGAATTATCTGCTTTAAAAAGATATTTCATACGTGTGTTTTTAATCAGTTAAGCTAAAACGTGACAAAAATGCAAAGGTCATATAGCCTGTTAATGAAAAAGAACAAATATAAAGCATCTACAATAACAAACTCTTTGAGTTCAGGTCATTATTTTTTTGAAAAGGAAGAGGAAAAAAAGCAATCTGGGAAATATATGAGAAGATTTACAAGGTCTCTGGGGTAGAAACAAGCTGATCATCAGCGTAGTGGTTTCCACTATAAAAATCAACTTCTCAAGGCTTAAAGTTAATTAGTTTGTTCTAAAATCTCACTGGAAATCTTGTGCATCTCACTATTAGTGAGCTCATAGAACACGGCACTTCATGGAGGAAATGAATACACAGGAAAGGAGCAAACTGTTGGCTACATCGCAATGCACAGCAGTTAGGAGTTCAGAGTGCAAAGCAACAGGAAGAATCAAACAGGACCATGACACACTGGCAGGGTAACCTCAAGTGTCTCAAACTGAAGAACATAGTTCCATGGGCAACTCATAGGGCAGAAACATAACCAGACGTGAATTGATAATCTTTAGATTTTGGATAGAACACAAGTTTAGCCATTCTTGTTTACTGGGGGAGGGGGCGAGGGAGGGGAGCATTTTACCAGTACAGCTTGCAAAAGCAGTCTGTTTGCACAGACACCTCTGTTGACACCAGTGGTATCTGAATCTGGTGGTTAAAAGGAAATAGTAAGCAATTGAATTCAAAATTTATTCCATAAGTGAGGGTTATGAAACAATTCATGAGTATTGCAGACATGAATGGGTTATGCAATCTCCTCACATCAATTCTGTTTACACTATGATTTTTCCTGAGACATAATTGACACGTGTTTGAATTTTCCTGGGCATACTGCAGAGGGGATTTTCTAGCCCTAGCATTCGGGAGACAGGCCGAGCACAGTGCACCTGTCCAACTCTTCTGGGAGTCAGCCTAATTGGGTACTTAGTGCACAGAAGCTGGAGGAGATCCCTTGTGCTGCTTCAGCTATACAAGGGACTTGTACAGCCACTTAAATGGAAATTGGTCAATGAAGGGTAAGTGGCTAAATATGGAGGGCACAAAATTTTGTCCAGCAAAAAATAAATATGTGGGCAAAGTGAGGGAGCAGAACAGGATCTGAGCCTCTCCCTCCACTCGTATGACCTTGGTGTCATATTTGACCCTGAAATGAGCTTCCGACTAAATATCCACAGTATAACTAAGACCGCCGATTTCCATTTCCGTAACATTGCCCGTCTCCGCCCCTGCCTCAGTTCATCTGCTGCTGAAATCCTCATCCATGCCTTTGTTATCTCTAGACTTGACTATTCCACGCACTCCTGGCCGGCATCCCACATTCTATCCTACGTAAACTTAAGGCCATCCAAAACTTGGCAGCCTGTGTCCTAACTCGCACCAAATCCCGTTCACCTTTCACCTTTGTGCTCGCTGACCTATATTGGCACCCAGTTAAGCAACACCTCGATTTCAAAATTCTCATCCTTTTTTTCACATCCCTCCATGACCTTGCCATTGCCTATCACTGTAATCTCCTTCAGCCCCATAATTCCCCCCCACCCCCGAGATATTGCGCTCCTCTAATTCTGCCCTCTTGAGCATCCCTGATTAAAATCACTCAACCATTGGTGGCCGTGCCTTCTGTTACCTTGGCCCAATGCTCTGGAATTCCCTGCCTAAATCTCTCCGCCTTTCTTCCTCCTTTAAGACGCTCGTTAAAACCTATCTTGTTGACCAAGCTTTTGGTCACCTGCCCTTATTTCTCCTCATGTGGCTCGGTGTCAAATTTTTTGTCTTATAATACTCCTGTGAAGCACCTTGGGATGTTTTACTACGTTCAAGGTACTATATAAATACAAGTTGTTGTTGTTATTTGATGAATGGCGAGATGGAAATTGCTGTTGCATAAGGTTGTTCTATAACTACTCCAAAAAAGGTGTGGAATTGGAGATAATCTTCTGAGTTGAACTGAAATTTTGGCTGAATCAGAGAAAGCAAAGGGTGGTTGTGAAAAGAGCTGTTGGATTAGTGACAAACAGCACTGAAAGTTGACTATGTGTAAAAAAAAATCTGTCTTAAATCTCTTGTATTTAATTTTATATCCATGTCCCCTTCAGTGTATGCCCCTCAAGCACTGTAATAAGTCTGTTTATATCAACTCTGTCCTGTCCCTTCATAATTTTAAACATCGTTCTCAAATCACCTCGTAATCTTCTCTGTTGTAACAAAAACAACAGCTTATATTTATACAGATCCTGTAACGTAGTAAAATGTCCCAAGGAGTTTCACAGGAGCGTTATCAAACAAAATTTGACACCAAGTCACAAAGAGATATTAGGGCAGATGACCAAAAGCTTTGTCAAAAAGGTAGGTTCTAAGGAACATCTTGATAGAGTAAAGAGAGGTAGAGGTGCATTTATATAGCACCTTTTATAACTATTGGATGTCCCAAAGCGCTTTACAGCCAATGAAGTACTTTTGAAGTGCAGTCATTGTTGTAATTAATGTAGGAAACGGGGCAGCCAATTTTGCGCAGAGCAAGCTCCCACAAACAGCAATGTGATAGATAATTGCCAGATAATCTGTTTTTGTTGTATGAGGGATAAATATTGGCCAGGACACCAAGAATAACTGCTCTGCTCTTCAAAATAGTACCATGGAATCTTTTACAACCACCTGAGAGAGCAGACAGGGCCTCAGTTCAATGTCTCATCTGAAAGATAGCACCTCCAACAGTGCAGCACTCCCTCAGCACTGCACAGGAGTGTCAGCCTAGATTTTTTTGCTCAAGTCTCTGGAGTGGGACTTGAATTCACAACTTTGACTCAGAGGTGAGAGTATTGCTCAGTGAGGGAGGGAATTCCAGAGCCGAGGGCCTTGGCAGCTGAAGGCTCAGCCGCCAATGGTGGAGCAATTAAAATCGTGGATGTGCAAGAGGCCAGAATTGGAGGAGAGCAGGTATCTCAGAGGATTGTGGGGCTGGAAGAGATTATAGAGTTAGGGAGGGGTGAGGCCATGGAGGGATTTGAAAACCAGGATGAGAATGTTAAAATTGAGGCACTGCTTAACCGGGAGTCAATGTAGGCAGCGAGCACGGGGGTGATGGATCAACGGGACTTGATGAGCGTTAGGACATGCAGCCGAGTTTTGGATGACCTCAATTTTACGGAGGGTAGAAAATGGGAGGCCAAGCAGGAGTGGGTTGAAATAGTTAAGTCTAGAGGTAACAAAGTCATGGAGGAGAGTTTCAGCAGCAGATGAGCTGAGGCAGAGGCAGAGTTGGGCGATGTTATAAATAGACAATCTTAGTGATGGCGCAAATATGTAGTTGTAAACTTATTTTGGTGTCATATGACACCAAGGTTGCTAACAGTCTGATTCAGCCTCAGACAGTTGCCAGAGAGAGGGATGCATTCGGTGGCTAGGGAATGTGGTTTGTGCCGGGGACCAAAGACAATGCTGCGCTGCACCCTCTCTACTGACATCGTTCCTGTAGTAAGGAGCCCAAAACTGCACAAAGTACTGCAACTGTGGTTTTACTAATTTTTGCATAGATTCACCATTACATCTCAACTTTTCTATTTTATACTCCTTGCCATAAAACCCAGTATTCCATTAGCTTTTGTTATGGCCTTATCCACCCGAGGTGCTGCTCTTACAAACCTGAATTCCCAAATGCCCGTCCTCTTCCACATCACCCAACTTTCCCTGATCCAAAGTATAATTATTACTTTTAAATTAATTTTTTTTAAAACAATGTCGCCTCATATTTACGAATATAAAATGCCATCCGACACCTTTTTGTTCTTTCCAACAGCTTATCAATATGCCTTTGCATAAGAACATAAGAAATAGGAGCAGGAGTAGGCCATTTGACTCCCTCGAGCCTGCTCCGCCATTTAATAAGGTAATGGCTGATCTGATCATAGACTCAGCTCCACTTCCCTGCCCGCTCCCCAAAACACTTCATTCCCTTATCGCTCAAAAATCTGTCTATCTCTGCCTTAAATATATTTAATGACCAAGCCTCCACAGCTCTCGGACAGAGAATTCCACAGATTTACAACCCTCCGAGAGAAGAAATTCCTCATCTCAGATTTAAATGGGCGGCCTCTTATTCTGAGACTCTGTCCCCTAGTTTCAGTTTCCTCTGTGAGTGGAAATATCCTCTCTGCATCCACATTGTCGAGCCCCCTCATTATCTTATATGTTTCGATAAGAACACCTCTCATTCTTCTGAACTCCAATGAGTATAGGTCCAACCTACTCAACGTGAACTTTTATGTTGTGCAGTAACCTTTTATATGGCACCTTATCGAATGCCTTCTGGAAATCCAAATACACCACATCCACTGGTTCCCCCTTATCCACCCTGCTAGTTACATACTCAAAGAACGCCAGCAAATTTGTCAAACATGATTTCCCTTTCATAAAACCATGCCGACTCTGCTTGATTGAATAATGCTTTTCCAAATGTCCTGCTGCTGCTTCCTTAATTATGGACTCCAGCATTTTCCCAACGACAGATGTTAAGCTAACCAGGTCTATAGTTTCCTGCTTTCTGTCTGCCTCTTTTTTAAAAAAATAGGGGCATTACATTTGCGGTTTTCCAATCTGCTGGGACTTCCCGAGAATCCAGGCAATTTTGGTAGATTACAACCAATGCATCACTATCTCTGCAGCCACTTCTTTTAGGACTCTAGGATGCAAGCCATCAGGTCCAGGGCACTTGTTCGCCTTTAGTCCCATTACTTTACCGAGTACTACTTTTTTGGTGATAGTGATTGTATTAAGTTCCTCCCACCCTATAGCCCCTTGATTATCCACGATTGGGATGTTTTCAGTATCTTCTACCGTGGAGATTGATACAAAATATTTGTACAAAGTCTCTGCCATTTCCCTGTTCCCCATTATTAATTCCCCAGTCTCATCCTCTAGGGGACCAGCATTTACTTTAGCCACTCTTTTCCTTTTTATGTACCTGTAGAAACTCTATCTCTTTATTATATTTCGTGCTAGTTTAATTTCATAATCTATCTTCTATTATTTTTTTAGTCGTTCTTTGCTGGTTTTTAAAAGTTTCCCAATCCTCTGGTCTCTCACTAATCTTGGCCAGATTGTATGCCCTTGTTTTCAATTTGATACCATCTCTTATTTCCGTAGTTAGCCACGGATGGTTATCCTTTTTTTTTTTTTTTTAAAACACTTTTTCCTTCTCATTGGGATATATTTTTGTTGAGAATTATGAAATATCTCCTTAAATATCTGCCACTGCTCATCAACCGTCCCACACTTTAAATATTAGGACAGGCAGCTTCCTTTAATCCTCAAAATTATTTACTATGCCTCCCATTTTAGTAATGTCTGCAAATTTGGACACCAATCACTCTGGCCCCATGAGCCAAAACAGTGAACGGATGAACGGAAGTGGTTCCAGAACAAAGCCCCATGGGACTTCACTACCTACTTCCAACCACTTTGAGAAATTGCCTTAACCGGTACCCTCTGATTCCTCCCTTCTAACCAGTTTTTAAATTCAAGTTTCTACCCATCCACCCCGCCCCAATTCCATATGTCTTATTCCTCTCCAATAGTCTCCTGGGTGATACCTTGTCAAGACCGTTCTGAAAGTACAGGGACACCACTTCAAAGAGTTCTAGCAAGAGTATGGAGTTCTTTGCCACAAAGATTGGTTGAGCCAGTGATCATTAAACCTTTTAGGAGAAAACAGGATAAGTATTTGAAGCAAAACATGATGCAGGGATATGGAAGAGACCAATGTAAATGATTTTGTATTGCTCCAGAAAATAATTGATTTAGACATAATAGGGCTTATGTATTGCAAACCTCTATGTTAATATGGTAATGATCTGGAATTTAATGGTTGCAGTCATACAAATTGAAAAAACATTCGGTCAGGTAGATGAGCTGGCACCAAAGCTAGACTGGCCTCATCTGCTATTATACCCCAACAGCATCTGCCAGCCCTGCCATACATACCTAATGGTGACTGCGGACAATTGCTTCCGCAAGCTTGGAGTCGGCAGGGAGGCAAATCATGCACTATCCTACTTGCACTCAGAATATTGCTCTGGTGGAAAATCTAAGCTAGTCATTTTGTTTGTTTTCTATTTACATAAACATTTTATACAAGTCCTGATCAAATTTCTTTCCCTCCGTCCAGAAGACCGTTTAACAACTACCTCTGCACAACTCCCAGACGAACCCAAAACCATTTAAGAACATAAGAAATAGGAGCAGGAGTAGGCCATTTGGCCCCTCGAGCCTGCTCCGCCATTTAATAAGATCATGGCTGATCTGATCATGAACTTGGCTCCACTTCCCTGCCTGCTCCCCATAACCCTTTATTCCCTTATCGCTCAAAAATCTGTCTATCTCCGCCTTAAATATATTCACTGACCCAGCGTCCACTGCTCTCTGGGGCAGCGAAGTCCTCCATTTGGGACTTTCTATCTGCCATCTGACTTTCTATAATCTATCAGAGAATGGAAAATGCTTTCAATCTGCTCGAAGCCTTTATCTGATGTAGAGTAATTTGGATAGCTGTCAAGCCCAATCGGCAAATTGTGCACTAGTGGGGAGGGGGGGTGGGGGGAGTGGAGGTGGAGCTGGGTCCAGTAGGGCTATTGAATGTCCTTATCATGCCCAGAATGTTCCTATCAGTTTGAAATTTTGTTAAATTTTTTCTGTGAACTGCAGTGAGTGGCAGTCACAATATTTTTTATTGCTGAGAGTAATGCCTTGTTGGCATTTGTGGCACACAAGTAGTGAGGTTAATGTGCCAAACTATATGTCTGATTGATTGAGGATTACAACTTGTTGCCTGGGCATAAAACTGGTGTTGTGGACAATCAATGAAAATGCAAATTGGACTTTTTCTAGAATGCGTAGCTGGTCCGCAACATTAGTTTTATGACTGGGCGGCAAGTTGAAAATCTACCACCTCTACTTCTTACTGTGTAACAATGAAACTAAAAAGGGTATTTGTGAGAGCTGGTAGAACAAAGTTAGTACTTAAATATAACGTGAGGAGATTGTTTTATGGAATGATTGACCCTATTTAGGAAGCAGGATGGAATCTATATAAACAGGACTGTTAAATAATAGTGGTTTATTCCACTATTAGAACAAGGTGGGGTGATTACACCTTATTCTGGAAAGGTAAACCAGAAGAACATTGTCTCTATGGGGTAGGCTTCGCCATAAAGAATGAGCTGTTGGGCCATCTCAGAGACTCCCCCCGTGGGATAAGCGAAAGTTTAATGTCTCTTCGGCTCACCCTAGCCCGGAACCAGTGCTCTACGGTCAGCAGCGCGTACGTCCTAACACTGAAAGCTACATATGAGATCAAAGAGGAGTTCTACTCCAGCCTCGAACAAACCCTGTCCCAAATCCCAAGGGATGACAAGCTGATCCTCCTTGGCGATTTCAATGCCAGAGTTGGAAAGGACACAGACCTCTGGGGAGGTGTGATCGGCAGAGAGGGGGGTAGGGAAATCCAACTCCAGCGGTATCTTGCTCCTGACAAAATGCATAGAACATGGCCATGTCATTACCAACACCTTGTTCCATCAGAGAGACATGTACAAGGCATCATGGCAACACCCTCGATCCAAGCACTGGCATCTGTTCGACTACATCATCGTCCGAACGAAGGACCGCAAGGACGTGCGCATCACTCATGTTATGACAGGAGCGGACGACTGCTGGACGGACCACCGCCTAATCTGCTCTGTCATCAACTCAATATAGCCCCAAAGCAGTGACGGCAACAGAAACAATGCCGCAGGAAAATCAACGCTAGGGCACTCAAAGACCTTGATAAGAAAGCCCTATTCAGCCAGCGCCTCATTGCCATCTTGGCGACTCCCGATGACCCAGAGACGCAAAATGTCCACAGTGCCTGGTCTGCCCTCAATGCCTCCATAATCAACCTGCGAAGAGACACTCGGTCACTTGACCAGGAAACACCAAGACTGGTTTGACGAGAACAACCAGGAGATCCAGGAGCTAATAAGCCGCAAGTGCAACGCATTTCTGAACTTGAAACAGCAACGCAACACGAGAGCAAGAAAGCAACTCTAAAGATGGCTGAAGGCCGAGGTCCAACAAAAAGCCCGGGACCTAAAGAACAGATGGTGCGTGGAGAAAGCACAGGAGATCCAGCAGTTAGCCGACAACTATGACGTGCGAGGATTCTTCAGCGCAATCAAGACCACGTACGGCCCAAGCACCCAAGACCCTACCCCACTACTGGCCAAGAACGGTGAGGTACTCATCAAGGACAGTCAGTGCCTGTGGAAGGAGCATTTCAAAGATCTTCTCAACCAAGAATCTGTCCTTCGACGCGATTGTCCTCGACTCCATCCACAGCATGCTACCTGCCACCACCTCAGCACAACCCCAGCCCGGCACGAGGTAGAAAAAGCCATCCATCAGTACAAGAACAAGAAGGCATCAGGAGCAGATGGAATCACCGCTGAAGCACTAAAGTATGGTGGAGAAGTATTATTGGCACGAATAGATGAACTCATCTCTCTCATCTGGAAGGAGGAGAGCTTGCCGGGAGATCTGAGAGATGCCATAATCGTGACCATCTTCAAGAAAGGTGACAGGTCCGACTGCGGTAACTACAGAGGAATCTCCCTGCTGTCGATCACTGGGAAAGTCATCTCAAGAATCCTCTTCTAAATCCTTCCCCGTGACTGAAGAGCTCCTCCCAGAGTCGCAATATGGATTCCACCCACTATGGGGTACAACAGACATGATCTTCACTGCACGACAACTACAGCAGAAATGCAGGAAACAGCACCAATTCTTGTACATGCCCTTCTTTAACCTCACAAAGACCTTTGACACGGTCAACCATGAGGGATTATGGGGCATCCTCCTCCATTTCGGCTGCCCTCAAAATGTTGTCACCATCCTCCGCCTGCTCCACGACGACATGCAAGCCGTGATCCTGACCAATGGATCCACCACAGACCCAATCCACATCCGGACCGAGGACAAGCAATGCTGCGTCATCGCATCAAAGCTCTTCTCGATCTTCCTTGCTGCCATGTGCAATGTTCCATCTCACCCTCAGCATGCTGGAGTGGAGCTAAATTACAGGACAAATAGGAATTTGTTCAACCTCCTTCGCTCCAGGCCAGATCCAAGATTGTCCCATCCTCCGCCATCAACTACAGTACTCGGAGGCTAAACTCCAAGTCATCGTCATCACCTCCACTGAGGCATATGAGAGCATGGGCCTTACACTAAACATCCATAAGGCAAAAGTCCTCTACTAACCTGACCCCACCACACAGCACTGCCCCCGGTTATCAAAATCCACGGCGAGGCCTTGGACAACGTGGACTATTTTCCGTACCTCGGGAGCCTACCATCAGCAAGGGCAGACATCGATGATGAGATCGCCTTCAGTTGCCTGAGGAAGAGAGTATTTGAAGACCAGGACATCAAATCTGATACCAAGCTTATGGTCTACAGGGCAGTAGTGATACCCGTCCTCCTATATGGCTCAGAGACATGGATTATATACAGCAGACATCTCAAAACGCTGGAGAAGTACCACTAGCGCTGCCTCCGCAAGATTCTGCAAATCTATTGGCAGGATAGACGTACCAACGTCAGTGTTCTCTCTCAGGCCAACATCCCCAGCATCGAAGCACTGACCACACTTGATCAGCTCTGCTGGGCAGGCCACATCATCCGCATGCCTGACACGAGACTCCCAAAGCAAGCACTCTACTCGGAGCTTCGACATGGCAAGGGAGCCCCAGGTGGGCAGAGGAAACGCGTCAAGGACACCCTCAAAGCCTCCTTGAAAAAGTGCAACATCCCCATCAACACCTGGGAATCCCTGGCCCAAGGGTGTCCAAAGTGGAGAAAGAGCATCTGGGAGGGCGCTGAGCACCTCAAGTCTCATCGCCGAGAGCATGCAGAAACCAAGCGTAGACAGCGGAAGGAGCGTGCGGCAACCCAGGCTCCCCACCCACCCTTTCCTTCAACCACCGTCTGCCCCACCTGTGACAGAGACTGTAGGTCCCGCATTGGACTCTTCAGACACCTGAGAACTCATTTTTAGTGTGGAAGCAAGTCATCCTCGACTCCGAGGGACTGCCTAAGAGGAGGAAGATTCTATAATAATAGTTTATTCAATGAGATTACATTCATGCATATGTGGGGAATTTGTTACCAGCTGATTTCCTATCACACCATGGCACAGCATACTAGTTATATCCTTTCATCCTAAGATTTCATACTCCAGATTCAAACAGTTTTGGCACCCAGCACTTATCATGTGGTTAATGCCTTGGCTACCATCCAAGAGAGATCTTGAAAAACTGTCATTCCATTAAGCCTCCATTTGGAAATGGATAATGGGAGAAAATTGTGCCAGAATAAGGAGTTGGATCCCTTAACATCTCAAATCCTTGATTATTTACAAAACTTGCCAGCTCATGGCTTAGTGCCATTCTGCTTTCCACCATTCAATTTATGGATGTTCTTTAGCAGGACATCTATCTCCTAAGTCAGGAATGGAGCCTGTACACACCCAGTATTCCATAAATTGAGGTTTCATATGAAGCAGTTCCAGGTTATGTAACATATTCGTGTCAATCACTTGAAAGGTGGTAGACCAGGAACACACCATGGATGGTAACCCAGGGATATACCATAGGTGGTAGGAAATATTCGGTGGCATAAATTCTTCAACAATTGCTTGAAACAGGTACGTGCCAAAAACATCTGTACGTTATCAAAAAATGATTCATGCTAGGAATCACATATCAAAATGAAATGAAGATTGATTTCACCAACACATTTCCAGATTGCTATCAAATGCATAATTGACTAGTGGTGGATGTATATAGTTTTGTAGCCAGAGAAATGCACAATTCAAATTATTTTTGAACACAGTCAATTTTATAAAAATAGGATACATGAAAAAAAATAGCAAAAGTTTAAAGTGGATCAAATTGAGAATACTCAGTGAAACCCAATAGTGGGACGTTACATTTCAATTAAAGTATTACCTGGTCAACAACACACCAAACTCTTTGGTTGGCTGAAAAAACGAATTGCAAATTTCGGTTTCATTTAAAAAAAATGTTGTCCAAGAGCGCTGATTGAGTTTATCAAGAGTTTAATACCTTAATACTTTCCAGCAGATTATTACTTAGCAGCTGTTATTGACAGCAGTGCAGCATGCTTCATGGCAGATCTATGCATTTTGAATACAATACATCCTCAAAAAGGAACATTATTTTCTGACTGCGCTGACTTTCTTTTCTCCCGTATCACAGGGAAATGGGCTAATCACTCAACCTAGAATGGAACTCAAGGTGCCCCTGTTGCACCCTTAAATGCAAATTCCCAATCCAGAACAGCAGGTAGACACTGGCTTCTTGGAGACTTCTGCAGGTTCACTTCAGTGTTACTTGGGTGACATCTAAATGATCTTGGAACCCACTGCAATTGATCAACTTCAGTGTGCCCTGGTAAACTTTCATTTTGGGTAAACATAAAATCCTTTCAAATCCAGATACAAATGTCATCACTATCTTGGTGATGATAGACTGAAGTACAATATTTTCTATATTAGTAGTTTGAACTTTCCACTTGAAAATGTAAGAAATTCCTAGTGGCACCATGAAAGTGACCATACTACTTGAATAGTTATCGATAATGGGCTGGATCTTCGGTTTTCTGTTGTCCCTGTTAGTGCCCCGGAGGAGCGGCATTGGCGGTGGTAAGCACTTCCGGGTGGGCGGCGAGCTTCCAATGCCTCGCCGGGACATCTGGTGCTGGTTTTGAAGGGCCACGCATCATTCCTGCCTGGAAGTGGCGAGCCAGTGTGCAACGTCCCTGGTTGCAACACCAGCTCGATTTTTGGCTGCTGCCCGACTCGTAGCACTCCGTGGAGCGCCCTGGTGGGAACGTCCGTGGAAGCTGCCGTTCCAAGTTGAAGCGGCCGCAGTGAGATAAGTAATGTCAGCTTCAGGTAAGTGTGATTGATTTTTTTTGCGATTTATGTTGTGATGGCATGGGTTACTATTGGGAATGTTTTTGTTTTTTTTTCCCCCCCGATGCTTCTCTTATGGCGCTCTGAGGCTGGCTGTTTAGTTCGGGATTTTCGCTTGCTCAACCGGCCTAGCGCCCTAAAAGAGGTGTGCAATGCCTTCCTTAGCGCTCCGCTCCAAACTCCAGGCCCAACTAATGGATTTTGCAGCAGCAGATGCAATCCATTTGCTGACGCAAAGTTTACCGCTCCACCCGGGACAGCGCCGCAACCGAATTCCTCCCCCAATGTGTTTCACACCGAACATTTTCTTCTTATGGAGTTCAAATTTGAGGTTTAAGACCGAAATGGACCTTCCTTTCTATTTGGAAATTGCAAAGTAGTTGAAATAAAACCTGCTACTTACCTGATTTTGTGTTAACAATAAGTTGGGACAGTAACCAACCGTTTATCTTTAAATCATACATCACCATTAGCAGATTCTGTGGCATATCTTCATAACATGGGTAAGGCTCTTAGAAGCATGCAAATTGTCTCTCTCACCAATGGTTTGATAGTGATTGCTTCTCACTGACTGGTGAAACAAAACCAAGTGGTTGAGCAGACTAATGTCCTTAAATAGACATGTGGTGCTGGAGGACGTGGCTCTTTCAAGATTAAGAAACTGGGGCCGGAATGTGACTACTTAAACCAACTGAAAATAAGCTTCTGTTCTTGCTTAGAATTAAAACCTCACGAATATTGAATACAGAATTTGACCCATGAGCGAGGGGCGTTGAATAATTCACGAACACCAAAATGAGCACGATGTGCATATCCCTTTCATGAGTAGAATCATTTCTGTCTATAAGACTTGCTGTTGAGCATTCGGCTTATACAAGTTTTGTTCTGTTGTGAATCTGCATTAATATTAGCTTTTTGATTTACTGTAGTGTGTTTTTATGGACTTTTGTCTGTGGAGGTGATAATCAGATTGAAGATGTTCAACGATCCCCAATGTGAAGGAACCACAGTGAAAGTGTATTAAATCTCTAAAGTGACTGCTTATTATGATGTGTAACAGTTGTTCATTAGTGAGAACTGGTAGTACTAGAGTGTCTGTGATAATGGTTTATGTAATGTAAAGGGAATGTTTTTTTTAGTAACAGTTAAGCTTTAATGGTGGAGACCTTTTGACCTCATTTGGATGGCCCGGTTGTGCTTTTCATACAAATGTGAGACCCTTGAACAACAAAAAAGTACTTAATGATGATCTATATTCCTACACTGGAAATGGAAGTGTATTAAAACATTTGTGGATGTGGTGTTTAATGTCTTTATTCAGACAGAATAAAACAACTGAATGAGCCTAATTGCCACATATATCTGAAATGCCCACAGACCTACTGAACATTGTGGACAATATAAACTAATAACAGGGTATTCTTTCAAGCTGTTTGTGTGTGAACTACAGTGTAGTTCTTCTGTACAGAATCTCTTTCATATCTAACGCAAGTGTCCATCATTGCACGAGACCAGAAACACGTAACTTCAACATTACACTTTAATTGCCGTTAGTAAGGACACTGAAATCTTAGCTACTAATTAAACATATACAGATACTCAACCATCACTAACTGGCAGGCATTAATATGAAATATTAATTAGAGTTAGATGATGTTTTCTAATCTTTCTGGTTTAGCCCAAGCACATTTGTATGCATTATTTTAACCATCACTAAAAATTACGATACAAGTAAGACCCCTTCAATTACTATTAACCTATAAAATAGATTCTATAATATCACATTAGCTCAGAATTTCCTGGTGCGAGATATCTCGCCACATGCCGTTAGTTAGACTTTTGTCCTTACCCGTCAGTTCGAAAGTTTTTTGCCCTGTAACTTGCTGGAAGTGCGAGCTGATAAGTGAGGGCAACAAGGCATCTGTGACATTGGTGAACAACAGGACAAATAGTCTAACCAATGAGATTTAAAGATTGAGAAAGAAACAGGAACGACAGAGAATCATAGAAATTTACAGCACGGAAGGAGGTCATTTCGGCCCATCGTGTCCACACCAGCCAACAAAGAGCTATCCAGCCTAAACCCACTTTCCAGCCCTTGGTCCGTAGCCTTGTAGATTACGGCACTTCAAGTGAACATCCAAGTACGTTCTTTTTGGTGAGGGTTTCTGCCTCTACCACCCTTTCAGGCAGTGAGTTCCAGACCCCAACCACACTCTGGGTGACAAACGTCCCCTCAAATCCCCTCTAAACCTCCAATCAATTACTTTAAATCTCTGCCCCCTGGTTGTTGACCTCACTGCTAAGGGAAATAGGTCCTTCCTATCCACTCTATCTAGGCCCCTCATCATTTTATACAGCTCAATAAGGTCTCCCCTCAGCCTTCTCTGTTCCAATGAAAACAATCCCAGCCTATCCAATCTTTCCTCATAGCTAAAATTCTCCAGTCCAGGCAACATCCTCGTAAATCTCCTCTGTACCCTCTCTAGTGCAATCACATCTTTCCTATAATGTGGTGACCAGATCGGCACGCAGTACTCTAGCTGTGGCCTAACTAGTGTTTTATACAGTTCAAACATAACCTCCCTGCTCTTGTATTCTATGCCTCGGCTAATAAAGGCAAGTATTCCATATGCCTTCTTAACAACCTTATCTACCTGGCCTGCTACCTTCAGAGATCTGTGGACATGCACTCCAAGGCCCCTTTGTTCCCCTACACTTCTCAGTGTCCGACCATTTAATGTGTATTTCCTTGCCTTGTTAGTCCTCCCCAAATGCATTACCTCACACTTATCCAGATTAAATTCCATTTGTCACTGTTCTGCACACCTGACCAATTCATTGATATCTTCCTGCAGTCCACAGCTTTCTTCTTCATTATCAACCACACAGTCAATTTTTGTATCATCTGCAAACTTCTTAATCACACTCCCTACATTCGTCTAAATCATTGATATATACCACAATATGGATAAATGTGAGGTTATCCACTTTGGTGGTAAAAACAGAGAGACAGACTATTATCTGAATGGTGACAGATTAGGAAAAGGGAAGGTGCAACGAGACCTGGGTGTCATGGTACATCAGTCATTGAAGGTTAGCATGCAGGTACAGCAGGCGGTTAAGAAAGCAAATGGCATGTTGGCCTTCATAGCGAGGGGATTTGAATACAGGGGCAGGGAGGTGTTGCTACAGTTGTACAGGGCCTTGGTGAGGCCACACCTGGAGTATTGTGTACAGTTTTGGTCTCCTAACTTGAGGAAGGACATTCTTGCTATTGAGGGAGTGCAGCGAAGGTTCACCAGACTGATTCCCGGGATGGCGGGACTGACCTATCAAGAAAGATTGGATCAACTGGGCTTGTATTCACTGGAGTTCAGAAGAATGAGAGGGGACCTCATAGAAACGTTTAAAATTCTGACGGGTTTAGACAGGTTAGATGCAGAAAGAATGTTCCCAATGTTGGGGAAGTCCAGAACCAGGGGTCACAGTCTGAGGATAAGGGGTAAGCCATTTAGGACCGAGATGAGGAGAAACTTCTTCACCCAGAGAGTGGTGAACCTGTGGAATTCTCTACCACAGAAAGTAGTTGAGGCCAATTCACTAAATATATTCAAAAGGGAGTTAGATGAAGTCCTTACTACTCGGGGGATCAAGGGTTATGGCGAGAAAGCAGGAAGGGGGTACTGAAGTTTCATGTTCAGCCATGAACTCATTGAATGGCGGTGCAGGCTAGAAGGGCTGAATGGCCTGCTCCTGCACCTATTTTCTATGTTTCTATGTTTCTAAAAGCAAGGGACCTAGTACTGAGCCCTGTGGAACTCCACTGGAAACAGCCTTCCAGTCACAAAAACACCCATCAACCATTACCCTTTGCTTCCTGCCTCCGAGCCAATTTGGGATCCAACTTGCCACTTTGCCCTGGATCCCATGAGCTTTTACTTATGTCACCAGTCTGCCATGTGAGATCTTATCAGATGCCTTGCTAAAATTCATATACACTACATCAAACGCACTAGCCTCTTCGACCCTCCATGTTACTTCCTCAAAAAAAATTAAATCAAGTTAGTCAGACACAACTTTCCCATAATAAATCCATGTTGACTGTGCTCGATTAATCCGTGTCTTTCTAAATGAAGATTTATCTTGTCCTTTAGAATTTTCTCCAATAATTTTCCCACCACCAAGGTTAGGCTGACTGGCCTGGCATTACTCGGCCTATCCCTTTGTTCCTTTTTAAACAAACGTGCAATGTTAGCAGTCCTTCAGTCCTCCGGCATCACACCTGTAGCCAAGCATCTTGTAATTGTGCCGAGTCATCAGATTAAATCAGATTGAAAAATGATGGTCAGAGCCTCTGCTATTTCCTCTTTTGTTTCTCTCAATAGCCTGGAATACATTTAATCCGGGCCCGAGGATTTATCCACTTTCAAAGCTGCTAAACCCATTAATACTTCCTCTCTCACTATGATTATTTCATCTAATATTTCACACTCCTCCTCCCCAATTGCAGTGTCTGCATCACCCCTCTCTTTAGTGAAAACAGACACAAAGTATTCATTAAGAACCATACCCATGTCTTCCGCCTCCACACACAGATTACCTTTATGGTCTCTAATAGGCCCTACTTTTTCTTAAGTTATCCTCTTGCTGTTAATGTATTTATAAAACATTTTTTGATTTTCCTTGCCAAAATGTTTTCATGCTCTCTCTTTGCTTTCCAAATTTCCTTTTTAATTTCACCCCTGCGCTTCCTATACTCCTCTAGGCTTTCTGCAGTATTGAACCCTCTGTATTGCTCATGAGCCTCCCTTTTTTATTTGTCCTACCCTGTATGTCCCTTGACATCCAGAGGGCTCTAGATTTGTTATTCTCACCTTTTTTCTTTAAGGGAACATACTTGCTCTGAACCCTCTGGATCCCCTCCTTGAATGCCTCCCTCTGCTCTGACACTGATTTACCTTCAAGTAACTGTTTCCAGTTCACTCTGGCTAAATTACATCTCAGCTCAGCAAAATTGGCTTTACCTCAATTGAGAACTTTTATTCCTGGTCTATCTGTCCTCTTCCATAACTACCCTAAATCTGACCGAATTATGATCACTAGCACCAAAATGCTCTCCCACTGATACCCCTTCCACCTGCCCAGCTTCATTCCCTAAAACTAAGTCCAGAACCGCCCCCTCCCTTGTTGGGCTTGCTACGTACTAGCTAAGAAAGTTTCCTGAATGCATTTTAGGAATTCTGCACCCTCTATACCTTTCGCACTAATTCTATCCCAGTTAATATTAGGGTAGTTGAATTTCCCTATTATTACAGCCTTATAGTTTTTGCACTTCTAGAAATGTGCCTACATATTTGCTCTTCTATCTCCCTCTGAATGTTTGGAGGTCTATAGAAGTGTGATTGCCCCTATTTTGTTCTTCAATTCAACCCATATGACCTCATTTAATGATCCTTCTAACAAATCATCCCTCCTCACAGCTGTAATTGTTTCTTTAATCAATACTGCGAATCCCATCTTTTTTATCCCCCTTTCTATCCCATCTGAAAATCCTGTAACCAGGAATGTTGAGCTGCCATGCCTGCCCTACTTTCAGCCATGTCTCAGTAATAGCTATATCGTACTCCCAAGTGTCTATCTGTGCTCTCAGCTCATCTGCCTTATTCCCTAGACGCCTTGCAATGAAGTACAGACCATTTAGTACTCCCTTGTTGTCTATTTTCTAGCCTTTATTTCCTCTGCCTTCCAAATTCACTTTCTAATTTTCTGCTTTCCTACTCTCAGGTTCCAATCCCTCTGCCAAGCTAGTTTAAACCCTCCCCAACAGCACTTGTAACACCCAGCCCCCGCCCGCGAGGATATTGGTCCCGGCTCTGTTGAGGTGTAACCCATCCGACTTGTACAGGTGCCACCTCCCCCAGAAAAGATCCTAATGCCTCAGGAATCTAAAGCCCTCCCTTCTGCATCATCTCTGAAGCCACACATTCATCTGATCTATCCTCCTATTCCTGTACTCACTAGCACGTGGCACTGGGAGTAATCCGGAGATTACTACCTTGAGGTCCTACTTTTTAATCTATCTCTTTAAAATCTGCCTGCATGACCTCATAACTCTTTCGACCTATGTCATTGGTACCGATATGGGCCACGACCTCTGGCTGTTGACCCTCCCCCCTCAGAATGCCCTGTAGCCGCTCGGTGACATTCTTGACCCTGGCACCAGGGAGGCAACATACCATCCTGGAGTCACGTCTGCAGCTGCAGATATGCCTGTCTGCTTCCCTAACTATCGAATTCCCTACCATTATTGCTCTTCCACTGTTCTTTCTCTCTCTCTCTCTGTTCCCCTCCCCCATATGCAGCTGAGCCACCCGTGGTGCCGTGGACTTGGCTCTGGCTGCATTCCCCAGAGGAACCATCGCCCTCACTGGTACTCAGAACAGAGTACTGGTTGGAGAGCGAGATGCACTCTGGGGACTCCTGCATTGCCAGCCTGGTCTTCCTCTTCTGTCTGGCGGTCACCCATTCCCCCTCTGCCTGCACACTCTTAAGCTGCGGGGTGGCCATCTCTTGAAAGATGCTATCCACGAAGTTCTCAGCCTCGCACATGCACCGCAGTGACTCCAGCTGCCGCTCAAGCTCCGAAACACTGATCTCGAGCTGCTGTAGCTGGTGACACTTCCTGCACATGTGGTCATCCAGGCCACGAGGGGCATCCAGGACTTCCCACATGGCACAGGATGTGCACTCCACGGGACTAAGCTGCTCTGCCATGCCTCTATTTAACAGACTTAGCAGAAATAAACTTAAAACTTAAAAGGAGGAGAGTTAATTAGAGTCAAAGCAGGTTCAGAAAGAGAAATAGAGGGAAAAAGATTGGAATCTGAGAAAGAGGAAAAAAAGACAAAGGAAAAGAAAGAAAAAAAATGTACATTTTAAATTTTAAAAATCTCGAACAACATTTTACTACCTGTAGGAATGAAACTCCACAGTTTAAATTGTTCCCTTTCTGGGCTGGAGAGGTTGAGCCGCATTGCAGCCATAAATCTCATTAAGATTAGTGGGAAAGCGGGTTGTGTAGAGGACACAGAGAGGCTGCAAAGAGATTTAGATAGGTTAAGCGAATGGGCTAAGGTTTGGCAGATGGAATACAATGTCGGAAAGTGTGAGGTCATCCACCTTGGGGAAAAAAAAAAACAGTAAAAGGGAATATTATTTGAATAGGGAGAAATTACAACATGCTGTGGTGCAGAGGGACCTGGGAGTCCTTGTGCATGAATCCCAAAAGGTTAGTTTGCAGGTGCAGCAGGTAATCAGGAAGGCAAATGGAATGTTGGCCTTCATTGCGAAAGGGATGGAGTACAAAAGCAGGGAGGTCCTGCTGCAACTGTATAAGGTATTGGTAAGGCCGCACCTGGAGTACTGCATGCAGTTTTGGTCACCTTACTTAAGGAAGGATATACTAGCTTTGGAAGGGGTACAGAGACGATTCACTAGGCTGATTCGAGAAATGAGGGGGTTATCTTATGATGATAGATTGAGTAGACTGGGTCTTTACTCCTTGGAGTTCAGAAGGATGAGGGGTGATCTTATAGAAACATTTAAAATTATGAAAGGGATAGACAAGATAGAGGCAGAGAGGTTGTTTCCATTGGTGGGGGAGACTAGAACTAGGGGGCACTGCCTCAAAATACGGAGGAGCCAATTTAAAACCGAGTTGAGAAGGAATTTCTTCTCCCAGAGGGTTGTGAATCTGTGGAATTCTCTGCCCAAGGAAGCAGTTGAGGCTAGCTCATTGAATGTATTCAAGTCACGGATAGATAGATTTTTAACCAATAAGGGAATTGAGGGTTACGGGGAGCGGGCGGGTAAGTGGAGCTGAGTCCACGGCCAGATCAGCCATGATCTTGTTGAATGGTGGAGCAGGCTCGAGGGGCTAGATGGCCTACTCCTGTTCCTAATTCTTATGTTCTTATGAAAAAGGTACTTGTGCTATTAAAGAGCAGCCTTAATTTTCTACAGAGAGTTTAATTGGCAATTAATGCGCAAATTCAGCAACTTCATGAAACTCAGGGGTTGAGGGCAAGCTGCTGTGGTCGCGAGGCTAACAGTGGAGCAAATTGTCCAAAACTTGTGGCGATTCACACTTCACGGGGTATTTCATCCTCATCACAAGTTTCTGGGCGAATTACACATTATTAACGGTGAGCACCGTTAAACTCGCCATTATTTTGTAAGCAAATTCTGGGCCATTGTAAATGCAGCTATTCTAGGAACATTCTTCCAATGCAAACACATTCCTGAAAATAAGAAATATTCTGTGGCAGCATAAACTGCACATTAGACTGACATTTATAAGTGAAAAATTGAAATGATACAGTGGCCAGGGAGACAAGGGGCCTCCGAGGCAGGAGGGAAAACCAGGAGGCCAGGTTCCCCGCAGAACCTTGCTGACTTTAACGGCATGTGAGGCCTCGGATGCCCGCCCGCAGACAGCCTGATTGAGAGGCCGGAGCCGGCCACCAGAGGTGTGTGGCCAGCCTTAGCATCATCGGTGATGGGGGGGGGGGGGGGGGGGGGGGAGAGGAGGCGTCATGGTTGGGGGGTGGGGGGGGGGGGGGGTGATCGGATGGCCTCATGAGGGGGTCTCCGATCGTGGAGGTGCATTAGGCAGGGGCCCTGGATCCAGGTGGTAGGTCTAAAGGCACCTACCTCCTGGATGCAGCAGCCCTCGCCTCGGTTTAACTGCCAGGTTTCACAAATTGTGTGAAACCCATCCACGGGCAGTTAAATTCAAAATGGAGGTGACAAAAGAGACTTCCAGGGGCCGAAATTGCCCCATCCGATAAGGCCTCCGACCGCCTGAAAGTGGCGGCCATAGGGTGGAATGATCGCCGACTGTTTGTAAATTACTCTTCCTCAGAAGCGAAGAGGTGTCTGGGACCTCTCCGCCCGTTTTCCCTTATGCGCCGACCCTCTACCATCTAGCGGGGACCCCCTCGCGAAATTGCCCCACTGGAGCGGCACCGGTGACTCCGACAGCTTTTGCTGTTGGTGCACTCTCTGTGACATGGCGCTGCCGTCAACAACATGTTTTTTTTCCGACCGACTGCCAGATCAGGCCAACAATTATGGCCGCAGGTATGGCGTTGGCGGCCTGGCACTCCCTCTTGGGTGCCAGGCCGCTGGCCCAGCTGAAACCTTCCCTGGTGGCCCAGTGGACCTAGCTAAAATGAATGCAGAGTTTGCAGTTGCTCTCCCCTTTAACTGAAGATGAGAGACTCGCCAGCTTGATGACTGACAGCGGTGGACACACTGTCCCGCCCCCACTTCCGCCTCGTTAGTGACGGCACTCCGCTTCACCACCACTTCTGCCCCCATAATGAGACCACTTCCGCCCAGCTGGAAAAAAACCCATGGAGCTGAATTTCAACAGATAGGCCGGCGTATCCATTGTGGCGGCCAGAACACTTCAAAAACGGTAGATGTGCCCCTTTTCGGGTAGAGGTGAATTTTTGCCCCCCCCCCCAGCCTCATTATAATATTTAAATTAAGGTAACGTCCCCTGGTTGGCTGCCTGCCCCCCAGCAAAACCGGAGGTGTGTAGGTTGGAGGCGGGATTAGGTCAGGAATCCTATTATTAACAATTTAACTGTCCTCACACTCCAAACCCACCTGTTCTTTGAGGAAAATTCCGACCTGTGTGTTAATTATTGTTTAATGGCCGCCAACTATATATTGGATTCTCGAATTTAAAAGCTGTAATGTGATGCCTTGAATTATTCATGCCAACACAGTAGATAGAATACTTCACTAGCGACAAGTTTTGGAACTGTTTTGAAAGGCCATCATAATTCAGCAATTTTTATATACTTGTGCCAAAGGGCCATTTATAACCCAGAGCGGTCAACATTGAGGCAATGCCATTGTGAAATTTTGCTAAAAATGAGTGAGAATGTTTTAAAATCCACTGGCCTGGAAATCCCGGCCTCCCCGGGTCCCTACGGAGTGTGTACGGACCTGGGAAGGCATCGCAAAAGCCGGTTTTCAGTGCACAATGCGCATGCGCTGAAAACCGGCTTTTCCGATCTGTCACAGCTTGACAGATCCTCTGTATCTTGGGAACGAAGACATTCTTAACCGACAAGGGAATAAGGGGTTATGGGGAGCAGGCAGGGATGTGGACCCAAGTCCATGATCGGATCATCCATGATCGTATTAAATGGCAGAGCAGGCTCAAGGGGCCATATAGCCTATTCCTGCTCCTATTTCTTATGTTCTTATGGCATACGCATGGGCAAGATTGCAGTATTTACCCATCTCTTGCCCAGCAAATGTCCTGAAAACTCTTGCGCCTGATAAAAGCAGGCACATGAGTTTTAAAACAGGCAAAAACATAAGAAAATAAAATTTTCAAAAACACATTTTATTGTTAAAAACCCTGTCCACTACGGTAAGTTTATTTGAAACCATAATTGAAAAAACTTTTTTAAAAATCGGAATTCTTTTTTTCCAGGACATTTATTAACTTTAATTTCAATTAATTTTAATTATATGAGGTGTGTTTTTTATTATGGTGTTTAGTGGGGTTTTTTTTTCTTCTCATTAATAGCAATGAGAATTCGTAGATACCGAGTTCTCATTTGCTACTAATGAGAATACTGTGGAATACTGTACCTGATTGGTTGTACAGTCACGTGACTGTACCTTCTGCATCCGAATGTCGAGGACGGGAGCGCGCTCCGATGCGTGGGAAGAGAAGTCCTCCCCACCGGAATCACAGGTGCCTCTGGGACCACAGGTAAATTCGTAAAAATTCTCCGGTCGGAGTCATTTGTCCGAAAGTCGTCTCCGACCGGAATTTCAGGGCCATCAAGTATGAGAAGTGGTAGCTACTTATCAGAGTAAGTGCCTTAGTCCAACCTCTGATTATTATCTGCTGCTGCAGGCTAACATTCTTCCACCAAGCATCTTGCGGTATCTTGAGTGAAATTGCAAATTTAGTGACAAGTACTGTCAAATTAGGTGCCGGATGGTGCTGTGGACCCAAGCTCACTCAGAACTACATTTAGATTACCCAAACTCAATACTGGAATTGAAAATTCAAGTCCCAGAGGTTTTGTCCAATTTGCACCAATAATCCGCTGAAAATAAATGGAAAGTATCAGGATGCAGTTTACACCACATTTACTAGATCAGGTTCTGCTGTCACACTTTCATTTGAGCATTCATAGTTAACATTGGATTGGTGAAGTTACCCAGGAGCATGTTATTAATTGTACAAACCCAGCTAATCTGATCATACAAGATGCTGTGCTTTTCCTTTACTTGCCGCCCTGAGAAATTGTTTCAATTTCCTTAGCATCCAGATTATCCTGCACATAAAGTTACCCCATCTTTCAATTCAATCTTTGCTAAACAACCTACCTACGTGAACATTACATTTGTTCCCACTTTTCTAGGGTGAGTGCAATTTCCAAAATCCCCAAGACATCACGGGCCGGAATTTGCAGTCAGCAGTGAAGCGAAGATGTTTGCCGCGGGCCCGAATTGCGCCTCGCACAAGGATCATGCGATCCCTGTGTCGAGAACTTCGGGTTTTCCGACCTTCAATTGAAATCAATGGAGGTATAGTGGGAATCCCCTTGTGTGGCATCAACAGGCTATCTAAGCAGCCAATCAAAATGCTGAATTCACACAGACAGCAAACAAGGAAGTTCTTAAAATTCTAACTTTTAAAAAATGTTAGAGAACAAAATAAAGATTGGTGCTCTCACATGGGAAAAAGGCAAACCTGGAATAAAGATGAACAAACTTTAAAAAAAAACTTTTTGTTGGAAAAGTTTCTTAAAAATGTTAATTTTTTCTTAAAATGGACAAATTTCACACTGCACAAAATTAAAATTAGTTTTCCATTCCCTTAACATTTGTTTAGCAGTCATTACGTTGTCAAAACCCCTGTTACAACTAATGCCTTGGGGGTCTAACCTTTAGTGGGGAATTTAACAGTGTACTTACTGCGGAAGAGCTGAAGTTTTCAGTTTCCCTGATTTGGTTGAATACACAGATTGCCGGCTGTGTGTGTGTGTGTGTGTGGGCAGGGGTGGGGTGGGGGGGGGGGGGGAAGAAGTGAGGGGGGCACAGCACAGTCTGTTTCAGAGCAGTCATTGACGTACAACTTCAGAAATTCCGCCTGCGCCGAATCCCAAAGTTGCGGACAGTTACAAATGCAGAATGACGGTGAACGCTGCCCTTCCGCCGCTATCCCGACCACTAATTCCGGGCCCATATTTGCCTTCTGCGACACATTTCCATAATGATCCCAGTATCTGGGTAAATGCTAATTAACTGCAATCCTCAATGAGCTTACTGCCACCTAAGATTTACTTCCTGATATCTCGCTTCTCCTACTTTTCTCAATCGCGGTGATATCTTGCACACTTATAATTATGTACATCGAGAAAAATGTGCCATCACAGTGCGCCACCACAATGGTGGCACACTTTTTTCAGGGGGAGAAGAGTGTGAAGTGCGACTCTTGTATCTAGATTAAAAAAAATGAATTTACAAGCTATCTAGTGTGAGGCACCATGAAAATACTAACATTATAAATTAGTCCATGAGAATATCTGAATAACAATAATTACTGCATGAACCGTTGACCTAAATGTATTCAATGGCTGACTGCCAAGTAAATAAGTAAAAGATTTGGGGATAATAAATACAGGGAATGTAGAACAGCATTTTATTTTTTACTAGCTTAGTCCTTTCTCTGGCAGAAACAAATACTGGTGTGAACAAAACATCTGGGGTAGAGTTTCCACTTTGGCGTCAATTGGTGAAATGGGCGCATAATGCACCCAAAATTGTGCTAATTTTCAGTGATTTTTTCTATTAAGTTCCGCTCAAACTTATTTGCATATCAAAATCTGCTATGAATCACATGTTCAGGCAGCATTTTAAAATGTAATTTTTTTTTTTAAAAAGACAGTGCTTTAAAAATATTCCTTGATATATTTTAAAGAGGTAATAAGTGCAGTTGGATTAATGCAACCGAAAATGGCTTTATCACAAAAAATGAGCATTATTACATCACAGTGTCAATCCACCACCTGTAAGTAACCTGATGTTAAATGACTGAAAATTACATAAAAAATATACAGAACCATTTTCTAGTTATATTGGGATACAGTAGTCAGATTCTTGGCAAATTAAAAAAAATATATATTCAAAAGCTTTTAAAATTTGCGCCCAAAAGAACCAGCTTAATTTTAGAACCGCTCAAAGGCCCACAAACAAGCGCAATTAGTGGAGTCAGGCGGTGAGACACTCTGTGGCGAGTGCCTCACCTCCTGACTCCCCAAAGCCTTTCAACCATTTACAAGGCACAAATCAGGAGTGTGATGGAATACTCTCCACTTGCCTGGATGAGTGCAGCTCCAACAACACTCAAGATGCTCAACACCATCCAAGACAAAGCAGCCCGATTGATTGGCACCCCATCCACCACCTTAAACATATTCACTCCCTCCACCACCGGCATACCGTGGCTGCAGTGTGTACCATCGACAAGATGCAATGCAGCAACTCGCCAAGGCTTCTTTGGCAGTGCCTCCCAAACCCAAGATCTTTACCACCTAAAAGAACAAGGACAGCAGGCGCATGAGAACACCACCACCTCCAAGTCACACACCATCCTGATTTGGAAGTATATCCTTCATCACCACTGGGTCAAAATTCTGGAACTCCCTTCCCAACAGCACTGTGGGAGTACCTTCACCACACGGACTGCAGCGGTTCAAAAAGGCAGCTTACCACCACCTTCTTGAGGGCAATTAAGGATGGGCAATAAATGCTGGCTTTGCCAGTGACGCCCACATCCTATGAACTAATTTTTTAAAAATCAGCGGACTCCCCCCACCAATGGTGAATAATTCACCCTGGGGACCTGGTCAGTTTTGTGGGCGGGGCCCGCTTCTAGTGCGTGTTTTTTTTTTTAAACGAGCACGGAAACTCAAGTTGCGCTGAAGGTGATTTGCACTTAAAATTCCGCAATCTTTTGCGCTAGTCATGCCGACTTTGGGCGAATTGTGCTGAAAAAATCAGCACAACTGAGCGCAGATTCCAGGTCCTGATATTTAGTTAGAAAAAGAGACTACAAAAACTGGGGCTTTTTCATTAGTGTTGAGTGGTGAAGAGCAGATCCAATAGAGGTGCTCAGATTATTAAGTGTTTTGATAAGGTTAGTAGGGAAACACAATTTCGACGAGTTGGTAAGTTGATAACTAGAGGGCAGAAAATTAAGAACATTACCAAAAGAAGGGAGAAATAAGTGGAAATATTTAATGCACGAGGTTGTTGGGACATGGAATGTCCGATGAGAAACAGCGGTGGAAGCAGAATCCAGAATAGCATTTGAATGGGAAGTGGATAAATATTTGCAAAAGGAACATTTTAAAATATGAGAAATGGGGAGTGAAATGGGATTAAATGGACAGTTCTTTAATTAAGCCAGTGAAGATGCAATGGGCCAAATGGTCTTTTTCTGTGCTGTAAAATTACATAATTTTATAAGCCAGTATTCTAGTCCAGCCAAATATCTGTCCCATCTAAACAGATAAAATTCAAATATTTAATTTAGCAATAGTCAAATATATTTACTTATTGTCAGCGTAATGCTGGCCAAGTAGCATTTTAATAATGGCCTGATGTAAAACCCCAATCACTAAAATCTTGTGAGAGAATGTGAAAGAAAAGCATCAGAAATGGCAATGAATTTGAAAATTAAATAAATTCAAGTTTTGGAAAATTGCATTTTGTGATAGTGTGTCATATAGATGCAGGTGAATGTAATTTAGGGGAGCATGGAGTTTAACCTTAAAATCAGCGTGTGACAATTAAAAGGTTAAGATTTAAAATAATCCGCAGAAACATTTTGTGTAATACTGCAATCTCTCTAATTTTTCTTCTGTCAAGCTCAGCATACCTCTTCCTATTCATCAAGCTTTCCAGCTCCTTGGATTTCTGAGCGGCTTTCTTCAGCACTTCCTCAGGGATACTGGCTAGTTTGGCAACATTCAGGCCGTAACTGCAATCAGCAGCTCCCTCCGTCAGCTGATAGAGGAAAGTGATCAATTCAGGTTGCAGTTCCTTCACAGATCCTAGAGGATTAAAAGGGCATGTGTCAATTAATCCTCTCCCGGGCCAACAATTAAAGCAGATGGTTGGCATTAAAGGGTGAATAGTTCTTATGGTGTCAGAAAAAGCAATCCATCTGTAAAACATACACCATGTACAAGTGTAGAATAAAAATGCCCAAATTCTCCCCCACTATTTATACAGAAGCTTTGCAACTAAGGGGCCAAGTTTCGGCCTGGGTTGCTCCTGTTTTTTTGGAGCAACTGGTTTAGAATGGAGTATCTTAGAAATTTGAATTCTCGGCATTTAGTTTGCTCCAGTTCTAGTCAGTTACAACAGTTTCACTTTGGAACAGAATTTTTTTTTCAAAAGGGGGCGTGTCCGGCCACTTACACCTGTTTTCAAAGTTTAGGCAGTGAAAATTTACTCCAAACTAACTTAGAATGGAGTAAGTGAAGATTTTTGTACGTTCGAAAAAACTTTGTCTACACTTTAGAAAATCAGGCGTAGGTTACAAATTAGGCGTAGGGAATGGGGGGGGGGTTTAAAGGGAAGTTTACAAACATTAAACACTTCAGTTTTACAAACAAAGAGCCATCAATACATCAACCAATAAATCAATCAAAAAAAAATTAATAAAAAGTAAATTAAAAAAAAAAATCAATAAATAAAACATTATCTACTTACCGACTGCAGCACCGGGAGTCCTCCAACAGCGTGCTGGGACAGCCCCCCCAGTGTGTCTCTGTCAGTGTCTCTATCTCTCTGTCTGTGTGTGTGTGTGTGTGTCTCTCACTCTCTGTCTGTCAGTGTCTGTGTTTCTGACAGCGAGGGGAGGGGGAGAAGGGGAGGGGGAGAAGGAGAAGTGGGTGGGGGAGAAGTGGGGTGGGGGGGAGAAGTGGGGTGGGGGGGAGAAGTGGGGTGGGGGGGAGAAGGGGGGTGGGGGGGAGAAGGGGGGTGGGGGAGGAGGAGGGGTGGGGGGGGGAAGAGGAGGAGAGGAGAAGGAGGGGCGAGGGTGAGAAGGGGCGGGGAGAGGGGGAGAGGTATGAGGGAGGGAAGGAGGGAGGGAGGGAATGAGAGAGGAGGGAAGGAGAGAGGAGAGAAGGAGAGAGGAGGGAAGGAGAGAGGAGGGAAGGAGGGAAGGAGAGAGGAGGGAGGGAGTGAAGGAGAGAGAGGAGGGAGGGAGTGAAGGAGAGAGAGGAGGGAGGGAGTGAAGGAGAGAGAGGAGGGAGGGAGGGAAGGAGAGAGAGGAGGGAGGGAGGGAAGGAGAGAGAGGAGGGAGGGAGGGAAGGAGAGAGAGGAGGGAGGGAGGGAAGGAGAGAGAGGAGGGAGGGAGGGAAGGAGAGAGAGGAGGGAGGGAGGGAAGGAGAGAGAGGAGGGAGGGAGGGAAGGAGAGAGAGGAGGGAGGGAGGGAAGGAGAGAGAGGAGGGAGGGAGGGAAGGAGAGAGGAGGGAAGGAGGGGGGGGGGGAGGGAAGGGAAGGAGAGAGGGGGGGGAAGAAGGAGGCTGAACGGCCGCGCCCAAGACCTCGGGCTGGATTTACAGGTAGGTGGCGTCGGGTCTCGCGGCGGGGGGGGCGGGAGGGCTCCACGGAGGTCCGGGGGGGGGGGGGGTGTGTGTGTGTGTGTGTGTGTGGTCGGGTCGGGTGGGAGGAGCCTTATTCACACAGCCCCAGTGAGGCTATTCGGCCAGGGCTAGGGGCTGCGTGCTTCGGGCCCCTCCCACAGTTTTGGGCGCCTGGATCTACTGCACATGCGCGCCCACTGTAGCGCGCATGTGCAGAGGTCCCGGCACTGTTTTCAGCGCAGAGACCTGGCTCCGCCCCCTACAGCTTGTACTGCGCCGCGCCCAGCTCCAGAGGACCTGCAGGGAGCTGGAGAAGAGGTAAAAAAAATTTTAGACGCACTTTCTGGCGCGAAAAGGGCGCAGCCCGAAACTTGGGCCCATAGTGTGCAGATGTTTTTACTTACATGTAAAGTGCACTCAGACACATTGAACAATCTAAGTGCCCTTCATTCTCAGGTTTCTTCATGGGATTTGTCTGTGCACATTTATTTTTGTGCTATATGACACGTTATATGTACAGTGGAGCCATTTAATTACCAAACACAATTTATCAGTTGCATTTATCATACTGGACTGAATTTTCCATGGTGGTAGCAGGCGCGATTGATGGCAGGTGGGGTGGGAAAGTTGTTTTTTTTGACAGCGAGTCAGGAACCTGCTGTCACCTTGCTCCCACGTGCCTTTCTCACAAGCACATCAGTCAGCGTGGAGCCGATCTGACCGGCAGGTGATCCAATTAAAATGATGAGGTACTTTACAAGCACTTAAGAGCCCTTTCCCCCCTACTTTTTAAATTTCCCTATATGGCCACGGGATTCACAAAGCTCGGGAACCAGGTCTGTCAACCTGAGGTACGAGTTCCGTGGCCACTGTTCCAGCTGATTACTTGACAGCTTGGAAAATAAAAATAAAAACATGTTGATTACATCAGCTAACAGTTTGATGGAGATTCTGTTCTAGAAAGAAAGACTTGCATTTATATAGCACCTTTCATGACCACCGGATGTCTCAAAGCGCTTTACTGCCAATGAATGTACAATGTCGTCACTGTTGTAATGTTCTACTTGAAATGCGACTGGTAAACATTAATTCAGAAATCCCTGAAAGGTGCGAGTGCTGCAGGCTCCCATCCTACCCTGGATGGTGAGGGAAATACATTTTTCACTGGCTATTCTCGGTTGTTGCCTTCCAACTCAACAGTAATTGCAGTGAATTGATCTGCACTAGAAAAAGATTACATACCATTTAAATAAATGTTTGTGTTGTTTCTGGTCAGGTTTTTCTCACAGTATACTGTGATTGTCCAATTACACATTAAATCAAGTCATCAATCATAACAATTTCATTCTCATCACTCATTCCACTGGTTCAAATTGCTTTCAGTCCCTGAATACGACTAATTTAATTTTTCAGTCTGATGCTTTAGGATGGATTTCTGCAGAAAGTCTCATTTGTCTATTGTTAACTTCAACAGAAGAGCTGCAGAAGTCCCAGAAACACATGTAAGCACCAGTTACATTGTTTGTCAGGGATTCCGCAGCTCTTCCGCTGAACTTGCAAAAGATTGTAAATTCACCCCTATACAATTACACTTAAAATCTGCTTAATTTTATGTATTATCTAAACACACATCTTTGATTTGTACCATTTACTGATACTAAAGTCTATGGACTAGACTTTCCACTAGGTGGCCATCGCCCCAAAAAATGGGCCTTGTTCCAGCGATGTAGGACGTCTCAGCCTTACTGATTGCTGGTACATGGCCCATTTTTTTTTTGTTACAATTTTTCACTCGGCCTTAGCCCGGTGATGTGGAATGGCCGATCTCATTTTTTGGCTAAGTCGCGTTCGCCCACTGAAAGAGGCAGTCAAAAGCTTTCCTAGCAACGGCCTTGTGCGCATGTGTGCGATTTTTTTTACGGCCGACTGATTTTACCGTGTTTCAGGGTGGAGGAGAGAGAGAGAAGAGATAGAGAGAGAGGTGGAAGCTAGAGAATCGAATCATAAGCCAGTGCAAGTAGAGAATCGAATAAAAGAGCTTATAGATCATTTAATTCATATAAATCACGAATTTAAATTTATTATAATATATTAAAAATGTCTATGGAACTAGGAGGAGAGAGGAGAAAGGCGAAGCCTTTCAGAGACGAGGCCAATGAGGCCCTGTTAAACGAGGTCCATTCCCGGTGGGCAAATTGACTCGGGGTGTGCACGGGAAACCTCCACCCAGTCTTTACCGGAAAATCTGGGCAGAGATCGCTGTGGTAGTGTCCTCGGCATCCCACGAGGCAAGGGGATCTGACCAGTGCCGAAAACGCTGGAATAGTTTGATAGTGGCAGCAAGAGTAAGTTGCATTTTCTATTTTACTGATGCAAATTTTTATCATAACAATGAATCTCCGGTATTGAATTTAAGTTTGTCATTCAGAAATGTATTACGTAAATCATGTTAAGATACGAACAGTGCTCTGAAACGGCAGCATGTAACGTTTTAAACTGTTGTGACCATGATTCTACCTAGTCAATTACCTTATGCTATGCTATGCTCTTTTTTCGTTTGCAGAAGATATCTATCAACCGGGCAGAGCAAAGGCGGATGGGGGGGGGGGGGGGGCCCCTGCTCATCTTCAGCCCCTAACAGAAATTGAGGAGCGTGCGAATAACTCTATAGATAACTCTCAACTATCTCGCTCGTTCTTTTCAGGTGCCTCCACCCTTCCTTCGATCTTAAAAATGGCGTCCTTGCGCCCATTTCCTTCTGTAAAGCCTGGGAAAAGCAACTATTTCTCAGCAATGTTTTTGGCCTTCCATCAGCCCGGTGAAGTTCCAAAAGTTGGGATGGGCCTTGTGTCGGCGACAAGTCCGGAGAAGTGAGCTGAAACTTGGAGGCTTATTTATCCGGCGATGTTTTGGGCCGAGTTTCCACTTTTTACTCAAAATGGGCGATAGAGGTACGTTTTGGGCGATAGATGGGCCTTAGATGGGTGATGTGAAGTGGAAAGTCTAGCCCACGACTAAAGCATCAATAACTTCCCAATTAATGTACGTTTTTAATTATGTTCTTGATCGTATTTGCAGATGGATTCATATTACTTAATGATAATCTTATGTAAAGATTTCTTTGTCACTCATAATTTTTATTGTACAGTAAAGATTCAACACCCACTATGTTAGATTCAATTCAAAATTTAATGTGGCCAGGGTCCCTTTAAGAATCCTGTCTTAAAACGCGTCTTGAATGACATCACCAGACCTGCTCCATCTAATTGGGTCGGGTAACACACTGGGCGGGCTTAATAGGCTCCATTAAGATAAGTTCATTTTGTGCAGCGGGATGGAGCCAGCAGCGGGGGTTGGGACACGCCACGGGCACCAGCCATGACAAGGGCCATTTATTGGATTTGTAAACAGCTGAAAGAGGGCAAAAAGAGAACCATAATTAAATTGGAAATAAATATCTGATCATTTCATTATCATAGGCAGTCCCTCGGAATCAAGGAAGACTTGCTACCGCTCTAAAAATGAGTCCTTAGGTGACTGAACAGTTCAATACGAGAACCACAGTCCCTGTTACAGGTGGGACAGAAAGTCGTTGAAGGAAAGGGTGGGTGGGACTGGTTTGCCACACGCTCTTTCCGCTGTCTGCGCTTGATCTCTGCATGCTCTCGGCGATGAAACTCAAGGTGCTCAGCGCCCTCCCGGATGCACTTGCTCCACTAAGGGCGGTCTTTGGCCAGGGACTCCCAGGTGTCAGTGGGGATGTTGCACTTTATCAGGGAGGCTTTGAGGGTGTCCCTGTATCGTTTCCTTTGCCCACCTTTAGCTCGTTTTCAGTGAAGGAGTTCCGAGTGGAGCGCTTGCTTTGGGAGTCTCGTGTCTGGCATGCGAACAATGTGGCCTGCCCAGCGGAGCTGATCAAGTGTGGTCAGTGCTTCAATGCTGGGGATGTTAGCCTGGTCGAGGACGCTAACGTTGGTGTTATCAATGGCTTTGTGAAATTGAATATTGAACTTCCAGGAGAATTGCAGGATCTTGCGGAGATATTGTTGGTGGTATTTCTCCAGTGACCTGAGGTGTCTACTGTACATGGTCCATGTCTCAGCCATACAGGAGGGCGGGTATTACTACAGCCTTGTAGACCATGAGCTTGGTGGCAGATTTGAGGGCCTGGTCTTCAAACACTCTTTTCCTCAGGCGGCCGAAGGCTGCACTGGCGCACTGGAGGCGGTGTTGAATCTCGTCGTCAATGTCTGCTCTTGTTGATAAGAGGCTCCCGAGGTATGGGAAATGGTCCACGTTGTCCAGGGCCGCTCCGTGGATCTTGATGACTGGGGGGCAGTGCTGTGCGGCGAGGACAGGCTGATGGAGGACCTTTGTCTTACGGATGTTTAGTGCAAGGCCCATGCTTTCTTACGCCTCAGTAAATACGTTGACTATGACTTGGAGTTCAGCCTCTGTATGTGGACAGACACAGACGAGGAAATAGCATCATCCGATACATGTTGCAATCGACTCATAGTGGTCTCACCAGACTGTCCAGAAATTCTTGGTCAGCACGGTGCCTGAATATGCATGTCTACATCATTTTGGTTACAGACAACTTAAGAGAGGAATCACAATCTAAAATAGAGGAATTTTCAGTTTGCTTCATTGAATTAACACAAGCACATTAGAAAAGACCCACTGAAGCTCAACCCTCGACTACCTTAACGATTATAGCTATCAGCTATATTTTGTCCCGAATATTTTTACTTCTCTTCCCTATCCAACAGGTTATTCCCAACATTTGTTACTAGTTGAGTAAAGAAATTCTTCCTAATAAACTAGTTTTAAATTTACTTTCCATTACTTTAAATGTCTCACTTTTCTGGGTTATTTTGAAGTGTTTACATTATCTATAGTATTGAACATTTTGAACTTGATACATATTCATAGAATTGAATAAACTAAATAACCATTAAGAGAATGTTTATTTCAAAATAATGGGACAACTTTCAGCAGTAAAAAGGTTACATCAATTATATAATCTCTTCATAACATTCTAATTGTCCTTACTAGCTCCCAGTGTTGGTCAGAATCATAGAATCTTACAGCACAGGAGGCAGCCATTCGGCCCAACATGTCTGTGAAAGAGCTGTCCAATTTAGTCCCACACCTCAGCATTTCCCTCCATAACACTACAAAATAGTCCTCTTCAAGTACATATCCAAATGCCTCTCCCATTTTTGAAAAAGGGGTGTAACATTTGCAATTCTCCAGTCCTCTGGCACCACTCCCATATCCAAGGAGGATTGAAAGATTGTGATCATCAGAACATAAGAATTAGGAACAGGAGTAGGCCATCTAGCCCCTCGAGCCTGCTCCGCCATTCAATAAGATCATGGCTGATCTGGCCTTGGACTCAGCTCCACTTACCCGCCCTCTCCCCGTAACCCTTAATTCCCTTATTGGTTAAAAATCTATCTATCTGTGACTTGAATACATTCAATGAGCTAGCCTCAACTGCTTCCTTGGGCAGAGAATTCCACAGATTCACAACCCTCTGGGAAAGAAATTCCTTCTCAACTCGGTTTTAAATTGGCTCCCCCGTATTTTGAGGCTGTGCCCCCTCGTTCTAGTCTCCCCGACCAGTGGAAACAACCTCTCTGCCTCTATCTTGTCTATCCCTTTCATTATTTTACAAGTTTCTATAAGATCACCCCTCATCCTTCTGAACTCCAACGAGTAAAGACCCAGTCTACTCAATCTATCATCATAAGGTAACCCCCCTCATCTCCGGAATCAGCCTCGAGAATCGTCTCTGTACTCCCTCCAAAACCAGTATATCCTTCCTTAAGTAAGGTGACCAAAACTGCACGCAGTACTCCAGGTGCGGCCTTACCAATACCCTATACAGTTGCAGCAGGACCTTCCTGCTTTTGTACTCCATCCCTCTTGCAATGAAGGCCAACATTCCATTCGCCTTCCTGATTACCTGCTGCACCTGCAAACTAACTTTTTGGGATTCATGCACAAGGACCCCCAGGTCCCTCTGCACCGCAGCATGTTGTAATTTCTCCCCATTCAAATAATATTCCCTTTTACTGTTTTTTCTCCCAAGGTGGATGACCTCACACTTTCCGACATTGTATTCCATCTGCCAAACCTTAGCCCATTCGCTCAACCTATCCAAATCTCTTTGCAGCCTCTCTGTGTCCTCTACACAACCCGCTTTCCCACTAATCTTTGTGTCATCTGCAAATTTTGTTACACTACACTCTGACTCCTCTTCCAGGTCATCTATGTATATTGTAAACAGTTGTGGTCCCAGCACCGATCCCTGTGGCACACCACTAACCACCGATTTCCAACCAGTAAAGGCCCCATTTATCCCGACTCTCTGCTTTCTGTTCGCCAGCCAATTCTCTATCCATGCTAATAAATTTCCTCTGACTCCGCGTATCTCTATCTTCTGCAGTAACCTTTTGTGTGGCACCTTATTGAATGCCTTTTGGAAATCTAAATACGCCACATCCATCGGTACACCTCTATCCACCATGCTTGTTATATCCTCAAAGAATTCCAGTAAATTAGTTAAACATGATTTCCCCTTCATGAATCCATGCTGCGTCTGCTTGATTGCACTATTCCTATCTAGATGTCCCACTATTTCTTCCTTAATGATAGTTTCAAGCATTTTCCCCACTACAGATGTTAAACTAACCGGCCTATAGTTACCTGCCTTTTGTCTGCCCCCTTTTTTAAACAGAGGCTTTACATTAGCTGCTTTCCAATCCGCTGGTACCTCCCCAGAGTCCAGAGAATTTTGGTAGATTATAACGAATGCATCTACTATAACTTCCGCCATCTCTTTTAATACCCTGGGATGCATTTCATCAGGACCAGGGGACTTGTCTACCTTGAGTCCCATTAGCCTGTCCAGCACTACCCCCCTAGTGATAGTGATTGTCTCAAGGTCCTCCCTTCCCACATTCCCGTGACCAGCAATTTTTGGCATGGTTTTTGTGTCTTCCACTGTGAAGACCGAAGCAAAATAATTGTTTAAAGTCTCAGCCATTTCCACATTTCCCATTATTAAATCCTCCTTCTCATCTTCTAAGGGACCAACATTTACTTTAGTCACTCTTTTCCGTTATATATATCTGTAAAAGCTTTTACTATCTGTTTTTATGTTTTGCGCAAATTTACCTTCGAAATCTATCTTTCCTTTCTTTATTGCTTTTTTCGTCATTCTTTGCTGTTGTTTAAAATTTTCCCAATCCTCTAGTTTCCCACTAACCTTGGCCACCTTATACGCATTGGTCTTTGATTTGATACTCTCCTTTATTTCCTTGGTTATCCATGGCTGGTTATCCTTTCTCTTAACGCCCTTCTTTTTCACTGGAATATATTTTTGTTGCGCACTATGAAAGAGCTCCTTAAAAGTCCTCCACTGTTCCTCAATTGTGCCACCGTTTAGTCTGTGTTTCCAGTCTACTTTAGCCAACTCTGCCCTCATCCCACTGTAGTCCCGTTTGTTTAAGCATAGTACGCTCGTTTCTGACACAACTTCCTCACCCTCAATCTGTATTACAAATTCAACCATACTGTGATCACTCATTCCGAGAGGATCTTTTACTAGGAGATCGTTTATTTTTCCTGTCTCATTACACAGGACCAGATCTAAGATAGCTTGCTCCCTTGTAGGTTCTGTTACATACTGTTCTAAGAAACAATCCCGTGTGCATTCTATGAATTCCTCCTCCAGGCTACCCCGTGCGATTTGAGTTGACCAATCGATATGTAGGTTAAAATCCCCCATGACTACTGCCATTCCTTTTTCACATGCCTCCATTATTCCCTTGATTATTGCCCGTCCCACCGTGAAGTTATTATTTGGAGGCCTATAAACTACGCCCACCAGTGACTTTTTCCCCTTACTATCTCTAATCTCCACCCACAATGATTCAACATTTTGTTCATTAGAGCCAATATCGTCTCTCACAACTATCCTGATATCATCCTTTATTAACAGAGCTACCCCACCTCCTTTCCCTTCTTGTCTATCTTTCCGAATCGTCAGATACCCCTGTATGTTTAATTCCCAGTCTTGGCCACCCTGCAACCATGTTTCTGTAATGGTCACCAAATCATACCCATTTGTCATGATTTGTGCCGTCAACTCATTTACTTTATTTCGAATGCTGCGTGCATTTAGGTAGAGTGTTTTAATCCTAGTTTTTAAACCATGATTTTTAGTTTTGACCCCTCCTGCAGCCCCTTTATATTCAGTGGCCCTTTTTGTTTTTTGCCTTGGGTTTCTCTGCCCTCCACTTTTACTCATCTCCTTTCTGTCTTTTGCTTTTGTCTCCTTTTTGTTTCCCTCTGTCTCCCTGCATTGGTTCCCATCCCCCTACCATATTAGTTTAACTCCACCCCAACAGCACTAGCAAACACTCCCCCCTAGGACATTGGTTCCGGTCCTGCCCAGGTGCAGACCGTCTGGTTTGTACTGGTCCCACCTCCCCCAGAACCAGTTACAATGCCCCAGGAATTTGAATCCCTCCCTTTTGCACCACTCCTCAAGCCACGTATTCATCTGCGCTATCCTGCGATTCCTACTCTGACTAGCACGTGGCACTGGTAGCAATCCCGAGATTACTACTTTTGAGGTCCTACTTTTTAAATTTAGCTCCTAGCTCCTTAAATTCATCTCGTAGGACCTCATCCCTTTTTTTACCTATGTCGTTGGTACCAATGTGCACCACGACAACTGGCTGTTCTCCCTCCCTTTTTAGAATGTCCTGCACCCGCTCCGAGACATCCTTGACCCTTGCACCAGGGAGGCAACATAACATCCTGGAGTCTCGGTTGCGGCCGCAGAAACGCCTATCTATTCCCCTTACAATTGAATCCCCTATCACTGTTGCTCTCGCACTCTTTTTCCTGCCCTCCTGTGCAACAGAGCCAGCAACAGAGCTTCTGCCATCTCCACCCTCACTTTCTTCAGCATGTACCTCATCTGGACCGGGTGACTTGTTAACTTTGAGTGATGCCAACCTATCTAGCACCTCCTTTCTATCCATTTTTATCCTATACATAATCTCTACTCCGACATTTACTTCATCCTCTTCTTTTGTGAAGACAAATGCAAAATACTCATTCAGTACCTCAGTCATACCCCCGGTCTCTACAAGAATATTTCCCTTTTTTGTCCCCACCAATAATAAACGGAATGGGAAGAGTTGTCTGGGCTGCAAGGAGATTAAGCAAGTGGGAAATAGAAGTTTATGAAGCTGTTACAAAACCAGTGCAAACAGTTTAATAGGTCATTTCAAAGTGCTTGTATTATATCGGGGTGCAGGTGACTACAGATGCCTAGCCATCCTGGTCAGCTGCACTCCAGCCTGTAAGCAAATCCTGGTATTGGGAACTACTGGTATCGGAGACACACCAAAATTTGGGTCTCGGATTCTTCCATTGGGATATGGGCACGAGTTTTAGTTTCTTCAGTATGGAGAGCTGGTCTCGTGTATTTACTGTCTATGCTTCTCTGTATAAAGTAGATCCCAGCATGCCTACAGAGACCGGCTCCTCAGTCCAAGTGTAAAAGAGGGAGAGCGACTTATGGATGGTGTTCTCCCAAAACAAGTGTAAAAGTACCTTGATGGATCACACGTTAATGCGCTCAGGGACCTGATAAGGTAATTCACACTGAGGCAGGCTGCAAAAAGATTGCCACATGTTTGCAACTGACATTCAGATTGGAACATTATTTTAAATAAATCCCCTGAGAGTTACATAGAATACAAAATTGATTATTCTGTGCATTTTCTGAGATCTTGGAGCCTACTGCAATTCAAGGCAAAAATAATTTCTGCTGGAAGTACTACAGATATTAACATAGGGAGTGAAATTGGGCTCCTTTGCGCCTCCCGTTGGCGCCTCCGGGAAGGTAATAATGGGGAGCAAATGGTTTTGAGACCGGGCACAGTGAGATTAGCGACTCCCCCATAGTTGTACAAACTTCAGTACTGGTACGATGTCCAAAATTTGGAGTTCCGGAATTCGGGCCGATCCATGGCGGGTGTGTCTGGAAACTGAAAAATGTTCCGAAATCCGGCCTCCTCCCTTCCCTCGGCCACCCGACCCTCCCCCGGCCTCATCTCAGCTCGGTTTCTCCTCCCTGGCCTGACACCTCCCCACCCCCGATCAACTCCCTCCCCCTGGACGATGACACCTCCTCTCCCTCTCCCCCTCCCCCCCCTACCTTACTCGGCCCAAGCAAAGACATTCCAAAATCCGTAAATACCTGGAATCTGAGGTTTCCGGATTTTGGATGTCACACCTGTAATTCAAAATGCATTATCTGTTAAAATAAAATATGTTGCTAACTCATTTCTTCAGCATTCTCAATTTGTTTGATCAACCGGTGCAGTAGATGGAGGCATCATATGAAGCTATTAGGCATTCATACATTATCAGCAGTAATTTCTGGCCTACTACGCTCTTTTAATCTCTGGACCACACAAGTCTGGGCCTTTGCTGTCCCGGGAGCTCCACCTCACTCAACACTGCACCCCCACCCTGCTGACCTGCTGCTGCTTCCCACCCGAAATGTTGAGCAACTGACGAGCGATATTCAAATGAGTTCTGATAGTTAAAATCTGCCGTGCCTCCAACGAAGACTCCCGCACGGATTTGCCATCCACTTCCACCGTGAGTTAAAGTCGGACCTTAATTATTAAAAATTCATAATAAGTGTACCTGTACTATTGGACAGGCAACACAAACTCTGCAGTCTGTTTTAAAACTAAGACAACAAGCTACTAATCCTGGACGACCATCCTGAATTGTGCCATGAAGCAAGTATATTTTATGCCGAAAGGATATATTTATTGGAATTAGTCTGATACCATCTCATTCCTGTCTCGTTATTGTGACTACACAGATGGACTAAAGTGTGTAAATGAGTAAGAAACCCATTAGTCTGTTCCCCTTAATTAACTGTACTGGCTCGGCGACCAGAACTATTTCAGCACTATAGTAACAGCTCATTCTAGTTTTCTGTGATGCCAGTAAAAAGTATGGTGCTTTTGGTTATCTGTGCTTCTTTCTGAATAGAATGGAATCTGCTACTTATCACAGGCAAGTAAGCAGCAAGTTTCAGATATTAATGGAATACTCAAGACTCCCAAAAATTGAATCTTCCAAAATTGCACAAAGATTTTCCAATGTGAAAAATGTATTATTTTGTATTTCAGGTCACAAACAGCTCTCCCATCATCAGGGAAGCCTCCTCCTGCGTTCAGTTACAGAACATTCTGATGCTCTATATTTACACAGGATGTTAGAGCTGTACGAGGCATCTGAATCCATACACCTGAAATGACTTCAATACATGGTGCTCATAGTCAGCTGTCCTTTCACACTTTGCACCAGCTGAGCCAATCCTTACACATTAATTTATTTTTGCATCAATGAAGAGAAAGCATTTTTACATTTCACACATTGTGAGCACTGCAAAAAGAATGCCCGTTGGAAAGATATTATAGTCCCATTTTAATACTGTATTAAGTCAGTACACAAGCTGAGGAAGGATGAATGCTTTCCAGTACTGTGATGTCTTTACAGCTCTGCAGGGCTCAAAAGAATCTGGCGGCACCAATAATCTAATAATTCCAATTATCCCAATACGCGAGATAGCCATATAAATGAAAAATAAAAACAAGCCATTTTACTGCATTGAATTTTTCTCTTTTAATCATAATTCCTTTTATGTCATTTCAATTATGCTTCTTCCCTTTAAAAAAAATGTATTGATGCTATAACCGACTTACATGAAAATGTCTCAGAGTGCTAAGAAAGATTGGGGCAGTTTAACATTTGATACAAAATGGGCAAATCACACCTGCCTCCTGCCTGTTGTTGCCATGGAGAGGCTCAGGCCTCATTTGCATCCATCCAACAAGATGTGCATGCCAAACCAGTGCTCCGATGAGCTGGCCCATTGCGGAGGGCAGGAAATCGGCTTGCTCCTCCAGGCCCCACAATAGGATGAGAATGATTTAGGGCCATTGGACCTCAAAATATAATCTGGGTCCTATGTACTTCATAGGACTGTTATTTGCATATTAAAAGTAACCTCTGACCAAAACAAGCAAGCACTCTAGCTGCCGATCTAATTGCCCCAACCGAGATGGCAGCAGGAGCGCCAGTGCAAATGCGGCGGTAAGTGGCCTGATTCCATTTTCGGGCCATTACCATCTTGTTTACGCAGGATGGTTACAGTTAAAATCAACACCATTATTTCTGTGACACTCCAAAAAAAACAAATTAAACAGGAGATATTAGGGCAGGGAGCATAGGATCAATCTTTAAGTATTTTCCGCAATACTCTAACCGGGCTGAATCATTAAGGGATGGGGTAGACTGGTTCATAATAACACTTCAGTAAAATAATTTTTCTTAAATTTTACACTGAGATTTTAAAAAGAAGAAATGACTAAAAATGAAAGAAAAAGGAATTCTAATAAAAACAGATTTGTATTGAAAACTGGAAGAGCTAAAATGACTGAACCAGCGACTTGAGTAAACATTTGGGGGGTTATTTTGGCCAAAGGGTAAAAACAGGCGCTAAATGGGTGCTGCGCTAATAAGAAACACCTATTTGAAAGTGAGGATTTAGCGCACAATTTTCGGGCTAATTGATGATCACCATGATTTAAATGTGCCTGCAGGCAGTGAAACTGACAACTGCAGGTTTAGCACTCAAGTGCTGAGTAGGTGCAATTTTCCTGGAGCTGTATATGTAGCCTGCACTCACCCACTTCCACTGAAGGTGTGGAGCGCGCTGGCTGGGAGAGAAGCCAACATGGAAGGGTGTCTCAAGGACCTAAAGAGAGGGCACCCAGGTTCTTCGATGTGGCACTGGAGGTCCTGGTGGAGGTGGTACAGAGGAGGGATGCCTTCCACCCGCAGCGGGAGGAGGAGGAGAAAGAGGCAACAGAGGCAACTAATGCAGCGCATGTGGGAGATCATCGCCGGGGACGTTACAGTAAGGGGCCCTGGCCCCAGAACATGGCTCCAGTGCCGCAAGAAATGGAATGGCTTGACACGAGTGGGCAAGGTTTGTGAGATCTCACAAACACACTTCTCAATAACTGCACCACCATCAACACATTTCATCCACCATCGAACTGTACACTGACATTCACACACTCCACACTATTGCATCTTTCACAAGCACTACTCACATCTCAGACACAGCTCACAGCTCTTCAACTACGTGAGGCATCAATCACCACTCTCTCTCTTCCAGGAAAAAATAGCAGATAACAGGCGGCAGCAGGACCTGACCAGGGGAGGGCAACTGCCTATGCATGACATCACTCCCCTTGAGGAGGCAGTGCTGGCTGTAATGGGGAGGGGAATGGGAGACGCCATGGCTAGAGGCAGAGCAAGGGACATATTGCCTAGAGGTATGTGGCTATTCCAGCTTCCTTACAGATGCACAACTATTCCTGATCCCTAATTCCCCCCAAAGATATCTTCACTCCCAAACTTCACATGGTTTCATCACATACATCCTCCTATAGTGGCCACACGCGCTGCACCCTAACCCTTCCAGCACCATCATTGCAGGCTCCCAGGAGCAAGATCCACCTTGCCCCGGAGGAGGAGCAAGTTCAAGATCACCAACAGCCACCTTGCCCCCCGGTGGAGGAGAGCAAAGAAGAATGCACTGTGTCAATGGCTACCACTGTCGCAGGCACCAACACAGAGACCAGCACCATGCGTAACTTAGGCTAGCTTAGAAGATGGATCCTCACAGTGGAACGCACCGGGCATTAGTAGGCAGCAGCCACGCAGGGTGGAAGGGTCATCAAAGGTGCCTTTCTGGGGGCAAGGTCACATTCTAGTTCTGCTGTAGAGGAGTCAGTTGAGGACCTTGCAGGGTCAAGATGCAGAAGGCGGCTGATGGGTGCGACAAACCAACTTCTTTGTGCAATGGAGAGCCTCCCTGAAAGCTTCCAGGTCGTAGCTGGGGGGGGATGGAGGAGTCCACCTCCACCTTGGTCTGTTGCTTGGCGCAGAGTCTGGAACCCATCCTCTCCAGCGTGCAGAGTCTGGTCAATTTCAGCCAGCGACCTGTACACCCAGACATCATGCAGTGTCTGATGACTAAGGTCGCAGCTTCCAATGCAGTCATTACAGCTTGCATGGAACGACAAAGTGCTGCAACAGAAGTCCAAGCAGCTCCCATTGTACTACTTGCGGCTTCCATGGAACGGCAAACTGCTGCAATGGAAAATCAGGCAGCTGCTATGGTGACTCTGGGCTTCTCGGTTGAAATGGTCTTGCAGAGTGTCTCTGATGGCCAGAGATCTGTCCTCGATCAGATCACTAGGCGGGCTGAACAGAGGCTCCGAGGTAGAGGCGTGGGAATCATGGAGCAGGAACCGACTGGCCTCTCTCTGGATGCCACATTGCTGCTCGCCCTTTGCCCCCACCACTTCACCACTGCCTTTGCTGTTGCCTGTCAGCCCACATGAAGCTCATGTCGAGATGGTGCAATTGGAAGCGAGGCCATTATGGCCCACAGCCTCTTAAGGGCATCCAGGAGGACATCTGACATGCCTTCTTCAGAATCTCAGCAGTCATCCATCTTGCCTGCTGCTGCCACTGGGGTTGCATTTCATAGAAGCACTAGATTACGCAAGAGCACTTACAGATAGCCATTAAGGGTAAGCACTCGGGTGAAGAGTTTAATATTTGTAAGTGCGGTTGGTTGCATCATGTTTACATTGTTTTTGATTTATATAAAGAGTGAAGATGGTAATTGGGTAGTTGTGGAATCTGTGGTCTTTATTTTGATCTTCATGTGGAAGGGGTTGAAAGGATTGAGTGCAGATGATGGGACTGACTGATAGATCCTAAGTCGTGGAAGGTACATCATGTGGCAACAGTGTTCGAGTCAGATGGTGGAGCACGTCTCAAAAGCACTCATCAATTTGATGGCTGCGAGAGTCCGCCCCAGATGCGGGACATTCTACCTGGAAGCCTCTAGTGTTCTCCCTCCTCCTCCTCCTCCTCTTGTGGCTCCTCAGCTTGACCCTCTGGAAAAATTGCTGATTTAACAGCCGAGTACTGCAGGACACCTCCTGACCGGTCAAGGCACCTGAATCTCTGCTTCAGGACCCCAATGGTCTGCTCAATGTTATTCCTGGTGGATGAGCGGCTCTCATTGTACAAGTGCTCAGCTGGTGTCTGTGGGTGTCTCAGGGGAGTCGTGAGCCATGGCATCAGAGGGTATCCCTCGTCACCTAGTAGCCAATCATGCACATTGTGATGGGGCTCAAAGATCTGTGGGACGGATAAGACTGCTATTATAAACGCATCATGGCAGCTCGCTGGAGAGCAGGCATTCACTGCATGATGCGCTGCCAGTGGTCAGAGACAAGCTGCACATTGAGGGAATGGAATTACTTCATGTTCCTGAACACATCCGAGTTTAAATGAGGGGCTTGCATAGCCATGTGTGCAGTTAATGGCTCCCTGGACCATGGGGAATCCCACAATATTGTTGAATCCTAGAGCTCTCTGCCTCTGGTCTTCTCTGGCAATAGGGAATGATATGTAACCATTCCTCAGAGCTTATCGACCCGCAGAGACCTCCCTTATGTAGGAGAGCACACAGGATTGTGTTATGTGATTTATATCACCGTGGCAACCTGGAAGGTTCCAGTAGAATAAAAATTAAGTCCTACTGTGACCTTGACGGTCACAGGCAATGTAGACCTGGATGTGCTGCGACGTCTGGGTCTTCGTTCAATGGGGCCATAGATTTCTGAAGAGCTCCTTGGTAAAGTGCAGCCTCCTCATGCACTGATCTTGGTGTACATGAATGTAGGAGTAGTGCTCTCTCAATACCCTGGGTGGATAGGGCCTCCTGCTGAGAGCCTTCCTCGCTCTCCTGCAGCAGCTGGTGCTGCTCTGCCTGTCCTCCTCCAATTTCTCATCTAAAGTAAGGGGAGCCCCTCGCAAGATACTCATGACTAAGCACTCCCTTTCTCCTGTCCAATAAGGTAGAGTAGCACAGCACTCAGTCGTTTTAGGTGAGGTCCTGAGAGAATTTCCGGGAAAAATGTTGATAGAGTGTTAAAGTCTTGACAAAGTGCCCCAGAAAGTCTCCCGATGTGTCTCAAAAGTCCTCTCGAAACACAGTGTAGTCGGTTGATCTTCAGCAGTAAATGAACACTGAAGGCTGAGCATGGCTTTAAGTTGCGCTCATAATCTTCAGCAACAACTGTTTTACTCCAGATACTGTTGGAGGTCGTTAAATAAAGCGTTGCCCACCAAAATGCTGTGCAGCTTCTTTAATAAGCACTGACAGGCAATTTAATTGTCAATCATTCCCTTAATGATCCTCCAGGCAACTGTTCCTAGCGTGCAACTCCTATCAAGATGGTGTCTTGCGCTAATCGTGGCTAAACAGCCTTAAGACCCCATCTTGGTTGCCTCGGAGGCTCTTTGGCACCAAAGTATCCAGGGAAACTTGCCCCCTTAAACTATGGATTAATGTTTGAAATTAACAGAAGCACACAAATACCATTACTATAACAATCAGATAATTAATTCTAAATCTTCTGCTCACTGCTCTCTTTTGCACATGTCATTGTGTTTGTTTTGAAGGATGTTTTAATCATTTTTAAATAATTATTTTTCAGCTCCTACTGAGTAGTTGGCACATTTCTAAAACATGTAAACATCATGAGTACACACTACGTCAGGGATTGCATCACGGAACAGCTTTAGTAGCACAAGTAAACTCGGGGAAACATGTTTAAAGGCGTGCAGGTGCCTAGAAACGTTTCTACGCAAGCTTCCTCATTGAGAACAAATTCCTACACCGTACCAGTGTTGCTAATGGCGAGGGAATTCACCTTCATAATTATTTTTTTACTTGATACTACACTAGTCAAAATTATTAGCCAACAGGTAGAAAACATTAAGCTTGTCCCAAAGCAAAAATCACGTATCATATACTTTCTGCTCTGCAGGAAGGTTTAATTAATTTCTTCAGGCACTAATGCACAGGAAGTGTCTGCAACGGTAACTGACTAATCTGCAAATGACCACTGACCCCAAAATTAAATTGGAAATGTGATTGGTACAGAAACTTCAGATAAGCATTGATCAGCAACAGAGGAAGTTGACAGATTAGTCAGTACAGTCCAGAGGTGGATTAGATTTTTATTTTATCAAAAATGTCACCGTGCTAGCAAGCTAATTTTACACAAGTATCACTATCTCATTGACATGGATTTGCATTGTGACCTTCAGGTTGTCACGATAAATTGTAATATTCCTATTTCATGTCACAATTATAACACTCATCAATGCTAAATACTTCATGGTCTCCCCAGATTAACTTTGCAAGAGTAATTTTCCTAATACTTAGTGGAATATGTAGTACACTGAATGATTTTAATCACTCCACCATTAGCCATGCCATCAGCTGTCTAGACCCTATGCTCTAGAATTTCCTCCCTAAACCTCTCTGTTTCTCTCTCCTCCTTTAAGTCGCTCCTTAAAACCTACCTCTGTGACCAAGTCACCTGTCCCAATATATCCTTATGTGGCTCGTGGTCAAATTCTGTATGATAACGCTCTGTGAAACGCCTTGGGACATTGTACTACGTTAAAGATGCTATATAAATGCAAGTTGTTGTTCATGGTCCGAGATTTTCAATCTGCAATAAACCAAAAGCTGGAAAAAATAAGAAAGGAGAATTCACTTCTACTGCGTTTACAAATCTGTATATATGGGCTTTCCTTAACCAACGTGATGTCCATTCTCTATCCTTCATTCCTACCATTTTGTTCATCATCTTCCTCATTCAGCAGGAAGGCCATGTGATAATTTCTGATATTCTGCGGGTAGCGTTTCTCCAGTTCACACACCGGGGGGTAGTGGGTAACAAACAGTGTCAGCGATTTCACCTGAAAGCAAAATTATAATACATTATTACAATATATTTCAACAATCAGCACCACTGAACTCCACAATCCATCAACATACAATCCCATTAGAAATAATAGGAAAGCTCAACAATCCCCAAGAAAAGTGAAACAGAAATAGTGACCAGCTCTCTTGGTGTTAGCAAAACATAAGCCTGTGGTTAATACTGCTATTAAAAAGGAGAGGAAAATTCAACAAAAACTCATTAACATTGATACGATAACACTGATCACAGCAATTGCCAATAATGCTTTATCACCTGTGGAGAAGGTGGGGGGGGGGGAAGGAAGAGAACCGGAGTGACCCTTTCAATTCATGAAGGCAACAACTTATCATATTGATGAAGATAAGCAGAAGCCCTAGTGTGGTCAGCCATTATTTTGGAAACTGTGGCCAATAATGAAATAATATAGCTTTAAAAAAGTGATAACACAAGTGCAAGATATCACATAGGTCATAAAGATTCTATTCAAAGGCTTTTTTACGCAAATTAAATAATATAATCTGCAAAATACGCAGCGCCATTGGTACTAGCAGAAGTGAGGTGGGGTGAGACTTTTGTTCACTGCTGTAACTCACTAATAGCACCCCAGCCCCCCAAAGCCCAGCAATGTGCTCATTTGAATACTCAAGAGTGGGTACGTGTACCTGGAGATGGAATTGTGAAGACATGCTACCACCCTAAAAGAGGTTTTAATTTTCACGTAGACTGGGAGGAGCAGAGCAACTCAAGTAGTGAAGACAACAATTTCCTAGAATGTATTTGCGACATTGTCCGGAAGCAATGGGGTGAAATTTGACTTCAGCAATAGCAAATCGGATGCCCATTTTCTTTTAATAAAATTGGCCGAGTTGGAAAACGAGCTGCCAAGTCGCTGTTGCCTGTTTTGCATTATCGCCGAAGTCAAGTTTCACCCCCAATATATTTTAGAACCAACAAGGGAACAGGCAATACTAAATTTAACAATGTGTAATGAGCCAGAATTAGTTAACATTCCGATGATAAGGGAACATCTTGTCAATAGTGACCCTTACTGAATTTGGTATTAGATTTGAGGGAGAAGATTCACAAACCAAGATTTTAAATTTAAACAAGGCAATCTTCAAAGGAATGAGAAATGAATTAACCACAATAAACTGAGCTGAAATGTTAATAGGAACATAGAGCCACTCGACTATGTTCCGTCATTCAATGAAATCATGGCTGATCTGTATCTTCACTCCATCCACCTACCTTGGACCTTACACAAAGTAATTATTCAACAAGTCTGCCATTTCCTTATATTCATTTGCAATATTACCTCTTGGAGTAATATTCTCCCTTGCAAATGGGTTTAAAAGGGTGAACATTACCCTCGATGACTCTTTATCTTCTAATATAATTGTTAAACTTCTTGTGTTAATCTCGATATCCCTTGCAAGTTTCTTTTCATGTACCCTTTTTGCAGTAATTGTGGGGGCGATTTTCCTCAGATACTTCAGGTGCTAAAGAGCCTCCGAGGTGGCCATGATGGGGGCTTAAGCTGCAACGCTTTTCTGTGTTACTCTACCTTAACGGACACCTTTATGAGTCACCAGGAAAGGGCAATGCTTGGTCCTGGCCATCCTGCTGGGGATCCTCATTCGTCTGCAGGAGGAGTAGGAGGAGATGAAGAAGTCAGGCAGAACAGCACCAGCAGGAGAGAGAGACAAGAGGGGGAGGTGGACTCATTCCCCCCTGCAGGCACAGGACATTCCTCCTCCTCTGGACCTTCTCCGGACCTTCTCCATCAGGACCTTCAGTGCCGCATCCAACAACCTGTGCTCCCTCTCACTCAGTCGCTGAGCCATCCTGAAATGTGCCGTCATGCTTCAGCCAGCCCATTCCACACCTTCAGGGGAATTGGGTGTGTGCAGCCCACATATACTGCTTCACCAAAATTGCTACGAATCAGCGCTGCTAAACCTGCGGGTGTCTGTTTTAGCGCCTCCAGGCTATTTCAAATTATGGTAATGTGAAATTAGGCCCAAAATTGCACGCTAAAACCAGACGTTCAGACAGGCATTTCTTATTAGCATAACACCTGTTTTCACCCTTTCTCCAAATTAACAGCCACTAACTTTTTTGTCTTCCTTTGTTCTTTACATCTCTCCCAGTTCCTTGGATCAACACTATTCTTTGCACTTTTGTACATTCTTTCCTTTATTTTTAGATTATCTCGCACCTGTTTTATTTGGTAAGTAGAGCTCTTTCCCTTATTGGAAATTTATCAAGCTAAATTATTTTTTGAACAATTCCCACTGTAGACAACTCCCAATACAGTTTTAATTCCTCTCTTATTGCTCAATTTTAACAATAGAGTCTCTGTTATATGCTTTCGCTTACCTATATCCTCTCTTATTAAAGCTGTAATATTATCTTCAATCCATAAAACCATCTCTCCTCCTCTTCCAGTTTACTTACACTTTCTAAAGACCTTATAATTTGGAATATTTAACTCCCAATCATGATCAGCTTGCAGCAATGTCTCTGTAATGGCCACCATTTCATACCCTCCAAGTTGTATTTGAGACTCGAATTCACTCAATTTATTTCTTAGACTGTGTTTTAGCATATTAAACTCTTATTTGGGCAGCCCTGAAGCAGCCTTTCTCACACTGTTTAATGGATAACGCTACAAACAGTGGGGAGTGTTTGCTACGAGATAAAACCAGTATCTGTCCATAAAAAGGCAAAAGCGTCACCTGTGTCATTAAGCAATGATGGTCAACCAATGAGGTAAGAGACATTATCAAGCTAAAAAAAAATAAGGCTGATACAAATACAAATAAAAGGTGTAAATCCTGCAGACTGGGAGAGCTATAAGAAACAATGCAATACAAAGAAAGTTATAAGAGGTGCACAAAGGGAATATAAAAACTAAATATATTAAAAGAGAGTGCTAATGGGGAATGTGCTCATGAAAGGTAGATGCAGGTGAGACGATACTGGAAAATACAAGATGGCAGAATTGTTAAATAAGTATGTTTGCACAGTGGAGGAAGAGTTTAAAATACCAGCAGTACAATGGAAATTAAAAATAAATCAAGGAGAACAACTTAGTGGCTTTACTATGAGCAACAAAATGGTAATGGAGAAAATAATGGGATTTGAGACACAGATTTCCAGGACCCGATGGTTTCCACTCCAGATTATTAAAAGAAATAAGTGAGGAAATAACAGATGTGATGGTATATATGCTCTTGTACATAATTTACACAAATGACAACAGTCGCACATATCTTCATGTACAGCAGGAAGAAAACATTGAATAAATGTAACTAGGTTGAGCCTCGGATCAATGGCAGCATCTTTGCTTCTGAGTCAGAAGGTCATGGGTTCATGCCCTACTCCACTGACTTGAGCACCTAATCTAAAACTTCAATTTAGTACTGAGGGAGTGCTGCACTATCAGATGTGCTATCTTTCAAATGAGATGTAAAAAACGAGGCCCAGTCTGTTCTCACAGGTAGACATAAAAGACCCCCTGACACTATTCAAAGAAGAGCTAGGGAATTCTCTCCAGTGTTCTGGCCAACATTTATCCCTCAACCAACATGACTAAAACAGATTATCTAGTCATGTATTTCATTGCTGTTTATGGAACTTTGTGTGTGTAAATTAGCTGCCATGTTTCCTTACATTACAAGTGATTACACTTCAAATGTACTTAATTGGCTATGAAGCTCTTTCGGGGTGACCGGAGGTTGTGAAAGGCATGGTATAAATGCAAGTTCTTTCTTGATTTCCTCAGCTGTATAGATTACTGCTGCCCAGCTATACAGCTGAGGAAATCAGCTTAGAATGGGTCCTAGGCCTGGATTGGTAATGTACTTGCAGCTACTGTAGTAATCATTCTTTTGTTTGTGGATCATTTTCACACCATTGCTGTGTCACAGCTCTGGATATTAGAAGTGAAACATTAAAATCATTTAAATAGAAAATCATTCTTCAGTTTGAATGTAGTTGTATTTAAGAGCATTACAGTACAGCAAACATCTACACGGATCTGAAATTACAACATGTATCAGGATCTACGATTGGCGAGGTTGAAGCTGTCAACATTTTTACAAACACTTGCTCTCAATGGTGTCAACGTAAGGTTGCACTTTATATTATTTAAACTGAGATTATGCAGTAAAATATGCTGCCTGATATCTTGCAATGCAGATTTCCATCAGTGAACAGCAGTGTGTGAGAGGGAATCACTTAAATCTCATTGGCCAGGCAACCTTAAGACCCTGGGAAAAAATGGGGGTTGCTGTCACTTGTACTGTCTTCTGGATTCCTCCCTAAAGAGATTGAAGGGCATGGGAGTGGGGCAAGGATCCAACTTATTTTCACAAATACTATATAAATATTTGCCATAAATAAAATTTAAATATTTACAAAACATTATAGACAATCACTAAATTTCCTAAGGATTACAAAGTTAAAATTTTCATATGAAATGCAGTTTAATTAAGGAAACAGAACCTTGCTCTGACTCAGCTATTCTGGTACAGGTATTAAACAACAAATTTGATGCCACATCAAAAGTGAACTTGCTGATGTCTAGTCCACTTATTTTATGGATTCTGATTCCAGATTTGTTTTGTTCCGAAACAGCAAAGGGAAATTTCAGAAATTTAAGCTGGCTATACTAAACTACAGAGAATATTACATTTTAACCAAGTATTTATGAATTAACATTGCCTTATTGTTCAATCATTGTGCAAAGCATCCAACACTTTCACTTAAAGGGGAGGGACATTGCGAGTCCTAGTGAGGCCTCTTTGGCGCCCACTAGGCCACCAGGGAGAGGTTCAGCCAGAGAGAGGGAGAGGTTCAGCCAGAGAGAGAGCGAGGTGCCGATCGGAAGGCTTCTGAAGACTGCAATGAGGGCGGGGGGGGTGGGGAAGAGAGAGAAGCGGAGAAGTCTCAAGACTGCAATTAGTTGGGGGGGGGCCACAATGTGTGGTCCTTCTATACAGAACTTGGGGAGAGAGCACTGCGAACCTGTCATGCCTGCTTTCCTGCTGTTTTGAGCTTCGTTCAAAGGTTAAATTTAAGTATGGGGGCAATACTGACAATGCCTTCTGCATCGTGTCTACGTAGGAGACAATTGCTTCGACTTCATCGCATCAGGAACATCAGAGCCCATAGGGTGCTGGGCAGGAGGCCTTACCCATCTCGGGTATATCGAGTCAGGTGTCCATACCTGCACCTGAGTGATGCAGACTGTGTTAGAAGGCTGCTTTTCCGCAAAGAAGTTGTAACTGAGATCTGTGAGTTGGTCAATGCAGACCTGCAACCTAGAAACATCAGGAGGACTGCTTTGTCAGTTGAAGTGAAGGTTACAGCTGCACGTTCATTCTATGCCTCCAGCTCGTTTCAAGCTACAACTGGGGATGTGTGCGCCATCTCTCAACATGCAACACATGTCTGCATTTGCCATGTGACGGCTGTATGCGCGGAGGAATGACTTCATAAAGTTCCCCATGACCGCCCAAGCAATCCATGACAGGGCTGTGGGCTTCTCCAGGATTGCTGACTTCCCAAAGTTACAGGGCTGCATTGATTGTACCCACATCGCCTTGCGAGCACCTTTGAAGGATTCCGAGATGTACAGGAACAGGAAAGGCTTCCACTCCATTAATGTATAGCTTGTGTGTGACGACATGCATCATATCATGTCAGTTGATGCAAGATACCCTGGGAGTAGCCATGATGCGTTCATCCTATGTGACAGCGTTATATCTGCCATGTTTCAGCAGCAGCCAGAAGAGCAGAGCTGGCTACTGGGAGACAAAGGGTACGGCCTCACCACTTGGCTCATGATGCCCCTGCGCGTAACCCAGACGAAGCTGACCATCAATACAACATGTCGCACATTGCGGCATGCTGCATCATAGAGAGGACCAGCGTTTCCAATGACTGGACCATTCCGGAGGCCACTTGCTACACTCCCCTGAGATTGTCGGTCAGTTCACCGTTGTGTGCTGCATGCTACATAACTTAGCCATCATGAGGTAGTAGCATCTGGTAGTGGAAGACCCACCTGAGGTGAGAGTGGCTGATGATAATGATGTGGAAGATGCAGATGATGAGCAGGAGGAGGAAGCCATACAAGTGCCTGAGGCCGGAGCACGACTGCGAAGGAGGGTGGGCCATTGTGCTCCTTTAACGATTGCTCGAGCCTTGCGCCAGCAGCTCATCTGTGAATGCTTTACTGATGCCTGAAGGCTCAGCGACAATTATTCCACATGGACCATGTTTACTGTTTGGAGCTGTTCCGTAATGTTGTGTTGTGTTAATAGAACATGATTCAATTTTAATGTAAAATATATTTTATTCAAAAGTTTAACAGTTCTTTTGTACTTAACTTAAATAAAATTAATCTTGTATCAAACTTTACTTTAGGATCACTCTTTAAGATCACTTACAAGCTTTTAAACTTGTAAATTTACATAATTTACAAAAAACTTTTAATTTGAGAACAGTTACAACAGAAAGGGGCCGATTTTCAGCACCTCACCGCCCACTCCTGCCAATCCGCCCAGTGCCACTTCCAGGAGCGGGCGGGAGTGGGGAGCCACCCGCTGATGTCAGCGGATAGCTGAGTGGCGCAATTGACCTCCCGCCCGCCGAGCTCCCAGATTCCTGTGGGTGGGAGTCGGCGACAGAACGGGGAAAATCCTGAAAAAAAGTAAACATTTAAAAAAAAAAAAATTTCAACAGCGACTTACCTGAAGGTCTTCGGCTAGTTTTGTATTTTGTATTTTTTATTTTTATTTTTCAGGTCTTCGACCCTCCGTGGGCCCGACTCCATCCTCGGCGGCACTTGGGCGGCAAGCCCCTCTGCCACCGAGAATGCAAACTCCCGCCCGCTGACGCCCAGCTTGGCGGCATACATCTTCCATTTGCCACCCGACGACCTTCTTCATGAATATTCCGCCCAAAGTACCATCCGGTACCTTGGCAGCCATTGGCGGCACTTTGGGCGGCTGGAAGCCTTGCTAAAAATTGGCCCCTAACAATAACAAACACAACAGCAGCAGCAAAGAAAGGCTGCATCCACCCATCTCTCCGCCACCTTATTCTAAAACCGCCCACTGCGCTTAGTCTTGGTGACTCCACCATCCCTGCCCGCAGGCGGTGGCGCAGTGTTTCTGGGCTTGGTACCAAGCTTATTCTTTCTAAGGTCTTGGGTACTGCGCACCTCTTAAGATTGGGGTTGGGGCAGTCGGCCATGTGGAGGGGCCAGGCGGCAAGTTGGAGGGCCCGGTTTTGGGCTCTTCAGAGGCCGGTGTGGGGATTGGAGTGGGAGTGACAGTTGATTCGGTCAATGGGCGTGGGGTCTGGGCGTGTTCCCTTATTGCAGCAGCTAACTCCAACATGCCGTACCTCATGCGCCCTGACAGTGTCTCAACGACCTGCAACATTTCCTTCCTGATGGTCACTGACAACGCATCAGCTACCTCTGACATTCCCTCCCTCATGGCTACTATTCCTACACTGATGGTCCCAGACATCGTTCCCATTTCTCGTGTCATTGCTGTTACTTCACCCGACAGTCTCATTAACTCATCATCCACTCCACTGATGGCGTCCAGGAGTGATCGGGTAAGGTCAATGCTCTCCGCACTCAATGACATCATCTGAACCAAATCTGTTAGATCCTGCACCTCAGGAGAGTGCAGTCGAGCTCTCTTTCCCCTCCTCCCCACGGGAGTGCCTTGCTGCACCCAACCACTGGGACCCGCAACCTCGGAAGGTGGGAAGCCATGGAATGTCCCACCAACACTCAAACCACGAGTCACGGAAGGGGCTGTCATCGCAACGAGCGGCACCTCCTCCAAAGTCAGTAAAACAGTGGGAGCTTCATCCAGCTCCATCCCCTTCTCCTTCCCCTCACCCCCATATCCTTGGTCTGGAGGGTGGGACTGGAAGATATACTCCTCTTCAGGCTCGTCCGTGTCTGAATCTTCTTCTGCATTGTCAGTGTTGGCCTTAAGTTCTGCAAAATATAACAGAACAGTCAAATGGTTAGCAGCAGAGGGGGCAGGGTGATGGCATGAGTAGGCTCACACATCGCAGGCCAGGCAGTAGGCCGATTTGAAGGACCACGATGAATTATCAGGACTTACCCTCTCCCTCGAGTGTGGGCCCAGCTTGTGCAGTGGTGGTTGCTTTCCTCCTGGCAGGACCCATCAAAGCAACGACCCTGTCTTCCAAGGGTGTCAGTGGCTGCAGATTTTCCGGGCCTCTTCCTGTTCAAGTTCTTTCTCTTTTATTATGTGCCACCTTCCTCTGCAAAGCTGAAAATGAAAAAGGGCGTATTTCTGCTGGGTGGGACATACAGATGGTCACATTTACAATTGCAATTCCATTGGATAAATGAAAATATTACTTACACTAACTACTTGACCAAGGTCCTGCCACTTCTTTTTACACTGGCCTCCAGATCTCGTGCTGGTCACCATTGCACAGTAATCTTCTGCAACTTGGTTCCAGCGTTTCTTCATTTCTTTGGGTGGAACTTTTGTGTGACCCCTGCTGGTGTCCAGCACCTGCCATCTGGTCTCAATCACAGTAACTAGTGACAAATGAGCTCCCCATATGCAGACAGTAATTACCAAGAGCTCCTCACAATTAGCTTGGGGAGCAGGACACTCACCATGTAATACGTGGACACGCCATCCTCACTGAACACTGGTTCTGCTTGTACATCGTAATGAGTGTTACTGGGAATTTTCGGCCACATATCGTGCCTTCCACCATCCAACCGAGAAAAGATGAGGTAGCATGCACGTAAAAGAAAGAATGAATTTGCATTTGTACAGCGTCTTTCACAACCTTAGGACGTCCCAAAGTGCTCTGCACCCAATGAAGTGTAGTCACTGTTGTAATGTAGGAAAACCTAGATTGTTTTAGATGAATAACAAGCCCATTTCTTTGGTGCTTGAACATCATGGGCTGTGAGGTGTTTTGGGGCATCCTGAGGGTGTGAAAGGTGTCATAAATGCAAGTTCTTTCTTCTTTCCTTCTTTGTATGTATGCACACATTTGGGGGTTCCTAAGTCTTGGCTCTTACCAACCTGCACACCTAAATTCTCTGGACTTGTGTAAATGGGATGTATCCCTACGGGCACCACATATCAAGCAAACAGAAACATTATCGTCTCAGTAGTTTGGTTTGGAGAATCTAAAGCTTGGTGCTGGGTTTCAGCTATAAGTGCCAGACATCTGGCTGACTAAAATCATGTACAAGTCATTCTGTAAAAAGACTGCGGCCCAATCCTTCTGACTAAGTGCCATTAACTCAAGTGCTGCTTTTCTTTCCCTTTGGCACATAACAAGAATAATAAGGTTTAAATTGTACACAACCAATGAATAACTTCTATTTTAGCAGATCACAGCTGTGGATGGACTAGTAGATGATAAGTAATGTTTTTGGGGTAGCTCAGGGATTAATCAGAGATTGCAGAACATGAAATGAGCATTGTCCTTTGATTATTCTATTCAATAATCGTATTTCTTTGAAGCCACCAATTGAGCAAAATTATTTTGCAAGTCAAACTACATATTCTCTTTCGCCCCCCCAACCCCTCTAATTTTCTATCCTCCTCCGTCAAAGCTCCTGACTCTTATTGGGATATGGTTCCAAGAACACCAGGACTCAATGGAATATGCTGATAGCAGCTCTTGGTGCAGATAACAGCAGCAGAAAAATGGTTAAGAGTTTAAAAGACGAAAAAACAAGGAGTGAATGCCCATCTAGGAATACAGTCTCAAAAGGCATAGAATGTCCTTCATTCAGATTGTATGCAACTTGATAGATGTATCGGTCTAGCTGGCACATTACTATATAAAAGGGATGTGCAAAGACCAATGTCATTTATGTGCAAGATATACATATCCAGATGGTGGATATGATCATCAACACCATCATCATTACCAAGCTGCAGGTCAAACTACTCTCGAATATTGACTCCTCTGCTGCGGTGAGCATAAAACACCAACACCAATTGTTGTGGCCCCATTGTTGTCCTGGCTAACATTAGCTAACAAAGCACCATTCAACATATGAACCTGGAAGTCTTTTGGTTTGTCTTGTTCAACTCCCTGTCATACAATGTACTTATCCACTGAGCCAGCAGGGGACTGCTGATCTTGCATATGGCTGCCTTAATCAGGTGAATTCTTCCGATAATAGACCCATGAAAAATCTCAACTTTCCCCACATCATACTAATAAGTACAATAACATTGAGATTCATTCACTTTCTCTCTCTTTTTGGTGGCCAGTGTTGTGGTGGTGAGGTGTCCTCAACTGCACCCTCAGTAACAGTCTGAATACATCAGGAGACTGGGTGGGGAATTGGAACTCCTGGGTATTGATTTGATTATATATGTCATTAATAATTTAAAAACTGTTTCTAAAAAGCAACATTAGATTTTATAAATTCAAAAACATAACATGACAAAGAACTCTGCCGCAGTTCATTGGAAAAAGGAGCATTGAGGTAGAGGTTGATAAAGTTATAGGCGTCCCCCAGTTCAGTACATCTAGCTCTTTTTCTCTCACCCTACGTAATCATTGCCATTAACTTACATTAAAACACATTACCATGTAAGCTATATTTCAAAGCTCTATCATGACGACACCATTGTAACCTATATTCTTCTTTACTTTTTCCATGTTTTCCCCAGGAAGCTGTGCCAGTGCGCTGACGTGCTCATCACCATACACTTCTACCCTCACAAACACCAGCTCAGATACATTCACTCCTGGGGATCCAGATAGTGAGACAGTGCGCAGGAGCAGGTGTTGTCAGCAGCATTGGAGCAACAGGAACCTGTTGAATGGAGCAGCAGCTGGAATCCATCCTCACCCGCTGAGCCCAGGGATCTGAACCTCATGAGCCTGCTTTTGGGGCACACGTTTTTGCAGCAGAAAAGAGGGGAGGAGCTGCCGTCGACATCAAGGCAGCACCACCTGAGTGATTGTGGCACCAAGGAGCTCCAGCAAAACTGAGGTCAGTGGGGCTCAAGGAAGTCCGACTCTAATCAATCTTCATTAGGAAATTACGACCACTCCAAATAGAAGGCAGGAAATTGCAAAAACACTATCTAATACTGATAAATTTTAAATTTACCACAAAAAATTGCATACTATGATGGTGGAAGGAGTCACTGGGTTTCTGGCTATACTTTGCTCGAAGATACGATTTGTCTCGGTTTGCTTTATGTGAAAAAAGGGCATTGGAGGCAGGATCAATGGATTTTAACATTGCTCTGCAGCCAAATCCAGATCAAAGCATGTTGTTCAGATAGGACAAAAATTGCAATAAATCAAATCAAAAAATAAAGTCAGCAGCTTCTTGACCCAAGTAAAAACAGAAAATGCTGGAAACACTCAGGTCAGGCAGCATCAGTGGAGAGAGAAACAGAGTTAACGTCTCAAGTCAATGACCTTTCACCAGTTCCAATGAAAAGTCATCAAGCTGAAATGTTAATTCTGTTTCTCTCTGCACAGATGCTGCCTGACCTGCTGAGAATATCCAGCATTTTCTGTTTGTGTTTCAGATTTGCAGCATCCACAGTATTTTGCTTTTGTAGCTTCTTGACCCATCTGTGCCCTCTCAATTCAAATGTTAAATGGAGTTATGCTTGCACTTGTAACAGAAGGTGAAGATGGATACTTGAGGAAGACAGTGAGCAGTTACTCTGACTGACCAGCAAGTTATTATAGAAATCACAGAATGGCATTTCAGTGGTACATGGCCTGGTGAAGGAAAAAGGAAAGAATCTTAAATAACTAACAAGAGTCTCTCCAAACTCCCTGGTTGCCATGTCAATGCTCTGCTACATGAGCAACCCAGGTCACCTGTGCACACCCCTTAAAAGGCCAAAATAAAACTAATCTGGGTAACTGTTTATCAGTTATCTTAACCTACGCATATATCTGTACACTGTTTCCAAAAGAAGGATTTGGCAAAACATGTACACAGTTGTACCTTACTTGAGAAAATGAAGCAAACCACACTGTACTGCACTTGGGGAAAATGGATGGCACGGGAGTACAAAGCTGTTTGCAATTTGTACCATGTTATGATGTCGGGGACAATCCAGTATGAGCTAGTTTAATTTAAAGGGATAAAACATTTCTAAGGAAGTACTATTCTCATAATACTAAAGGAAATGGTCACTACACACAACTTCTTCAATTCAGCTCTCTCGTGATCTGTGCAGCCTTCATGATTGTATGGGCGTGGAAATTCCAGCCTCCCCGGGTCTGTGTGGAGTTTCTACGGACCCGGGAAGGCATCGGAAAAGCCGGTTTGCAGCGCACAATGTCAAGTTACTGGCTTGACAGATCTCGCACATATCGGGAACGAGGACATTTGCAAGGGCAAGATTGCGGGATTTACGCACATCTTGCCAAGCAAATGTCCTCAAAACTCCTGGGACTGATAAAAGCAGGCACATAGCCTACTTTTACAGGCGTAAGAGTTTTAAAATACACAAAAACATTTTAAAATAAAGTTATAAAAATATATTTTATTGTTTAAAAACCCTCCCCAATATGGTAAGTTGATTTTAAAGCATAATTAAAAAATCTTTTTTTTTTTTTAAAAAGATCGGGAAAATATTTATTTTTTAAAATACATAAATAACTAATTTAAATTAATAAAAATATGTTGCGCATTTTTTCTATCTTTTATTATTGTATATTAGTGTTTTGGGGGCTATTTCTCATTCAAAATAATGGGAACTCTATGAATGAGAATATACTGTACCTGATTGGCTGCCCAGAGCCATGTGACTCCAGCTCCAGGCCTGCGCCCGTCCCAACGTGCACGCGCTGCGACACGCAGACAGGAGAGGCCTCTGGACCGGGATCCCTCGTGGCCGCAGCAGCTTCAGGTAGATGCGTATCTTTTCTCTATATTCCATTCGAACGCCCACGGGAAGGAAAAACCGGGATTTCTGGGCCGGTATCTTTCATTTGACTGTCTACTATATACCTGGCTCCATCAATTGAAATTGCACTGCCAGTTCCCACTGCAAGCATTCCATCATTAGATATCCATCAGGCCTCATTAAGACATAATTGCTGCTGAGAAAGACTAGTTTACAAATGACCTGTAATTTTCCCTAGTTAAAAAGCTAGATGGATGATTACTGTCCAAACAAGGATATTAATTATGTCTGAATATTGAAAAGGGGATGTGCATTGAAAGGGATAGATCACACGGTACTTTTACTTGAATTACTGCATTGCACCGTGTTGCTAAATATGACAATGTGAATTAAGAATGCTCATTGTCAAATGTTTCCCATAGCTAGAGACCACAATGGGAATTGAGGAACTATCGAAAATGAGCCAACAGTGATAGAGATTTAGTAATTAAATGGCCAGTAAAAAATTGAGTCCCAAAATGTTCATGCCACTTCTGTCTACCACTTGGCTTGCCTTCCAGGCAGCCATTAGTTGTTTATGTTGTAAGAATTACAAGCACAATTATAACAGGGCACATTGTTAAGTTTTCAAGTAGGAAGTTGGTACCCTGGACTGACATCCCATTTACCAGTTTAAAGATCTGCATATTGTATTGTATGGGCTCTGGCCAAGCAGATCGTAATTAATGCTTCAGAGTGCCACATTTGTGGAAACGACTAAAAGTTTACATTAATGTTTGGCCCTGTTCTATCCAGTGACTAATTGAGCCATACAGACCAAGAAGATCCCTGAGCTGTGAAGAGTTAACAAATCTCAGCAACAACAATAGTAGGGCATTAAAACTGGCCAGAGTTATCTTTCTTGCCTGCGATTCAGCAAGCCATGCTGGACTCTGGGTGAGAACAGGGTTGGGTTCAGGTGTAATGATCTTCACAGTGATAGTCTAGGCTTTTACCTGAATTAATTGCTTCTTGGACAAGGTACCAAAAGGTAACGGATGCCTCTGATGAAATCCATTTTTGTCTCAGTACTGAAAGTAATGATTTTGAAACCCATAAAAAAAATTTAACATTTTTTTTAGCCTAAAATACCAGAAATGTTAAAAAGACAGAAATTGTAAACCTTAAGACACAACCCAAGTTTTCACAAAAGTATATTTTGTGCAGAACTGGGAACAACAACAACTTTCATTTATATAGTGCTATTAACATAGCAAAGTGTTATCTGCATACATGTGGAACCTGACTCTGTGTTTTCGGATGGATGTTGCCGACCGGCAGCATGTAGATGAGAAATAGGAGGGGGTCAAGGATAGATTCCTGGGGACTCGAGATGTAACGATGCGGGAGAGGGAAAAGAAGCACTTGCAGGTGATTCTCTGACTACAATTGGATAGATAAAAATGGAACCAGGCAAGAGAAGTCCTGTTCAACTGAATGACAGAGGAGAGGCGTTGGAGGGGGAAATGTGTGTTGAACCGTGTCAAAGGCTGCAGATGGGTCAAGAAGGATGAGGATGGATAGTTTACCATGGTCAGTCACATAGGATATAATTTGTGACTTTGATAAAGAGGTGTTTCAGTACTGTGGCAGGGACAGAAACCAGATTGGATGAATTCAAACAAACATCGAAAGATGGGCACGGATTTACATAAGAACATAAGAAATAGGAGCAGGAGTAGGCCATACGGCCCCTCGAACCTGCTCCTCCATTCAATAAGATCATGGCTGATCTGATCATGGACTCAGCTCCACTTCCCCGCCCGCTCCCCATAACCCCTTATCGTTTAAGAAACTGTCTATTTCTGTCTTAAATTTATTCAATGTCCCAGCTTCCACAGTTCGCTGAGGCAGCGAATTCCAAAGATTTACAACCCTCAGAAGAAATTCCTCCTCATCCCTGTTTTAAATGGGCGGCCCCTTATTCTAAGATCGTGCCCTCTAGTTCTAGTCTCCCCTATCAGTGGAAACATTCTCTTTGCATCCACCTTGTCAAGCCCCCTCATAATCTTATGCGTTTTGATAAGATCACCTCTCAGTCTTCTGAATTCCAATGAGTAGAGGCCCAACCTACTCAACCTTTCCTCATAAGTCCACCTCCTCATCCCCGGAATCACCTAGTGAACCTTCTCTGAACTGCCTCCAAAGCAAGTATATCCTTTCGTAAATATGGAAACCAAAACTGCATGCAGTATTCCAGGTGTGGCCTCACCAATACCTTGTATAGCTATAGCAAGACTTCCCTGCTTTTATATTCCATTCGCTTGGCAATAACGGCCAAGATACCATTGGCCTTCCTGATCACTTGCTGTACCTGCATACTATCCTTTTGTGTTTCATGCACAAGTATCCCCAGGTCCCGCTGTACTGCAGCACTTTGCAATCTTTCTCCATTTAAATAATAACTTGCTTTGATTTTTTTCTGCCAAAGTGCATGACCTCACACTTTCCAACATTATACTCCATCTGCCAAATTTTTGCCCACTCATTTAGCCTGTCTATGTCCTTTTGCAGATTTTTTGTGTCCTCCTCACACATTGCTTTTCCTCCCATCTTTGTATCGTCAGCAAATTTGGTTACGTTACAATCTATATTAATGACTTGGAAGAAGGGACTGAGTGTAAGTAGTTGGGGTCCCAGCACTGATCCCTGCGGCACCCCACTAGTTACTGGTTGCCAACCAGAGAACGAACCATTTATCCTGACTCTCTGTTCTCTGTTAGTTAGCCAATCCTCTATCCATGCTAATACATTACCCCCAACCCAGTGAACATTTATCTTGTGCAGTAACCTTTTATGTGGCACCTTGTCAAATGCCTTCTGGAAGTCCAAATATACCACATCCACTGGTTCCCCTTTATCCACCCTGTTCGTTCCATCCTCAAAGAACTCCAGCAAATTTGTCAAACATGACTTCCCCTTTGGGAGGCGGCAACACGTTCAAGTACTTTAGAGAGGAAAGAGAGATTGGAAATGGGGCAGTAGTTTGAAATAACAGCAGGGTCAAGGCAGTGTTTTTTTTTGAGGGCAGGGGTGATGACGGCAGAATGGAAGGAGAGGAAGACAGTATCTGAGGAGATGGAACCGTTAACTCTATCAGTTAACATGGGGGCCAGGAAGGGAAGTTAGGTGATCAGCAGTTTGGTGGGAATAGGATTCGAGGGAGTAGGAAGTGGGTCTCATAGACAAGATGAGCTTGGAGAGGAAAGGAAGGGAGATTGGAGAGAAACTAGTGAAAGATGGGAGCTCAGGACCAGGGTAGGGGGAAGTTTGGCCTGGTCAGCCGGGGATGGAAGTGGCAGAGGCAGCTGAACAGATGGTCTCAATCTTAGTGACAAAAAAGGTCCATGAGCTCCTCGCACTAGTTGTTGGAGGTGAGGGTGGAGGTGGCAGGGGAGAGGGGTTTAACAAACAGTTTATAGTGGAGAAGAGAAGCCGGGGATTATCTTTGCATTCTAGGATGATCCTGGAATAGTGAGCAGTTTTGGCGGGTGAGTGCAGGACCCAATAGTGCTTTGTGTGGTCCAGCCAGATCAGGTGATGAATGGCTAAACCAGTTGTCTGCCATAAACGTTCAAGTCTGCATCCCTTAGAATGACCAGTGTGATAGAGAGCAATGGTTTTAATGGGGTCAAGGACATCAAAGGTGGAGGTGAGTGTGTGATTAAGAAGATCGGCAGTTGCAGAACTGTCATGGTAAATGGAGGGCCAAAAGCTAGACATTTTGGAATTTGAAAGTGCGGTTGTAAGTGGCTTGGGGAAGAGATATTCCCAGGGGAAGACTTTTCCAGGAAGAGTAAAATCACAGAGAAACCAGAGGTAGTACTCATCCCAACTTGGTATTCATAGACTACTCAGAAAATGTACAGAAAATGGAAGTGATGGCATCCTTGGGGGAAGAAGAGTGACATGCAGGATGAGAACATACCTAAAACCAGCAGGATCAGACTAAATAAGCATCACCCTAAATGCATTAATTAACAAATCGAGAGAGAAATAAAGAGGAACAATGACCTCGACAAATCCTGCAGGGAGAATGCAGATAGGGTTCTCTGGAATGCAGACAAAAATATGCAGAAATTTGTTAAACGTGTGTTCAGAGGGGCAAAAAGAGGCATAGTAAAAAAAGTAGAGCTTTAGATGAAAAACATGATGGCAAGGAGTTTTTCCACAGTAAAAGGACAGTCAGTGAAGCCGTGAGAACCATAATAAAAATACAAGCAGGCTCAAAAAAACCACGAGATATAAACATTTTGAATGACTACTTCCTTTAAAATTGGCATAGGGTCAATAGAATCAGGGAGATGAATGCATGGCTCAGAGGTTGGTGTGGGAGAAGTGAGTTTCGATTTGTGGGGCACTTGCACCAATACTCGGGAAAGAGAGAGCTGTTCTGTGGGGACGGACTACACCTGAACTGTGCTGGGACCAGAGTTCTAGCGCACTGAATAACTAGGGAGGTAGACAGGGCTTTAAACTAAATAAGGGGAGGGCGGGGAGGAGGGTTGCGGTAGAGAGCAATCTAGAATGCTAAAGAGAAAAGAAAAGCAAGCAATGCAGAAAAAGTGATTGTGGTAAGGATAACCAGATTATGTCAGGAAGGGACAGAGTATACAAACACAAGAGTGCACTAACAAATAGGGTCCAGGTAAGAAAAAATAGCAAAAAGGCAAATAGGGCTATAGTACAAAATAATGTTAAGATGTCTAATAATGTTAAAATGACAAATTTAAAAGCATTGTATCTGAATGCACGAAGCATCTGTAATAAGGTAGACGAATTAACAGCGCAAATAGATGTAAACGGATATGATATAGTTGCGGTTGCAGGGTGACCAAGGTTGAGAACTGAATATCCAAGGATATGCGATATTTAGGAAGGACAGACAAAAAGGAAGATGGGGTGGTGTGGCTTTGTTAGTAAAGGATAAAATCAGAGCAATAGTGAGAAAGAATATTGGTTCAGAAAATCAAGATGTAGGGCCCAAGTTTCCACATGATTTGCGCCTGATTTTTTAGGAGCAACTGGTGGAGAACGGACTATCTTAGAAATCGCAATTCTCCACATTTTTTTTTCTGCAGTTCTAGTGAGGTAGAACAGTTCTACTTTGGAACAGAATTTTTTCTTCAAAAGGGGGCGTGTCCAGCCACTGACGCCTGATTTCAAAGTTTCCACAGTGAAAACGTACTCCAAACTAAAGTAGAATGGAGCAAGTGAAGATTTTTGTAGAACTGAAAAAACCTGTTCTACACATTAAAAAATCAGGCGCAGGTTACAAATTAGGCGTCCAGAACGAGGTGGGGGGGAGGGGGGGGCGAAGGGAACTCATTAAATTCTACAATAAATCCTTATCTATACTTCTACAAATATTATGCAAATAAATCCAACCTGAATAAACATTTATAAGCAAAGAAAAGATTAAATAAACCATCTTCCTACCTGTGTGAAAGTGCTTCAGGCAGGGAGAATTCTGCAGCCGTTCGTTGCCGCTGAGCGGGAGCAGGGGGGGGGGGGGGGGGGGGAGCGGTTTGTTGTTGTGGAGGGGAGGGAGGGGAAGGAGACAGCGGGTTGTTGTTGTGGAGGGGAGGGAGACAGCGGGTTGTTGTTGTGGAGGGGAGGGAGGGGAAGGAGACAGCGGGTTGTTGTTGTGGAGGGGAGGGAGGGGAAGGAGACAGTGAGAAGGGTAGCCTCAGTGCTGATGGCAATGTGCTTTTATTAAAAAATGTAAAAAAATTCAACAGCTACAAAGAACTACAAAAATGGCCGAGTGCCAATGTCTTTTTTCACACTGAGTATGCGCGAACGCTCCAACGCGCACACGCAGCGTTGCCGGCAGGAAAAAAACTAATTTAAATAGTACCCGCCCCCTCCCACTTACAAAATCGGCGTGAGTGTAGGCTCCGCCCCCCTGGGCGCCGCGCCAAACAGACAGGGAGCTGCAAAGCGCTCGAGAATAGCGCGTTTTTTTTTTCTGGCGCCGTTTTAGGCGCGAAAAACGGGCGCCCAGCTCGGAGGGGCGCCCGTTTTTTATCCTGTCGAAATTTGGGCCCGTAGAATCAGTCTGGGTGGAGCTAAGGAGCAGAAAACATTGGTGAGAGTTGTCTATCGGCCTCCAAACAGTGGTGGTAGTGTCGGGGACGGCATCAAACAGGAAATTAGAGATGCATGTAGCAAGGGTACTACAGTAATCATAGGTGACTTTAATCTACATATAGACTGACCAAACCAAATCAGTAATAATACTATGGCAGATGAATTCCTGGCGTGTGTACGAGATGGTTTTTTAGACCAGTATGTTGAGGAGCCTACTAGGGAACAGGCTATCCTAGATTGGGTATTATGTAATGAGAATGGGTTAATTAACAGTCTTGTTGTGCGGGGTCCTTTAGGGAAGAGTGACCATAACATGATTGAATTCTTTATTAAGATGGAAAGTGAATTAGTCCAATCCGAAACAAAGGTCCTAAATCTAAACAAAGGAAACTACGAAGGTATGAGGAATGAATTGGCTATGATAGATTGGGAAGATTCATTAAAAGGCATGACGGTGGATGGTGGATGGGTAATGGCTAACATTTAAGGAATGAATGGATGAATTGCAACAGTTGTACATTCCTTTCTGGCATAAAAACACAAAAGGAAAAGTGGCCCAACCATGGTTAACAAAAGAAATTAGGGCTAGTATTCGATCCAAAGAGGAGTTATACAAAGTTGCCAGAAAAAGTAGCAAGCCTGAGGATTGGAAGCAGTTTAGAATTCAGTTTAAAATGGATCAAGAGATTGATTAAGAGGGGATAAATAGAGTATGAAAGTAAACTTGCAAGGAATATAAAAACCGACTGCAAAAGTTTCTACAAGTACGTAAAAAGAAAAAGATTAGTGAAGACAAATGTCAGTCCTTTACAGACAGAAACGGGAGAATATGTAATGGGGAACAAGGAAATGGCAGAATTAAATAAATACTTTGGTTCTGTCTTCATGGAAGAGGACACAAATTACGTCCCAGAAATGCTAGGGAACCAAGGGTGTAGTGAGCAAGAGGAATTAAAGAAATGATTATTAGTAAGAAAATAGTGCTGGAGAAACTAATGGGACTGAAGGGCGATAAATCCCCAGGGCCTGATAATCTGCATCTCAGAGTACTAAAAGAGGGAGCCATGGAAATAGTAGAAACATAGGAACATAGAAAATAGGTGCAAGAGTAGGCCATTCAGCCCTTCGAGCCTGCACCACCTTTCAATATGATCATGGGGCTGATCATGCAACTTCAGTACCCCATTCCTGCTTTCTCTCCATACCCTTTGATCCCTTTAGCCGTAAGGGCCACATCTAACTCCCTTTTGAATATATCGAACGAACTGGCCTCAACAACGTTCTGTGGTAGAGAATTCCACAGGTTCACGATTCTCTGAGTGAAGAAGTTTCTCATCTCGGTCCTAAATGGCTTACCCCTTACCCTTAAGACTGTGACCCCTGGTTCTGGACTTCTCCAACATCGGGAATATTCTTCCTGCATCTAACCTGTCCAATCCCGTCAGAATTTTATATGTTTCTATGAGATCTCCTCTCATTCTTCTAAATTCCAATGAATATAAGCTTAGTCGATCCAGTCTTTCTTCATATGTTGGTCCTGCCATCCCGAGAATCAGTCTGGTGAACCTTCGCGGCACTCCCTCAATAGCAAGAGTGTACTTCCTCAGATTAGAAACATAGAAAATAGGTGCAGGAGTAGGCCATTCGGCCCTTTGCGCCTGCATCACCATTCAATAAGATCATCGCTGATCATTCCCTCAGTACCCTTTTTGTGCTTTCTCTCCATATCCCTTGATCCCCTTAGCCATAAGGGTCTGTGGAGAAGTTACCAAATTAGGAGACCAAAACTGTACACAATATTCAAGGTGTGGCCTCACCAAGGCCCTGTGCAACTGCAGTAAGACCTCCCTGCTCCTATACTCAAATCCCCTAGCTATGAAGGCCAACATGCCATTTGCCTTCTTCACCGCCTGCTGTATCTGCATGCCAACTTTCAATGACTGATGAACCATGACACCCAGGTCTTGATGCACCTCCCCTTTTCCTAATCCGTCACCATTCAGATAATATTCTGCCTTCCTGTTTTTGCCACCAAAGTGGATCACCTCACATTTATCCACATTATACTGCATCTGCCATGCATTTGCCCACTCACCTAACCTGTCCAAGTCACCCTGTAGCCTCTTAGCATCCTCCTCACAGCTCACACTGCCACCCAGCTTAGTGTCATCTGCAAATTTGGAGATATTACATTCAATTCCTTCGTCTAAATCATTAATGTATATTGTAAATAGCTGGGGTGCCAGCACTGAACCTTGCGGTACCCCACTAGTCACTGCCTGCCATTCTGAAAAGGACTAGTTTATTCCTACTCTTTGCTTCCTGTCTGCCAACCAGTTCTCTATCCACGTCAATACAATACCATGTGCTTTAATTTTGCACACTAATCTCTTGTGTGGGACCTTGTCAAAAGCCTTTTCAAAGTCCAAAGACACCACATCCACTGGTTCTCCCTTGTCCACTCTACTAGTTACATCCTCAAAAAATTCTAGAAGATTTATCAAGCATGATTTCCCTTTCATAAATCCATGCTGACTTGGACCGATCCTGTCACTGCTTTCCAAATGAGCTGCTATTACATCTTTAATAATTGATTCCAACATTTTCCCCACTACCGATGTCAGGCTAACCGGTCTATAATTCCGTGTTTTCTCTCTCCCTCCTTTTTTAAAAAGTGCAGTTACATTAGCTACCCTCCAATCCATAGGAACTGGTCCAGAGTCTATAGAATGTTGGAAAATGACCATCAATGCATCCACCATTTCTAGGGCCACTTCCTTAAGTACTCTGGGATGCAGACTATCAGACCCTGGAGATTTAATTGGCCTTCAGTCCCATCAATTTCCCTAACACAATTTCCTGACTAATAAGGATTTCCTTCAGTTCCTCCTTACTAGACTGTTGGTTCCCTAGTATTTCCAGAAAGTTATTTGTGTCTTCCTGAATGAAGACAGAACCAAAGTATTTGTTCAATTGGTCTGCCATTTCTGTGTTCCCCATTATAAATTCCCTTGATTCTGACTGCAATGGACCTAAACATTTGTCTTCACTAATCTTTTTCTCTTCACATACCTACAGAAGCTTTTGCAGTCAGTTTTTATGTTCCCTGCAAGCTTACTCTCCTACTCTATTTTCCCCCTCCTAATTAAATCCTTTGTCCTCCTCTGCTGAATTCTAAATTTCTCCCAGTATTCAGGTTTGCTGCTTTTTCTGGTCAATTTAAATGCCTTTTCCTTGGATTTAACATGATCCCTAATTTTCCTTGTTAGCCACGGTTGAAACATAGAAACATAGAAAATAGGTGCAGGAGTAGGCCATTCGGCCCTTCGAGCCTGCACCGCCATTCAATGAGTTCATGGCTGAACATGCAACTTCAGTACCCCATTCCTGCTTTCTCGCCATACCCCTTGATCCCCCTAGTAGTAAGGACTACATCTGACTCCTTTTTGAATATATTTAGTGAATTGGCCTCAATAACTTCCTGTGGTAGAGAATTCCACAGGTTCACCACTCTCTGGGTGAAGAAGTTTCTCCTCATCTCGGTCCTAAATGGCTTACCCCTTATCCTTAGACTGTGACCCCTGGTTCTGGACTTCCCCAACATCGGGAACATTCTTCCTGCATCTAACCTGTCTAAACCCGTCAGAATTTTAAATGTTTCTATGAGATCCCCTCTCATTCTTCTGAACTTCAGTGAATACAAACCCAGTTGATCCAGTCTTTCTTGATATGTCAGTCCCGCCATCCCGGGAATCAGTCTGGTGAACCTTTGCTGCACTCCCTTAATAGCAAGAATGTCCTTCCTCAAGTTAGGAGACGAAAACTGTACACAATACTCCAGGTGTGGCCTCACCAAGGCCCTTCCACGCCAGACAGGGATGTACAAGTGTTGAAGTTCATCCATGTGATCTTTAAATGTCTGCCATTGCCTATCCACCGTGGATGGCAGACTATCCTAGCCAATTCACGTCTCATACCATCGGAATTACCTTTCTTTAACTTCAGGACCCTAATCTCTGAATTAACTGTGTCACTCTCCATCTTAATGAAGAATTCTACCATATTATGGTCACTCTTCCCCAAGGGTCCTCGCACAACAAGGTTGCTAATTAATCCTCTCTCGTTACATAACACCCAGTCTAGGATGGCCAGCTCTCTAGTTGGTTCTTCGACGTATTGGTCTCGAAAACCGTCCCTTATACACTCCACGTAATCCTCCTCTATTGTATTGCTACCAGTTTGGCTAGCCTAATCTATATGTAGATTAAAGTCACACATGATAACTGCTGTACCTTTATTGCATGCATCCCTAATTTCCTGTTTGATGCCATCCACAACCTCACTACAACTGTTTGGTGGTCTGTACACAACTCCCACTAGCGTTTTCTGCCCTTTGGTGTTCCACAGCTCTACCCGTACAGATTACACATCATCCAAGCTAATGTCCTTCCTTAGATGCATTGGTTGTCATCTTCCAACATTCTATAGATTATGGAATAGTTCCTGCAGATTGAAGGGTGGCAAATGTAACCCCACTATTTAAAAAAGGAGGGAGAGAAAACTACATCAGTAGTAGGGAAAATGCTAGACTCTATTATAAATGATGCGATAATGGCACACTTACATAATATCAACGGTATTAAACAAAGTCAACATGGATTTATGAAAGGAAAATCATGTTTGACGAACCTACTGGAGTTTATTGAGGATGTAACTGATAGAATAGATAAGGGAGAACCGGTGGATGTAGTGTATTTGGATTTTCAGAAGGCCTTTGATAAAGTCCCATATAAGAGGTTAGTGTGCAAAATTAAAACACATAGGATTGGGGGTACTGTATTGGCATGGATTGAAAATTGGTTCACTGATAGGAAACAGAGTAGGAATAAACTGGTATTTTTCAGGGTGGTGGACAGTGACTAGTGGGGTACCACAGGGATCAGTTCTTGGGCCCCAGCTATTCACAATATACACACACATATATATATATATATATATAAATAACTGATTTGGATGAGGAACCAAATGTAATATTTCCAAGTTTGCTGACAACACAAAACTAGGTGGGATTGTGAGTTGTGAGGAGGATGCAAAGATGCTGCAAGGCGATTTAGATAGGTTGAGTGAGTGGGAAAACACATGGCAGATGCAGCATAACATGAATAAATGTGAAGTTATCCACTTTGGTAGGAAAAACCTAAGGACAAAGTATTATTTAAATGGTGATGGCTTGGAAATGTCGATGTACAGAGGGATCTGGGTATCCTCATAGACCAGTCATTGAAAGCAAACATGCAGGTGCAGCAAGCAGTTCAGAAGGCAAATGGTATGTTGGCCTTCATTGCAAGAGGATTTGAGTACAGGAGCAAGGATGTCTTACTACAGTTATATAGTGGGTGCCACAGGGATCAGTGCTGGGACCTTAACTATTTACAATCTATATTAACGACTTGGAAGAAGGGACTGAGTGTAACGTAGCCAAGTTTGCTGACGATACAAAGATGGGAGGAAAAGCAATGTGTGAGGAGGACACAAAAAATCTGCAAAAGGACATAGACAGGTTAAGTGAGTGGGCAAAAATTTGGCAGATGGAGTATAATGTTGGAAAGTGTGAGGTCATGCACTTCGGCAGAAAAAAAATCGAAGAGCAAGTTATTATTTAAATGGAGAAAGGTTGCTGTAGTACAGTGGGACCTGGGGGTACTTGTGCATGAAACGCAAAAGGATAATATGCAGGTACAGCAAGTGATCAGGAAGGCCAATGGTATCTTGGCCTTTAGTGCAAAGGGGATGGAGTATAAAAGCAGGGAAGTCTTGCTACAGTTATACAAGGTATTGGTGAGGCCACACCTAGAATAATGCGTGTAGTTTTGGTTTCCATATTTACAAAACGATATACTTGCTTTGGAGGCAGTTCAGAGAAGGTTCACTAGGTTGATTCCGGGGATGAGGGGGTTGACTTATGAGGAAAGGTGGAGTAGGTTGGGTCTCTACTCATTGGAATTCAGAAGAATGAGAGGTGATCTTATCAAAACATATAAGATTATGAGGAGGCTTGACAAGGTGGATGCAGAGAGGATGTTTCCACTGATAGGGGAGACTAGAACTAGAGGGCATGATCTTAAAATAAGTGGCCGCCCATTTAGAACAGAGATAAGGAGAAATTTCTTCTCTCAGAGGGTTGTAAATCTGTAAAATTCGCTGCCTCAGAGAGCTGTGGAAGCTGGGACATTGAATAAATTTAAGACAGAAATAGAGAGTTTCTTAAACGATAAGGGGATAAGGGGTTCTGGGGAGTGGGCAGGGAAGTGGAGCTGAGTCCATGATCGGATCAGCCATGATCTTATTGAATGGCGAAGCAGGCTCAAGGGGCTGTATTTCTTATGTTCTTATAGGGCCTTGGTGAGACCGCACCTGGAGTATTGTCTGCAGTTTTGGTCTCGTTACCTAAGAACGGATATACTTGCCATAGAGGGAGTGCAGCAAAGGTTCACCAAACTGATTCCTGGGATGGCAGGACTGACATATGAGGAGAGATTGGGTCGACTAGGCCTGTATTCACTAGACTTTAGAAAAATGAGAGGGGATCTCATTGAAATGTATAAAATTCTGACTGGGTTGGATAGACTGGATGCGGGGAGGGTGTTTCCCCTGGCTGGGAAGTCTAGAACAAGGGGTCACAGTCTCAGGATACGGGGTAGGAAATTTAGGACTGAGATGAGGAGAATATTTTTCACTCAGAGGGTGGTGAACCTGTGGAATTCTCTACCACAGAAGGCTGTGGAGGCCAAGTCACTGAATATATTTAAGAGGGAGATAGACAGATTTCTAGAAACAAAAGACATCAAGGGGTATGGGGAAAAAGCGGGAATATGGTATTGAGATAGAGGATCAGCCATGATCATATTGAATGGCGGTGCAGACTTGAAGGGCCGAATGGCCTACTACTGCCCCTATTTTCTATGTATCCACAGGGAAGATATAACATAAGAAATAAGAGTAGGACTAGGCCATTCAGCTCCTTGAGCCTGCTCTGCCATTCAAGATCAAGGCTGACCTTCCACCTCAACTCCACCTTCCCGCACGCACCAACCCCATAATCCTTGATCCCGAGTATCCAAAAATCTATCAATCTCGGTCTTGAATGTACTCAATGACTCAGCATCGAAGACATGAACAATATAGCCTCTCCAAACAGTTATCCCAGGCAAAATTAATGCTTAACTTAAGTCCTGGATGAGCTAAAAGGGCTCAAAAACAATAAATCCACTGCGATAAAGTGTTTATGCCAAGTGCTACAGAGGATTATGGAGGAGATTTGTGAGGCGTGAAAATCATTACGAAAGAATCACTGAACACAAAGAGGGAGTGGTAGACTGGATACAGGCTAACATGGTGCCCATATTGCTCAGAGACATGGACCATGTACAGTAGACACCTCAAGTCACTGGAGAAATATCACCAACGATGTCTCTGCAAGATCCTCCAAATCCCCTGGGAGGACAGGCGCGCCAACATCAGCGTCTTCGTCCAGGCCAACATCCCCAGCATTGAAGCACTGACCACACTCGATCAGCTCCGCTGGGCAGGCCACATAGTTTGCATGCCAGACACGAAACTCCTAAAGCAAGCGCTCTACTCTGAGCTCCTTCACGGCAAATGAGTCAAAGGTGGGCAGCGGAAACGTTACAAGGGCACCCTCAAAGCCTCCCTGATAAAGTGCGACATCCCCACTGACACCTGGGAGTCCCTGGCCCAAGACCGCCCTAAGTGGAGAAAGTGCATCCTGGAGGGCGCTGAGCACCTCGAGTCTCAACGCCGAGAGCGTGCAGAAATCAAGCGCAGGCAGCGGAAAGAGTGAGCAGCAAACCAGTCCCACAGTCTCTTTCCCTCAACAACTATCTGTCCCACCTGTGACAGAGTCTGTGGCTCTCCTATTGGACTGTTCAGCCAAAGAACTCACTTCAGGAGTGGAGGCAAGTCTTCCTTGATTCCGAGGGACTGCCTATGATGATGATGATGATTCAAAAAGGACAACAAATTAGACACAGACAACTGCAGATTCATTAGTCGCATTTGAATTCCGTGTAAAATAATGACATTATTTATCGAGTGGAATGTTGAACATTAACTGTAGAATAATAACTCAGTGAACAGCAGTCAACATGGATTCAGAAGGGGGTGGTCCTGCCTCAACAACCTCCTTGACTTCTTTGAGGAAGTGACAGCTCAGCATCATTTTGGTAACAATATATTGTACCAAGGCTCCCAGAAGTCATTAGATAAATCTCCAGATGAAGACAAGTAGAAAGCAACAGGTTTTTGTTGGAGGAGTTACCTCAGGGTGCGGGAGGGGAGGGTATGGTACTAAAGGGTGCCCCAGGGATCAGGATTGGGATCAGTACTGTCCCTGATTTACATCGGTGACTTGGATTCAGAAACCCAATGCAAACTGGTCAAATGTGAAAGTGATATCAAATTAAGAGGGGTAGTGAAATAAAAGGCGGCAGCTCAGAAAGTACAGAATTAGTTGGACAAAATATGTATGTGGGCAGAGCAATGGCCAATTAAACTTAATGCAGACAAATGTAAAGCACTGCACTTAGGAAATAAAAACAAACAACATGCATAATCAATGAATGCTGCTGAAAAGCTAAGGATGAAGCTGAGATAGACACTGGAAGTCTTAGTAGACGTCCAATGATTAGCCAATGCAGTACAATAGTCAACAAAATCAATAGAGTACTGAACTGCATAGCCATAACTGTAGTATGTCAGAGGAAGTCATGATGAAACTGTAGAATGTTCTAGTCAGACTATACCATGCTCCTTTCTGGTCACCGAGACACAAAGGAGACATTCAAGCATCGGAGGCAATGCAAAGAAAAGCCACAAGGTTGAACCCCAGCCTAAAAAGATTTGAGTTATGAGAAAAGTTGGAGAAACTTGGGCTTTTAGCCTTAAAATGAGGCACCCGAGAGGTGATTTCAGAAGTATACAAGATTGTAAATGGTATGGAAAATTACTTTGAATTGAGTAGGACAAGGGATCACGTGTTCAAATTTATAAAAAGCAAATTTAGGACTGATATTAGGAAATTCTTCTTCACATAAAGAGTGATCAATAATTGGAATGAACTCTTGGATAAAGTAGCAGAAGTGGAAACTCTGGAATCATTTAAGAACCAAATCAGATCTTGCAATAGGGGAACTTTAAATGGCTTCTTTACCAGAAAGTGGATGAGTGAGGGAGATGAGAAGAAAAAAGTTTGAAAGATAGGGATGGAGAGAAAAAGGGACCGTCAGTTCCAGGGAATTTTGGCAATGAAATAGTAAAAGAAAGTCAAATGAAATCGTTCCAAGTAGGTAAGGCAATGGTGGCCAATTTACATAAACAATCAGCCATAAATTACTTCAGGAAACATCATACATGTGGTATAAATCATTTAAAAAACAGCAACACAAGAAGAATATAAGGGCAGGGATGAGAAAAAGCATTACATACATCAAAGCTTATTGCTCTAGTACATTAACCCTCCCATCAGCTAACTGTATTTTGAATAACCCCCAATGTTTTTGCCTCTTTCCTTGATAGATTATTTAAATCAACTGATCTTAATTCTGTATAAGTTGTCAATCGCAGTCAATGTTAGTTCATCTCAAACTTTCATTGGCTCATTTAGAATTGCACACAATACAAAATAAAACAAGAGACAAAGGTTGTCAAACACCTCTTTCTCCCAGGTCCAATGTGAACATCATTGTTTGCAATTATGCTATGTATGGTTTTAATTTAACATAATATAACTTGTAAAAATAGAAATACGTTGCCAGGATACACTGTTAAAAGCCCTTGCAGCGATGAACCAACATTGACATGAAACATAACTGTGAATGTTGATCAATCAGCATCTCTGCAGCAACGGTTTGAAGCTGTCAAAAATGTTTATTCAGCAAGAAAAAGGTCATCCGTGTTAGTGATAGACAAGTGGTAACCATAAATTAAGATTTCCATGAAAAAATCTTGTACTTACATTAAGGCAAATGCCATTTTTCACTTTACATAAAATATATTTACTGTTCATCATTCAGAAATTATAAAGATTACAATGATAAATTATGCAGGACAATCACATTCTGGATCAAGACATATAATAGTATAGAAATGCTCAGTGTTATTCTTCTAACATGGAAACAACTATTTCAAGTAATAGAAAAAATATACAATTGAAAAGGGAACTACAGGGAAAGTGGCCACAATAAAATATCAAAATAATAAATAAATTTTAATCTAACTTTGACTGAATGTTTTTGCAGATAGGATTGGTCTTATCCCCTTTGTATTTTACCAGATTGCATGCAGGTAAGCGTGGCAAAAAGATGTGCACATTATTTCAGGAACTAGCTTTCTTTATATGGGGGAAGAGGGGAATGAGCAAGAGACAAAGATAACAGGACAACAGGGTGAAAGACGAAGAGATATGTGCAAAGATGACATTTAAAGGAGATGAGGAAAAGTGTAGGGCAGAGAAACCCAAGGCAAAGAACAAAAAGGGCCACTGTACAGCAAAATTCTAAAAGGACAAAGGGTGTTAATAAAACAAGCCTGAAGGCTTTGTGTCTTAATGCAAGGAGTATCCGCAATAAGGTGGATGAATTAATTGTGCAAATAGATGTTAACAAATATGATGTGATTGGGATTACGGAGACGTGGCTCCAGGATGATCAGGGCTGGGAACTCAACATTCAGGGGTATTCAACATTCAGGAAGGATAGAATAAAAGGAAAAGGAGGTGGGGTAGCATTGCTGGTTAAAGAGGAGATTAATGCAATAGTTAGGAAAGACATTAGCTTGGATGATGTGGAATCTATATGGGTAGAGCTGCAGAACACCAAAGGGCAAAAAACGTTAGTAGGAGTTGTGTACAGACCTCCAAACAGTAATAGGGATGTTGGGGAGGGCATCAAACAGGAAATTAGGGGTGCATGCAATAAAGGTGTAGCAGTTATAATGGGTGACTTTAATATGCACATAGATTGGGCTAGCCAAACTGGAAGCAATACGGTGGAGGAGGATTTCCTGGAGTGCATAAGGGATGGTTTTCTAGACCAATATGTTGAGGAACCAACTAGGGGGGAGGCCATCTTAGACTGGGTGTTGTGTAATGAGAGAGGATTAATTAGCAATCTCATTGTGCGAGGCCCCTTGGGGAAGAGTGACCATAATATGGTGGAATTCTGCATTAGGATGGAGAATGAAACAGTAATTTCAGAGACCATGGTCCAGAACTTAAAGAAGGGTAACTTTGAAGGTATGAGGCGTGAATTGGCTAGGATAGATTGGCGAATGATACTTAGGGGGTTGACTGTGGATGGGCAATGGCAGACATTTAGAGACCGCATGGATGAAGTACAACAATTGTACATTCCTGTCTGGCGTAAAAATAAAAAGGGGAAGGTGGCTCAACCGTGGCTATCTAGGGAAATCAGGGATAGTATTAAAGCCAAGGAAGTGGCATACAAATTGGCCAGAAATAGCAGCGAACCTGGGGACTGGGAGAAATTTAGAACTCAGCAGAGGAGGACAAAGGGTTTGATTAGGACAGGGAAAATGGAGTATGAGAAGAAGCTTGCAGGGAACATTAAGGCGGATTGCAAAAGTTTCTATAGGTATGTAAAGAGAAAAAGGTTGGTGAAGACAAACGTAGGTCCCCTGCAGTCAGAATCAGGGGAAGTCATAACGGGGAGCAAAGAAATGGCGGATCAATTGAACAAGTACTTTGGTTCGGTATTCACTAAGGAGGATACAAACAACCTTCCGGATATAAAAGGGGTCAGAGGGTCTAGTAAGGAAGAGGAACTGAGGGAAATCTTTATTAGTCGGGAAATTGTGTTGGGGAAATTGATGGGATTGAAGGCAGATAAATCCCCAGGGCCTGATGGCCTGCATCCTAGAGTACTTAAGGAGGTGGCCTTGGAAATAGCGGATGCATTGACAGTCATTTTCCAACATTCCATTGACTCTGGATCAGTTCCTATGGAGTGGAGGGTAGCCAATGTAACCCCACTTTTTAAAAAAGGAGGGAGAGAGAAAACAGGGAATTATAGACCGGTCAGCCTGACCTCAGTAGTGGGTAAAATGATGGAATCAATTATTAAGGATGTCATAGCAGTGCATCTGGAAAATGGTGACATGATAGGTCCAAGTCAGCATGGATTTGTGAAAGGGAAATCATGCTTGACAAATCTTCTGGAATTTTTTGAGGATGTTTCCAGTAAAGTGGACAAAGGAGAACCAGTTGATGTGGTATATTTGGACTTTCAGAAGGCTTTCGACAAGGTCCCACACAAGAGATTAATGTGCAAAGTTAAAGCACATGGGATTGGGGGTAGTGTGCTGACGTGGATTGAGAACTGGTTGTCAGACAGGAAGCAAAGAGTAGGAGTAAACGGGTACTTTTCAGAATGGCAGGCAGTGACTAGTGGAGTGCCGCAAGGTTCTGTGCTGGGGCCCCAGCTGTTTACATTGTACATTAATGATTTAGACGAGGGGATTAAATGCAGTATCTCCAAATTTGCGGATGATACTAAGTTGGGTGGCAGTGTGAGCTGCGAGGAGGATGCTATTAGGCTGCAGAGTGACTTGGATAGGTTAGGTGAGTGGGCAAATGCATGGCAGATGAAGTATAATGTGGATAAATGTGAGGTTATCCACTTTGGTGGTAAAAACAGAGAGACAGACTATTATCTGAATGGTGACAGATTAGGAAAAGGGAAGGTGCAACGAGACCTGGGTGTCATGGTACATCAGTCATTGAAGGTTGGCATGCAGGTACAGCAGGCGGTTAAGAAAGCAAATGGCATGTTGGCCTTCATAGCGAGGGGATTTGAATACAGGGGCAGGGAGGTGTTGCTACAGTTGTACAGGGCCTTGGTGAGGCCACACCTGGAGTATTGTGTACAGTTTTGGTCTCCTAACTTGAGGAAGGACATTCTTGCTATTGAGGGAGTGCAGCGAAGGTTCACCAGACTGATTCCCGGGATGGCGGGACTGACCTATCAAGAAAGATTGGATCAATTGGGCTTGTATTCACTGGAGTTCAGAAGAATGAGAGGGGACCTCATAGAAACGTTTAAAATTCTGACGGGTTTAGACAGGTTAGATGCAGAAAGAATGTTCCCAATGTTGGGGAAGTCCATAACCAGGGGTCACAGTCTGAGGATAAGGGGTAAGCCATTTAGGACCGAGATGAGGAGAAACTTCTTCACCCAGAGAGTGGTGAACCTGTGGAATTCTCTACCACAGAAAGTAGTTGAGGCCAATTCACTAAATATATTCAAAAGGGAGTTAGATGAAGTCCTTACTACTCGGGGGATCAAGGGTTATGGCGAGAAAGCAGGAAGGGGGTACTGAAGTTTCATGTTCAGCCATGAACTCATTGAATGGCGGTGCAGGCTAGAAGGGCTGAATGGCCTGCTCCTGCACCTATTTTCTATGTTTCTATGTTTCTATGTTATTCATACTTTTACTACACCTTCCCCCCTGCCTCCATCATCCCAAAACTGAGATTGGGAGGTAGAAAACAGAGAGTTGGGATAAAATGAATTTTCTCAGAATGGCAGGCAGTGACCAGTGGTATCTTCAGGGATCAGTGCTGGGGCTTTTAGCTCTATATACAAATGCTCTGGAATTGGAAATAAAGGGATGTTTATCCAAATTTGCCAATGGTAATAGTCTGGGGACATAGTGAAGAGAACAGAACTACACAAAACCACAGGTAGATTAAACAAGTGGTCAGAACAATTGTTATGCAGTTTAGCATAACAAAATGTAAAGCAAAGCACTTTGGATGCAAGAATGGAAATGGGAGCACAATCTAAATGGGAAAGCACTGGGAGGGCGAAGGGGATAGATAGGAAAATAAATTTAGTTGCCCAGGTACAATTTTTCAAATCTCCCTAAATAGGCAACGTGTGCCATGGGACTGGAGAGTAACAAATGCATCACTGGTTTCTGCTCGGTTTGGGGGGAGGAGTTAAAATCATGACCATAATGTTTGGAGATAAGGAAGTTAAGGGGTGATTATACTTGTTATGTCTCAAATAAAGCAATGTGACTGAGTACTGTAGACTTGAGTAAGTGTGACCTTAGTCTCTTTATTCTGACTCCAGAGTGCCTGCACAGCATGGGAGGCCTGCTTATTTACAGTGCTCCCAAGGGATACTGGGATCCCTTGGGACTCCAACAGATGCACCCTCCAGTGGCGGTAGAATGTTGGTTACAAGGTGTTGCATACATAATACTGAATTCTTTAAAAAAAAAGAGAATTGACAGAGTAGATAAAGAATGACTCTTTGCTCTAGTAGAGGTATCCAGAAGAAGGGGCGTAATCTTAGACTTCGAGCTAAACTAGCTAAAAGTGAATTCAGTAAAACTTTGCACAATTTATGTGGAGTACACTGCTTCAGAAAGCCATAGGTTCACAATCAATTCAGGTGTTGAAAAGCAAGGGAGATATTTACTTGGGAACTAAAGGTATTGAGGGGTATGAAAATAAAAGGTAATTGGGATTAAGAAAAAGATGGCTAACAAAATGGCAAACATGCTTACTGGATCAAATGTCCTTACTCATGATTCTATATCCTTAAATGTAAACTGTTCACTTTCTCTCTCCTGAGCTGAAGTGAATGTTCTCTTGTTGTAGAGATTGTGGTTATGCTAAATATAACATTTGTGTTCAAAATGTATTTGCTAGTATTGTTTCATTGACAAATGGCACTTCCAGAATTGGAAAGCAATATTGGGCTGGATTTTGGGCTTTCTCCATTTCTGGGCGAAAACGGAGGCGATGCATGAAAATTACCTCCAATTAGCATTAGTGGTGATTAATTGTCTAACATTTGTCATTTGGTGTCTGTGCCAGGAGCAAAGGGAGGCGTTGCACTATTTTCAGGGCGCAAAAAACAGGATCCTTGACAACTTTAGTGTGGGGTCAGGAACGCTCCGAGAGAGGCCTTGGGAAGGGGAAAAAACATTCAAAAACATTACCAACATCCTTACCTAACAAATCGCTGCAAAAATATTTTTAAAATTAAAACTTTAACTTACCTTTTTTCAGGTTTTCCAACTTACCACTGCCGGCAGGCTGGATCGCCGTGTTTTCCCTGGCGATCATTGGGGCGCGGCATACGGGTCCAGGTGAGTCTCGAAACTCGGACGGTAACACAATCCGAATCATTACACCCCGATGGTGCTTCCAAGCGCCACCGCATAAACCGAGCCGAAGATCAAAACCGGGCGAGAAACAGCCGAGTGCCCAGTTTTTCGCCGCGGATGGTCAAAACGCGGCAAAAAAAACAGTCACAACCCCCTCAAAAATCCAGCTCTAAATCTCAGCCACAGTAAAGGAATTTTGCCAAAATGCAACCTACTCATTGGTCCATAAAAACAGCCAGAAATCTGGACGGATCAAAACTTTGATAAATTGAGAACAAAATCAAAAATTGGTACTGCTACTGAACTAATAAAATAAGCAGGCATTTAATGGCTCCAGTTTGCTCTGAATCTGTACAATGTTGTTCACTCATTTCCTAAAGTACCTACAAGCATTTTATTTTTACAAAGTGTTTTAAATTTGACATGAACGTTTGTGTTTCAAGTGTAAGATGTTACAGCTGGGAAAGGAACATTTCCTCCTGCCCCCAACTCACTTTTAGCAGCTGCTATAAGCATCAAATATTCCATGGTCATAGAATAAGGCTCCCTCTACTTTTCCCCAAAAATGTGCCTTCGGGGACATCACCTACTACACCGAGAGAGCAGACATTCAATCTGGAGACTGGATTCAAACAGTAAACGGGCAGTTTGTCCTTATTGATCTACCAAGATCCACATTTAGCACTAACTTAGTATCAGTATTGCGCTAATAACTTTAGAACTAAACACCTATTTCCAGCATTTTAGGAATTCATTTTTGCATGCAAAATACTTACATCTTTAATAAAATGCTCCAGAGTAGCATAAGCGATGGCAATACCGTCATGAGTACTTGTGCCTCTTCCGAGCTCATCCAAGATGATTAGTGAACGAGATGTTGCCTTTTTAATGATCTCTGCTGCCTCGGTCAGCTCTTCCATAAATGTACTTTGACCTTTGCAGATGTTGTCAGATGCTCCCATTCTGAAAATCAAAGATTTATTCTTTTAGAATCTGCTGAAAGCATCCATTGTTCTGTAGCGAAGAATTTAACATTTCCCAGCAGCTGTACTGACCAGGACTCACTTGTACTGGAAATCAAGGTAGACTTGGCTAACTTTACCTGGGCAAAACTTTTAAGGGGTCGAGAGTTTGATTTGTGGAATTCATGTGCACTCTTCAGAAGCTGCAGAGTGCCAAGCACCAGAAGCTCCTCAGGACTCGGAGTGGTATTGCAGAATAGGTTCCCGACTGTCAATTGGGAGTGGAACAAGTTAGTCCTTGAGCTTCAAAGTTTGTGTAAAGCCCTTTGTCAGAAGTGCTCTTCGATTCCTTTCCATATTGTGACATTAAACAGGGAAACAGAGTGGCATAGCAATCAATCATGTTGTTCTGAGTAGCTTGACACAGCCTTTGCTTTGCAATTGTATTAGTGAACATTGCTTGAAACGCTTCAGATTGTGACTGTTTACTTTCTTCGAAGAGGAAAGCCCTTAGTTGTCTTGGGTAAAATGCTGACCTCATGACAAAGGATAACCATCGAGAGGAGTTACCAACACCTGCTATCCTCCAGCTAAGGCTCAAACCTGTACCTGCAGGTACAGGCTGCTTTATGATGAACTAATGATGTCCCCCTAGTTGGGAGGGGTCAGGTTGACTCCAAAATGACACAACAGGAGGTGGAAGTCCTCTGTGGCAGATTTATTAATTAGATATGTGAGTGAGGCACTTTTCAGTACTCCAAGAGGCTGTTGATGGCTGAACAGCCAGCTTGGTTTATTGATTGTACCTGGACAGGTAGGTCAAGAGTTTTCTCAGTCAGCTCCCATCATAGCCCTGCAAGCCAATGCCCTAAAAACAGAAGGAAGTGGAACTCGGCTGCCCATGTCCTAACTTGCACCAAGTCCCACTCACCCATCACCCCTGTGCTCACTGACCTATATGGGCTCCTGGTTAAGCAACGCCTCGATTTCAAAATTCTCACCCTTGTTTTCAAATCCCTCCATTGCCTCGCCCCTCCCAATCTCTTCCAGCCCTACAACTCCACCACCCCCCCACCCCGAGATGTCTGCGCTCCTCTAATTCTGCTCTCTTGAGCATCCCTGATTATAATCACTCAACGAATAGTGGCCATGCCTTCTGTTGCCTAGGCACTAAGCTCTGGAATTCCCTGCCTAAACCTCTTTGTCTCTCTTTCCTCCTTCAAGACGCTCCTTAACACCTACCTCTTTAACCAAGCTTATGATCACGTGGCTTGATTTCTCCTCATGTGGCTCAGTGTCAGACCTTTTAATCTCATAATACTCCCAAGAAGCACCTTGGGACGTTTCACGACGTCAAAGGCACTATATAAATACAAGTTGTTGTTGTCCTAGTGAGCTATGCAATTTTAGCTGGTTAACATCCAGCAGTAGCTCTGTAGAGACTTTAGATGTTGTCAATCTGCATGGAAGTCCTCTGGATTTGTGTAAACAAAGGTTGTTTCCATAAGGAGTGAGTGTGAATTCCTGATCAGGCAAACAGATATTTGACTGATGTGACTCTCTCAGTTGTTTGATTTGCAGATTGAAATGTGGGGATGGGTACCTGAAATGCACAGAATCCTAACTGGTCAAAGCAAAATTGACTGGGTTTGCAACTAGCCCTGTTTCATAGTCAGTATGGTTATCAACTACAGCTATATATAGTAAGCCCTTTAAATTAATAAGACATATTACCTCTAGAGATACTTTTGAAATAAAATCATTACTACTCAAAATATAATTAGGCACATGACAGTTAATTTAGTACAACAATTAGGTTTGATGGAGCAAATGGCTTTTTCTTATGCGCTTATGTTCAAGGTATTTTGTTAAATCAAGTGAGAAGAATTCTATCACTTTCATATTAATACTACCTTTGACAGAAAATCATTTATCAAAGCTATTTGGCTGCCACCCAAGTGCCACACGAAAAGAAATCTTGCAACCTAATCTGTACATATTTAAAAATCTGTACACTGCATTGTTCTAGATATAACTAGCTAATGGTTAGCCAAAAGCCTGTAAAATAAACCTGCACTTTTAAAAAGAAAAACGCAGTTGTTCTGATTTTATTAAGTGATGATTTACTGTGGAAGCAAAATGGTGAATAATGTATAACCAGATCAGCTAACAAGCTTCATAATAGACAAAGGGCCCGAAATTGATCATGTCCTGCTGCTGCCCGTTTCTCGGCGGTATTCGGGCGGCCCTTCATTTTTTTTTTTACAGCCCGTTGCCGCTGAGATCCTCTGGTGTGAATTTGATGGTAATATAGCGGGCGGTGCTGGCCAGTGGACTCGGCAAAGTTTTTTTTTGACGTGTGTAGGCTGATCCAACGAGGAAACGGTCCAGCAGCTAGCGGAGAAAGCTAAGCCCAGTTTGGGTTGCACTGAAGGAGCGAGCGCTGGTCGATCCAGGGGAGGAGCAGAGAGAATCCTAGGAAACCAGGAGCAGAGTCTCAACCCAGGAGTCCGTGGAGGAATGGAGCACAGCCCAGGAAACCAAGGAAAGCACTGAGCCCAACCCAGGAGCAGCCAGTAAAATGGACATTGTCTTAGCAAAATATATCTTATGAAAAAGTAATTGAAGAATGTTAGTGCTAGCTGTTTGGTTTTCTTAAACATCCTTCTGACCTCTTCAACAAAGAACCCAATGAAGGGTAACAATCATGTGGGTTCCTTACAGTGGGCAGAGAAAGCGGGTTTTGGGGAGTTTGGGGGGGGGGGGGGGGGGGGCGGAGATGCTGCCATGGCACACTACTACCGTTCGCTTAAGATCAGGTAAGACCTTACTTTTCAGGGTGATATTTAGGTCCGGTGGTAAATGGATCTTAGTGATCAAATTTGTGTTTTTGGGCCTTCTCCGATGGGCGGGCAGTATGGACTACCTCCAGCGGTGAATATCTGATGAATATCCCACCGGCAGGGTTGTCGCAGTCATTGATTTTTTTTTCATTAAATTTCCATTTCTGGGCAGTAAGTGGGTGTTAATATGATGAACTTCAGGCCCAATATTTCATGATAATCTGCCAATCCATTTCACCTTTCTTAACAAATGCCACAATGAAAATTATGTCGAGAAGCCTCACTGCGGAATGCTATTGAAAGTCAGCTGACAGCAGACGGAAACATCACCTTTTCTGAATAATCAGGTGCATTTTGTTTCCAATATTTATACATTTTTGGAGAGTTAAAGGAGCACCAGAATTCTGGGAAAATTTGGTTATATCTCACTCCTTCGGCATCAAAGAAATCATCGCCCTTATAAAATTTATCTCAACATGGCAAGTCTGAGCTTATGATGTCTCATTGACTAAGAGGCTGCTGAAATCTTAGCAACTCAAAGTATACACAAGTTTCTCTGAATGAAGCATTAAGGCAGTATTTGAGTAAGTATGGCAGCAAAGGACTATACTAAAACTGAAATATGGGGCTCAAAAGAAAAACACTTCAGTGGTTGGAGTCACACCTAGCACAAAGGAACCTCAATACCCACAATGAATAAAAATAAATTGCACTGCAGTATATCTCAGATATGTGACTGACTTCATATCTGTCACTACTGTCCACATACAATGCTAACCCTCCAGGATTTCCTACCAAAATCAGGTTCAGAGACAGGTGTGAGGAATGTCAGATCTGCCATCAGACCTACAACTTCCTCCATAGGTCCTCTCATTGCTCTGAGCGGAATCAGCGCCTGCATGCTTGTCACAACATCAGATGACTTCACACTGCTCAGGTGACCCCGACCTGCAAGGACCTTCATCAGGTTGGGGCCTTCAAAGGAGCAGCGTGCGTCCCGATCCGGCATTCGCCGTGGCCTGGAATAGTAGGTCCTTCATTGAAATACCTGCAAACTCATCCCTTTTTGGCGTGGAAGCAAGTCATCCTCGATACGAGGGGCTGCCTATGATGATGGTGATGATATGACATCATGACATGAGCGTGCTGTGCTGGCTCAGCGTCTGTTACCAGATCTGCACTCTGACTTTGTTTTTTAAATTGCGAAGGACAATGTAGAAATTGTTAAATTCTGGTGTCTCCACTCTAATGTAGGTCTATTGGGGATGGCAAAGACACAGAGCTTACAGAAAAGCAGAGTCACGGAATAATATAAATGTAGGCCTACATTCCAAAAATGTTACAAAGCATTTTGGGATGTCCTGAGGTCATGAAAGGCACTATATAAATGCAAGGCTTTCTTTCTTTTAGAAAAGCGCAGGGAGATTGGTTTGGCATTGCTCTCCCTTTTGGGTCTTCTCATGACCAAAATCTCCATGATAATCACAGCTCCTCAGACCACTGCTTTTACCACTTACCATAATCCACTTTCTTCATCATGTGCTGTCATATGGCCTCTCCTGCTCTAATCTGGAGAAATTACTAGTATTTAACACATCTGACCTGCAAACATTAGTTGATGTACTCCTCTCACCTCCCACTTTGTTTTGCTCAGTCTAGAAGAGGCTTGTCGTCTTCTTCCAATTCTGATGAAGAAACTCCCTCCAAAACATTAACTTATCTTTTCACTGTTCAGATACTGGCAAACCTGCCTTAGATTCCCAATTGTTTACCTGTATCACTAAAACTCAAGCCTATAATTAAGTAGAACATGCTGTAAATGACCTTTCTCGAGAGCAGCTATTAATACTTTCTCTAGTTGCAGTAAACACCACACAGTTCATTTCAAATTTTTACAATTATTCTTTCAGTTTTGAGCATTTAAACTTTTGCAAATTTCACTCAAGTCATGAAAAGTTAACCAGTTATTTTACTGAGATGCATTTTCTTTGAACATGATTCAATCTAAACAAAATGTTCGGAAATATCCGGGTAATTTTGCAGAATTGTGCTCCTGCTAGTACTTCGCCTACCAGGAGTGCGTATCAACACATGTCTCCCATGATTTTCTGTCAACATCAGTAGGGCAATTCCATTTGGGCATTGCTCCGGTAGCACTCATTTGTCATGGGTTGAGTAAAATTTTCAGTTTGTGTGAGATAGCTACAATAACTTGCATACATCACTCCTCACATAGAAACAGCAATATAGCATGCTGTTTTTTATTACAGGGATGGATTTTAAAAGATTTTAAAAAGGACGGGGAAGTGCAGAGGTAGAGATTATGGGAACAGATTTCTGGGGCACTCATCAGAGGTGCACCGCTTTTGTAGAACTTCAAGAGCGCCAAAAATCTTCGGGCCAAGTTTGGTCGCTCCCCAGCCTCTCCTCCATGGTGACGTAGCATGGCAACTGGATTTGGGGGGAAAGCCAGCTCCGGGCGCTGAAAACAATGCCGGGACCTCTGCACATGCGTGCTAGAGTGTGCGCGCATGCTCAGTAGCTCCTAGCTCCCAGAATCTGAGAGTGTGTGATGCTGGCTGTGTGAGAGGGGCCGACGCTCGCCGCCCCAATCCCGGGCCAAGTGGCCTGTCGCACAGGCCAGCCACTGCCTTCCTGCGCTGAGGTCGACAAGAGACAGGTTGGTGGGGCGGGGTGGGGGGGGGGGGGGGGAGGGAAGGGTTTTGAGGGGGGGGGGGGGGGGGAGGGGAAAAGGTTTTTTTTTGGGGGGGGAGCAGGAAAGGGGAATGGTTTTGATTTTGGGGGGGGGGGGGGGGGGGGGGGGAAGAAAAGAATCTTCAAAGATTTTCCAGTATTTTAATATCTAGCTATCTTTACTAAAAATATACTCAGTTTAATCAGGCTGATAGCACCTACACCCTGTCCAGTCTCGCTGCTTGGGATTTTTTTTAAAAACTAGCATTCCTATCATAACACTGTCATTTGGAAGCTACCTGCACTGATCTCTTAATTCACTGCAGGGTTTTTCAGAACATACAAAAGTGGCCACTTACTCTGGCCTAACTTAGTTTGGAGTAAGTCTTAGCTGGCTAAAGTTGCTTAAATGGCCAAAACATGCCTAAGTGGCTGGTAACGCCCCCTTTGGAAAAAAAAATGAACTAAAAATAAATGTAACTAACTCACTTACACTGGAGCAACTTAAGTGGGGAGAATTGCGATTTTTAAGTTACTCCAAAAAAATCTAGTTGCTCCAAAAAAAAACAGAGCAACTCGTGGGGAAATTTGGGCCCAAGAGTGATTTCCAGAGAGTAGGACCTATGTATTCTGTGTGGGTTTGTCCAATACCCCACCCCCACTACTAATGGTTCATTTTGTTCATGCCTGCAGTGCAGCATTCGCCATTCTCCCAAAATGCTGCAAATTGATCCCTGGAGTAATTTGTAAATAATGTCAAAATATTTGCACCTGAACTGCCAGGTGAATGTTTGAATGGCTCGGAATTTGCAGTGGGTAATAACAGCAAACAGCATTCGCTGTTATTGCCCCTTTGAAAGTGACCGCAACTTCAGGAATTAGCGCAAACGCATCCCTAACACAGAAATCCTGAGTTGCAGTCAGTTATTCACGGCTCCGACACTGGCTGCGCCGTGGCCCCGCTTCTCCTCCCCCCACAACAAATCAGTGTAATCAGGGAAATCAGTGAAACTGACGAAAACTTGGGCTTTTCCGCAGTAATATACCCCATTAAAAGTTAGACCTTGTTGGATTAGGTGCAACTGGGGTCTTATCAGTGTATTGACAGCTAAACAAACGTTCTGGCCCTGAAAAGCTCATTTTAATTTTGTGGAATGCCAAATTTCTATATTATAAAAAAAATACAATTTTGAAAAAACTATGAACATTTTTTTTTAAAGTTTATTCATCTTTATTTCAGGTTTACCATGTGAGAGCCCCAATCTTTGTTTTGCTTTCTAACATTTCTAAATAGTCTAACATTTCTAAAAAGCAGCTTGCGCTAGGGAGTCCCCCATTAACCTACACTGATCTCAACTGAACATCGGAAAAGCCGAAATTCTCACCACGGAGATTGCGAGATCTTTGCGGGCAGCCTACTTCGGGGGCCACCGGCGAACGCCTTTGCCTCACTGCTGACCAAATTACGGGCCATTATTTTTCCTGTTTGGTTTTGTAAGTTGTTTATCTGTAAGAATTGGCTTTTTACCATCTGTATTTGCAGCTGTTTTATTCCAGCAAAGAAATAACAAAAAAACTGCCAAATAGAGAAGACTTTTTGGAGGAGTCTCACCTTAATAAAATGGCTGTTTAATAAACATGTCAAATGACTCATTACTGAGCACCAATCAGCATTTTATGAAAATCCACTCATTGACTTACAAAAGATAATGGCCCTGAAATTGCGGTCGGAGGCTTCCTGCGGGCGGATGCCTCCAACCACAAAAATATTTACGAATGTACCTGGTGGTCCTGGAGGAACAAACACTTACACTACAAGGCCTCCACGCGCAGCATATTCCAGGAGAGTATGTGCAGCCTGGGAACACATGGGCTGGACCAACCAATGAAAATGGTGTATCCCCATTCACAGTAATGGTGAGTTCCGTTTGAACGGAGATCACCATTTCTACGAATGGGGATACCCCCCAAAACACAAACATTTTAAATAAATAAGAAAAACACTTCACATATTTAAAATTAATTGAAATTGAATTTAATTAAATGTTTTAGACAAAAATTTATTTTTTTGAATTTTTTTCAATATGTTTTAATAGGGATAAAAATAAAACGTGCCTTAATAGACAGGGTTTTTAATATAAAAATTGTTGATAATATTTTATTTTCTATCTTTTAAAACTCTTACGCTGGTAGAAGGACATTCGCTGGGCAAATAGCCCAAATCTCCACACGCGAAGACCCTCCTCCTAGGGATGTGTTTGAACCGTCAAAATAAATTTTGGCAGTTCTCAAGTGCCGGATTTTGGGATATGAACCAGCTGAGAACCAGCACTTGCTGGGGCCTCTACGGGTGTGTGCACACATCGTACTCGCCCGTAGAGACCTCGATTTTTGGTTCATTGTTCTATGTAAAATTCTAGCTAGCAACTCCAAAGGATACAAATATATCGTTTAAAGTTGCCTGTTCTAGCCCACAGCAGTAAATTTGGAAATTCCTAAATAACCATACAGCTCTTTGAATAGTTCAGCTGGAGCAGGTTCAGAGGTCCACGGGATGCAAGTCCCCCTTTTTGCCAGTGCTGACATGCTGAATTGTGTTGAAGTATGCTGAGGAGAGAAACAGTGAACAAGAGGGAGAGAAACAGGAATATCAATTAAGCAAACCTGACCGAATGAAACTAAAACTAGAAAGAAATGAGCAGACCTGCTAAAAAAAATTGAGAGATTAATATAGAAAATTCGTGCATTGTAATAAGCAGAAGTGGAGGAAATGCAGAGCAATAATTTAATGTGGACAGAGAATCTGCAATGCTTCAATGTGTGATTGTTGTATTGTTGTGTTAAAACGATCAAGTTTAAATTTATGGGTCTGTCTTTATTTAAAATTGTTATTCTAATCCCCTCCAACTCAGTAGAGATTAAAAATCCACTTTTCTAAGTGGACTCACCTGAATTCTAGAAATTCTAGTTTCTAATTTTAATGGCTAGTAGCGTAATCCAAGTTTACATAATCGTAACATTTCACAGGATATAAACATCGGTTGTATAATATTGACTAAGATACTTGGCTGCATTGAGGTAATTCAGTGGTCTGGGAATCGTAGAACGAATATTGGAGAATCAGTCAGAGGATGTAGTCAAAACGTCATTCCTCTTTGTGCAAACATTATTCTGAAGACAGCAGTTCCTAGCATTTGGAGTCCAAACAATCCTTATCTCCAGTGACCAGAAACATCTGTGCAGTGAAATTCCCTAAAGATTTTGAATGCCGCTGTCTAGGGAAATGGTACACCTAAACCAAGTACTAGAAAGGTTAGTGAAGGTTAAAAAAAAGTGTTCAGCAATATTATTATGACAGAACAAAGTCGTATTAGAGCTCAAGTGAAAGCTAGCCTAGCATTGGGGAGAAGTAAATAAAATCAGGAGACATGTAAATGGCTGATCATAAATTAGTGCTGACAGTTATATCTTCCAATTCATTTCCGGGCATGTAGTGTATCCCATGGTGCCATCTCAAGGATACTACAATCCTTCCTTATGACACCACTACATGCTATTAATTTCCTGTCCAATTACAACTGGTATCAAATGTTAGCATCAACCACTGTAATGCTGAAATAAAACCAGAAATTACTGGAAATACATAAGGAGGTCCCGGTTGGCAAATTGTTCACAAGGGACATAGATTCAGGATTATCACTAGAAGAACAAAGGGACTGCCATCCTTACACAGTCTGGCCTATATATGACTCCACTCCCACACCAATGTAGTTATCTGTCCCTTGAAGTGGCCTAGCAAGCCACTCAGTTACGGGCAACTAGGGATAAACAATAAATGCTGGCTTGCCAGCAATGCCCACATTCAGCGAATGAATACAAGAATTAGATATTCTCTCAGGTTCAGTGTCAGTTACTCCTCTAAGACACTAAAAACATCACAATAGTGGATAATCAAAGGGCTATAGGGAGGGAGGAACTTAATACAATCACTATCACTAATGAAGTAGTACTCGGTAAAATAATGGGACTAAAGGCGGACAAGTCCCCTGGACCTGATGGCTTACATCCGAGGGTCTTAAAAGAAGTGGCTGCAGAGATAGTGGATGCATTGGTTGTAATCTATCAAAATTGCCTGGATTCTGGGGCAGTCCCAGCAGATTGGAAAACCGCAAAGGTAACGCCCCTATTTAAAAAGGAGGCAGACAAAAAGCAGGAAACTATAGACCAGTTAGCCTAACATCTGTCGTTGGGAAAATGCTGGAGTCCATTATTAAGGAGGCAGTAGTGGGACATTTGGAAAAGCATAATTCAATCAAGCAGAGTCAGCATGGTTTTATAAAAAGGAAATCATGTTTGATAAATTTGCTGGAGTTGAGGATGTAACGAACAGGGTGGATAAGGGGGAACCAGTGGATGTGGTGTATTTGGATTTCCAGAAGGCATTCGATAAGGTGTCACATAAAAGGTTACTGCACAAGATAAAAGTTCACAGGGTTGGGGGTAATATACTTGCATGGATAGAGGATTGGCTAACTAACAGAAAACAGAGAGTCGGGATAAATGGGTCATTTTCCGGTTGGCAAACAATGACTAGTGGGGTGCTGCAGGGATCGATCGGTGCTGGGTCCTCAACTATTTACAATTTTTATTAATGACTTGGATGAAGAGACCAAGTTTGCTGATGATACAAAGATGGATGGGAAAGCAAATTGTGAGGAGGACACAAAAATCTGCTAAGGGATATAGATAGGCTAAGTGAGTGGGCAAAAATTTGACAGATGGAGAATAATGTGGGAAAATGTGAGGCTATCCATTTTGGCAGAAAAAATAAGAAAATTATAATTTAAATGGAAAGAAATTTCAAAGTCCTGCAGTACAGAGGGACCTGGGGGTCCTTGTGCATGAAACACCAAAAGTCAGTATGCAGGTACAGCAAGTAATCAGGAAGGCAAATGGAATGTTGGCCTTTATTGCAAGGGGGGATAGAGTATAAAAGCAGAGAAGTCCTGCTACAACTGTACAGGGTATTGGTGAGGCCACACCTGGAGTACTGCATACAGTTTTGGTCTCCGTATTTAAGAAAGGATATACTTGCATTGGAGGCTGCTCAGAGAAGCTTCACTAGGTTGATTCCGGAGATGAGGGGGTTGACTTATGAAGATAGGTTGAGTAAGTTGGGACTATGCGCATTGGAATTCAGAAGAATGAGAGGTGATCTTATCGAAACATATAAAATAATGAGGGGGCTCGACAAGGTGGATGCAGAGAGGATATTTGCATTCATAGGGGAAACTTAAACTCCAGGACATAGTCTCAGAATAAGGGGCCACCCATTTAAAACTGGGATAAGGAGGAATTTCTTCTCTCAGCGAGTTATAAATCTAAGGAATTCTCTGGCCCAGAGAGCTTGAATATATTTAAGGCAGATTTTTGAGTGATAAGCAAATAAAGGGTTATGGGGAGCGGGCGGGGAAGTGGAGCTGAGTCCATGATCAGATCAGCCATGACCTTATTAAATGGCGGAGCAGACTCGAGGGGCCAGGTAGCCTACTCCTGCTTCTATTTCTTATGTTCTTATGTTTCTGCATTCTCTATAGGTGTTTCCTTTTACTGCCCAATATCTAGTTATACAATGTGAGCAAGGGGCCGTAATTGTGAGTTCTGGAATCTGTGATCTTGTACAAGCCCCACGTGTTTCTCCAATCTTCTCAAAGGCAGACTGATGAGCACTCTAGTGCGACAAGGCCAAATGTGAGCAAACAAACTGGTTTATTTTATATGAAATATATGACTGGACAGAACATTGTGATCACAATGAGTTTGACCGGTTTCCTGCCACTCTTTGTAAAATTGAAACTTGATATGGACCTGTTGCACTTTACTCATCAGTATTACTGACTGATACTAACTTAAAAAGGAAGAGTTCTCCGTCTCTCTTGCTCCGACTGTTGCAACTCAATCCTGCTCCAACCTGCTTTTTCTCCCCAACTCCAACTACACTCAAGTGAGAGGAAGGAGGAAAGAGGGGAGGAAAGGGGGAGCAAGGGAGTGAGTGTACACGCACAAAAGAAAGAGAGGGAAAGAAGGGGGAGCAAGGGAGAGAGTGCACAACTGCGAGAGAGAGAGCGAGGGAAATGGAGGGAGGGAGTGCGTGAGTGCAAAAGCGAGAGAGGGGGAGAGAGCAAGGGAGAGAGTGCATAAGCGGGAGAGGGAGAGAGCGAAAGAGCACAAGAAAGAGTACAATTGCGGCAAAATGATAATCTTTGCCTCTTCCCCGCCTTCCTTGTGCTGTGCCTTGAGATTGGCTCATCAGCACCTCTGAATATAAACCACTATCAGAGATAAAAATATCTCTGAGGTGTTAAACAAACCTCGCTGTCTCAATCTAATCTGGTACGCGAGAGACACAATTCTGTTAACTCCTTCATCTTGTGCTTCAGCTAATGGGCTTAAATCAACATCCCTGATAGCGTGTATGTTCCTGGAACTAAACCAAGGGCGGCATTTATTGTCCATCCCTAGTTGCCCTTAACTTCACCAGAAAAGGAAAAAAATCCTGAAATATGACAACAGAGACAGTACCTTGAGCATCAGCTTAGCTCAATGGTAGTTAATCTACAACACAAAACAGGATTATTTGAGAAGAAATCGACAATTACCAAATTGTGGCAAGTTATACATGCAAAATATTCAAAAACAAAGTATGTGGCCGAGGAGTAAAAATCTGTATTTTACTAAATATAGCCTATTCACGATGAGCGAGCTTGGTTAGGTTTGGACTCAAAATAGTTTAGGTTGGGGCTGATCCAAATAATTCACTTTGCCCTTGAACATGATAGGAATGTTTCTATGGTAAGTCTTTTGAAGTCTCTTGCTACAGATTCTGATACTTTTGCAGAGGAATAAAACTAGTTAATGTGAACTAACTGAGACACTGAAAACCACAACTTTGTAAAAGCGACTATATAGAAATACGTTATATAGTTCGACACGTGAGCCAACCACTCGAACAGCAATCAAAACTGAGATTTAAAAAGTAGTTAGTGGAGGTTTAAAATACTATAAGATATTAGACTGACCTGGAGAAAAGAAAACCCATGCCAGATTCTTCACAGAATAGAAAGCAGCAGCTAAATTTCTTACTCAGGGAAGGATTTCTTCATCTGTTCCCATCAAAGAGAAACTCTGCAATTTTACCTGTGAGCATCCAGCCTCGTCTCATACGCTCTCGGCCACGAGTGCAGAGAATCAATCTTAATGACCATATCCAGAATATTAACTGCACACAATAACAGCCTAGCTGTCAGAGAATCAGTGACACTGTCTCAGTGAGGCTAAAGTGCCTCATTTTGCTGTGTATATGATTAATTGCATTTTGCTTTACGACATAAAATCTAGTATCCAGAAGCCCTATCCAAAGGAGAGCCCTCTTGAGAATGTCGAGTAAAACTAGTCGAGGCTTGATACTGCATTCAGTTATGGACTTGACAGAAATTGAAATTATCTGTAGAGGGTGTTATATAAATTTTCCACTGTTATAGCATTGTTGAGTTTTCCTAAATTTATTTTGATAGGTCCCACAGGAAAATTGACATTCTGATCCCAACAAAACTGCTACAATGATCTCTGAAAATTGATAGTTTTGTCATCACCAAAATTGCAAGGTATCTGTAGGTGTCCTAATAGCAGATAGCGCAGCACTGCATCTGGCTCAGTGAGGACACTTCACCACTGACATCAATAGGTAGATATAATAAAGCCTGCAGATATGATTAGTGGCATTTTGTTGAGCATGGCCTATCAGGCTATGCAGGCTGTTGGTCATCCTGCCATGCCTCCTTTCATGCTGGCCAACTCCAATTTTTCAGGCAAAAAAACAGGCACTGCATGGACCAATATGGCGTGCGCTCGCTCATTCTGTGGTGGAAGGGTGCCACACAGCATACTGGTTAGGGCTTCTTGTAGTCATCCAGGGCACCCGCCAGAAAATGGATTAAAGCTCATTTGCCTGTGGAAATCAGTGACCCAATGAAAATGCTTATTTCAGGTTTCTTTCGGAAATTGGTTCATGATTGACCACAGCATGCACCATTATTTATGATAATGATGCAGGCTTATGATAATGATGCAGGCAAAATAAAGTTATAACAAGTGGCAGAAAAGCTTGCGAGAACTAGAAGAGCAAAAAGAGGGGAAATGGTCAAGAAATGGCTGAAATATACTTACCTTAACATTACTATAAATGAACTTCCCTATACCTAACGCTCTCTAGTAATCTTGGATGGCCAGTTCACGTGGACATTCTCATGCTGAAACTTTTTTTTATTATTCATTCTCAGGATGCAAGCATCGCTGGCAAGACCAGTATTAACTGCCCATCCCGAGTGGCCCTGGGAAAGTGGTGGCAGGCCTTTTTCTGGAATCGCTGGTAGCAGATTGTTGCAGAGGGCAGTTCAGTCAACCATGTTGGTGTGGGACTGGAGTCATTTATAGGCCAGACCATGCAATGATGGTAGGTTTCCTTCCCTAAAGGTCATTAGTGAACAAGCTGGGATTTTAACCACAATCTGAGAGTTTCATGGTCACTTTTATTAATACCAGCTTCTTTTTTTTAAATTTCCAGTCGATTTTTAAACAAAACTGAATTCAAATTCTCAACTGCCATGATCGGATTTTAACTCGCATTCTTTGGATTATTAGTTCAGACCTATGGCTTACTAGTCCAGTAGCATAACCACTATATAACAGTGTGGCACTTGCAGATTGTAGTGGGGAAATGGCATGGAAGAAATCAAATTAATATTCAAATGAAGCTCCTGCTTATTTTAGCCGTCAATTCTCAGCCAGTGGAAAATGAGCTAGACATAAGGTGAGTGGAGCTCCTGCCGATTTTCTCATCCATGCCACTTCATTTATGTGGGTGAAACTGGCAGTCCCAATCGGAAAATCTAGCCGAAGGAGTCTAGAGATATCACAGAAAATGATCTTCGACGTTTCAGGTGCTGGTTTCTTGCATCAGAAGTCAAAAGAACGACGGGAATTATACAACATAACTACTAATAGGCTAAACTAAGCAAACTAGGAACTATAGCTTGCACTGTCTCAATGTCAAATGTTATTCACAGGATTGCATATATATTTGGATTACTCCCTCCCCCTCCAGCCAGAGAAAATTGAGACATTCAGCTGATAATTAACTTCAACTTTGCATCTGTAATCCAAATCTGGGCTCTTGTTCTACGTTCATAACATCTGGCTACACCAAACTAGCTTATTATAGTTTTGTTCGGTCAGCCGCTTGTTCTGCTGCTATGAGCATTTATTACAATTAAATTAAATGGTTCTCATAATCCCAGAAACGGTGATATAGGACTGAACTAATTAGAGAGAATATAGCTTATATCATATCCGAATACATTCATGACACAGTCTTAATTGAGCTGTCCAATGATAAATGGTATTATCTACACAGGGTTGTCAAAATTAGTCTGTGGGTTTCCAATTAGCTATTAAAGCATCCTTTACAGGATCAAAAAGGTAGATTGCTCACAAAAGTAATCCTCCTCCTCCAAACTGTCCATTGAATTTTGGAAAAGATTATTCTGGAAGCAGCATTGATAGCAACAAACATCTACATTTTCAGCCACAAGAGCACAAAAAACAGCCTCTGCAAGTTAGCCAGTTTCTAACATTACATGTAAACGGATACTTTAGCCACAACTGGTAGAAGCCTGCAGATGGACTTGCAATTTCAGTACAGTTATATGAACATCTTAGTTTGTTAAATAGAACTATAATCCTGGCTGACTCTTCAGAATACTTTTCAAAGTTTCCACTATATCGTCCTCCCAATCACCTCTTTAACGTTGGCTATATTTGTAGCAGGCAAATAGGAGGGCCTTCAGAATCTTTCAACTTCTCCCAATGTCTCCAGCAATTTTCTTTAAGATTTGTCTTTTCATACTGGTTATTGTGTCAGCATGTCATGTTTAGTTTTATATTTTTTTTAAATAAGAGCGTGATCGAACTCCCAAGCTCACTGGGAGGAGCGAAGGCAGAGTATATAAGGCCAAATCAAAAAATGAAGTGACGTCAAAGGACAGCAGGTAGGTGATTGGTTGGTGAGTATTACAACTTTTTAAAAATTCTCTAAGTTAGGGTAGTGGATTAAATTAAGAGCTGGGGAAAATATAACTGCTGTTACTTTAATAAATTAATTACTTAAATTAGATTAACTAATTAATAAAACTAAAAATAACTGATTGAATAACAACTTTAATTGACTTAATACATAAAATAAGGTTAGATAGACAGTGCAGGGCAGGTGGTGTGTAGTAACCGCAGAATGTGGAAGTTTGTGGAGACCAGCGAGATCCCGAGCAACCACCTCTGCGGTAAGTGTCTGCAGCTCGACGAACTTTGGCTCAGAGTTGTTGAGCTGGAGTCCGAGCTGCAGATATTGCGATGCATCAAGGGGGGGGAAGAGTTACGTGGACACTTTGTTCTAGGAGGCAGTCACACCTCTTAGGTTAAGTAGCACTTTAGAGTTAGTCAGTGGTCAGGGACAGGAGGGTGTGACTGCAAGTCAGGTAGGTGTGGGGACCCAAGATGTAGTGACGGAGAAGCCTCAGCCCTTGACCTTGTCCAACAGGTCCGAGGTATTTGAAAGAACGAACTGCAGGGAGAATGAGCACCCAGACCACAGCACCGTAGAACAAGGGGCCATTCAATGGGTGTGTGTGTGTGGGGGGGCGGAAGGGGGGAGTAAAAAGTAATGCATTAGTGGTAGAAGACAGTATAGTCAGGGGGATAGATACTGTTCTCTGTAGCCGCAAGTGGGAGTCCCGAAGGCTGTGTTGCCTGCCCAGTGCCAGGGTTAAGGATATTGCCTCACAGCTGAAGAACTTGGAGAAGGAGGGAGAAGGATTCGGTTGTCGTGATCCACGGAGGAACTAATGACATCGGTAGAACTAGGAATGAGGTCCTGCTGAGAGAATTTGAGAAGCTAGGGTCCAAACAAAAAAACCTCAAGAGGTAATAATCTCTGGATTGTTCCATGAGACACGTGCAAATTAACATAGGAACACGCAGATCAGAGAGTTAAATGCGTGGCTCAAAGAGTGGTGTGGGAGGAAGAGGTTTCAATTCATGGGTTACTAGCAACAATACTGGGGAAGGAGGGAGCTGTTCTGTTGGGTTGGGCTCCACTTAAGTTGGGCTAGGACCAGTGTTCTGGAGAATCGAATAACTGGGGCTGTAGATAGGGCTTTAAACTAAAAGTGTGTGTGTGGTTGGGGGGGTGGGGGGGGGAGGGGTGGAGTGGGGGTCAGGTGACGGAAAATTTAGAAATCTAAAGAGAAAAGTCAAGGCAATAATAGAGCAGTGTAGCAAGATAGGCAGACTGTGACAGGAAGTAACAGAGTATTTAACTGTAATACTGCATCAGCGAAAGAGGTGAAAGCAGGGAAAAATAGTAAAAATTTAACATTAAAGACTTGTTATCTGAATGCACAAAGCATTCGTAACAAGATGGATAAATTAGTGGCATCACTAGAGATAAATAGTTTTGATCTAATAGCCATTACAGAGACGTGGTTGCCAGGTGACCAAGGTTGGGAACTAAATATTCCAGGGTACTTGACATTTCGAAAAAACAGGCAGAATGGAAAGGGGGGAGCGTGGTGGGGGGTGGTAGCCCTGATAATAAAAGATGACATAGGACAGTAGAGAGAAAGGATCTTGGCTCGGAAGATCAGGAAGTTGAAAAGTTGAATCAGTATGGGTAGAGATAAGAAATTAACAAGGGACAGAAAACACTGGTGGGAGTAGTTTATAGGCTCCCTAACAGTGGCTATACCATTGGACAAAGTATTCATCTGGGAATTGTAGGAGCTTGTAACAAAAGTAATTGCAATAATAGTGGAGAACTTTAATCTTCATATAGACTGGGCAAATCAAATTGTCAAAGGTAGTCTGGAAGACAAGATCATGGAATGCATTTGAGACAGTTTCCCAGAACAATACGTCATGAAACCAACCAGGGAACAAGCTATTTTAGATTTTATATTGTGTAATGAGACAGGGTTAATTGGTAATCTCATAGTAAACGATCCTCTGGGGAAGAAAGATCACAAATATGATAGAAGTTCACATTGAGTTTGAGAGTGAAATAATTAAATCCAAAACTAGAGTCTTAATCTTAAATGAAGCCAATTACAAAAGGTGTGAGGGTTGAATTGGCTATGATAGATTGAGAAATTAGATTAAAAGGTATGACGGTGGATAAGCCACGGCAAACATTTAAAGAAATATTCCAAAATTCTTAAAAATATATATTCCAGTGAGAAATAAAACTCCACGGGAAAAGTGATCCATCCATGGCTAACTAAAGAAGTTATGGATAGTATCAGTTTAAAAGAGGCTTATAATGTTACAAAGAATAGTAGCAAGTCTAAGGATTGGGAGAGCTTTAGAAACCAGCAAAGGATAACCAAAAAATTGATAAAAAGGGAGAAAATAGATGAGAGTAAACTAGCACGAAATATAAAAACAGATTGTAAGAGCTTCGATAAGTATGTTAAAAGGAAGAGAGTAGCAAAAGTGTTGGTCCTTTAGAGGCTGAGAATAGGAAATAAGGAAATGGCAGAGGTTTTAAAGAAATATTTTCCATCTGTCTTCACAGTAGAAGACACAAGATGCATACCAAAAATAGTGGGGAACCAAGAACATAAGAATTAGGAACAGGAGTAGGCCATCTAGCCCCTCGAGCCTGCTCCGCCATTCAAAAAGATCATGGCTGATCTGGCCGTGGACTCAGCTCCACTTACCCGCCCGCTCCCCATACCCCTAAATTCCCTTATTGGTTAAAAATTTATCTATCTGTGATTTGAATACATTCAATGAGCTAGCCTCAACTGCTTCCCTGGGCAGAGAATTCCACAGATTCACAAGGGGCTAACGAGAGTGAGTAACTTGAAGTAATTATCAATAGAGAAAAAGTACTGGAGAAACTAACAGGAATAAAAGCAGACAAAACCCCATGACACGATAGCCTATATGTCAGGGTTCTAAAAGGTGGCTGGAGAAATAATGGATGAATTGGTTGTGATGTTTCAAAATTCCTTAGATTCTAGAAAAATCCCAGCGGATTGTAAGGTAGCAAATGTAACCTTGCTATTCAAGAAAGGAGGGAGAGAGAAAACAGGGAACTACAGGCCAGTTAGCTTGATATCAGCCATCGTGAAAATACTGAAATCCATTGTTAAGGAAGTGGACTCAAATTGCCCTCCACCAGAAACAGGGCGCACGCACTCTGTTTCAATGGTTTTTACCGTAGCTGTGGTTGAGGTTGCCTCTTGCTCGAAATTCCGCTCTTTATTGTTTTTTTTAAATTCAGATCCAGAAGTCGCTCTTAATGGAGGTGGTGATTACACTAGAGGGGTGGATACATGGCAGTGGTAACACCGGAGGGGCTGAAGTTGGGGGCGGTGCGGAGTGACTGCCGCGATGATGTCATCAGGGCGCCGCGTCACCATGGCATTCCCCTTCACGTAAAGGGGAGAGCCTTTGCGATTTTAAAACGTCGGTCCACTGGGCCATCAAGGAGGGTTTGGGCCAGGTCAGCGGCCTGGCACCTAAGATGGGGTGCCAGACTGCCTGTCAGTGGCCCAGCCAAACCCGGGGGCATAATTGTTGGGCCGACAAAAGTAACATGACGGCAGTGGCAGTGCGTTCTCCCCTTTAAGGGAAGCCGCACCGCTGCTGCAGAAGGCCACAGCCTCACTGAACCACTGGGAAAAAATAGGTTTTGGCACCGCCGGGCAGGCCGAAAATTTTCTGAGAGGAATATTGCCGTCAGGGGGTTAGATCGGCGGTGCGCACGGTGATGACGCACTTAACACGGATTGGCAATAGCAGTGCGGTAGGGAGGGGATCGGGGCACCGCCGGGAAACCTCAGAAGGGCAATTGGGCTATCAGCGGCCATTCCACGAAAAGTCGGCGGTGCGGTGGTAACAGGCCTTAAAAAGAGGGGGGCAATTTCAGCCCCTTAAGAGTTTTGTTTTTGAGATTGTAACCAGCAGGGTAGATAAAGGAGAAATAGTGGATGTAGTATATTTGGATTTCCAAAAGGCACTTGATAAGGTGCCACATTAAAGGCTGTTACGCAAGATAAGGACTCATGGGGTTAGGGGCAATATAACAGCATGGATAGAGGATTGGTTAATGGACAGGAGAGAGAGTAGGGATAAACAGTTCATGGTCAGGCTGGCAGGCTGCAACTAATGGGATGCTGTAAGGATCAGTGCTTAGGCCTCAGCTATTTACAATCTATATTCCTGACTTAGATGAAGAAACCGAGTGTAATGTATCCAAGTTTGCTTACGATATAAAGCTAGGTATTGACGTGGCTAGAGAACTGGTTGGCAGACAGGAAGCAGAGAGTCAGAATGGCAGGCAATGACTAGTGGGGTGCCACAGGGTTCAGTGCTGGGACACCAGCTATTTACAATATACATTAATGATTTAGATGAAGGAATTGAGTGTAATATCTCCAAGTTTGCAGATGACACTAAGCTGGGTGGCGGTGTGAGCTGTGAGGAGGATGCTAAGAGGCTGCAGGGTGACTTGGACAGGTTAGGTGAGTGGGCAAATGTGGATAAATGTGAGGTTATCCAGTTTGGTGGCAAAAACACGAAGGCAGAATATTATCTGAATGGTGGCAGATTAGGAAAAGGGGAGGTGCAACAAGACCTGGGCGTCATGGTACATCAGTCATTGAAAGTTGGCATGCAGGTACAGTAGGCGGTGAAGGCGGCAAATGGCATGTTGGCCTTCATAGCTAGGGGATTTGAGTATAGGAGCAGGAAGGTCTTGCTGCAGTTGTACAGGGCCTTGGTGAAGCCTCACCTGGAATATGGTGTTCAGTTTTGGTCTCCTAGTCTGAGGAAGGACGTTCTTGCTATTGAGGGAGTGCAGCGAAGGTTCACCAGACTGATTCCCGGGATGGCAGGACTGACATATATGAGGAGAGACTGGATCGACTGGGCCTGTATTCACTGGAGTTTAGAAGGATGAGAGGGGATCTCATAGAAACATATAAAATTCTGACGGGTCTGGACAGGTTAGATGCAGGAAGAATGTTCCCGATGTTGGGGAAGTTCAGAACCAGGGGACACAGTCTAAGGATAAGGGGTAAGCCATTTAGGACTGAGATGAGGAGAAACTTCTTCACTTGAGAGTTGTTAACCTGTGGAATTTTCTACCGCAGAGAGTTGTTGATGCCAGTTCGTTGCATATATTCAAGAGGGAGTTAGATATAGCCCTTACGGCTAAAGGGATCAAGGAGAGAAAGCAGGAAAGGAGTACTGAGGTGATGATCAGCCATGATCATGTTGAATGGTGGTGCAGGCTCGAAGGGCCGAATGGCCTACTCCTGCACCTATTTTCTATGTTTCTAGGGTGGAAAGTAAGCTGTGAGGAGGATAGAGAGTCTGAAAAGGGATATTAGACAGGCTAAGTGAGTGGGCAATAAGGTGGCAGATGGAATATAATGTGAGGAATTGAGAGGTTATTCACTTTAGAAGCATATAAAAACAGAATTATTTTTTAAATGGTGAGCGATTTAGCTGTCCATATACAGGAAACAGCGAGTTAGCATGCAGGTACAGAGAGCAATTAGGAAGGCAAATAGCATGTCGACCTTTATTGCAAGGGGGTTGGAGTACAGGAGTAAGGAAGTCTTGCTTCAAATGTACAGGACTTTGCACAAAACTCCAGGTGTGGTCTCATCACAGTTTTGGTCTCCTTATTTAAGGAAGGATATACTTGCCTTAGAGTCGGTACAATGAAGGTTCATGAGATTGATTCCTGGGATGAGAGAGTTGTCCTATGAGGAGAGATTGAGGAGACTGGGTCTATACTCCCTGAAGTTTAGAATAACGAGAGGTGATCTCACTGAAACAACAAGACTCTGAGGGGGATTGACGGGGTAGATGCTGATTGTTTCCCCTGGATGGGGAGTCTAGAACTAGGGGGCATAGTCTCAGGATAAGGGGTTGGCCATTTAAGACTAAGATAAGGAGAAATTTCTTCACTCAGAGGGTTGTGAATCTTTGGAATTCTCTACCCCATAGTGCTGTGGATGTTCAGTCGTTGAGTATATTCAAGGCCGAGATAGATTGATTTTTGGACTGTAGGGGAATGACGGGATATGGGGGTCGGACAAGAGAGTGGAGCTCAGGTCGAAGATCAGCCATGATCTTATTGAATGGTGGAGCAGGCTCGAGGGACCGTATGGTCTACTCCTACTCCTAATTCTTATGTTCTTATGGTCCTATAATCTTATAATCTTCTACGTTTCCAGTAAATCTTGCACAACATTTTTTCCAACTCTAGGCTATTTTTAACCTTGTGTGATCATTAAAGGAAGACTTTCATATATTAACCGTATATTTGTATATTGTTCAATAAATAGCAATGAAAAGCAACTCTACTCATTTATTCCCTGCAGTATTGTTTAGCTTTTCTATTTTAATCTTCATTGCTCTAAATTTAATACTACTGGAGCCCAATGCATTGACCCATTTGCTTTTACCTAGAGTTCAGCCACGAATCATCGGTACTCAAAAGATCACCAGCCTCCACTACTTCAGTGGCTCGCTACTAAATACTAAATCAACTGTTCCTTCTTACTATGCCAAGTAGAATTGTGTATGGGGCTGATAGATATCTGCCTTTCAGAAATCCATTCTTACAACCTACTGCAATGCAAGGCAGTTTAAAGCATCCATTTGCATACCTTTCCTCCCCAATGCAGTTTTTTTTTCTTCACTTAATCTCGGCTTTCTGATCTAGGCTTATATCTCCCTGCACACCCTTTAGCTTTCTGACTGTGGCTTTATGTTCAACCTCTCCCTTAATCCCATCATTAATGACAGCCTTCACCTGCCTCGGGGAAATACTCCCCTTAAACTCCTCCTCCACTCGGGTCTGAAAACCCATCTTTTTCATCCAAGCTTTTGGTGATTCCCAACTTCTCCCTCCATGATTATGCATCAGTCACTTTTATAATCCTATTTTACCCAACCCTATCCTTTGTGGAATGCCTTTTGACATGTTCTACTTTAAAGGTGCTATATAAATGTAAGTTGTTGCAGCGTGGATGTTATTTAAATGTACATACTTAAGTCAGAATGTGTTGTCTATACATGTTTAAATCTCCCTCCAAATTTGAATAATGCTACAGTCCTTCCAGAACCTGATTCCTTGTTAATATAAACAATGGTTGTTTTCAAGTTCTGAACATAAATAGGTAAAAGGAGAGATATTGGCCCGGAATTTGCAGTCAGTGGCAAAGCAAAGGCGTTCGCCACTGGCCCCGAAGTAAGCTTTGCACAAAAGAACTTGCAATTTCACAATATCGGTGTCGAGAAGTTTCGATTTCGACACATAATTCAAATCAATGTAGTATAGTGGGAATCCCATAGTGCAAGCTGCTGTGATGTCAATAAGCTGTCTATGGAGCAAATCAAAACGCAGTTGAGGTCAGTTTCCAAGGCAAAAATGATGGAGAACGCAAATCCCGGGCCAATGTGAACATTTGGGCACCAAACATAGGGGGATGAATTTGATAAAGCCCGAAATTGGGCATAAGGATCACAATGTGCGATCTGCCTGCGCCTGTTGAAAGTAGTGCAGGCAGCACATGAAGTTCATGCCGCTTGCTAATTATCATGATTGATGCGCTGAGCCCAGCGCTGAACACGCTGCTGGTGCCCAGCAGGGGGCCCAATTTCATGGCAGCTTAGCTATCATTTTACGGTTGCTGGTCACGAGCGGTGGGGTTGCGGAGGGGAGTCATCAGCGAGATATATAGCGGATAGCCCTCGTCACCTACCAGCCATGCCGGGTTCAACATGGTGGCTGAAAGATTGCTGGCACAGCGGACTCTCACAGGATGAAGACATCATAACTGCTATCAGGATACCGGGCATTCGCCATCATAATGCGCTGGGTGTGGTCACACACAAACTGCGCATTAAGTGAGTGGTACCCTTTGAGGTTACGAAACATATCAGGATTGCTAAAGCCATGTGTGAGGTTGATGGCACTCTGCATCATGGGGAAACCCGATATTCTGGCAAAGCCATGTGCGTGCTCTTCCTGTTTCTCTCTGTTTAGTGAGAAGGCAATGAATGAAATCAATTCTCTTAGAATACAGAGGCTCTGTGACCTCCCGGATGCAGCGACAGACGGTGAACTACAAGATGTTTGGTATGTCGCCTGTTCCAGCCTGGAAGGATCCACTGATAAAAACAAACATTCAGAGCCACAGTCACCTTTAAAGGCATTGGCAGCGCTGTCTTCTCCCTGCTCGGAGGCTGCAGGTCTGGTTCCAGGAGGTGGCAGAGTTCTGTGGTGAAGCAGTGCCAACGAATACACTGCTCCTAGCTTCGGTACAGATAGGAGAAGTGTTCTCTGAAGACCCGAGGTGGGGAAGTTCTCCGGCTGAGGGACTTCCTCCCCTTTCCTCTGCGAGCAGCTGGTCGTCTCTGCTGCCTCTGCTTCATCTCACTGTCATGTTGCAGCGCGAGGGGACTGCAACTGGAGCCCCATGACTGGGAGCAAGTGGTGTCCTCAGAGGCCCTCCAGTGGTAGCTGTGGCTTCCCAACGTCCAGCAGCACTCCCTGCACACTTTAATAACTTTTTATATTTCTTCCAGCAACCCAGTACTCATATAAACTCTGCAAGAGCCAGTACAAAGAGAAATGATCAACTTACCTGCAAGTTGGATGTTTCCCTTGAAGTAGTGCTGGCAGGGGGGGGGTCCTTCGTGCAGCTGAACGCATGTTCAATTGTGCGTCTTTAGGAGAGGGCATTGAATGGAGCGGTGTTGTCCAAAATGGCAGGTTGTGCATCAAATCAGCGTTATACTCTGACTGATGTCACAATCTATCTACTCTGCATGCTGTCGGTGACACACATCTTTTCCACGTTATCACCCTCACCAAGATGGCAAACTGAAGCGAGGTGGATGCCCTTTTTTTTCCAAAAACGGCCTTAAACAGCGGGGCCAATGTGCCAAAACTTGCAGCCATAAAAACTACTTTGAGTGGAAAATTCTAAGTACTTTCACACCAAGTCTAATCTACCTTGAATTTCAACAATATCCCTAATTTGCAATCTCTTGTGATTTTAAAACTTTTCCATCTACATCCATCATTAAACTATATATCCAATTCTGGCATTTATACTGACCCTCCACTCCACCTCTCTCAATTATGGTCACTAGATCCCAAATGTTCCCTTACTTTTATTTTGCCTATTATTCCCTCCTCATTTGTTACTACAGATTCTATACTCCTGTATCTTAAGAAGTGACTCAGCAAGCCACTCAGCTGTAGCAACAATTGATAAGAATAGCAGTTCAAGAAGATAGCCCACCACTGCCAACAAACGAGGCCTTGTCTGTATCACCTACATCCCCAGAACAAAAAAGCTGTGGTGTGTTATTATTTTACAAAAATGAAATTCGAGCCAATCAGGTACAAGTGCGACACAGAAACGTTCAAAATGAGACTGACAAAAATGCATATTAGATGCAATATTTATAAATAATATGCCAACTGATCTCCTATTGCATTGCTCATAGGGCGTCAAAGGTCAGCCTCTTTAGTAAGGATGTGGACCGGTGGCATTGGTAGCATTAAATGAGAGAATACATTTCTTGGGAGAGAAGTGTTGGTTTTATAAGGATTCCAGATTGGGTATGGGAACAGTTAAGAAGCCTGATAAAATTAGCAGTTGCACAGGGGTATTGGGTAGTTTGAGGAAAGTACTGAGTAATTGGGGTAGGAATGCAGTGATTATTTGAAGTGATAATGTGCAGTGAATACTAAAGTACAATATTGTGGATGCTGGAAATGTGAAATAAAAGCAGAAAATGCTGGAAATACTCAGCAGGTCAGGCAGCAACTGTGGAGAGAGAAACAGTTAATGTTTCAGGTCGTTGACCTTTCATCAGAACTCCATTCTCTCTCCATAGATGCCTGACCCATTTTCTATAGTGAATACTTGTGATCGGGGTGTACGATGATCCAAATTCAGATTGGTGGCTAAGGCATGTGAACATTTAGGATTAAGTGATTGCAGAGTAAGTACTTAGTATTTAGGTGGAGGATGGTGAGTATGGGGGCAGTGAGTAGTTCAGAGGGCGAGTAACCAGTGTGGAAGTTGAGCATTAGACATTTATGGGAAATTTGGCACTTGGGGAAGAGTTGGGCGCATTAACATTGGAGGACAATTGGTATTTAGTTATATAGGGCCCAAGTTTCGGGCCGCCGACCTGGACGCCCGTTTTTCACGCCACAAAGTGCACCTAAAAAAAAACTTAGCTATTCTCCGGCTCCCTGCAGGTCCTCTGGCACTCGGCGCGGCGCAGCACGAGCTGTAGGGGGCGGAGCCAGGTCCCTGCGCTGAAAACAGTGCCGGGACATCTGCACAGGCGCGCTACAGTGGGCGTGCATGTGCAGTAGCTCCAGGCGCCCAAAACTGTGTGGGAGGGGCCCGAAGCACGCAGCCCCTAGCCCTGGCCGAATGGCCTCACTGGGGCTGCGTCGATAAGGCTGCCTCCCACGCCGCCCAGCTCCTGACTTGACTCCCACTCCCCCCACCCCCCACCTCCGCTTCCCCCACTCCCGACCACCCCCCCCTCGACCTCCGCTCCCGACCCCCCCCCCCAACCGACCTCTGCTCCCGACCTTCTTCCCCTTCCCCCCCAACCGACCTCCGCTCCCGCTCCCGCCCCCCCCCCCCCCCGACTCACCCACCCCCCACGCCACCTACCTGTCAATCCGGTAAGTCTAAGCTCGAAGTCTTGGACCGGGCCGGGCCCGCCGATCAGCCTCTCTCTCTCTCTCTCTCTCTCTCTCTCTCTCTCTCTCTCTCTTCCCCCCCGCCCCCCTCCCTCCCTCCCTGTCAGAAACAGAGACACTGACAGACAGAGAGTGAGAGAGACACACAGACAGACAGAGAGATAGAGACACTGACAGAGACACACGGTGGGGGGGGGGGGGGGGGGGGGAGGGGAGGTGGGGGCTGCCCCAGCACGCTGTTAGAGGACTCCCGGTGCTGCAGTCAGTAAGTAGAAAATGTTTTATTTATTGATTTCAAAAAATATATATTTTTCATTAATTCTTTTTGATTGATTTATTGGTTGATTTATTGATGTATTTATAATTTATTATTGATGATGACTCTTTTTGTAAAACTAAAGTGTTTAATGTTTGTAAACTTCCCTTTAATCCCCCCCCCCCCCCATTCCCTACGCCTGATTTGTAACCTACGCCTGATTTTCTAAGTGTAGACAAGGTTTTTCTGAGCGTACAAACATCTACACTTACTCCATTTTAAGTTAGTTTGGAGTAAGTTTTCACTGCCTAAACTTTCAAAATGGGTGTAAGTGGCCGTACACGCCTCCTTTTAAAAAAAAAATCTGTTCCAAACTGAAACTGACTAGAACTGGAGCAAACTCAATGCCGAGAATTGCAATTTCTAAGATACTCCATTCTAAACCAGTTGCTCCAAAAAATCAGGAGCAACTTAGGCCGAAACTTGGCCCCATGGCAAGGGGTGCAGAACAAAAAAAGTTTCCTTGCACACTGCAGCTAGACACATAACTAGCAAAACAGTGATTAATTAGAATGTTTACATGTTTTAACTGGCAATCAATATCTCTGTGTTTCCCGGGGAAACATTCAAAGCTCAAATTATTTGACAGCATGAGAAAAGCCTCGTTCTACCCCCCATTCTAAACTAAAAACAAAGCAACCATATGAAAATTTAGATGAAAATTTTATTTTGCAGCTTATTTTCAAAGTCAATGAAACTCAAAAATCCTCTCGCACCAGAAGGAGATTTAAGTTTTTAAGCTGAGAAGCAGCTAAGGTCACAAACCCTCCAAGATTGCCCTGGATTCTCCAGGAATTGAAAATTAATCTCCTGGAAACAGCTGCGAGTATCCCGAGAGAAAAATCATAGGAGCATTAAAAAAAGTGTTTTTTTTCCCCTCCATTTTATTCAAACACTTTTATATATTAGTTATAAAAATATTGGAGAAAGGGAAAAGGCTGCTTTACTGGGCGGGGAAGATGGAGTCAGGAGATCATGTGGCTCCGGTTCGGGTGAAGTGTAGAATGTTTCAGTGCAAGGGGTGACACAGTTGTGTGGGGCAGACTGGTTGGGCTGGGTGCGCTTTATCTTTCCACCATTGTTCATTATTCATTGGTTTATATGTAACCTTCAGGGCTGCTGACTGAGGGCCATGTGGCTTTTTGCCGGCCGGCACGGACACGATGGGCCAAAATGGCCTCCTTCTGCGCTGTAAATTTCTATGTTTCTATGAATACATCCAACCAGAGTTGGCAAGCCTAGAATTAGCCTGCCACTCACATCACACAAATGGAAATGCTGCACATGCTCATACTATGCCATCTCCCATTATTCACGGCAAGTCAAATGATAATACTGTCCTGAAGTCGCGGCCCCAATGAGCGCATACGAGGTGCTCACGCGCCCATACGGGCTCTGCAACTTCCAGGATTAGGCATGCACTGCACATACAGGGCTTGCGACTTGTCAAGAATCCTCTTGACGGATCCCACGCAACCGAAAGAAAAGGGCCTCCGCAGGCGGAGAGTTGGCCTATTTGCCCAACTTCTGTTTGGCAATTGCCCGTGAAATTCTTACGACTGATAAAAGCTTTTATCAGCGTGAGGACAGAAAAATACATTTATTTCAATAATTTAAACATTTAAAAACCTGTGAAATAATAAGTTTATTTTTAGGCCCTTTAAAATATGTAAATTTATTTTTCAAACAATTAATGGGCCGAAATTGCCCCCTCTATAAGCTCCATTACCGCCTCTAAGAGTGGAGAGGCCTTACTGACTGGGAGAAGACAGATGGGCCAACCCATCGGAAATTGCCCCCGGGCCAGAAACGGGAAAGCGCAATGCCTGTTTTCCCGCAACGTCAGGCATGCTCAGACCCCTTATGTTTTTAAGCTGAGAAGCAGATAATGTCACCACCTCTCCAAGACTGTCCTGGATTCTCCAGGAATTGAAGATTAATCTCCTGGACACAGCTGTGAGTATCCCAAGAGAAAAGTCATAGGAGCATCTAAAAAAAGTGTGTGTATTTCCCCCCCCCCCCCCGCAATTTATTCAAACCCCCCGCACGGAATTGCTCCGCGGGAGCAGCACCGCCGCCGGCTGGTGCCACTGACAGCTTTCCCCGGCAGGAAGCTGTGTGTGGCCGGGTGGCGGGTCCGACCTTAAAGGGGAGGTCACGCTGCCGGCGGCGACTCCATATTATTTATGGTCGGCCAACTGCAGGTCGGGCCAACAATTATGCCCACGGGTTCGGCCGGATCACCAACAGGTAAGCCTGGCACAACGACTTGGGTGCCAGGCCACTGGCCCGGCCGAAACCCTCCATGGTGGCCCAGTAGACCCAAGTAAAAACTTTGCAGAGTTCGCAGTGGCCCTCCCCTTTAACTGAAGGGACGTTATGACAAGTCAGTGCTGTCACCATCAGCGCAGTGCTGATGACACATCCGCCCACAGCCGCCCGGAACACCGCCCCGGACGGGGAAAAAAATCCAAAGTACTGAATTTTGCCAGAATTCTTGGGGCGGAGAAAAACCTTCTAAAACAATTTCAACCCCTAAATGTTTTATAAATAATTAATTAAATTCCATTTCGATTCATTTTAAATACGTGATTTAAATGTTTTTTTATTTAAGTGTTTGTGTATTTTTTGGCATATTCCCATTCATACTTGTGGTGATTCCATTTATACAAAACTCACAAGTATGAATGGGAATACCCCTACTTTGATTGGTTGGGCCAGCCCACATGATCCCAGGGATGCAGGCCTTCGCGTAGAGGCGCAGGACCGCAAGTCTCCGAACCTCTCGGACCACCAGGTAAATTCTTAGATATATTCAGGTCGGAGGAATCCGCCAGTGGGAAGCATGGATTACAATTCCTTGTATAAAGGCACAAGTGCTATATCAGCTAATGCACAATGTATTAATAAGGTAAATCAGTGACCCTTTAAGGCTACAGAGTTTAATTGCTGTTAAGTAAAAAGGTCAACCAGAGTTTAATTCCTCTTTGGCAGGAAAGTTCAAATGGAAGCTCGACACAAATTTCTGACCCGTTTTGAAAAAAAAAATTAATTATTACGATCAATCACGGACCATAGATGATCTGTCTCCTGCATAAATAATCTATTTTCTGTTGCTAGGAGAAATTTTCTCTGCAATATTTTGACATAAGGCAGAAATTTGTGTTTAGATAGGTGTGAGAAAACATCCCATAACGTTGTTTATGATATATATTAATTATTCATTCAAGGGACGTGGACCATACTGGCAAGGCTGGCATTTATTGCCCATTGCTAAGTGCCTTGAGATGGTGGTTGTGGGTCTTTTTCTTGAACCACCAGTAGCAGTTTTGATACAATTGAGTGATTTTCTGAGCCACTTCAGAGGGCAGTTATAAGTCAACACATTTGTGTAGGACTGGAGACACATATGCCAGACCAGGTAAGGACGGTTACCTTGAGTTGAGTTAGGTTTGGATTTTATGACAATCTGACAGCCACATGGTCACTTACTGATACAAGTAGTTTTTTTTTTTAAATCACCTCTCCACCCAACTTCTCCAATGCCCTCTTTACTGTCTCCTGATCTCCACAAACTCCAAATCTTCATCCCGCCCTAACAAATCTTTGTCCTAGCCTACAAATCTCTCCACTGCCTTGCTCCAACCTATCCCTGTAACCTTCTCCTGTCCTGCATCTCTGCTCTCCTCTACATCCTTCCATTCCAGTGGCAGTGGCAGAGCCTTCAGCCATCTTAGCCCTACACATTGGATCTCCCTGCTCAAATGCATCCGCCTCACTACCTACCTTCCTTCCCTCTGCTTTCTAAAAACAGATTTTTTTGACCAAGCTTTTGGTCGCTTATCCTAACCCCCCTCCAAGCCTTGGCACCAGCTTCATTTCTTCTCGATCAATCAGTTTGGGATGTTTTCCTATATTAAAAAAGGTACAGGTTGTTGTTATTGCCTGCCCTGACACTTTGAAGCTGAGAGAGATGATGCACTATCTATTCCCAGGCCCACCCTCAGTGCCTCCTGTTGTCGGCCGCCAGAAAGCAAAAAGACAAAACCATTTAACAAATGTAATGGCTGTAAAGATACACATTTCGGAAGTTTCGAAGAGCATTCCGTAACAATATCGTCTAAGAGAGGATTAAAGACATAGATAAAACTAAGCAAAGCCAAAAAAACGATTTTGTAAAAATTAAACATTTTCCAAATGTATGTGCATCTCCTGGAACACAAACTCTTCTTACCCTGGCTAGCAGCATTCATCATGACAGTTTAATTATAGTTTAAAAAGCCTGTTGCTATGTTACGTGGTGTAAAATACTGCAGTATTTTTGCCAGCACAACAGAGAATAGATCCTTGCCAACAAAATACTCAAACACTAATGCGATGGTGCATGGAATATTACAGTCCATCAGGGTTTTGTTATTGGTTTGTATTACTCACTTAAACTGCTGAAATAAAATGGCAAGTGAAAGTGATCACCAGTTGACACATGGCAGTATCTCCAATAGCTGGTCATCCTTTTTTCCTTAATAATATGGAACAGCTGAAGTATGGAATAATTAAGGCATTGTGTGGCAGACACACAGAAAAGCTGGTGCCAAAAATACTTCATTAAGTATCACTGACGTCCATTTGGGCTACAGAAGAGGATTATAGGGATTACTCCGTCCATAACTAAAAATATCTTATTAACTGATTTTAAAACTCTGACTTGTAGATGAACTCTACTAGGCCTGAAATGGATTTCTGTTAATATGAAATATAAGTTAGGCTGCACTGAAATGTTTCAGATGGATTTTGAAGTTTCAGGTCAAGTGTGATGGGGAACAGGCAAAATGGGCTGCAACAATTAGTATTTTCTAGCACATAGGGAAAAAAAATTCGAGATCTATTGTACACAATGCAGCTATCCCATACTACAGAACTCACTTCTTTACTTCTGCCTTTGTTTTCCTCCTGGGTTCTCATGACTTGCCTCAGCTGTGAGGGAGCAGGGCCTCGGCCGTGAGGGCCCTTCGGCCTATTCAAGATTAGGCTTGCATGCTTTATTGACAAGACTTTGACGAAAAGAAACAAGGGAGAGCGCATGCAACAGGAAAAAGTTAGAGATGTAACAGATTTTTAAGCAAATCTAAGGGCAGGGAAAGGATGGAGGGGAGGAAAGAACAAAAGAATGGAAGGCAGGAGAGATTAAATGATAAAAGGGATGATGATGCAAGGCGAAAGGAGATGGTAAGTTAAGTTTGTTTCTTAATACACTGTTAAATATGTACTTACGCAGGAATATAACACCCAACTTTTTCTGTCAAAAGTTGTGTACGCATATCCGTAAGTGCAGGAACTTCACGCCATTCCATACGTTTCAATGGCGATCCTCTCGGTGAGACGCCATTATTGCGCAGCTTCTAGAGGAGCAGGGCATCTTGGACAGCAACATCATGATTTACGCATTTAATTATGTGTGCAGGGTCACAAAGTTGCTGTCCAATTTACACATTAATAACAATGAACGTTATTCGCCTCACTGCTATTTCTACCGGAAAATCTGACTCAACAGATGTGATATTTTAGACAGTCGGATTGTAAGTCTCGACTGGTTTTGTGAAAAATTGTTTTGCTCTCCTGGAGTCCTTAATTGTTCAGATTTTTTTTATATACTTTCAATGTGAAAGTAAAAATTCAAAGTGAATTTCTTTATCTTTACACATTCTGTACACATGATGCCCTGCTGACTTTGATGGATTAAAAAGTAAATTAGTGGAGAACTTAAAGAAACAAATGTTCCTTGCTTACATTCTTCCATGTTTTTCTTTGTGCCTTTATTTTTATCTACCACCTTTATGGTGTCCTGCTGACTACGCTGGTAGTAGTGGTATATCTGCTCCCCCTCCTGTAAGAGATCGGTTTGGTGGAAAAATTGAAATTTAATGGCTGTGGGAACCTTCAATTTTATTTTAAAATTTTGCTGTTGGTTTGAATGTGTCTCCGCCCTATAGTGGTGTCTTGCTGGGCACAGCCAAAATAGTTATTTCTGTTTTATGGTTTTCTTCTTGAATGACTATTCAGTATTTGTGGCTGGACTTGATGATAGCTACTGATTTCCGGCCTCAGGCATTCTGTCCTCCTCTTCCCTGCAGTCTTGCTGCGACCTGCTGTGTTCCTATGCCTTCCTGGTCCCGATCCTTAACTCATCCACATCCTCAAAAGTTCTCTTTGGTCACTACTTCTGTCCCAACAAATCAGACTCCAACCACCCACCCATCACAATTTGTTTGATAACATCCCATTATTATAAAATGGTGTATCCTCTGTTTTGCCGTGAACACCACCATGGGACATTGAGCTAGTTTATTAAAATTTTAAAAAGAAAGTTACTAATTTTGTTCCTGCCCTGGTTTCAGCTTCCCCACATCACACACAATCCCCCCTCTGGCAAGATGCATCCAAGGACCACTTCCAGCTTTTCACAGTACAATCCCTACACAGGCTGCAAAGTGTCTCTCCCTTAGATTTACCCATCTTCGGTGTCTCCCAACACTGGTATGGTCAAAATAACAGAGAATCATGGTGTAGAACCATGTCCAACTTTGTTGCTGTCTCTCCCTCATCATGTTTAAAGATTAAACATTGCTATACTTCGCCTGTTTTAGTAATGATGTTCGAGATCACTTTCTGACATACATGTGCTACTGAGTAGATTTTACTTTGACTCACTGCTTGTGAACATCAAACTAACACTGTTAACAGCAATAGAAGCAATGAGTGATGTGGTTTGTAATCTGTCTGATTTCCGAGTTTTAGATTTTTTACATAGTTCACAGACTCATCACCTTCTGCAGCTTTGACGGCAAGTGCAGCCTCCCCCACCCCATAACTACATCATTTCTAATGCTATTTCTTCCTCATCTATTTTCTGTGACAAGGTTATTTCATCGTATTCCAGTAATCAATCTACTGATGACCTCAGTGCTTCATAAACTTGGGTACAGACAGATCAGTCATGGATGACTTATAAAGAATGACCAGAAGTTGTTGAGCAGATTATTGGGAGATATAACTATCTATATTGATTTATATTAAAAGTCTCAGATACGGCATGCACTTCCTGTGTAATAATATTTGAGTCATATTGTTATGTCAACATCCATAAATGGAAATCCAATGAACCAGAAAACTATGTTACTTTACAGCACAGAAGGAGGCTTGTCAGTCTATCGTGTATGAATTTAAAACTTCTAAATTAAAAAAGAAATTCTGTACATTTTCTAATTTGATTTCATCAAAATCTGAAATATCTAAACACAAAGTAAAAGCAAGCCTATTTTGGAAACTGAAAAAGACTTTCAGTTCATTAACCATAGCCTTGTATCTTTCTTTGCTTTGAATGTATATCAAATGTTCCCATAAAACATACAATGGTCTCTTCCTGCTCCAACAAGTAATTTCCACGAGTAAAGAAATTTCTCCTAACCTCTGAACTCAATCTCTTCGTGATTATTTCAAAATGATGATCCTTTGTCACTGACTCCCTCAACTACAGAAAATCATCTTTCCCTATTCGCCCCATCAAAACTCTTCCTAATTTAAAAAAAGCTGCATTAAATCTCTTAGCCCTCCCTGCCCCAGTGGAATTAATCCCAGCATGTCAAGTGTCTTCTGTTAACTATAGTTTCTCATTTCTCACATCATCCCACTGAATCTACCTTGTAGAGTCTTTAAACCTTGCATCAACTTTGAAACTTTCCTCCCAGTGTCCTGGCTAACATATTCCTCAGACAGCACCATAAAAACAGTTTACTTGGTCATTTAACTCATTTGCTGTTTGAGGAAACTTGCTGTGCACCAATTGGTTGTCAAGTTTGCCTATGTCACAATGACTGCGCTTCATAAGTAATTTACTGGCTATGAAGCTGCTTGAGATGTTCTGAGGACATGAAATGTATATAAATACCTGTTCTTTTTTTAAAAAAAAGAGAATCATGAGCCAATGGCTCTTAAATCAATATAGCTTAAATATAAAAAAAATAATTGTTCAGAGTTGTGTAACATGCCTAGGATCTTAAGAAGAAGTCTATCTAGTCTCAAAAGCCTGGGATTGGTGTAAGAAACAAAAAAATCATTGCAAGCCATATATTTGGTAAACCTGAGTAAATGTACTAACTAAAACAAACCAACCTTTGAACTGCTGTTATTTCTCATACATAATTCCCTATCTGTTGTAGTTTTATATAAAATCCTAATATTGGTAAATCACACTCGTCATGACATTATAAATTCCTTGTGTTAGAAGTGTTATAAGTAACTAAAGCATAAATCCATCCTAACAGATTTATACATAGTAAGTAGGCAAAATCATACTCCATGCTGATATGGAGGACACACTAAAATAAAGGTGTTGCATTAAATTTTGAGCACAAATACAGTGTCATATACCAGGCCAGCTACAGAGAGGCAGACTAGACATATCAAAGCGTGACTAAAGCGTGACCTGCGACTCAGGTCAATAAGGCCACAAACAAAAGCAAATCAAGCACTTGGGTTTATTTCTCGAGGGATAGAATTGAAAAGTAGAGAAGTTATGCCAAACTTGTACTGAACCTTGGCTAAACCACACTTGGAGTATTGTGTGCAGTTGCGGTCGCCATAAAAAGGATATAGAGGTACTCGAGGGTGCAAAAAAGATTTACAAGGATGATACCAGAACTGTGAGGTTATATCTATCAGGAAAGGATGAACAGGCTGGGTCTCTTTACTCTTGAAAAAAGGCGGCTGAAGGGTGACCTCAGAGATCTTTAAAATTATGAAAGGTATTGGTCAAGTAGACACAGCGGCTAGAATCATAACAGCCCTGCGAGTGCGGGTTTGAAGACAGGCCTGCTGTCAAATGGTCGTGATTGACAGCCGGGCGGGATCCTACCTCCTTGTCAGTTTCCATAGTGCCCGGTCTGGCTGCGGTTCACAGACCTGACACCAAGTGGCAGACCAGCCAATTAACATCATTAAGACGTACTTTAAAATAATTTTACCAGGTACCAGTTTCCCGTTGCTCGGGCTTCACGTCAGGTAAGTGTGTTGGGTTCTCAATGACTCTCCATTGCTTTGACTAGTTGACAGCTGCAGAAGTGGTATAAAAGCTACCATTTCACAGCTGTTCACTTTCCAATCTCAGATGCTGTATGCAGTTTGGAAGTGTTTGCAGTGAACTCTCTATCCACTGTCACCTCCTTGGAGCAACCTCTCTCACCACTGACAGATCGCTTCTGTCATCTATTCTAGCAGCATCAGTGCCTTTCAAAAATCTCACCTTGGTCCTTAGAATCCCACCATGATCAGCCCCAACACCAACATCACTAAACACACCAGCATCACCACCAACCTTCTCTACAATCACCTGATGCTGCAAAGGACACAGGGCAGATCAGCACCTGATCACATTGCTGCCTGGGAGGCCAGGGATGGCCTCACCATGGCCACATTTACGTCACTTAAGGCTGTACACCCTGGCTGTCACATGATGCGCCAGGTTGACACCACCCCACACCAGCATCTGAAAGCATCCCTACAACGTCCAAGCCATTCCCTTCACACTCATCACCACTGCAGGTCTCACCATTCACTACAACTCACTAAGCCACTTCCAAAGGTGCACACAAAGTGTTCAAAATAAAAATGTCATTGTATGACAACACATTAGCAGAAACTCTACATGAACATTGGCTAAAAGACCCAAGTGCCTACCCTTGTGTTTGTTAGTTGGTATGATTGGACAAGGATGAGGGAGAGTGTGAGGAGTGGCTAGTGAGATGGGGATGTGATAATGAAGATAAGAGAGAGAGGGATGGGTGGAGGTGCACGGTAAATTGGTGAGTAAGGATGTGCAGGGGTAGGGTAGGGAAGGCAGTGTGTGATGGGGATGTGATGACTGGCACAGCAGGATGAGGTTGAGTGTTTTGCAGTAACATTTCGTGGTCTACTGAGATCATTGAAAGGTTTGGGCCACTGCAGCCAGCTTCTCCTGATGCTATCCCTGCTTGTGCCTTCCTGTGCAATGTGCAACCAGGCTGCGTTGGTGTCCTGGGGAGGTCTCTTACACCCATTGGAAGGGAAGAGAACCACCCTGCGTGCTGTGACTCCCTCCATTAGCATCTGGAGGGAGTCATGGGAGAGCCTGGGTGCAGCCGTGCACCTCAATGCTGTAGGACACTGACAGCACAAATGTCAATATGTATGTGGGTATGGTCTTTTTAAGGAAACCGGATGATGACGCGTCATCAAATGACGTTATCAGACCCACTTCCTGCAATTGGCCGGGAGCCTCATCAACAGAAGATTCTGCACACAGAGCGCGACGGAGCCAGGAGCAGGGTTTTGTGCTGCATATTCTATGTAATCTATATAAAGAGTTAGTGTAAATGAAAGGATTTCAGATTCTGGAGTGGGGAAGCTGTACAGACAGGTCAGGCTTTACTCCAATTCAACTGCCAACAATGCTCTTAGAGAAATAGAGGAAGATTTCAACCAGTAATGCATGCAGAGGTTTAAACCTATATACCTTGGCAGCGAAGGGAAAAAGTTGCAGCAATTAATGCATATATTCTAATCTTGAAAACTAGCAAAACACTGAAAAAACTGCCTCCAAAAAACTGATAGCCCAAAAATAGCCCCAAATGTCAGCAACCTGACATGTGAAGACAAAGGGGTCAAAATTTTGGGCAAGGCGGAAGTTCCCGCCCCAACCGCAAAAATGGGGTTACCGCCCCCGAGAGGAAGTATACTCCACTTCCTCTTGGGGATGGGACAGAGAAGCTAACTGCGGGAATTTACCAGTGCTACACGAAGCGTTGGCGGGAGCACAGGGCCCTCCCCTTCCGTTAAAGGAGAGGGCACGCTGCGAACTCTGGTGTGAGGGGCCGCCACTTCACCACTGGGGAGCGGGGTGCCAAGGTAGCAGCCTGACAGAAGCGGATTCGACAAGGCAAGGCCAGGACCACGAGTCGACCATTGTAAAAAAAATTACGCGCCGCATTTCCCCTTTAATTGTTGCCCCGTGAGCGGAGTGCAGCCCGGTTTGTGACCTGTAAAGCTGGCGCGACATTGCCCACGGCTGCCTCACGGGGTGCTACCAAAGTTTCGCTCCAGCACAAAAACAGGTTGCTGCGCACGGCCATGACGTCGCCATTGCCGGTGCAGCAGCCCGGAGTGCTACCAGCAGAAGCTTGTGCTTCCGCTAACTCCCGTGGGTGCGGTAGCAGCCCTGGCCGAAAATTCGTTTACAACTCGTTAGCGCCCCCCGACAAATTCTCCCCCAAAGAGTTAGACTGAAAGTGCAGCAGGACATAACTTAAGTTGCAAGTCTACCCAACAATCCATCATTTTTATGAGAGAGCAAAAAGTCTCCATAAACTAAATTCATATAAAAAGCACAGCTTCCAGCAGTGGTGGATTTAAAACATACTCAATATGGATAGGAGTGATGTGAAGCCATGAGATTTATTTTTGAAGGAAATCAGGGCCATGGTTCCACCCATCCCATGAAAATATTGATTCCTGACATCTGATTTAGTACATTTACTAGCAGTGTTAGATTAGGTACAAGTTTCAGATTTGGACAAATTGCTTGATTTAAGTGCCAAATAAAATATAACCGATCTACAATGAGAACCTGTAGATCATTAATTTGATGTGGTAAAACTGAAGCCACCAGTATGATTGTCTTAAGTGTGAGTAATTTAAGGCCATAATCTCAAAAAGGAACATACTGCTAGAAATTCACTTTTTGGCCATAGTGGTATTTTTCGCTCAAAATACCACCATTTTTTAAAGGCCTATGTTTCGTCACAAAATGCAGCCAGCGGTAAAAATCAGCGTTGCATGAGGATTTGCGGCGGAAACCGTGGTTCTCGCCAATTTTAGTCCGAGGCGATTACTGCTGAGAGAGGCGCCTTGGGAGGGGGAAAAAAAAAAATCACAAAAAAAAAAGAAATCGCAAAAAAACAAATTAAAAAAAAAAAATCACAAAATATATACAAGACCCTTAACTAAGTAATCGCTGAAAAATAATTAAAAAATAAAAACGTTAACTTACCTTTTTTGCACAGAAGACCTGGCAAAGCACTAAACACTTTCACAACAACTAATACAGATCTTGTACTGTAACTTTTGCATAATTTACACATTCCACTATATAAAGCTTCATAAAATATGCACCTTTTAATATCATTATATCAGAAGTTGAATTTTGGTGGTGCTGACTGCCTTTCTTACTGCTCTTATCAGCAGACAGTCTAGGGACAACTTTTCTAATTTGAGCAGCTTGTTCTTTTTCTAAATAAAGAAACTCTCCACCTTCCCCCCCCTCACCAATCAAAACTCTTCTCGCCCCCCCGATCAAAAGTCTCCCCTCACCAACCTGTTTCTTGTAGCCCTGAGTGGTTTGAGTCTTGAACTCTCCAGGATCATCAGGTGTGAATTTAGGTAGTTAGGTTTAGGGGCTATTTTACTGAGGAAGGTTTCACAGCCAAATGTTCTCGTCCAACATCTCCAAATGTGAACACTTCCAGCAGTCTGGGAGTATAATACTGGGAGTATAATACTAGTCTGTATACTGGGGGTATAATACTAGTCTGTATACTGGGGGTATAATACTAGTCTGTATACTGGGACTATAATACTAGTCTGTATACTGGGAGTATAATACTAGTCTGTATACTGGGACTATAATACTAGTCTGTATACTGGGGGTATAAAACTAGTCTGTATACTGGGACTATAATACTAGTCTGTATACTGGGAGTATAATACTAGTCTGTATACTGGGACTATAATACTAGTCTGTATACTGGGAGTATAAAACTAGTCTGTATACTGGGACTATAATACTAGTCTGTATACTGGGAGTATAATACTAGTCTGTATACTGGGACTATAATACTAGTCTGTATACTGGGGGTATAAAACTAGTCTGTATACTGGGACTATAATACTAGTCTGTATACTGGGAGTATAATACTAGTCTGTATACTGGGACTATAATACTAGTCTGTATACTGGGAGTATAAAACTAGTCTGTATACTGGGAGTATAATACTAGTCTGTATACTGGGAGTATAATACTAGTCTGTATACTGGGACTATAATACTAGTCTGTATACTGGGAATATAATACTAGTCTGTATACTGGGAGTATAATACTAGCCTGTATACTGGGGGTATAATACTAGTCTGTATACTGGGGGTATAATACTAGTCTGTATACTGGGGGTATAATACTAGTCTGTATACTGGGACTATAATACTAGTCTGTATACTGGGAATACAATACTGGCTTGTATACTGGGAGTATAATACTAGTCTGCATACTGGGGAAAATACTAGCCTGTATACTGGGGGTTTAGCGTAAGGCCCAGGTTTTCGAACGCCTCAGTAAATAAGTCGACCATGTCCTGGAGTGCAGCCTATGTACGTACGCAGACGTAGGCATCATCCGTGTACTGTAGTTCGACGACAGAGGTTGGGGTGGTCTTGGACCTGGCCTGGAGACGGCGAAGGTTGAACAGCTCCCCACTGGTTCTGTAGTTTAGTTCCACTCCAGCGGGGAGCTTGTTGACTGTGAGGTGGAGCATGGCGGCGAGAAAGATTGAGAAGAGGGTTGGGACGATGACGCAGCCCTGTTTGACCCCAGTCCGGACGTTGATTGGGTCCGTAATAGATCCGTTGGCAAGGATCACGGCCTGCATGTTGTTGTGGAGCAGGCGGAGGATGGTGACGAACTTTTGGGGGCATCCGAAACGGAGGAGGACGCTCCATAGACTCCCGCAGTTGACAGGGTCAAAGGCCTTTGTAAGGTCGAAGAAGGCCATGTATAAGGGCTGGCGCTGTTCCCTGCATTTCTCCTGCAGCTGTCGCGCTGCAAAAATCATGTTCGTTTTGCTCCGTAGGGGACGAAATCAGCACTGTGACTCCGGGAGGAGCTCCTCGGCCACGGGAAGATGACAATTGAGGACTCTAGCGATGACTTTCCCAGTGGCTGATAGCAGGGAGATTCCTCTGTAGTTGCCACAGTCAGACTTGTCCCCTTGTTTAAAGATGGTCACGATTACTGCATCTCTGATCCCCTGGCATACTCTCCTCCCTCCAGGTGAGAGAGATGAGGTTGTGTAATCGCGCCAACAGTGCCTCTCTGCCACACTTCAATGCCTCAGCAGAGATTCTGTCCGCACCCGTAGCCTTGTTGTTTTTAAGCTATCTTATGGCTTTTTCTACCTCATGCAGTGTTGGGGTCTCACTGAGGTGGTAGCGGGTAGCATGCTGCGGGATGGAGTCGAGAACACTCAAGTCAAAGGCAGAGTCTCGATTGAGAAGATCTTCGAAGTGCTCCTTCCAGCGGGCCCTGACTGCCTTGGTGTCCTTGATGAGTGTTTCCCCATTCCTGGCCAGCAGTGGTGTGGGGCCTTGGATGTTTGGCCCGTAGCTGGCCTCCACCAGCCTGTCCACACCGCACAGCACTGTCCCCCAGTCATCAAGATCCACGGCGCGGCCCTGGACAACGTGGATCACTTCCCATATCTCGGGAGCCTCCTATCAACAAGAGCAGGCGTCGACGACGAGATCCAACACCGCCTCCAGTGCGCCAGTGCAGCCTTCGGCCGCCTCAGGAAAAGAGTGTTTGAAGACCAGACCCTCAAAACTGCCACCAAGCTCATGGTCTACAGGGCTGTAGTAATATCTGCCCTCCTGTATGGCTCAGAGATTGGACCATGTACAGGAGACACCTCAAGCTGCTGGAGAAATATCACCAATGATGTCTCTGCAAGATCCTACAAATCCCCTGGGAGGACAGGCGCACCAACATCAGCGTCCTCATTCAGGCTAACATCCCCAACATTGAAGCACTGACCACACTCAATCAGCTCCGCTGGGCAGGCCATATTGTCCGCATGCCAGACACGAGACTCCCAAAGCAAGTGCTCTACTCGGAGCTCCCTCACGGCAAACGAGCCAAAGGTGGGCAGCGGAAATGCTACAAGGACACTCTCAAAGCCTCCCTGATAAAGTGCGACATCCCCACTGACACCTGGGAGTCCCTGGCCCAAGACCGCCCTAAATGGAGGAAGTGCATCTGAGAGGACGCTGAGCACCTCGAGTCTCAACGCTGAGAGCATGCAGAAATCAAACGCAGACAGCGGAAAGAGCGTGTGGCAAACCAGTCCCACCCACCTCTTCCCTTAACGACTATCTGTCCCACCTGTGACAGTCTGTGGGTCTCGTATTGGACTATTCAGCCACCAAAGAACTCACTTCAGGAGTGGAAGCAAGTCTTCCTCGATTCCAGGGGACTGCCTATGATGATGATACTGGGGGTATAATACTAGAGTCGGGACCGGCAATCAGACGTGGCGTGGAGCAGAGATTGAGACCGGGGGGAGCGGCAATTGGAGGCGGCGAGGCCAGGAGGTCGCGAGCTGCACGGGTCGAGTACGCACACATACTCCTACTGCCCCTTGGATTCATAGGATGCAGTGTGGGCCTCACGGCCTCGATGTTAGCCCGTGCTGCACCTTCCCTGGGCCCAGACTCCTTTTCTAGTACATGCTGCGCCACTCTTGGGTCCCGATCTCGCTGCTGGGCTCCACCTCACCCCTGGGCCAAAACATCGTAGTTCCTCCACTGCTCACCGCTTCCAATCAGTAGGAGTATGTGGGTGAACTTGGCCCATACAGCAGAGCTTGGTCTCCAGTCATCTTGGATCTCCTTGCCACTGGACCAAGACCTTGCTCTGTCTAGCCCGTGTGGTGGCCGTTGTGCAATGGACACCCCACATTAAAAGAATTCACGCACAGGCACCTTCCAACCTTCAAAATGATGTTCGGGACCTGGAACCGTCCAGTCCCTCATGGAAACACCAGAGAACTCATTTTTCCTTGACCCCGAGGGATTGCCGAATACTAGTCCTATTAATATACCCCATTATAGGTCAACGTCCACTAGTTTTACTTCATAACAATCAATCAATATTAAAAATCGGGGGCGGGGGGGGGGGGGGGAAAGAGGAGAGAGAAATTAGCATTGTTACGCCTTCCGTTGTGGTAATGGGGCACAAACAATTTCTCTATCGGATAAAGGGGAGTGGGGAGCACGCTACCGCCTCCCACGAATTTGCGCGGGAGTTAGCGGAGACGCAAACTGACAGTGCCCCGCTCCCAACGGTAGCGTCCCGGGTCGCTGTGCCAACGGGCGATGTTAGCAGCAGCCTTGCGGGTTGCAAATCAGGCCGCACTCCGCTCACGGGGCAAAACGTACTATTCTTTTTCTCTCGATCCGGCCATCCTTGTCTATTGCGGGGGTCCGTGCCGCGATGCTGCAACCCAGCACTCTGCTTCTGTGCCGGGCTGTGGCCACAGCACCCCGCATCTCCGGTGGGGTACTGGAGGTTTCCTGTCCCACTGCCGAGCTCAGTGTGCTCTCCCCCTTAACGGAAGAGGAGGGCCTTGTGCTCTTGCCAACGCTCCGCGTAGCGCTGGAAAATTCACGCACTTACTGCCCCAGACCCACCCGAGATGAACTGGAGCACCAACATTGCGCTCCAGTTCCTCCCGTGGGCGGTAACCACAATTTCGCGGCTACGGCATGACTTCGCGTTGGAGGCAGGAAGTCCCGCCTCACCTTGGTTACCACCCCCAAACGGGCCGAACCCGAATTTCGCCCCCCCCCCCCGGTCTATTTTGGAAGTTGAAATAAAACTCAGTTCATTAAGCACGTGTTCCTGTTTATATAGAATCATAGAAGTTTACAGTGCAGAAGGAGGTTATTCTGTGCATCATGCCTGTACAGTTTCTTTGCTACAGCAAATATAAAATTAACCCCACTACATTACTCTCTTCCCTCGCCTTCAAATAGTTATTGGATTTCCCCATGAAAGATGCAGTGGTCTTTGCTTCAACCACTCCCTGCAGCAAGCACTCCATGCTCCAACAACCCTCTGTGCAAACAACTTGCTCCGAACCTCCCTTCAGTCTCGGATATCATTTTAAATGCATGACTTCTCATCACTGACTCTCCGACCACATCCCTTTTATTTTTAAAAATCTCTAATAAATCTCTTCTTTAACTTCTCTGCTTTAGTATAGTAAGTAGCTCAATCTTTCCTGATAATAGCTTCCCACCACTGGCATCACCCAGTAAATTTATGCTGTATATTTTCTATGGCTTTTTTCTATCGGGTGCCCAAACTACACACACTATGCAAACTGTGGCTTAATCAATGTTTTGTACAGATTCATTGTTTTACTCTTGGACTCCATGCCCTTATTTAGAAAATCCCAAATTCTACCAGCCTTTTAATAAGTTTTTCAACCTGCACTCTGAGTTTCAGAGAATTAGATATTTGAACCCCCAGGCAATGTTCCCTGTAATTTTATTTTTGGTTCGTGGATCCTTTAACTGGCACATTCAATTTTCCGCGCAGGCGCGGTTATTTCCATTGGCAAGCCAATGATCGGCCTGCGCTTGCTAGTTAAACTGGATGTGGTCTATTGTCCGTGAAATACCAGCCTAGATTATTGATCTGACAGGAAATACGCAGCCCCTTTGTCTCACACAATCAGAATCACCCCAGATATTGAGCGCTGGACTGTGACTTTCTTTTCAGGATCCAAAATGTTCAGCCTTGACAGCGACAAGTGGTGTGTAGTGAAGTAAAATGGCTTGAAGCTAAAGCAACAAGGAATCAGCTTATTACAATGAAACAGATGCTTTTAAACATTAAGCACAACATCCTTTGCTACCTTACCCATAATGCCTAGGAGATTAATCAAATGACAGCTGGCAGCATAACGCTTGGATTTTTCTTGTGACTAGGAACTGTAAGATTTAGCTCACTGACATTATGGGAAAGCTCATTTGTGTACTCTTAATTACAAATCTTTTGGACCTATCCAGTAAAGTCATCTGGCGTCATGGCCAGGGTGACAACTAGTTGCTGTCAAAAATTATTTTGTTTAGAGACGACTGTAATTGCGCACAGATTTAGTGCATAACTGTTCTTTGGTTTGAGTCTTTGTACCTCAGCTGAACAGTCACTAAAACACTAGGTCGCTTAAACCACCAACTAATTACCAAAACAGTTGATTTATATGGTTACCTCAGAAGGCAGCATTATATAAACATTGCTAGTTGTTGGCAGATGCAGCCTGTCTCATGTAGGCCAGCAAGGTGGTTTTTCAGTCATCTCCCAAAGCTCAACAACCAATTCCTTCCAATCAACTCAAGAAAGTTAGTACAAAATTGATTCCTCTGAGAAGTTGCTGATCAATTCTGGGGCAATGATGCACCTGACAATAATAATGCGAAGGTAGAATTTCTGTAGCATACTCCCAATTTCCCAAAGTATTATCTGGGATTTCTGCCAATTTCCCCACTGAAGTTACGTTAGAAGATGGAAAGAACACCTGCAAAGATTTGCGTCCATAATCCAAGATTCCTTTTTACAATACAAACTGATTATTGATATTTAATTGTCCCTACCTTACCAGTCTAACTGTCCTCATTTGTGCAAACAGCAGCTAGGGCTGCTTTAATGAACAGAACAAGAGGAGCTTTATCATAAAGTAAAATAGCTTTCATATGTATACAGAAAAATTGAGAATTCTAAAAGAAAGCCAATTGGGTTCAAACATAATTTTGATTCCTCTATGATGGTAATTAATACTCGGTAATTAATACTCAGTAACATTAAAATAATTTGATGCCAGGAGATACAAACAGTTAGATCTACAAAATAAAGAGTTGTAAAGTGCCAACATGCAGAAAAAGAGCCCACTGCAGGTTGTGAAGGTACTGCCGTATTATATCAGCACAGTCATTGAGGTACAGATGAAACACGAGTTTGAAAGTTCTTGTTCTTTTTTTCTCATCCTTCATTCATTCCTTCACATATCAAGGTCTGGAGTTGCAGGACACACTGCAGTTCATTTATCATTTATAATTGTGTATGACATTATTGTTTCGTTTTTCCCACTAAGACAGCACTGATAAATGTGGGCTATGCGGCAATCTATGGTCAGCCCATTATTGTGATTGATAAAGCCAATATTGCACCAGCTGGGAGTCCTGATAAACTGTCCCTGAGCGATTGGTTCTTCTGCAGTGTACAAAACTGAACCATGCACAGCAACTATTTACTGGATAAATCTCTTCTTCCTGTTGTCAAACCTTATAAATATTTAAGGCTACGCCATCTGTTAAGATCTATTTATCAATGCCAAGTTAGTACCATAAATTCAATCAAGTTCCCAACAAATTATCTTTGTGTACCTGTGCCAGTTCAAAAACAGACAATAAGTTAAATGTAAAATAAAGAAATATCAAGTTGAAATACACTAGTTCCTTGTAAACATACTTAGATTTACCAAACCTTCAAACATAAGCACACATTTCTGATGGATTCTCTCATTTACCAAGAAACCATGCAAGACAAACACGCTCATTTTTCTCAAAAGTCTTACCAAAAATAGCTTGAGAAGACAATTATTACAGCAACTATTATTTATCTTCAAGGGAGACTTAGAAAGAAACAGGATAATACACACTTTGAACTCCGGATGAATGTGTTAGAATTTTGAATCTTGCGACGTACTTTTATATATCACTGAACATCGCACAATAGTTATTTTAATTATTGTGAAATAATCTTCAGGTTTAAGTACTGAGTTTAGCTATCAAGAGTTGCCTTAGTTGAACATGTCAGAAACATAGAAATTTACAGCACAGAAGGAGGCCATCTCGACCCATCGTGTCCATGCTGGCCGACAAAGAGCCGCACGGACCTCCGTCAACAGCCCTGAAGGTTACATATAAACCTACGAACAATGAACAATGGCAGAAAGGTAAAGAGCACCCAGCCCAACCAGTCCGCCCCACACAACTGCGACACCCCTTACACTGAAACATTCTACACTCCACCCCAATTGGAGCCATGTGATCTCCTGGGAGAGGCACAAACCAGATTAAAAACCCAGGCCAATTTAGGGGGAAAAAATCTGGGAAAATTCCTCTCCGACTCATCCAAGCGATCGAAACTAGTCCAGGAGATCACCCTGGTCGTATTCGATTCCCTGCAGTACTTACCATTATATCTGCGCTGGCCAACAAGAGGTCATCCAGTCTAATCCCAATTACCAGCTTTAGGTCTGTAACCCTGCAGGTTACGGCACTAAGTGCCCATCCAACCATCTCTTAAAAATGATGAGGGTTTCTGCATCTACCACTCTTCCAGGCAGTGAGTTCCAGATCCCCACAACCCTCTGCGTAAAGAGGCCCCCCCCCCCCCCCAAATCCCCTCTAAACCTTCCACCACCTACCTTAAAACTATGCCTCCTCGTAATAGACCCCTCGACCAATGAAAATAGGCCCTTACTATCCACTATGTCCAGGCCCCTCAATATTTTGTACACCTCAATGAGGTCTCCTTTCAACCTCCTCTGTTCCAATGAGATCAAACCCAGCCTATCCAATCTGTCTTCATAACGAAGATTCTCCATTCCAGGCAGCATCCTAGTAAATCTCCTCTGCACCCTCTCTAGTGTAATCACGCCCTTCCTATAACACGGCGACCAGAACTGCATGCAGTACTCCAGCTGTGGCCTAAGCAAAGTATTATACAATTTAAGCATAACCTCCCTGCTTTTGCATTCTATGCCTCGGACGATAAAGGCAAGCATTCCGTATGTCTTCTTAACCACCTTATCCAGCTGGCCTGCTACATTCAGGGATCTGTGGACAAGCACTCCAAGGTCCCTTTGTTCATCTACACTATTAAGTGGCCTACCGCTTAATGTGTAGACCCTTTCATTATTCGCCCTCCCAAAGTGCATTACCTCACACTTCTCTGAATTAAATTTCATTTGCCACTGCTCTGCCCAGTAGATTGATATCCTCCTACAGCCCATGACTTTCCTCTTCATTATCAACCACACAGCCAATTTTAGTGTCTTCTGCAAACTTCTTAATCATACTTCCTACATTCAAATCTAAATTGTTGATATATACCACAAAAAGCAAGGGACCCAGTACTGAGCCCTGCGGAACACCACTGGAAACATCCTTCCAGCCACAAAAACATCCATCAACCATTACTCTTTCCCCTTCCTATCTCTAAGCCAATTTTGGATCTAACTTGACACTTTACCCTGGATCCCATGGTCTTTAACCTCCGTGACCAGTCTACCATGTGGGACCTTATCAAAAGCTTTGCTAAAGTCCATATATACTACATCGTATGCACTACCCTCATCGACCCTCTTGGTTACCTCCTCAAAAAAATTCAATCAGGTTAGTCAAACACGATCTTCCCTCAACAAATCCGTGCTAACTGTCCCTAATTAATCCTTGCCTTTCCAAATGTAGATTTATCCTGTCTTTCAGGATTTTTTCCAATAATTTTCCCACCACTGATGTTAGGCTGACAGGCCTGTAATTACTCGGCCTATCCCTTTCTCCCTTCTTAAACAAGGGTACCTCCAATTCTCCGGCACCATGCCCAAATCCAAAGAGGATTGGAAAATGATGGTCAAGGCCTCTGCCATTTCCTCTGTTACTTCACTCAACAGCCTGGGATGCATTTCATCCAGGCCTGGGGACTTATCTACTTTCAAAGCTGCTAAACCCCTTAATACTTTCTCTCACTATATTTATTTCATCCATAATATGATGTGATTGGGATTACGGAGACGTGGCTCCAGGATGATCAGGGCTGGGAACTCAACATCCAGGGGTATTCAACATTCAGGAAAGATAGAATAAAAGGAAAAGGAGGTGGGGTAGCATTGCTGGTTAAGGAGCAAATTAAGGCAATAGTTCGGAAGGACATTAGCTTGGATGATGTGGAATCTATATGGGTAGAGCTGCAGAATACCAAAGGACAAAAAACGTTAGTGGGAGTTGTGTACAGACCTCCAAACAGTAGTAGTGATGTTGGGGAGGGCATCAAACAGGAAATTAGGGGTGTGTGCAATAAAGGTGCAGCAGTTATAATGGGTGACTTTAATATGCACATAGATTGGGTTAACCAAACTGGAAGCAATACGGTAGAGGAGGATTTCCTGGAGTGCATAAGGGATGGTTTTTTAGACCAATATGTCGAGGAACCAACTAGGGGGGAGGCCATCTTAGACTGGGTGTTGTGTAATGAGAGAGGATTAATTAGCAATCTCGTTGTGCGAGGCCCCTTGGGGAAGAGTGACCATAATATGGTGGAATTCTGCATTAGGATGGAGAATGAAATAGTTAATTCAGAGACCATGGTCCAGAACTTAAAGAAGGGTAACTTTGAAGGTATGAGGCGTGAATTGGCTAGGATAGATTGACGAATGATACTGAAGGGGTTGACTGTGGATGGGCAATGGCAGACATTTAGAGACCACATGGATGAACTACAACAATTGTACATTCCTGTCTGTCGTAAAAATAAAAAAGGGAAGGTGGCTCAACCGTGGCTATCAAGGGAAATCAGGGATAGCATTAAAGCCAAGGAAGTGGCATACAAATTGGCCAGAAATAGCAGCGAACCCGGGGACTGGGAGAAATTTAGAACTCAGCAGAGGAGGACAAAGGGTTTGATTAGGGCAGGGAAAATGGAGTACGAGAAGAAACTTGCAGGGAACATTAAGACGGATTGCAAAAGTTTCTATAGATATGTAAAGAGAAAAAGGTTAGTAAAGTCAGAATCAGGGGAAGTCATAACGGGGAACAAAGAAATGGCGGACCAATTGAACAAGTACTTTGGTTCGGTATTCACTGAGGAGGACACAAACAACCTTCCGGATATAAAAGGGGTCGGAGGGTCTAGTAAGGAGGAGGAACTGAGGGAAATCCTTATTAGTCGGGAAATTGTGTTGGGGAAATTGATGGGATTGAAGGCCGATAAATCCCCAGGGCCTGATGGACTGCATCCCAGAGTACTTAAGGAGGTGGCCTTGGAAATAGTGGATGCATTGACAGTCATTTTCCAACATTCCATTGACTCTGGATCAGTTCCTATGGAGTGGAGGGTAGCCAATGTAACCCCACTTTTTAAAAAAGGAGGGAGAGAGAAAACAGGGAATTATAGACCGGTCAGCCTGACATCGGTAGTGGGTAAAATGATGGAATCAATTATTAAGGATGTCATAGCAATGCATTTGGAAAGAGGTGACATGATAGGTCCAAGTCAGCATGGATTTGTGAAAGGGAAATCATGCTTGACAAATCTTCTGGAATTTTTTGAGGATGTTTCCAGTAGAGTGGACAAGGGAGAACCAGTTGATGTGGTATATTTGGACTTTCAGAAGGCTTTCGACAAGGTCCCACACAAGAGATTAATGTGCAAAGTTAAAGCACATGGGATTGGGGGTAGTGTGCTGACATGGATTGAGAACTGGTTGTCAGACAGGAAGCAAAGAGTAGGAGTAAATGGGGACTTTTCAGAATGGCAGGCAGTGACTAGTGGGGTACCGCAAGGTTCTGTGCTGGGGCCCCAGCTGTTTACACTGTACATTAATGATTTAGACGAGGGGATTAAATGTAGTATCTCCAAATTTGCGGATGACACTAAGTTGGGTGGCAGTGTGAGCTGCAAGGAGGATTCTATGAGGCTGCAGAGCGACTTGGATAGGTTAGGTGAGTGGGCAAATGCATGGCAGATGAAGTATAATGTGGATAAATGTGAGGTTATCCACTTTGGTGGTAAAAACAGAGAGACAGACTATTATCTGAATGGTGACAGATTAGGAAAAGGGGAGGTGCAAAGAGACCTGGGTGTCATGGTACATCAGTCATTGAAGGTTGGCATGCAGGTACAGCAGGCGGTTAAGAAAGCAAATGGCATGTTGGCCTTCATAGCGAGGGGATTTGAGTACAGGGGCAGGGATGTGTTACTACAATTGTACAGGGCCTTGGTGAGGCCACACCTGGAGTATTGTGTACAGTTTTGGTCTCCTAACCTGAGGAAGGACATTCTTGCTATTGAGGGAGTGCAGCGAAGGTTCACCAGACTGATTCCCGGGATGGCGGGACTGACCTATCAAGAAAGACTGGATCAACTGGGCTTGTATTCACTGGAGTTCAGAAGAATGAGAGGGGACCTCATAGAAACGTTTAAAATTCTGACGGGGTTAGACAGGTTAGATGCAGGAAGAATGTTCCCAATGTTGGGGAAGTCCAGAACCAGGGGACACAGTCTAAGGATAAGGGGGAAGCCATTTAGGACCGAGATGAGGAGGAATTTCTTCACCCAGAGAGTGGTGAACCTGTGGAATTCTCTACCACAGAAAGTTGTTGAGGCCAATTCACTAAATATATTCAAAAAGGAGTTAGATGAAGTCCTTACTACTAGGGGAATCAAGGGGTATGGTGAGAAAGCAGGAATGGGGTACTGAAGTTGCATGTTCAGCCATGAACTCATTGAATGGCGGTGCAGGCTAGAAGGGCCGAATGGCCTACTCCTGCACCTATTTTCTATGTTTCTATGTTTCTATAATATCACACTCCTCCTCGATAGCAGTATCTGCATTGTCCCTTTCCTTTGTGAAAACAGATGCAAAGTATTTATTAAGAACCTTACCAACATCTTCCGCCTCCACACAAATATTATCTTCATGGTCTCTAATAGGCCCTATCCTTTCTTTAGTTACCCTCTTACTCTTAATATATTTATAGAACATCTTAGGGTTTTCCTTAATTTTACGAGCCAAGAATTTTTCGTGCTCTCTCCCTTAGCATTCCTAATATCCTTTTTAATTTTGCCTCTTAACTTTCTATATTCCTTTAAAGAATCTATAGTATTTAGCCATTAGTATATGACTTTAATTCATGCATTAGAGGGGGTCAGAGTAAGTAAAACAAAATGGATGTTCCCATTTATATTTATGCATTAAAAAACTACAACTATCAAAGTTCACCAGCCTGGTGCACGATGAGGCATTGTATTTAACCTCCCATTCAATACTGGCATGCCAATTCTAATTTTGATCATTTTGACAAATAATCATCATCTATTGCTCCATTCTGTCCAAATAATATGACTGACATCGAACTTTAACTCAGTCATGTCCCTCAGACCCACCACTTTCTGAACTCCAATTACTGATCACATTTAGGATGTGCAACTCCAAACCAATGGTTTCTCTCTGACCCAATTAAGTACACAAAGGCCATTTGGTGAAAACATCATTGAATTGAGTGTATTGACTCCGGACAACAAATACATTTTTCAAGCAACTTTAAATCTCAATCTGATCATTCTTCGGATCATCAGCTTTTCAGTCTCTAATACCCGAGTCTAACTTTCCTTCTTGGAAATTGTCTCATATTCAACTTATTCTTAAAAAAGGTGCTCGTTCCTACCCTTCCAACTATTACCCCACTGTCCTTATAATTGAACTTTCTAAAAGTCAAAGCTGCAGTTAACTCTCAAACTGTTCATCACCAATAACATGATTATCAGTATGACTTCTGATATTGACATACCATTAGTGGTCTTTCATCTTTGTTATACAGTACACCGCTGGAACTCTGCTCATGATTACTTCGCTGATGCATTTGGGTTGGACATCTTCAAAGTCTTTGACAAGCTCTGGCATCGTGCACATTATGGGCTAGAATTTCCTTGATCCAACTTACGACAAAATGTACGCCAGTTTCTATACAGACCTTATTGTTGGCAATTTAGTCAAAATTTCCCGAGAATCTCATTGGCACACACTCGAACGTAAAAACGGTGGAAATCAGCGTAAAGAATCAGGCCTGAAAAAAAACTGGAATATTCACCATCTACCTTCTTTAGCTTATTGGTGTTATGAAAATTAAAGTGAGAAGCCATTAAACAGTCATTAATGCTTATTAAGCACAGCATGTTCAAGAAATTGCAATTGTAACAGCATTTCTCTTTTCAGTGTAACTGATCATGATGCCATAAAAAGCATTCAACGATTATAAGAAATAGCGGTCTCAGTGAGGAGAAGAAAAAAATCACAAACCAAATATAGAGAAAAGAATTGCTACAAAACACCATAGTGACTTTGGATCCTGGTGTGACTACAATTTGGGGCATAAACTTACACCCATTCAGAACGGGAGTAAATGCAGAACACGCAATAGTTATTGTGCATTCCCTACTCTTTTGCATGGGGGTGGAGCTATGTAAATGAGCTAAGTGGGGTTTCAGCGGACGTAACACGGGAGCAGCTCAAACAAAGCAAGAATTTTGCAATAAACCAGTTACGTGCGAATGTCCTTGGAGAAAATGGCACAACTCTGCTCTTGCACCACAGTTCTACCAAAACTTGCCAGGAAATTCCAGGTCTATATGTTCTCCCACCAAAGCTATGTTTAAGCTACCAAGTTCTCTCCCAAATTTCTCAATTGATGACTTATCCTCAAGCTCTTTTGCTATGAATGCTTGGTGCCGAAGACTCTGTCATCTCAATCTCATCAGTGACCTCTCAACTAATCATCCAACCCTATCCAATCTTTTTCTAATGATTGTACTTTACAACTGCCTTTTTGGTTCACGTCTCTTAAGTGCAAACAACCTCAATTCCTCTCACAATGCAGTAACTAAACCACCTCATCTCCATTCACCTCAATTGCAATGAAAATCTTGGTTATATTCAATTCTTCAAAGATGCATGCCTAGATTTTCCGATTAGCACAAATCCAACCAAAACTGTGTGTTGCATGGTTCCAGGGATCGACTGATCGGAAAGATGAGTGAGCTAGCTGAAGTGAGATGAAAGGAGAAATTGGCACACAGGACTATAGGGCAACAGTGGGTGTTTTTTTAATAAAAGAGATTGCAGAGAGTATATTCCATTAAAAATGAGGAAACTACTAGTAGTTTTAGGATGCCATAGATAAAAACAGGTTAGAGCCCAACTAAAATTGAAGAGGACAATAAGAATAATAAAATAAAAAAATGGAAAAAACTGAAGACGAGGAGAAAAGAAAAGAGACTACGAGTAGGATAAGGAAAGCCAAGAGTATGAGGAAATATTTCAAAAATCAATAAAGCAATAGTGAGGTAATTTACAAATACAATAAAGAGAGAATTGTTAAAAGTTAAATGTAAGCAACCAGTGCAGGTCAGCACTTACCCTCCACACAGCAACTAGTTGTAATCACATTTGCCCACCTGTTCCCACATCCCTTCATCCACCCATCCAATCTAATCTTGAATGTTGATGTAGTTTTTGCTTCTAATGCTATCCTTGGAATTGAATTCCAGACCCTCACAACTCTGAAGAAGTTTCTCTTGTTCTCTGTTCTAAATTGCACGCATTTAATCTTGTATCTATGCCCCACCCCCCACCCCCCCAACCACCACACTCCATTGCAGACCCCTCAACTATTGGAAACAATCTACTTCTTCTATCTAATCTGTCATAGTTCTATCATATCACCCCATAATCTGTGTTGTTCTAATGAAAAAAAATACAATTTTTCATGCCTTTCTTCATAATTGTATTGCCTTGTATCCTAATCTGCATTGTACCCTTTCTAAACCATCAATATCCTTCCAATAGTGTGGAGCCCAATACTGCACACAGTACTCTAACTAAGGTCTTGAGGATATGCTACATGGCCAGTAACTACAAGGCCCTACAAGGGATAGAACCTCCCTTACACTATATCAGAGCGTGGGGCCAGGTGTGGGGCCTCCCACGTCACAAGATTCAGTATTTCAGTATCATCATCATCATAGGCAGTCACAGATGGCCACCTTCTTTCATTAGAAGGAACTAGAAAAATGATTTGCAATAAGATTAATGCACAAGACGGAGAATGATACAGGGCCTGATGTCACTTTTCCCAGAGTGCTCATATATTCAATAGCTCTTTGAGATCTGGGTCTGTCCCTGTGGATTGGCAGGTGGCTCATGTGCTTCCATTATTTAAGAAAGAGAAATTAAACCCTAAAAATTATAGGGACACAAGTTTGACTTTGGTACTAGGGATGCTGTTGGAACACACTTATGGGATGTGATATATCAAGACTTGGAGAATTTATAAGGGATACTCAACATGGCTTTAGGAAGCATAACTCCTACCTCACTAACTTGATGGGAGTACTCTGAGGAAGTGGCCAGAATGGTGTATGATTATATGATGATATTGTTGATGTTGTACACCAGACTTCTAAAAAATGGTTTGATAACTACAGCATAGACTGCTTTTGGGACAAATTAGATCTGATGGGATTAAAGGGCAGTTATTATAATGGATAGGTAGCTGGTTGAAATCACTTATGATGAAGGTTATTATTAATAGAAATGTATCTGATGGGAGCCAAGGTATGGGCTAAGTTTCACAGAGTTCTAGGTCGGCTGCTAGTTATCATTTTCATTAATGAATAGAGAAGGGTTTAAATTGAATGATTTTTATTATGTGTGAATTTAATAGTGCGTGCAGGATTAGCTATTCCGACGAAATCAATAGCTTCCAGTGCAATTTAGCCAAGTTAGTGAATGGGCCAATGTGTGTAAAATGTCATTTAACATGGACAAGTAGTGTCATGCACCTGGTGTTAGGTGACCTCAGGCATATTTATACCACATAGGACTATCTGCTAAAGTTAACAGATTAAGATAGAGACTGGGTTAGTAACCAAAACTCATTAAAGGTGCACAAGGTATGTGAAGTGGCTATAGGGAAAGCAAATTGGGTTTTAAGTTATATTCCTAAAACCACTGAGCATTAAACGACAAGTACCTTGCTCATGTTACACAAGACTCTGATATGCCTATACTTGGAGTACTGCAAACAGTTTTGGTTCCTGTGCATAGTAAAAAAATAAAGGCACTCTGGATAGAGTGTAGAGGAAAACAACCATGACAAGACCAAATCTTAAAGGATAGGCACCAAGAGTTACGATTATTTACTTTGGAGAAACACAGGTTTAGAGAGGATATGATTCAAATTTAGAAAATGATGAAGGTCTTGGATATAGTTCAATTAGGTAGGACCAGAAATCATACCAATAAAATACATAGTCAAAAATTTGATTAGATGCCAGAAGTATTTCTTTTCATACAGTCACTGTGCTCTGGACAGTACTTGTAAAAACAAACTTGGCAAGTTCCTGAGTGAAGAAAGCATTCCCAATTATGGGGCTAAGTTGTTAGTTAGTTGTAATTGTCATGAGTCATTCATGAGCAACCAGTCTCTTGAGCTTGTTTGATTACCTTAGCGAGTCAGAGGAATTTCCCCACTGTTTTTTTATTAATTGGCTAGTTTTTTTTCACCATTGTTTTTGCCTCTCCCAAGAGATATCATGGGTGAGCAGTGCACAAGACTGTTGAATGGATGGAGCAGGCTTAGTGAGTCCAATTGTCTTTTCTCGCCCTTCTTCTTGTATTTTCTACACAAGGAGCCAGCAAAAGCCTATGTTTCCCTTCCAAGCCTGTATGTGCTCCCCTCAGTGTACTCCAACTCCACCTCCTTCCATGTACACCTGCTCAAACTGCTCCAGCGTCCATCCATCCCTCCCTCATAGATCAACTGAGTACTCCAGCAAGACTTTGCTCCTTCCTCATTCCAGCCCTGGTGCTTGTTCACTTTACCAATGGGTCATAATCCCTCCCCACCTAGTTCTAAAGGGATCATAATCTATCCAGAGCAACTTTATGTTTTGCCATGCAAAGGAACTGGTTGCAGTACTCCAAGTGCAGGCAACCGAGAAAAAAGTTTCAATCTTTTAGCCCTGCCAGACACCCAACCCAAACTTCTTTTCATCCTGTGGGGAATATCACACAACCAATTCACACTATTCATAACATCCATCCCTCTTTATGAAATAATTCCTTTGCTAAAAGTGAGTGAAAAAAGGACAAAATGCAATTCTTACAAGAATTAGCATCTAATTTACTTCAACAGTTGAAACATATTGTGCCGAAAATTGCGGCCTCGCTGGGTCCGTACGAAGTGTGCACGGACCCGGCGAGGCCTCGCAAAAAGCCGGTTTTCAGGACACGATGCGCATGCGCCGAAAACCGGCTTTTCCGATCCGTCAAGATTTCTCTTGACAGATCCTCCGCATCCCCGGGAGAAGGACATTCGCACGGGAGAGATTGGGCTTTTTGCCCATCTCTTGCCCAGCGAATGTCCTTCAAAATTTACACCTGATAAAAGCAGGCATATAGCTTACTTTTGCCAGCGTAAAAGTTTTAAAACATAAAAAAATTAAATGTAATCATACATTTTTATGTTAAAAACCCTGTCCATTCAGGTAAGTTTATTTTAAATCCTATTAAACCACATTAAAAAAAATTCCCCCCAATTTTTTTTTCTAAAACATTTAATTAACTTTAATTTCAATTAATTTTAAATTAGGTTTTTAAAAAATTTATTATGTTGCGTTTCTTGTTTTAGGAGGGTTCTCTCATCGATAGTAATGGAAACTCATAAAAAGGGAGTTCCCGTATTATCAATGAGAATACTACCTAGTGATTGGTGGTCCAGGCCCACGTGACTTACGCATTTTTGTATTTACAGGGAAGTCGTCTCCCCGTACTCTGCGCATCGAATGAAAGTCTCCGACCGGAATCGAAGGCGCTTCCGTGACCACCAGGTATTTTGGCAAAATATTTTCGGGTCGGAGGGGTTCGTCCAAAGGAAGCCTCTGACTAGAATTTCCACCCCAATAAATTCCTACCTCTCCACAAATTGTTACAATTTTACACAGCACTCTTATTCTTATCGCCAGAGACTATAAATTCATGAAAAATGTCTACAGCTTCATAGCAAATTAGTTATGCAATAAGGTGCAATTATTTTATAATTGTTTTTATAACTGAATCAATAATTTACCTAATCTACACAGCCAATGCAATCAAGAAACAAGACCTGAAGGAGTTTGTCAGAGCAAAATTATTCTACAGGGCTGGAAATGAGCCATGGCAACTGAACAGCTTGTTTTTTTTTTTAAACAGGTTTCGGAGCTTCATCATTGGCAGTGTCTGAAAACTGAATATAAATTCATTGTGCTCATTATTCAACAATACTACGAATGCTGCAACTGGGAATAGCTCTGGAATCTTGATACTTTCTGGCAAACTGGGACACACAGCATCCATTACCTCAGCTGTAGCAACTTGCCCTACAGCTAGTGAGTGACAAAACTTCTAAAACCTGTTATAAGAACATAAGAAATAGGAGCAGGAGTAGGCCATACGGCTCCTTGAGCTTGCTCCGCCATTTAATATGATCACGACTGATGCGATCATGGACTCAGGTCCATTTCCCCGCCCGCTCCCCATAACCCCTAATCAGTTAAGCAACTGTCTATCTCTGTCTTAAATATATTCAATGACCCAGCTTCCACAGCTCTTTGAGGCAGTGAATCCCACAGATTTACAGCCTTCAGAAGAAATTCCTCCTCATCTCAGTTTTAAATGGGTGGCCCCTTTTTCTAAGATTATGCCCCATAGTTCTAGTCTCCCTCATCAGTGGAAACATATACTGAAGTTTTTCACACACTGACGCACATCATTGATACAACCAAAGTACTGTGTTTATATTCTAAATTAGAGAGGTCATCACGATATTCTAAGATACAGAAAAGCTGTTTAGCAGTTTACATAGATGGTGTCCACAAATCTAAAATGAATTGAGGAAAAATTACATCTAAAATATCCTGCACGGAAAAAGGGGATTATCATTGGGATTAATAATATGAACATGTAGAAACACGTTAAAAGGATGATCCTGAAAAAAGTTCAGCTGTAGAAACAAAACGTAATAGGAAGAAGTTTTTGTTCTGTATTAAGTAGTGAAAGAGTAGTTGGAGAAGGATCGAGAACCATAAATGATACAAATGATCTTGAAACAGATGACAAGCACAAGATATTAAACATTCTGAAATACTACTTCCTCCAAGTGTTCACAAGGGAATAAATGAGCAACATGCTGTCCCCAAACAGAGGTAACCCAGGCTAAATGAGTAACTGCTATCAGAGTTCGCTTTGACAACTAAAAGACCTCCAAAACGTTAAATGACCAGTTGGATGGCATTTATCCAGCGTGCTAAAGAAGACGAGGGAGGAGCTTTATGATGCAGTGATAATCATTACGAGGAATAACTAGTAGTTTAGATTGTGGTACCCATGTTCAAAAAGAGCAACAGATTAGACACAGACTAATTTGACTCTGAACAAGACAGTCAATTCAGTGCCAAACTGTGGGCAATTTACTGCTGGGGCTTCGCATGCACTATCAAGTGGGTTGAGATTGCTATTTTACTTTAAGGCAATCAACAAAGTGCAATGGTGAAAGTGTGACATTACAGGAAATAGGAAATTTGTGCCAGACTTTTAATATATTAAGAGATTAATGACTTGGTTGAGGATACAGTAAGCAAAATAAATTTGTAGATGATATCAAAATAGGGTGCAAGGTAAATAATGAGGAACACTGCAACCAGATTGAAATTTTCTCACTTAAGTATTCATTCACTTCCTTTTTAAACAATTCTGCTTCCACCACCATTTCTATTAAGGCATTTGATGAGCAAAACAAACTTCTCCCTTTGTTCTTTCGGTGTTGATCTAAATTTTATGCCCTCTCGTTAATGACTCACTGAACAATGAAAATAGTTTTTCTCTATTTACTTTACCAAAATCCCTCATAATTCTGAACATTTCTATCAGATCTCAATTGACTCTGTTCAATGAAAAGAGCCACAGGATTTCCTTATAACTAAGACCTTCCATACCTTGTATCATCTTAGTAAGTCTCTTATGTACCCTCTCCATGGCCTTGACATTCTTCCTAAAGTAGGGCGCAGTATCCAAACTGTGGCTTAACCCTAGTCTCTCAGCTCTAGTACTTTGTTTAAATGTTGTCATTTAGTGTATATTTCCTCTCCTTTATCTGCCCAAAATGTACAAACTCACACATCTCTGCATTAAATTCTATCTATCTCGCCTAACCTACTAATCTCTGTGGCTTCACGAAGTTGCGTGATGATGATAACTTATATTTATATAGTGCCTTCAAAGTAGTAAAACATCCCTAGGTGCTTCACAGGAGCGTATTCATACAAAATCTGACACCAAGCCACATAAGGAGTTATTAGGACAGGTGACCAAAAGCTTGGTCAAAGAGGTAGGTTGTAAAGGAGTGTCTGGAAAGAGGTAGAGAGGCGGAGAGGTTTAGTGAGGGAATTCCAGAGTTTAGGGTTTAGGCAGCTGAAGGCACAGCTGCCAATGGTGTTCCAATTAAAATTGAGGACACACAAGAGACCAGAATTGGAGAAGCGCAGAGATCTGAGAGGATTGTCGAGCTGGAGGAGGTTACAGAAATAGGGCGGGGCGAGGAAATGGAGGAATTTGAAAACAAGGATGAGAATTTTTAAATCAAGTTGTTTACGGACCGAGAGCCAATGTAGGTTAGCGAGCACAGGGGTGATGGGTGAACAGCATTTGTTGTGAGTTGGGATACAGACAGCAGAGTTTTGGATGAGCTTGTTTACAGAGGGTGCAAGGTGGAGGCCTTGTGGATATGCGTAACCTTATATTGTCTTTATAGCTATAATGCTGATTGACACATTTCTGCCTTTATGTCAGCTCCTTTGTGCCATTGTTGGGACAGATTGATCACTTGTATTTATTTCAATGCTTTAGTCTAGAAATAAATACAACAGTATGCAGGATTGAGTGTAGAATCCAGCCTTTTGGAACTTGCATTAGTATGGGAGCAAGCAACCAAAACAGTACGTGTTAAGTGGAACAATGATGCAAATTGCTGGTTGTGAAGCAGAACTCCAGGTTCTTGTATATGCATCCATGAAATTGTCAGGATCATCAAAGGCGGCCATGGAAGTGGACATGAGTTCAAGAGGCAATTAGATTTGTTTCTGCAGAGAGAAAATATTGAGCAATATGGTGAGATGGCAAGTAGGTAGGATTTATTTATGAAAAAGCAATAGATTTGCTTAGATATAATAGCTCTCTACTGTTCCCAAGAAAGATGATGTTATTAGTGGTAAATAGGAACAGACGTAATGGGTACTGTCAATGACACACTAATCATCAGTGTGGCAAACACACTGACTGCTCCTGCAATTATGATGTCCTAACTGAAGCAATGGAACACGTGGTTCATGCCAGGATATTAAAGCATTTTGGCCTTTGATAAGATATCTACCATCACTCATGCAGATTATACCGTGTTTATATAATAACAATGTTCACTATATCTCCTCCAGTATGACAATCTTTATAATAAATTTTAAAACATGATGTTGCATTCACAAAAATGATTACTAGGATCCCGCGTATACCTTTTGCTTTAACAGTTACATTTACAGAAAAAAGGCCAATATTAATTGAATCCCATAATACTGTGCATATTACACTATGAAAAATTCCCTTCCACTTTCTGATTTTAAAGCACTTTACTAATTCAAAACATCAGTTTTGCCCAGCATATTGAAGTTTTACAGTGCATCTGGCACAAATTTGTTGCTACAAATATTTCAAGGGTCTCCCAGATCTGGTATTGCCTAAATCATCACCATAAAGGGAAGTGGAAGCAAAAGCTCTCTCTGTGTTTCTATAACAATGTTACAAGCAACATTCATGCAAAACTGATTAAAGCCTTTTAGCGAACTCCGCAAGTTCCAAAAGGCTGGATTCTACACTCAACCCTGCACACGGTTTTATTTATTTATAGACTAAAGCACTGAAATAAATACAAGTGATCAATCAGTCCCAACAATGGCACAAAGGAGCTGACATAAAGGCAGAAATGTGTTAACCAGCATTATAGCTAAAAAGACAATAAAAGGTTACTTTCCAGACACTGACCTGTGAGCACAGGATACAGTTAAATGCTCAGGTACCGGTATACGAAGATTGTTTTTAAACTGGTTTAGCTGTATGCTAATGCTGCTGGCTCCAAATATGCTTCTCCAAGGCCACCCACCAGCAGATCCATATTTTACTGGGTCTTCTCAGCAAGCAGCTTGAGCATTTCTGGCACATTTATTTGCTATCAACTGTTGTTTCTGCAGCATCAACCTACTGTGGGAATGTGTTGTTTCAAACTAAATACAGGCGTATCTCATACTGGCCATCACGAGCAGTCTTCCGATTTCTCTTTTTACAATAGTACTGATCACTAACTGTTTCAAACCTGGTAACGGGCCTGTGTCAAAACATACAACAGAGTAAGCAGATTCTGGTTGATTACTCTTGTATGGTCAAAAAAAATTAGGCGTTGAAATTCTTCTACACCCAATTCTTGTTGAGGCCCCACACCTTCCAAGAACGGACACAAAAGGAAAATACTGCGATGCTGGAATTCTGAAATAAAATCAAAAAATGATGGAAATACTCGGCCTCTGTGGAGAGAGAAACAGAGTTAATGTTTCAGGTCGGTGACCTTTCATCAAAACAGATCTGCAGAGTATTTCCAGCATTTTCTGATTTTATTTCTTCCAAGAACTGGATTAATACACCTCAAAATCACACTGGACTTTGTCAATCTCTCTCCTTCGTTGTAAGAGAGGGGAAGATTGGAAGCACACACTGGCACAGACGTTCACCTCATCAGCCTGGCCCGGATAATGAACCTAAATCCTGATTATACTTCGAGGGCATTGCTTAACACACTCACATCAAATTTGTTTATTTTAAAAAGTAAAGACTGTTAAGATAGCACACACAGGAATTTGACACAAATGTGTTAACCAATCCTAATGTGATAAAGATTGTACACAGAGGAATTTCTCCCTGAATTCAGTTAATAATTTCCTTTTTCTATGAAGTATATCAGTTTCTAAATTAATTACTTCAAAATATTATTAAGATCTCATTTTAGATGTACTAGCTACACGGTAAGGTCAATTATTGGCAGTGTTTTAGTAGAAAGCCATTTAAACTCCCATTAGAGATTAGGGAAACAACAGAAATGAATTATCGTGCAAAGCATTCACTCATTTTGAGAAATTAAAGTCATACCTTGTGTAAATGTTGTCCACAATGCCAATCACAGCTTCTTCTGCAGGAACATAAGACCCAATTTGTGCCATGATGGTTATCAGTGCCACTTGTCTAATATAAGAACTCTTTCCTCCCATGTTCGGCCCAGTAATTACCATAACTCTCTGTCCATCTCCCTGAAAAATACCCAACAAATTATTGATCAGTGCACAGCTCAACAGCAACTCATCTGCCTCAAAGCGTATCCTGGATATTCATGCTCATTAATTACATCCTAGTTTGGTTCTTTTTTAATTATTGATCCAGATTTACTATTAGAAGTATCCTTAAATACTAAATCAACGAGATGGCTGGGCCGTGTCCTAGGCCCATCTTCAGCTGCTTCATCAATGACCTTTCCTCCATCATAAGGTCAGAAGTGGGGATGTTCACTGATGACTGCACAGTGTTCAGTTTCATTCACAACTCCTCAGATAATGAAGCAGTCCATGCCCGCATGCAGCAAGACCTGGACAACATTCAGGCTTGGGCTGATAAATGGCAAGTAACATTCACGCCACACAAGTGCCAGGCAATGACTATCTCCAAAAAGAGAAAATCTAACGACTTCCCCTTGACATTCAATGACATTATTATTGTCAAATCCCCCACCATCAACATCCTGGGCGAAGGGGGGGCGATCACCATTGACCAGAACTGCACATAAATACTGTGGCTGCAAAAGCAGGTCAGAAGCTGGGTATTCTGTGGCATGTAACTCACCTCCTGACTCCCCAAAGCTTTCCACCAACCCCCAGGGGCAAAAGCTCTACTTACCGAAAGAAACAGCCATGGACAACGAAAGAGGTAAGGGACAACAGAAAACTGAAAGAAAAAGCATTCTGTACAAAAATGCAAAAAATAGCACAGATCCTGGCGACTGGGAGAGATACAAAGAACAATAAAAGGTGACAAAATAGATAGTAGGAGCTACAAAAAGGAGTATGAAAAGAAACTTGCAAAAGATATCAAAAACAACACAAAAAGATTTTACAATTATAATAGGAAAAAGATATCATCATAGGCGTTCCCTTGAACAAGGATGACAAAGATAAGAGTGATAAGGGTAGCCTTGAGGAAAAGTTCATAGAGTGCATAAGGGACGGGTACCTTGAGCAGTATGTAACAGAATCAACCAGGAGGCAGGCTATCTTACATCTGGTTCTGTGTAATGAGACAGGAAAAATAAACAATCTCCTAGTAAAGGATCCCCTTGGAATGAGTGATCATAGCATGGTTGAATTTCAAATTCAGATGGAGGGTGAGAAAGTTGGATCTCAAACCAGCGTACTAAGCTTAAATAAAGGAGACAATGAAGGTATGAGGTCAGAGTTGGCTAAAGCGAACTGGGAAAATAGATTGAAGTGCAGGACGGTTGATGAACAGTGGCATACATTTAAAGAGATGTTTCACAACTCTCAAGAAAAATATATTTCAGTGAGGAGGAAAGGGTGTAAAAGAAGATAGCCATCCGTGGCTAAATAAAGAAATAAAGGATGGTATCCAATTATAAACAAGGGCATACAAAGTAGCCAAAACTAGTGGGAGGACAGAAGATTGGGAAGCTTTTAAAAGCTAGCAAAGAATGATTAAAAAAATGATTAAGGGAAGATAGACTATGAAAGTAAACTAGCACAAAATATAAAAACAGATAGCAAGAGTTTCTATAGGTATATAAAAAGGAAAAGAGTGACTAAAGTAAATGTTGGTCCCTTAGAGGACGAGACGGGGGAAATAGTAATGGGGAACATGGAGATGGCAGAAACTCTGAACAAATATTTTGTATCAGTCTTTACGGTAGAGGACACTAACAATATTCCAACAGTGGATAGTCAAGGGGCTATGGGGGGATGGGGGGGGAGGAACTTAACACAATCACAATCACTAAGGAGGTGGTACTCAGTAAGATAATGGGGCTAAAGGCAGATAAATCCCCTGGACCTGATGGCTTGCATCCTAGGGTCTTGAGAAGTAGCAGCAGGGATTGTGGATGCATTGGTTGTAATTTACCAAAGTTCCCTAAATTATTAAAGAAGCAGTAGCAGGACATTTGGAAAAACATAATTCAGTCAGGCAGAGTCAGCATGGATTTATGAAGGGGAAGTCATGTTTGTTACATCCTCAAAGAATTCCAGCAAATTTGTCAAACAGGGTGGATAAAGGGGAACCAGTGAATGTGGTGTATTTGGACTTCCAGAAGGCATCTGACAAGGTGACACATAAAAGGTTACTGCACAAGATAAGAGCTCATGGGGTTGTGGGTAATATATTAGCATGGATAGAGCATTGGCTAACTATCAGAAAACAGGGAGTCGGGATAAATGGTTCATTCTCAAGTTGGCAATCAGGAACTAGTGTGGTGTCGCAGGGATCAGTGCTGATTACAACTATTTACAATCTATATTAACAACTTAGAAGAAGGAACAGAGTGTAACGTAGCCAAGTTTGCTGACGATACAAAGATGGGAGGAAAAGCAATGTGTGAGGAGGACACAAACAATCTGCAAAAGGACATAGACAGGCTGAGAGAGTAGGCAAAAATTTGGCAGATGTAGTACAGGTTGAGCATCCAAAATCCAGAGTTCCGGAATCTGGACCGATTGGTGGCAGGGTCGTTCGGAATCCGTAAAATGTACTGGAATCCAGACCCGCCGACCTCGGGCCTCGCCTCGCCCCTCGCCTCGCCCAACCTCGGGCCTCGCCCGACGTCTCGCCCGGCCTCGTCCCTCGCCTCGCCGGCCCGCCCCGGCCCGCCTGAACACCCCCTCCGCGATGGGGCCGCCCAACCAGCTCTTCGACAGGCCCCGTCCGACCATCTCCCCGGCTGCAGGGCCCGCCCGAACACCTCCTCGCCGGCTGGGCCCCGCCCGAACTCTTCTCCAGCGGCAGGGCTCCAGCCGACGACCTCATCGCTCGGCGAACACCAACCCCGACGACCTCATCGCCCGGTGAACACCCACCTGCTGATGTTTCGAAATCCGGAAATACCCGAATCTGGGCTCGGGTGTTTCCGGATTCGTGACGTCAGAAAGACGTTCCAAAATCCGGCAAAAAGCAAAATCCGGAATGAGGGTTCCGGAATCGGGGCGCTGCAGCTGTATAATGTTGGAAAGTGTGAAGTTATGCACTTTGGCAGAAAAAAAATCAAAGAGCAAGTTATTATTTAAATGGAGAAAAATTGCAAAGTGCTGCAGTACAGCGGGACCTGGGGGTACTTGTGCATGAAACACAAAAGGTTAGTATACAGGTACAGCAAGTGATCAGGAAGGCCAATGGAATCTTGGCCTTTATTGCAAAGGGGATGGAGTATAAAAGCAAGGAAGTCTTGCAACAGTTATACAGGGCATTGGTGAGGCCACACCTGGAATACTGCGTGCAGTTTTGGTTTCCATATTTATGAAAGGATATACTTGCTTTGGAGGCAGTTCAGAGAAGGTTTACTAGGTTGATTCCGGAGATGGGGGTTGACTTATGAGGAAAGGTTGTGTAGGTTAGGCCGCTACTCATTGGAATTCAGAAGAATGAGAGGTGATCTTATCGAAACATGTAAGATTATGAGGGGGCTTGACAAGGTGGCTGCAAAGAGGATGTTTCCACTGATAGGGGAGACTAGAACTTGGGGGCATAATCATAAAATAAGGGGTCGCCCATTTAAAACGGAGATGAGGAGGAATTTCTTCTCTCAGAGGGTTGTGAATCTGTGGAAGCTGGGTCATTGAGTAGATTTAAGACAGAGATAGACAGTTTCTGAACTAATAAGGGAATAAGGGGTTATGGAGAGCGGGCAGGAAGCGGACTTGAGTCCATGATTAGATCAGCCATGATCATGTTGAATGGCAGAGCAGGCTCGAGGGGCTGTATGACCTACTCCTGCTCCTATTTCTTATGTTCTTATGAAAATAAGGAAATGGCAGACATTGGCCCAGAAATCCCGGTCGGCTGCTTCCCGCAGGCGATCGAGGGAAAAACTTTAAAAAGATGCGCACCTACCTGTGCCTGTTGCGCCCACACGAGTTCCCAGTCCTGAGGCCTCCACTGACTGCGCAGCAGCGCGTGCACGTCAGGACGTGCGCAGGGTTGGAGCTGCAGTCACATGGCTCTGGGCAGCCAATCAAGGTAAAGTATGTTCACATTCATAATAATGGGAACTCCGTAAATTGGATTTCCCATTATTATGAATGAGATCTTCCCACCCCGCCCCAAACTCACAAAACTGTAATAAAAAATAGAAAAAAGACACCATATATTTTTATTAATTTAAATTAGTTATTTATGTATTATTAAAAAAATGTTTTCCCGATTTTTAACAACTTTTTAAAATTGTGCTTTAAAGTAAACTTACCGTAGTGGGGAGCGTTTTTAACAATAAAATGTGTTTTTATTATTTTATTTTACAATGTTTTTGTGTGTTTTAAAACTGTAAAAGTGGGCTATGCGCCTGTTTTTGTCAGGCGCAAGAGTTTTCAGGACATTTGCTGGGCAAGATATGAGTAAATCCCGCAATCTTGCCCATGCAAATGTCCTCGCTCCCGAGATGCGGAGGATCTGTCAAGCTCCAGCTTGACAGATCGGAAAAGCCGGTTTTCAGCGCATGTGCATTGTGCCCTGAAAACCAGCTTTTGCGATGCCTTCCCGGGTCTGTAGACACTCTGTACGGACCCGGGAGGCAGGAACTTCTGGCCCATTGTGCCAGTACTTACAGCAAAGGAAGAGGATAGCATGCCTGACATCCCAAGGAAACTAATATTGAATCAGGGACAGGGTCTGACCAAGATTAACATAAGTAATATAACAGCAATGAAGAAAACAATGGAACCAACGAGTGACAAATCCCCAGGACCAGATTATTACCATCCCAGGGTTATAAAGGAAGTAGATGAGAACATTGCAGAGGCCCCAACTATACTCTTCTGAAGTTATCTCAATGCAAGAACCATTCCTTTAGATGGGAAATTGCTCATTTCACTCTCCTATTTAAGAAAGGTGAGGGGGGAAAACAGGGAATTACAGACCAATAAGCCTAACATCTGCTGTTGGGAAAGTCCTTGAGTCTATAATTAAGGATAGAGTGACTGAAAATTTGAAAATGTTCAGTTGATCAGAGAGAGCCAGCATGGATTTGTAAAGGGTTGGTCATGCCTGACGAACACAATTGTATTTTTTGAAGAGATGACTTAAGTAGTGGACAGGAGAATGTCTATGGATGTTATTTATTTCAACTTCCAGAAGGCATTCGATAAAGTCCCTCATAAAAGACTGTTAGCTAAAGTTGAATCCCATGGAACTGAAGGCAAATTATTGACCTGGTTAGTAAATTGGCTGAGCAGCAGGAGACAGAAAGTAGGGGTAATGAGCAGATACTCTAATTGGCAGGATATGGTTGGTGGCATCCCACAGAGATCTGTTTTGGAGCCTCAACTATTCATCTTATTAACAACTTTGATGATGGGATCGAGTCACATATCCAAGTTTGCCAATGACACAAAGATAGGCGATATTGTAAACAGTGTAAATGGAAGCATAAAATTACAAAAAGAGATATTAATAGATTAAGTGAATGGGCAAAACTGTGGAAAATAGAGTTAATAGAAACATAGAAAATAGGTGCAGGAGTAGGCCATTCGGCCCTTCGAGCCTGCACCACCATTCAATATGATCATGGCTGATCATTCACCTCAGTACCCCTTTCCTGCTTTCTCTCCATACTGCTTGATCCCTTTAGCCGTAAGGGCTATATCTATCTCCCTCTTGAATATAGCCAATCAACTGGTATCAACAACTTTCTGCGGTAGAGAATTCTACAGATTAACAACTCTCTGAGTGAAGAAGTTTCTCCTCATCTCGATCCTAAATGGCTTACCCCTTATCCTTAGACTATGACCCCTGGTTCTGGACTTCCCCAGTATCGGGAACATTCTTCCTGCCTCTAACCTGTCCAATCCCGTCAGAATTTTATATGTTTCTATGAGATCCCCTCTCATTCTTCTAAACTCCAGTGAATACAGGCCCAATCGATCCAGTCTCTCCTCATATGTCAGTCCTGCAATCCCGGGAATCAGTCTGGTGAACGTTCGCTGCACTCCCTCAATAGCAAGAATTGTTCTTCCTCAGATTAGGAGACCAAAGCTGAAGACAATATTCCAGGTGAGGCCTCACCAAGGCCCTATACAACTGCAGTAAGACCGCTCTGCTCCAATACTCAAATCCCCTAGCTATGAAGGCCAACATGCCATTTGTCTTCTTCACCGCCTGCTGTACCTGCATGGCAACTTTCAATGACTGATGTACCATGACACCCAGGTCTCATTGCACCTCCCCTTTTCCTAATCTGTCGCCATTCAGATAATATTCTGCCTTCCTGTTTTTGCCACTAAACTGGATAACCTCACATTTATCCACATTATACTGCATCTGCCATGCATTTGCCCACTCACTTAACCTGTGCAAGTCACTCTGCAGCCACTTAACATCCTCCTCACAGCTCACACCGCCACCCAGCTTAGTGTCATCTGCAAACTTGGAGATATTACACTCAATTCCTTCATCTAAATCATTGATGTATATTGTAAATAGCTGGGGTCCCAGCACTGAACCCTGCGGCACCCCACCAGTCACTGCCTGCCGTTCTGAAAAGGACCCGTTTATCCCGACTCTCTGCTTCCTGTCTGCCAACCAGTTCCCTATCCACATCAATATATTACCCCCAATACCATTAATTTTGCACACTAATCTCTTGTGCGTGACCTTGTCAAAAGCCTTTTGAAAGTCCAAATACACCACATCCACTGGTTCTCACTTATCCACTCTATTAGTTACATCCTCAAAAAATTCTAGAAGATTTGTCAAGCATGATTTACCTTTAATAAATCCATGCTGACTTGGACCGATCCTGTCACTGCTTTCCAAATGCGCTGCTATTTCATATTTAATAATTGATTCCAACATTTTCCCCACTACCAATGTCAGGCTAACCGGTCTATAATTCCCCATTTTTTCTCTCCCTCCTTTTTTAAAAAGTGGTGTTACATTAGCTACCCTCCAGTCCATAGGGAACTGATCCAGAGTCAATAGACTGTTGGAAAATGATCACCAATGCATCCACTATTTCTAGGGACACTTCCTTAAGCACTCTGGAATGCAGACTATCAGGCCCTGGGGATTTATCGGCCATCAATCCCATCAATTTCCCTAACACAATTTCCTGACTAATAAGGATTTCCTTCAGTTCCTCCTTCTCGCTAGACCCTCGGTCCCCTAGTATTTCCGGAAGGTTATTTGTGTCTTCCTTTGTGAAGACAGAACCAAAGTATTTGTTCAATTGGTCTGCCATTTCTTTGTTCCCCATTATAAATTCACCTGATTCTGACTGCAAGGGACCTACGTTTGTCTTCACATATCTATAGAAGCTATTGTAGTCAGTTTTTATGTTCCCAGCAAGCTTCCTCTCATACTCTATTTTCCCCCTCCTAAGTAAGCCCCTTGTCCTCCTCTGCTGAATTCTAAATTTCTCCCAATCCTCAGGTTTGCTGCTTTTTCTGGCCAATTTATATGCCTCTTCCTTGGATTTAACACTATCCATAATTTTCCTTGTTAGCCACGCTCGAGCCACCTTCCCTGTTTTATTTTTACTTCAGACAGGGATGTACAATTGTTGAAGTTCATCCATGTGATCTTTAAATGTCTGCCATTGCCTATCCACTGTCAACCCTTTAAGTATCACTCGCCAGTCTATTCTAGCCAATTCACGTCTCATACCATCAAAGTTACCTTTCCCTAAGTTCAGGACCCTAGTCTCGGAATTAACTGTGTCACTCTCCATCTTAATAAAGAATTGTACCATATTATGGTCACTCTTCCCCAAGGAGCCTTGCACAACAAGATTGCTAATTAGTCCTTTCTCATTACACATCACCCAATCTAGGATGGCTAGCCCTCTAGTTGGTTCCTTGACATATTGGTCGAGAAAACCATCCCTAATACACTCCAGGAATCCTCCTCCACCGTATTGCTACCAGTTTGGTTAGCCCAATCTATATGTAGATTAAAGTTGCCCATGATAACTGCTGTAACTACTGCACGCATCCCTAATTTTTTGTTTGATGCAGTCCCCAAACTCACTACTACTGTTTGGTGGTCTGTACACAACTCCCACTCGCGTTTTCTGCCCTTTGGTATTCCGCAGCTCCACCCATACAGATTCCACATCATACAAGCTAATGTCCTTCCTTATTATTGCGTTAATTTCCTCTTTAACCAGCAACGCTACACCATCTCCTTTTCCTTTCTGCCTCTCCTTCCTGAATGTTGAATACCCCTGGATGTTGAGTTCTCAGCCTTGGTCACCCTGGAGCCATGTCTCCGTAATCCCAATGATATCATATTTGTCAATAGCTGCCTGTGCAGTTAATTCGTCCACCTTATTACGACTACTCCTCGCATTGAGGCACAGAGCCTTCAGGCTTGTCTTTTTAATACACTTTGCCCCTTTAGAATTTTGCTGTAATGTGGTCCTTTTTGATTTTTGCCTTGGGTTTCTCTGCCCTACACTTTTACTTTTCTTCTTTCTATCTTTTGCTTCTGCCTCCATTTTACTTCGCTCTGTCTCCCTGCATAAGTTCCCATCCCCCTGCCATATTAGTTTAACCCCTCCCCAACAGTACAAGCAAACACTCCCCCCTGGGACATTGGTTCCGGTCCTGCCCAGGTGCAGACCGTCCGGTTTGTACTGGTCCCACCTTCCCCCAGAACCGGTTGCAATGTCCCAGGAATTTGAATCCCTCCCTCCTGCACCACTCCTCAAGCCACATATTCATCTTAGCTAGCCTGCTATTTCTACTCTGACTAGCATGTGGTACTGGCAGCAATCCTGAGATTACTACCTTTGAGGTCCTACTTTTAATTTAACTCCTAGCTCCCTAAATTCAGCTTGTCGGACCTCATCCTGTTTTTTACCTATATCGCTGGTATCTATATGCACCACGACAACTGGCTGTTCACCCTCCCCTTCCAGAATGCCCTGCAGCCGCTCTGTGACATCCTTGACCCTTGCACCAGGGAGGCAACATGCCATCCTGGAGTCTCGGTTGCAACCGCAGAAACGCCTATCTATTTCCCTTACAATTCCCTACCACTATAGCTCTCCCATTCTTTTTCCTGCCCTCCTGTGCAGCGGAGCCACCTAAGGTGCCATGAACTTCAATGTAGGCAAGTGTGAGGTCATCCACTTTGGACCTAACGAGGATAGATCTGAGTACTTTCTAAATGGTGAAAAGCTAGAAACAGTGGAGGTCCAAAGAGACTTGGAGGGTCCAGGTGCATAGGTCATTAAAATGGCATGGATAGGTTTGGAAAATAATCAAAAAGGATAACGGAATGCTGGTCTCTATATCTAGAGGACTAGAATACAAGGCGCTAGAAGTTACGTTATACAAATCCCTGGTTAGACCACACCTGGAGTACTGTGTTCAGTTCTGGGCACCACATCGTAGGAAGGATATATTGGCCTTGGAGGGAGTACAACGTAGATTTACCAGAATAATACCAGGACTCCAAGGATGTAATTACGAGGAGAGATTACACAAACTAGGGTTGTATTCCCTGGAATTTAGAAGGTTAAGGGGTGAGTTGATCGATATTTTCAAGATATGAAGGGAACTGATAGGGTAGATTGAGATAAACTATTTCCACTGGTTGGGGAGTCCAGGACTAGGGGGCATAGCCTAAAAATTAGAGCCAGGCCTTTCAGGAATGAAGTTAGGGCGTTCGATCAATTGTTAATTTTAAATCTAAGATTGATATATGTTAGTTTGTTAACCAAAGGTATTGAGGGATATGGGGCAACGGTGGATATATGGCGTTAGATCACAGATCAACCATGATCTCACTGAATGTCAGAACAGGCTCAAGGAGCTAAATAGCCTGTTCCTATGCTCCTCCTCTCCCCTCTATTTCTTTTGCCTATTATCTTAAATCTGTCCCCTCTGGTTACAGACCCTTCTGCCAGTGGAAACAGCTTTTATTTATTAAATTCTTTCATAATTTTGAACACCTCTATTAAATCTCCACTTCACCTTCTCTGCTCTAAGGAGAACAATCCCAGTTTCTCTAGTCTGTACACATAACTGAAGTTCCTCATCCCTGGTATAATTCTACTAAATCTCCTCTGCACCCTCTCCAATGCCTTGACATCCTTCCTAACGTTTGGTGCTCAGAATTGGCCACAATGCTTCAGTTGGGGTCGAATCACTGATTTATAAAGGTTTAGCATAGATTGCCAGCTTCTGTAACAAATTTTTAATGGATCTCATCAAATTGGTATGTTTGATTAACCCCCTTGTGAGCTGGCTCCAGACTGCTGTACTTTCATTGCTCAACATTTGCTTCGGTAACTATTTGCTAAATCTGTTTAATAATTAAACCATTACGAAAAGTGTGCGTCAGGTTGATATCATCAGTCTCTGAGATTATATGCATACTATTCTACTAGCAGAGGCTGGGTATTCTGTGGCGAGTGTCTCGCCTCCTGATTCCCCAAAGCCTTTCCACCATCAACAAGGCACAATTCAGGAGTGTGATGGAATACTCTCCACTTGCCTGGATGAGTGCAGCTCCAACATCACTCAAGAAGCTCAACACCATCCAGGGCAAAGCAGCCCGCTTGATTGGCACCCCATCCACCACCTTAAACATTCACTTCCTGCAACACTGGTGTACCGTGGCTGCAGTGTGTATCAGCTACAAGATGCACTGCAGCAACTCGTCAAGGCTTATCATAGAAGGTTACAGCACAGAAGGAGGCCATTTCAGCCCATCGTGTCCATGCCGGCCAACAAGAGGCTATCCAGCCTAATCCCACTTTCCAGCTCTAGGTCCGTAACCCTGTGGGTTACGGCACTTCAGGTGCACATCCACCAAGTACTTTTTAAATGTGGTGAAGGTTTCTGCATCTACCACCCTTTCAGGCAGTGAGTTCCAGACCCCCACAACCCTCTGCATAAAGAAATTTCCCCTTTTATCCCTTCTAAACCATCTACTAATTACTTTAAATTTATGCCCCCTGGTTGTTGACCCTTCTGCTAAGGGAAATAGGCCCTTTCTATCCACTATATCTAGGCCCCTCATAATTTTATAGACCTCAATGCGGTCTCCCCTCAGCCTCCTCTGTTCCAATGAAAACAAATCCAGTCTATCTAATCTGTCCTCATAGCTTAGATTCTCCACTCCTGGCAACATCCTCGTAAATCTCCTCTGTACCCTCTCCAATGCATTCACGTCCTTCCTGTAATGCGGTGACCAAAACTGCACACAGTACTCCAGCTGTGACCTAACCAGTGTTTTATACAATTCAAGCATAACTCCCCCTGCTCTTGTATTCTATGCCTCGGCTAAAAAAGGCAAGCATTCCATATGCCTTCTTAACCACCTTATCTACCTGGCCTGCTACTTTCAGGGATCTGAGGACATGCACTCCAAGGTCCCTTTGTTCCTCTACACTTCTCAGTGTCCTACCATTTAGTGTGTATTCCCTTTCCTTGTCAGCCCTCCCCAAATGCATTACCTCACACTACTCTGGATTAAATAACATTTGCCACTACTCTGCCCACCTGACCAGTAGATTGATATCCTCCTGCAGCCCATGACTTTCCTCTTCATTATCAATCACACAGCCGATTTTAGTATCATCTGCAAACTTCTTAATCATACCCCCAATATTCAAGTCTAGATTATTGATGTATATCACAAAAAACAAGGGACCTAGCACTGAGCCCTGCGGAACCCCACTGGAAACATCCTACCAGTCGCAAAAACACCCATCAATCATTACCCTTTGCTTCTTGCCTCAGCCAATTTTGGATCCAATTTGACACTTTACATAAGAACATAAGAATTAGGAACAGAAGTAGGCCATCTAGCCCCTCGAGCCTGCTCCGCCATTCAACAAGATCATGGCTGATCTGGCCGTGGACTCAGCTCCACTTACCCGCCCGCTCCCCATAACCCTCAATTCCCTTATTGGTTATTGGTTAAGCTCTGGATTCCATGGGCTTTTACTTTTATGACCAGTCTGCCATGTGGGACCTTATCAAAAGTGTTGCTAAAATCCATATACATTACATCATACGCTTTGCCTTCATCGACCCTCCTGGTTACCTCCTCAAAAAATTCAATCAAATTAGTCAGACACGATCTTCCCTTAACAAATCCGTGCTGACTATCCTTGATTAATCCGTGTCTTTCTAAGTAATGATTTATCCTGTCCTTCAGGATTTTTTTGGAATAATTTTCCCATCGCTGAGGTTAGGCTGACTGGCCTGTAATTACTCAGTCTATCCCTTTCTCCCTCCTTAAACAAAGGTACCACATTAGCAGTCCAACACACCTGAAGCCAGAGAGGACTGGAAAATGATGGTCAGAGCCGCTGGTATTTCCTCTTTTGCTTTGCTTAACAGTCTGGGATACATTTCATCCAGGCCTGGGGACTTATCCACTTTCAAAGCTGCTAAACCCCTTAATATTCCCTCTCTCACTATATTTATTTCATCTAATATTTCACACTCCTCCACCTCGATAGTAGTGTCTACATCGCCCCTCTCTTTTGTGAAAACAGATGCAAAGTGTTGATTAAGAACCACACCAACATCTTCCGCCTCCACACACAGATTACCCTCATGGTCTCCAATAGGCCTACCCTTTCTTTAGCTATCCTCTTGCTCTTAATATATTTGTAAAACATCTTTGGGTTTTCCTTGATTTTACTTGCCAAGAATTTTTCATGCCCTCTCTTTGCTTTCCTAATATCCTTTTTAATTTCACACCTGGACTTTCTCTAGAGATTCTGCAGTAATTAGGCCTCGGTATCTGTTATAAGCCTCCCTTTTTTTCTTTATCCTACCCTCTATGTCCCTCGACATCCAGGGAGCTCTAGATTTGTTAGTCCACCCTTTTTCTTTAAGGGCACATATTTGGCCTGAACCCTATGGATCTCCTCCTTGAATGCCTCCTACTGCTCTGACACTGATTTACCTTCAAGTAGCTGTTTCCAGTCCACCATGGCCAAATCACCTCTCAGCTTAGCAAAGTTGGCTTTTCCCCAATTTAGAACTTTTATTCCTGGTCTATTCTTGTCCCTTTCCATAACTACCTTAAATCTAACTGAATAATGGTCACTAGCATCTAAATCCTTTCCCACTGATAATCCTTCTTCGGCAGCACCTCCCAAACGCGCAACCTCTACCACCTCATCATCATCATAGGCAGTCCCTCGAAACGAGGATGACCTACTTCCAAGCCGAAAAGGGATGAGTTCACAGGTGTTTCAATGAAGGACCTAATAATCCAAATCCCGAACTACATCTTGAAGGGTGGAAGATGCCTGTGCGCGGATTCTTTTAACGTGTGGTGGCCGTTGCACACCAGCCACCACACGGGCTTGACTGAGCTCGGTCTTGGTCCAGTGGCAAGGATTAACCAAGACGACTGGAGACCAATTCTGCTGCGTGGACCTAGTGCGCACGCATATCAGTGTGGGCTGGCCCGTGCTGACCCTGGGCCCTCGCCTCTTCTGGGTCCCAAACTCTCATCTCTCCTGGGCCTCGATCACATTCCTCTACGAACCCTTGCCGCTCCTTTGCCCCGACCTCGCCACTCCTGCTGTTCCTGCCCACATTGCAATCAGCCGTCGCCCTCCTGCAGCAGCACGTGCTGCTCCCTGAAGTGGTATGCCGCCGCACGCTGCTCCCTCTAATGGCCCCGGCCTGCTGATGGTCTTGCAGGCTGGGATCGCGCCGATTTCTGGGCCAGGCGGCCGCATGCTACTCCCTCTAATGGCCCCGGCCTGCTGATGGTCTCACAGACTGGGATTGTGCCGATTTCTGGGCCAGGCTGCCGCACGCTGCTCCCTCTAATGGCCCCGGCCTGCTGATGGTCTCACAGACTGGGATTGTGCCGATTTCTGGGCCAGGCTGCCGCACGCTGCTCCCTCTAATGGCCCCGGCCTGCTGATGGTCTTGCAGGCTGGGATCGTGCCGATTTCTGGGCCAGGCAGCTGCATGCTGCTCCCTCTAATGGCCCCGGCCTGCTGATGGTCTACCACCTAGAAGGACAAGGGCAGCAGGCGCATGGGAACAACATCACTTGCAAGTTCCCCTCCTGGTCACACACCATCCTGATTTGGAAACATGTCGCCGTTCCTTCATCGTCCCTTGGTCAAAATCCTGGAACTCCCTACCTAGCAGCAGTGTGGGAGTACCTTCACCATGGACTGCAGTGGTTCAAGGCAGCGGCTCACCACCACCTTCTCAAGGGCAATTAGGAATGGCCAATAAATGCTGGCCTTGCCAGCGATGGCCACATCCCAAGGATTAATAAAAAAAAGTTTACAATAAAAAACCCTGTGTCACATTATAACCCAAATACTAAAAATATATGGTTAAGTTTCCGATCAGACGAACATGGTTCATTTATGGAAGTTGCCTTTTACAATAATGAAAAGAAATAACAGAGAACTGATAATACCTTAATTTGACACCAGACAGAATATTCAGATCCACTCCATGAGTTTACAGCTTGAAAGTTAGTCGATATCTCACTAGTTAAGTTGAACAAAATGCATAATTATGAGGATATTGTGGTTAGCGTGGAAGTAGTTTGACTTGTTCTATATACTGCGGATAAAGCAGCCACCTTTGTAAGTGATCTGCTCAAGTAACTGGGTGATGTGCCTGGGAATTAAACTCAATCATCATCTCCATACATGTCCTAACAAATATATCTCAAATAAACGTTCATTTTAATTGGTGTAAAATAAAGGCATGTGTGGCTTCAACCTATTTTCAGCATTGTGTGTTGAAGCCACATTTTTTTATGAAGTAGTTAAATGATACATCAGGAAGGGAGGAGTTGGGCCATATTTCCACTCACAGTTGTTTTGCTCTCAAATGTATTCACTGGCCTCAACCCCACCCATTGATCTGTTTTAAAAAAAAACAATAACGTGAACTGAGGTTTGATGCCATGTTTGAAAATTTCCACAAGGCCATATCAACAATCAAAGCAGGTGCAGTTTCCTAATAGCCACAGTTCAGTTTTTTTTAAATTAGGCAACCATCCCAGCAGTTATATACGCCTGGCATTGAAATGAAACTTACACCACAAAAAATGAGAGTTGAGAAATTATTATTACTCAGGATTTTCCTGACTATATTCCCTGGATAATTTGATAACTATTAACAGCAGTTGGAATAAAAAAGTGATTTTATTCAGAAGGTATTATTTTCCATCAATCATTCTACAAAAATCAAATCCATATTTTTTTTAAAATCCTTCCAATGGATCTAGATTGAGAGAGAAGGAAAAGCTGCAAGTAGAATTGATGGGCCCAAGTTTCCACATGATTTGCACCTGATTTTTAGGAGCAACTAGTGGAGAATGGACTATCTTAGAATTCGTAATTCTCCACATTTTTTTTTCTGCAGTTCTAGTCAGGTAGAACAGTTCTACTTTGGAACAGAATTTTTTCTTCAAAAGGGGGTGTGTCCGGCCACTGACGCCTGATTTGAAAGTTTCCACAGTGAAAATGTACTCCAAACTAAAGTAGAATGGAGCGTGAAGATTTTTGTAGAACTGAAAAAACCTGTTCTACACATTAAAAAATCAGGTGCAGGTTACAAATCAGGCGTCCAGAACGAGGTGGGGGGAAGGGAACGCATTAAATTCTACAATCAATCCTTATTTATACTTATACAAATAAATCCAACCTGAATAAACATTTATAAGCAAAGAAAAGATTAAATAAACCATCTTCCTACCTGTGTAAAAGTGCTTCAGCCAGGAAGAATGGTTATGCAAGCCTCACAAAACGAGGGAGCCGACCGAACACGGGCGGGGCGGGGGGGGGGGGGGGGGAGGAGGGAGCCGACCGAACGCGGGGGAGGGAGCCGACCGAACGCGGGCGGGGGGGAGGAGGGAGCCGACCGAACGCGGGGGGGCGGGGAAGGGAATGGAGCCGTTCCAGACGGCTGGCGGGAAAGACAGAAGGCTGCAGGAAGCCTCAGAAATTGAGGAGCCATTTCCCGACGGCAAAAGGGGGAGGTCGTCGGGAAACGGCTGCCTCAACTTTCTGAGGCTTCTTGCACTCTTCTCACTGCTACAAGAAGCCTCTGTGCTGATGGCAATGTACTTTTATTAAAAATTTTTCAAAAACTAAACAACTACAAAGAACTACAAAAATGGCCGAGTGCCAATGTTTTTTTCACACTGAGCATGCGCGAACACTCCAACGCGCACGCGCAGCGTTGCCGGCAGGAAAAAAACTAATTTAAATAGTACCCGCCCCCTCCCACTTACAAAATCAGTGCGAGTGTCGGCTCCGCCCCCCTGGGCAATGCGCCAAGCAGACAAGGAGCTGCAAAGCGCCCCAGAATCGCTCGTTTTTTTTCCGGCGCCGTTTTAGGCGCGAAAAACGGGCGCCCAGCTCGGAGGGGCGCCCGTTTTTTATTATGTGGAAACTTGGGCCCATAATGTGGAAAATGTGCTCTCTGGATCAAGGCATCCTGCTTCCACCACTGTTTCAAGTAGCACATTCCGGGGCCGAATTTACCCACCGCCCGAAACGAGTTGCACCTACCGCTCTTGAAGTATTCCGGCCGCCCCAATGTGGCAGCCAACTGTAGAAATTCAGCACTTCAGGCTTTTTTTTGGAGCGGGAGTGGAAGTGGACTCATCATCGGGGCGGATGTGGGGGCGGGACAGAGTAGCCGACGCTCAAAGTCATCAGTTCTGCAATTCTGGGCCCATTATTTTTAACTGTGGCCTAACCAATGATTTGCATAGTTTTAGCATGACCTCTTTGCTTTTGTACTCCATACCCCTATTTATACAACCTAGGATTCCATGCGTCTCTTTTTGCACCTTTTCTAACTTGTCCACCCACTTCTAAAGATTTGCGTATCTGAACCCCCAAATCTATCTTCTCCTCGACTCCATTTAGATAAGGAGAGAGAGGTGGAGAGGTTTGTGCAGGAAATTCCTGAGCTTAGGGTCCTGACAGCTGAAGGCACGGCCGCCAAAGGCAGGGTAAAGGGATGCACAAGAGGCAGAGTTAGAGAAACACAGAGTTCTCGAAAGGTTGTGAGGTTGGAGGAGGTTATAGAGATAGGGAAGGGCGAGGCCATAGAGGGATTTGAACACTGGGATGAGAATTTTAAATTGGAGGTGCTGGTGGAGCTAATTGTAGGTCAGCGTCCAGAGATGATGGGCGAACGGGAATTGGTGCAAGTTAGGATACGGGCAACAGAGTTTTGGATGCACTTAAGTTTATGGAGGGTGGATGATGGGAGGCCGGCCAGGAGGGCATTGTAATAGTCGAGTCTGGAGATAACAAAATCATGGATGAGGGTTTCAACAACAGATGGGTTGAGGCAAGGGCAGAGACAGGCAATATTGTGGAGGTGGAAGTAGGCGATCTTTGTGATGGGACAATGGTTCTAATTACTAATATCTGAGTGGTTCTAATTACTAATATCTGAGTGGTTCTAATTACTAATATCTGAGTGGTTCTAATTACTAATATCTGTGCAAGAGAGGGGCAGAGACAAATAAAAGGAAACTGGAGGGAAAGTCAGACAACCAGTTTCCTTCCACATTCCAACTTGGTTTTTTTTAGGAAAGGAGTTACCATTTGAAAGCACAGAAAGCCTCTGAGGGAAACAAATCGGAATTGAGGGGGAGAGGGAAGCTAGTTGAGGGTGAGCCTATGGCTTCCTGTCACCTGCCCTTGGGAGTGGATCAAGTGGGAGGGTTCAGGGTATGATGAATAGCAGCAGAGTAAAGAGGGGAAGGATACAGGCTCAAGGAGGGAGTAGTGATGAGGTGGCAGGAAGAGGAAGGGGTATTGGGAAGGTAACTGGTGGAGGATGTGATGGGAACAAGGAAAACTCAAATGATTGGGGGAGGGAATGGAAGGCAGCCGGAAAGGGCCACATTTTCCTGCAAGCCGATTACAAATGCAGCCTGCTCCTTTACCGAGCACAACACCCACCATCATCACTAACACAGAAAGAAAAGAAAAAAATATATGTCAGAGAGAAGCAAAAAGAAGGGACAGAGAAGCAGAAGCACAAAAGAAAAGATATCAGGTCATGATATGAGAAAACTCAATTTTGGCTGGGTATTTGAGAATAAACTTTAACGTTGACCTTAATGTCACATATCAGGATATGTTTACTTCCATCTACTGTTGACAAAAAGATCTGTATGAATATATAGCAGGGAACCCACTGCCCCGCAGCCCCTGCCACCCTATCTATATCACGCATGGAAGGAAACATACTCAAATGCGCTTACTTTAAGCCACAAGTGACAACATGACACGACTGGAAAATATAACATTTCAGCCAAGGTTACCCAATCAACCGGCACACAGCCATTTAACTGTGAAGTAGAGCACCGAAAGCTTTTATTGAATACTCACATGCAGTTCAGTGCTATTTGGAACGTACTGCTCCTGTTCTCCCATAAGAATGTCAATCACAGGGTGCCTGCCATTCTTGATCACTATTTGTCTATCTTCTTCCAGCACAGTTGGCCTGTACAAATGATACAACGTTTTAAATTATTGTTTAATAATGAAACACTTTGTCCTTTATATTCAGTGGAAGCATTCATGCTATCAGCCTTTTTGGTTTATTTTAATTACAAAATACAAATGAATATATACAAGCCATACAAAGAACAGATAGATTTGTGGATGTTTAGATACAACAGGATGTGCTCCTTTAACATCTATGCTTTAGACACCCCAACCAACCAATGAGAGGTCAGCAACTAGAATGTTAAGCATCAGAAAGAGGCCATTAGTCCCATCAAGCCTGCATCAGTTTTTCTTCTCATGAGCCACCCAGTCTAATCCACTGTCCTGCTCGGTCCCCATACCCTTTAATATTATTCTTTTTTAAGCAACTAATTTCCTTCTAAAATAATGAACTGACTGTTTCTACAGTGGATTGTGGCAGAAAATTCCAAATTCTGATCACTGTGTAAGAAATTTCTAACTTGTCTTTTCATTTTTTCTAACATCATCTTATATTTGTGCCCTCTCATTGGGCCCAAGTTTCGGGCCGCGCCTAAAACGGCACAGCCCGGACCTGGACGCCTGTTTTTCGCGCCACAAAGTGCGCCTAAAAAAAACTCTGGCTCCCTGCAGGTCCTCTGGAGCTGGGCGCGGCGCAGCATGAGCTGTGGGGGGCGGAGCCAGGTCCCTGCGCTGAAAACTGCTGGGACCTCTGCACATGCGCGCTACAGTGGGCGCGCATGTGCAGTAGCTCCAGGCGCCCAAAACTGTGTGGGAGGGGTCCGAAGCACGCAGCCCCTAAGCCCTGGCCGAATGGCCTCACTGGGGCTGCGTGGATAAGGCTCACCTTCACCCGACCGGACTTGACTCCCGCTCCCTGGACCGGACCCGCCCCCCGGCGACCCGACCTCCGCTTCCCCCCCCCCCCCCGGGCGACCCGACCTCCGCTCCCCCCCCCGACCCAACCTCCGCTTCCCCCCGGCGACCCGACCTCCGCTCCCCCCACCCCCCCCGACTGACTAGAACTGGAGCAAACTAAATGCCGAGAAGTGCAATTTCTAAGATACTCCATTCTAAACCAGTTGCTCCAAAAAAAACAGGAGCAACTCAGGCCGAAACTTAGCCCCATTGTTTCACTGACGAGCGGAAATAATCTCTCATTACAACTCCTCAAACTAGTTGGCAGTAATGCTCAACTCAGTTGCTTTTCTTGGACAATAAAGACTTATGACACTTTCCACTCGGTTTCTGAGGTAATGATCTTTGTTTATGAAGGCCTCTGAGTTTAATGTGACTTTGAGAATCACTTTTCACATCTCTGCCCAGTATTCTGTGAAAACCATAAAGGAGTAGCTCGCGATGAGATCTCCTCAAACATCAAATCTGGTGATTGATTCCTGAAGTGCTTCTCTGCGTCTATCTCTCATTCTGTCTATGTGTGTCTCTCTCCCTCTCCTCCATTCTCACAGGTAATCAGACTGTTTAAATGTTCTAACTAATAAATACCGGTCACAATCAGAGCCTCTGTTTATTTGAAAAATAAAACAAATATATGCTTTAAAAAAAATGAATTCAAGTCAGAATAATCAAGGCACAATTTCTCTCGAAGATTAATACATTTTATTTAGTTTAAAGGGTACTATTAACTTTTCTTTAAGAGTACTAGTGGCATTGTCCATTGTCAGTTGATAAATATACTATTTTGAACATATAAGATGGCAACAGAGTTGGGAGAGAGGCTTCAGAAACTCATTCCACAGTGTCAAACTGGTCAGAGCTTCCAACTACTTTATCAAGGACTACCGTTTACATACAGGATCTCCACTCATTGGCATGAGGATAAAATTTGATAAAGCCCAGAAACAGGCGCCAGGAGCACAAAGTGAGATCTACTCGCGCCGGTTCCAAGTGGTGCAGGCAGCATGCAAAATTCGTGCTGCCTGCTCATTACAATGACTGGAGCGCTAAGCTCAGCGTGAAATGTGTTGCTGGTTGGCTTAGTGCTTGTGTGTGGGGGGGGGGGGGGTGCAATATCAGGTGCAATCTATTGGCCAATAACATTTTGTCCAAACATCTCTGCACTATTTAAAGGGGAGGTGTTTTGTAGCAGAAGCTAGTTGAGAAGGAATTTCTTCTCCCAGAGGGTTTGAATCTGTGGAATTCTCTGCCCAAGGAAGCAGTTGAGGCTAGCTCATTGAATGTACTCAAGTCACAGATAGATAGATTTTTAACCAATAAGGGAATTAAGGGTTACGGGGAGCGGGCGGGTAAGTGGAGCTGAGTCCACGGCCAGATCAGCCATGATCTTTTTGAATGACAGAGCAGGCTCGAGGGGCTAGATGGCCGACTCCTGTTCCTAATTCTTATGTTCTAATGTTCTTATGTACTGTCACTCTGAAGCCATGGTCCAACAGAGAAGAGAAACGGCAAGGAGTTCCTAGATTATGGCACTGGAGGCTTTGGTCCTGGGGCTGCACAGCAAACATCAGGTCCTCTACCCGTAGGGGGAGGAGGGCTTCCAGGCGGTACGCCAGAAGGCAGTGGGTGGAAATAGCACAAACCACCAGGGCCACGTGCCGCAAGAAGTTTAACGACCTCACACGAGTGGTCAAGGTGAGTGAATGCTTCTGCCATATCCCACCAACTTCACCTCTAGCCTCACACACCTCACAATCATAGTTTCACCACACCCCACACACTTACCACTGCTACAAGACTCATCCTCACATCTCACACCTTGCATACACAGCCAGCTATTCAACCAAATACATTGTACCACTCACTGACGCACGTCCCTTTCTCTTGCAGGAAAAGGTGACTCACAATCTCCGTGAGCAGCAGCAAACAAGTTGAGGGGAGGCCAGATGTCAGAATCTCACTGAGCTGGAGATGAGTGGGGGAGATCATTGGAGGGGCCGTCACTGAGGCCGTAGCGAGCGGCGAGGTTGAAAGCATTGTTGATGATGGTATACGCATACCTAATCCTTCTCACATCTCACTTCCCCCTTGTCCCATAATCTCTTCTCACTTAGAAGCTGCTAATGCTGTAAGAATTCTCTACCACAGAAAGTTGTTGAGGCCAATTCACTAAATATATTCAAAAGGAGTTAGATGAAGTCCTTACTACTAGGGGGTGGCGAGAAAGCAGGAATGGGGTACTGAAGTTGCATGTTCAGCCATGAACTCATTGAATGGCGGTGCAGGCTAGAAGGGCCAAATGGCCTACTCCTGCACCTATTTTCTATGCAGATCTTGCTTACTTGCCCTTCCCTGACAACAACCCAACTCTTGTGTCTTTCACCTTTCAGATACCAAAGAACTGCCACAAGCACAGCCTTTCCCCGACGTTGTGGAGGAGAGCGAAGAAGAGGCACCATCACTCGATCTGACACTCCCAGACACCAGCTCAGAAAATGGCATTGCGGGTACGTTAGAGGGTCATATAGACAGGATCTGCACGTGGCGAGTCACTGACCAGGAGTGGGCTGCAGCCAGGACAGGGGAAAGGGTAGCGCAGCTGCCAGCTAACCAGAGGGCGAGTTCACGCGCGAGTTCTGCTGCACAGGAATCAGATGATGACTTTGATGGGGTGGCCTCAGAAGGTGGTTGATGGCCATGCACACACAAATGTTTGGTGCAATTGCAAGCCTGCGAAAGAGCTTCTTGTCAGTGTCAAGGAGCATGAAGGAGTCCGGCTACAACATTGCACAGGGCTATGAGTGGAATTTGGAGCCCACGATTTCCAGGATGGAAATGGTGGGCAACTCCATTAGAGCACTTGTGGACCCAACCATGCTGCTGTGTGTGATTGGAGCGATGTCGCAGCCCCAATTGCAACAAAAGTGGAAGCAACCCAATGTCTGAGTGCTGCAGTAAAAGCTCAGACTGCTCCCCTGTAGGTTCAGCTTGCTGCCACAAAAACTCAGACAGCTGCCATCATGGCTGGGTTTACGAGTGTGGAAAGGGGCTTGCAGGATGTCACACCAGTCCAGCAATGTGTCCTCCCAACAGATGGCTAGAAATGCTGAGGCGCCAACCCTGGGGAGCGGCAGTGGCTCCCTGGAGCAAGAACCTGCTGTCCTCTCTCAGGGTGACAGCATTCCTACTCCAACGCCTGCCACACTGCCAGTGCCCTTGCTACTGCCCGTCGGCCAGCCAGCCCAGACTGCTGCCGCCCATGTTGCAGTCTACAGCCGGGCCTTCTAGGTCCAGAGTTGTTCAAGGTCATCCTGCATGGCCATCTACAGTCTCACACCGGAAAGTCATCAGCCTTCCACCAGCCATGCTGCAGCCATCGCGCTAGCACTGCGTAGGAGTACTAGAATAAGCAAAGGAATACTAAAGACAGACATTAAGGGAATGCACAAGGGTGATCAGTTGATATTGTGTAGTTTTGCACTGATCAATAAATTATGTTTGGAATGTTTATTTTGTGGTGGCTCTCATTTCAGCCTTGCACCCAGGAGGACGCTGTGATGTTCCGTGACAGAGGGATGGTAAGATGGGAAGTGGTGAGCAACGGGGATCTGGGGTTTCATTCAGGGGAACTAGATTCTGATGAGGTGCTCACGGACAACCCGTCCAGAAACTGCTGCTTGCCTCCTGTTCTTCCTCCTCCTGAGGTGGTCGCGGAACCCGTGGTGGCAAGGTCTGCGCCCTCATGATGGCCAAGTTGTGGAGGATGCAGCATAACATTATGAAATGGGAAACCCGCTCAGCGCAACCGTCATTTTAGAACCATGATGGTCTGCTAGAAAAGGTTCCTTGTGGCAGCATGGCTCTCATTATACGAGCGCTGGGTAGGAGGAATGGGGTGGCGAAGGGGAGTTAACAGAGATGTGTAGTGGATATCTCTTGTCTCTGAGCAGCCACCCTTGGGTTTGACGGGTGGATGAACATTGCTGGCACAACGGACTGGCGCAGGATGAAGGCACCATGTCTGCTGCCAAGATACCGGACATTCACCATCATGATACACTGGGCATCTCAAATAAGCATTGGGGGAAACGCACTCCCAAGTTCCAGTTTACAGAGAGAAAGGTTTGCCAGCTCTGCGTTCTTGGTGGAATTTATAACAGAACAAGAAATGTAGCAGTGGCTATCATTCCCAAACAAGGCCCTGCCATGGGGTTGGGAGCAGGATAATAACCTGAATTCAGAAACACAAGTGGCCTTAGGTGATAGCGGCACATTTCTGATGCATTCCACAAGCCCAGCACCCATCGTGGGGGGACAGGAAAATCAGCTCTTCCAAGTGAAGCCCCGTACTCTACCTCCGATTCAATGATTCGTCCATTAATCACCTGTATAATTTTGTAGAAAGTTAATGTGACGGGCACGATGTCAGGTTGTTGTTGTCACATGTACCATTCCAGCATTGGGCCGCCCCAACCTGTGTGAGAACACCAACGCAGGTCGGGGCTATAGAGCTGGAGCGCTGGGTCCTGGAACATCGTGGGCGAAAGTGCGGCGAATGAAGGTATGGGGCCCAGAGGAGCCAAAGGCCCAGAGGCAGCACGGACCAGCCCATACCGCAATATATGTGAACACTAGGTCCGTGCAGCAGAGCAGGTCTCCAGTCGACCTGGTTAACCCTTGCCACTGGATAAAGGCCTAGCTCTGTCAAGCCCGTGTGGTGGCTGATGTGCAATGGTCACCAAACATTAAAAAACTCCACGCACAAGCATCATCCACCCTTCAACTGGAGTTCAGGACTGGAACATCATTGAAACATCTGTGAACTCTTGTGGAAGCAAGTCATCCTCGTTCGAGGGACCGCCTATGATCATGATGCTGGGCATGGTCACACACTAAATGCACATTAAGTGAGTATTAACCTTTGTGGTTGCGGTACATCTCAGGATTGATGTGCAGTCGATTGGGCCTTGCACCATGGGGAAGCCCAATATCCTGGTAAACCACATGTGCACCTCCTGCTTCTCTCTATTCAGAGAGAAGACATTGAATTCTCTACTCCTGGAGTACAGAACTTCTGTGACCTCCCAGATGCAGCGACGGGCAGTGAACTAGGAGATGTTAAATATGTCTCCCGTACCAAACTGGAAGCATCCGGTGGTGAAAAAAAATGGAGGGCCACGGTGACCTTTTCAACGAGCCCTAGTCATCCAATGCATTCAAGCAAAGTAGGTGCAAAACTTTTTGCTGCTAAGATGAAGGGTTTCTTCAAAGTGACCAGGCCAGAGAGCAAAATAAACATCCAACAAAATAACAGTGCGAGTCCAACTATAGACAACACCATTTGTGACAACGTTGATTTTAACTCACCTGTACAAGAGGATTAAAATCAGGATTAAATTAGTTGAACCCACATCAACAGGATTAAATCAGGGGACTAAGTTGTATGAAATAATCTGGATATTTTATTGAGTGCTTCTACATAAAAGGCCAGAAGCATCAGAACTAAATTAACCAAACTACAGCCATATGCTACTCCTGAAGACCATGAACTAACAGCCTCACAGAACCATAGCTAAGTTTTGAGATTAGAGGCAGGAATGTATCTTGTGGATTCAGGCCACTCTATTGTAAGATTTAAAATATGAGGCTGTATCACATTAACCGGAAACCATTGTAGGTCAGTGAGCACAGGGGCGATGGATGAGCGGGACTTGGTGCGAGTTAGGATACGAGCAGCCGAGTTTTGGATCATCTCTAGTTTACGTAGGGTAGAATGTGGGAGGCCAGCAAAGTGTGCGTTGGAATAGTCAAATCTAGAGGTAACAAAGGCACGGATGAGCTGAGGCAAAGGTGGAGACGGGCAATGTTACGGAGGTGGAAATAGGCAGTCTTAGTTATGCTGCAGCTATCTGGTCGTAAACTCATTTCAGGGTCAAATATGACACCAAGGTTGCGAACAGTCTGGTCCAGCCTCAGACAGGAGTTGGGGAGAGGAATTGAGTCAGTGGGCCCAAGTTTCGAGCCGCGCCTAGAACGGCGCAGTCCAGACCTGGACGCCCGTTTTTCACGCCACAAAGTGCGCCTAAAAAAACCCTCCGTACTCTCCACCTCCCTGCAGGTCCTCTGGCCCTCGGCTCGGCGCAGCGCAGCAGGAGCTGTAGGGGACGGAGCCAGGTCCCTGCGCTGAAAACAGTGCTGGGACCTCTGCACATGCGCGCTACAGTGGGCACGCAAGTGCAGTAGCTCCAGGCGCCCGAAACTGTGTGGGAGGGGCCCGAAGCACGCAGCCTCTAGCCCTGGCCGAATGGCCTCACTGGGGCTGCGTGAATAAGGCTCCTCCCACGGCCAGCTCCTGCTTCCTCCCGACCCGACTCGACTCCCGCTTCCGGACTGGACTGGACACCCGCTCCCCCCCCCTCCCCGGACCGGACCCGACACCCGCCCCCCCCCCCGGACCGGACCTGACACCCACTCCCCCCCCCCCCCGGACCCGACACCCGCTCACCCCCCTCAGACCGGACCTGACACCCGCTCCCCCCCCCCCCCCCCCCCCCCCACCGGACCAGACACCCGCTCCCCCCCCCACCCCCGGACCGGACCAGACACCCGCTCCCCCCCCCCCGCCTCTGGACTGGATCCGACCTGACCTCCCTCTCCCTCCCTCCCTCCCTCCCTCCCCCCGACCCGAACCGACCTCCCTCCCACCATCCCCCCGACCCGAACCGACCTCCCTCCCACCGACCCGACCCAACGCCACCTACCTGTAAATCTGGTGCTGGGGACGGGCCCTGCCCGAAGTCTCGGGCCCGGCCCACTCAGCCTCCCTCCCCCTTCTCCTTCCCCCCCACCCCCCCCCAATCTCCTTCCCCCCCCCCCAATCTCCTTCCCCCCCCCAATCTCCTTTCTCCCCCTTCTCCCCATCCCTCCCCCCTTCTCCCCATCCCTCCCCCCTTCTTCTCCCTCCCCTCCCCCCTTCTCCCCATCCCCCTTCTCCCCCATCCCTCTCCCTCTCTCGCTGTCAGAAACACAGACACTGACAGAGAATGAGAGACACACAGACAGACAGAGAGATAGAGACACTGACAGAGACACACTGAGGGGGGCATCCCAGCACGCTGTTGGAGGGCTCCCGGTGCTGCAGTCGGTAAGTAGAAAATGTTTTATTTATTGATTTTTAAAAAAATTATTTCTTATTAATTTTTTTGATTGATTTATTGGTTGATTTATTGATGTATTTATCATTTATTATTGATGATGGCTCTTTATTTGTAAAACTGAAGTGTTTAATGTTTGTAAACTTCCCTTTAAACACCCCCCCCCCCACCATTCCCTACGCCTGATTTGTAACCTACACCTGATTTTCTAAAGTGTAGACAAGGTTTTTTCGAGCGTACAAAAATCTTCACTTACTCCATTCTAAGTTAGTTGGGAGTAAGTTTTCACTCACGAAACTTTGAAATCAGGCGTAAGTGGCCGGACATGCCCCCTTTTGAAAAAAAAAAATCTGTTCCAAAGTGAAACTGTTCTAACTGACTAGAACTGGAGCAAACTAAATGACGAGAATTCCGATTTCTAAGATACTCCGTTCTACACCAGTTGCTCCTAAAAATCAGGAGCAAATCATGTGGAAACTTGGGGCCTTACAGTCCACTTCAAAGTTAACCACATACTCTATTTTTGTGCCACTTATACCCAATCAGATCATTCATATATATCGGAAAAAACAATGATCCTAACACTTGCCCCTGAGCACACCACTGTTTACATCCCTCCAATCCAAAAATAAATCTAGGTAGTTGTTATAGTCCATGGGTTTAAATGGATGTCTGTGAAAAGCTTAGTTCGAGAGATGGAGAGAGAGATAGAGGGAGCGAGGGAGAGGAGTGTCCAGGAATGGAAGCAATAAGTCAGAGATAAGCTACATAAAGATGTGGCATGGATCAAAATTAGCTCAACGCTTCCATAACAGCTAACCACAGCCCAAATCCTCATTAAATTTCTTGCACCTCATCAACTCCTATGAATATCTTCCAACTGTTATGCAAATGAAATAATTTGCATACATGAGCCATAAAAAAAGCAAGACGTCAAAACTGAACCGTAGCAAATAGCAATGAAAACCCAAAAATTAAGGTCAAACTAACATTTAGCAAATTTACAGGTAAAGTTAACATGCTCATGAAAAATTAATCAATTCTCAACAAAATTCTTACTCGCACCTACTTGTTCTAAATTTTTCCCTCAGGTGAGAAGCCTAAAGAGCTGATTTTCCTGGGGTCAATGCTGGGGAGTGCAATACGAGTGCAGCACACAGGTAAAAGGGTAGTGCCCTGATTTCCTGTCCAAGCTAATTTTAATATTGAGGGCCACCATGGACGGGCTTAAAGTGTCAGGTGCATGCAGAGGGTTTAAGGAGAGCCAGTGGAGGAATAACTGGAAGCTGCGCAAAGTTTCACATTTTGTAAGCTTGCAACTTGCTTCCAAGTATCCTGAACGGTTTATGTCAGCAGACCATTTTTTATTTTCAAGTGCCAAGGGGGAAGAAGTTGTGGCTGCATGCAACAGATAGTTTTCACACAGATGGCTGAACATACAAGAGCACCCTGCTTTGATGAGACGTTAAACTGCTCTCTCTCTCAGGTGGACATAAAAGATCCCATGGCACTATTTCGCAGAAGAGCAGGGGAGTTATCCCCGGTGTCCTGGCCAATATTTATCCCTCAAACGACATCACTAAAACAGATTATTTGGTCAGTATCACATTGTGGGAGCTTGCTGTGTGCAAATTGGCAGCTGTGTTTCCCACATTACAACAGTGACTACACTCCAAAAGTACTTCATTTGCTGTAAAGCACTTTGAGACGTCCAGTGGTCGTGAAAGGCGCTAAAGAAATGCAAGTCTGTCTGTCTTTGATGATGAGGCAATAGAGCAATTACTGCAGGAAGCAGAGCAAAGCAGAGCTCCTTCTGGCCATGAACTGCGGCCCTGAAAGTTAAGACACGGACACCAGAGTTTTGAATGAGTTCAAGTTTATGAAGGATGGAAGAGGAGAGGCTGGCCAGGAGAGCATTGGAATAGTCAAGCCTAGACTTAATTGATAGGAATTTAGATTCTTTACCCACCAACTACAATCTTTCTTTACGCCACCCAACTCTTCACTGATTTTAAAAGGCCGATTTTATGTTTTGGGGTTTCTTTTAGCCTAGATACTTTTGACTTCCATGTTTGAGACTACTTAAGGTGTTGGCCTTGGATCAGTGGTAGCAATCTTGACTCTTGAGTCAGAAGGTTGTGGGTTAAAGACCCACTCCAGGGACTTAAGCACATAATCCAGGCTGACACTTCAGTGCAGTACTGATGTGAGTGCTGCACTGTCAGAGGTGCCGTATTTCAGATGAGATGTTAAACAGAGGTGCCAGCTACCCTCTTGTAAAAGATTCTGTGGCATTATCAGCATGGGTGGTGGAACAAGAAACTGGAATGGATTCCAAGAAGAAACTGGATAGGTTCTAGTCAACAACTGGGATCCAGAAGCATTAGAGATGTGGATAGGTGGGCTAGAAGGACCAACAGTCTTCTCCTACTTGAAACTGTCACTATGTTTTCCAGTAAGTTCATTTTTGCACACCTTATATAATTGAACAAGTGTACATTTTGGAAAAAGTTAAGGACACTCAGTGCTCTGAAAATGCTTTATCAAACACATTTTTTCAATGTTATATTCTCATATCAAAATATCTTCATGAAACTAATTACACAGCATGATACACAACAATCTACAACCATAGGTTTAAGGTTGATTAAGTATAATATGAAGCTACAGAATACCATTATCATCAATTTACAATGTCCTACCCTTCTGGAGCCATTATGAAATAATACACTATCAGGAAGAAATGCTCATTCTATAAATGGACTAAAATTGAACACGCTGATGCAAGGATAAGAACAGAACGTCTTGAATTCAAGCCCCACTCCAGGATATGAGCACATCATCCAGGCTGGTATTTCAATGCAGTACTCAAAAAGTGCTGCACTGTTGGGGGTGCTATCTTTCAGATGAGATGTTAAACAAAGATGAATGTAAAAGATCCCATGACACTATTTAAAAAGCAAAAGAGTTCACCTAATGACCTGACCAATATTTATCCCTCAATCAACATAATTAAAGCAGAATATTTGGTTGCGCTATGCACAAAATTGGCTGTTGCATTTCTCTACCTTTCAAAAAATACCTCATTGGTTTGTGAAGCGTTTTGGGCATTCTAAAGTTGTGAAAGGCGCTATATAAATGCAAGTTCTCTCTCTCGTTCTCGAGCAGAAACTGTAAAGAAAAGTAGGAATGGGCAAATGCCAGTCAGAATTGTACTGGAATACTAGAATGAGAGCAAGAACATAATAACCTAAGAAATAGGAGCAGGAATAGGCCATTTGGCCCCTCGAGCCTGCTCCGCCATTCAATAAGATCATGGCTGATCTGATCATGGACTCAGCTCCACTTCCCCGCCCGCTACCCATAACCCTTTACTCCCTTATCGCTCAAAAATCTGTCTTATCTCCACCTTAAATATATTCAATGACCCAGCCTCCACAGCTCTCTGGGATAGAGAATTCCATAGATTTACAACCCTCAGAAAAAATTTCTCCTCATCTCAGTTTTAAATGGGCGGCCCCTTATTCTATGACTACGTCCTCTAGTTTTAGTTTCCTCTATGAGTGGAAATATCCAAGAACCAGAAGAAACCTCAAGAGGAAAAGCAGAAAGAGACAAAGACAAGATTACAAAATCTCTATTACCTGATATATCCTCCTTGCTTAGCAACAGCTGCCAATGAAAAGATGCAGTCAATGGTTGCCAGGTGACCGATTGCCTTTCTTATTCCATGATAGTGTTCACCAAACTGACTGTACATGAACAGAATGAAGAAAGAGAGAGCAATCAGTTACCAAAGTGCAAAAAATATTCGTCAAACAAGTTAGTATCCATCCACGTCTGTATATCCTAGTACACATTCAATTCATCATACATAAAAGCGCATTGAAATTTAGAAGAATGCAACGATCACAATTCGTGTGTTTTCCTCAAACTTGAGATACCATCAAGATTTTTCATTTGGATATTTAACTGAAAAAGCAGTAATTTTCTTTGCCTAGTTCAATTCAGGCTGGTTCACTTCATTTCAGTTTTTAATAGTTAAAATTCCACATGCTTGAAAATAAACATGTTTACAGTTGTCAGAGGTGCAGTGTTTCTGATGGGATGTTAAACCTGCCTGCTCACATGCTCGATTCCATTAGTTCTTTGGGGAGTCTGGTATCTTGGTCAACATTAGCCTACAAAACAGCAGTGACTACCCTTCACAATCAATTGATTGGCTATGAAGTATTTTTGGGGCATCCAGAGGACGTGAAAAGGGCCGACATAAATGCAATTCTTTATTTATTATGGACATTCTGGGGATTAGAGGGGTGCCATATAAAAGCAAATTTGTTCTTTCTTTGACAGAACATACACACAGCTACAGGTGACTGCTGAATGCATCACAATGTAGTGGCTTTAAAACTTAGGGGATGGAAGATCTCGCAGACATTCCCTGTCCCCTCCGCCCCCCACCCCCACTTCCAAAGTGGTTCTTCCCCATTTCCACACACCATCATCATAGGCAGTCCCTCGGAATCGTGGAAGACTTGCTTCCACTCTTAAAATGAGTCCTTAGATGGCTGAACAGGCCAAGACGGGAGCCAGTCCCTGTCACAGGTGGGACGGATAGTCGTTGAGGGTAAGGGAGGGGGGGACAGATTTGCCGCACGCTCTTTCCGCTGCCTGCGCTTGATTTCTGCATGCTCTCGGCGATGAGACTCAAGGTGCTCAGCGCTCTCCTGGATGCACTTCCTCCACTTAGGGCGGTCTTTGGCCAGGAACTCCCAGGTGTCGGCGGGGATGTTGCACTTTATCAGGGAGGCCACACACCAGCTCTCAACCAACTGTAGTACTTGACTATCTACAAGCTTCAACCATACCATTTTTACATAATGCCAGAGTCTCAATGCTGCAAAGATAACAGCAGAGTTCCCATTTTACACCCATATAACAGGAAATTCCATTTCTATCCTTTGGGAGTTTTTAGCCTTGTAATGGGAAAAATGAGATGACAAGGTCTCTAATGTATAAAAGGTACCAAGTAGGATAGGAAAGATTAATCTATTGGACTATTTCAAGTTAAGCTATGGCTGTTGCACAAGAGGATATAGATATAAACTAACAAAAGGCAAGTTCAGAACCAATATCCGGAAGCACTCTTTGAACCAATAGTGATTAATACATGGATTTGTCATCCAGTTAAAGTATTGGAAACAGAAACTTTGGAAACATTCAAGATGTGGTATAGTGTTCTGGTGGTGGGATTGTAGGTTTCTTGGAAGGATTACCTAAATGGGCCAAATAAAACTCATCTTTACTTGTGTCATCATAATTTTTCATGATCCTTTTCAATAAATATTGAAAGCATTGCTGATATTTCAGGAGCAGGAATATTAATCACTCCAGTCTGGAAGAGCTGAGCATCATCTTTGTTTTATCTGAATCATTATACGTTTAGCAATTTAAGTAATGTAGTCATACTGACGATGACATCCCCATGTTGTGTGTTTATAAATAAAGCTCAAGAGCATTCCTAGCAATTTACAGAGGCACCAATACCCCTTTAAACTGATTATTTTTGAAGTGAATTTTTTGGCTAATGGAGCTAGCAGGATCCTTTATGAAATCGCATCCATTCCCACACAGACCTCCCAATTTATTTAAACTGGAGACCTTGGAGGGTATTTACTGCAACCTCCCGTGAGGGCATGCACCTTCTTGATTTCCGTCATGCCACAAATCACCTATATCCGAGGTGCAGACTACTCCAGCATTAACTGATGCCAACACAAGAGCAGTCCATTACATGTGTGTGCCAAGCTGTAATACCACAACACTACATTTAAACCAGAACTATTAAAACTTTAGGGTTTTAACAAGCATTGATCAGCTATCCAACATTGCCAAAAAATTAGTCAATGACAGCTCACTCCAGTTATTCATAATTCTATCATTCACATAATCGGTTGGTTAATTTTCAAACCAAACATTTTTCTCATATACTGTGGCTAGTTTGGTATTCATGTCAATATTATAATAACTGTTTAACATGAAATATACATAAGGTGCAACTATTCAATTAGTAATAAACCTGATGCTAATTTCTCTATATTTTGTTACTATATTCATATATTTAAGGGGAGGCTAGAGAAGCATATGAGGGAGAAGGGAATGGAGGATTATGTGGATAGATTTAGATGAGGAAAGATGGGAGGAGGCTCAAGCGGAGCATAAACGCAGTCATGGACTGGTTGGGCCGAATGGCCTGTTTCTGTGCCCTATGTAATTCCTTGCTTTCCACTGCTGCATGAGCAGCAGATAAAATGCATCAGCAGAACGTGTTTACACTTTGCGATCTTGAATTAGACACACAATTTTTTTAAATTTTGTAGATGCAGTTGATCAATGTTTTATTTTAATTTTACGTTTCTATTGTCCAATTTCTTTAGTTCTACAATAGCCAAGCTAACAAACATTTCAATTCAAACTTGATACCCTTGACATACTCCAGCAATTTTAGCCACTCTGCATTGCAGTCGAGAACAAGCTGCTCGCGAAGCTGGCACAGACACTTGTACTGCTCCACAATGAATGGCGAATGGAAACGGATGACGGCTTTTGTGCTGCAGATTAAAAAAAACAGAACCAAGGTTACTAAAGTAATCAGTTATGTCACTGGTAGAGGAAGTCAGATTCACAAAGGCTTCTTTCTGAATTAGCCTTGAAAAGAATGAATGAAAAAAAAAAGTGCCAATATACAAGATCAGAACATCAGAAATAGGAGGAGTAGGCCACCTGGCCCCTCGAGCCTGCTCCGCCATTCAATAAGATCATGGCTGATCTGATCATGGACTCAGTTCCACTTCCCTGCCCGCTCCCCATAACACTTTATTCCCTTTATTCTCAAAAATCTGTCTACCTCCGCCTTAAATATATTCAATGACCCAGCCTCCACAGTTCTCTGGGGCAGAGAATTCCATAGATTTATAACCCTCGGAAGAAATTCCTCCTCATCTCAGTTTTAAATGGTTGGCCCCTTATTCTGAGACTATGTCCCCTAGTTTCCCCTATGAGTGGAAATATCCTCTCTGCATCCACCTTGTCGAGCCCTCTCATTATCTTAGATGTTTCAATAAGATCACCTCTCATTCTTCTGAACTCCAATGAGTATAGGCCCAACCTACTCAATCTATCTTCATAAGTCAACCCCCTCATCTCCGGAATCAACCTAGTGAACTGCCTCCAATGCAAGTATATCCTTCCTTAAAAATGGAGACCAAAACTGTACGCAGTACTCTAGGTGTGGCCTCACCAATACCCTGTACAGTTGTAGCAGGACTTCGCTGCTTTTATACTCTATCCCCCTTGCAATAAAGGGCAACATTCCATTTGCCTTCCTGATTACATGCTGTACCTGCATACTAACTTTGTGTTTCATACACAGGGACTCCCTCTGTACTGAAGCACTTGGCAATTTTTCTCCATTTAAATTATAATTTGCTTTTCTACAGTTTCTGCCAAAGTGGATAAACTCACATTTTCCCACATTATACTCCATCTGCCAAATTTTTGCCCCACTCACTTAGCCTTTGCAGATTTTTTTGTGTCCTCCTCACAATTTGCTTTCCCACCCATCTTTGTATCATCAGCAAACTTAGCTATATTACAACTCGGTCCCTTCATCCAATTCCTTAATATAGATTGTAAATAGTTGAGGACCCAGCACCGATCCCTGCGGCACCCCACTAGTTACTGTTTGTCAACCGGAAAATGACCCATTTATCCCGACTCACTATTTTCTGTCAGATAGCCAATCCTCTGTCCATGCTATTCTTTACTATTCCCTATACCAGAGGAAGCACTTGATAACTGAGGTGCACACACTTCAAAGTAGGTCTGCACAATGAATAGATGAGCTTTGAAGTTGTTTAATTTAATATCAGAGCCTTGCTCTCATCTACTGTGCAAGATATCGCCTATTGACAGGTGTTAGAAGTTACAATTAAGAAGCTTATTTTAAACGTCTTTAATTAATGAATAATCTTCATTTGTAACTTCTTTTATATGCATTAATTGTATGTAAAACTCACTTATAAATGATAGAAAATGGCCATATAACATAAAATGGGTTTTAAAATGGCCAAAGACTGACAAGCAAAGCATCATGGTAACCTGAGCCATTATTATGTTAACCATTCTTGTAACTGCTGATACAGCTTCATTTAGAACTCAAATGATCAAGCACAAAATTAGCAGCAAGATAAAGGTATGCAGCATGTACCATTTCTTAGCATAATTTTGTAAAGCCAAGTTCATTATAATTGTGTGTGACATGGTCTGTATAATTGTTCTCAGAAAAGTGATTCCTGCCACAGAGGGATGGGAGATAGCGATAACATAGGTCAAAAACAGTAGACTCAATATGATCTGAAACAGCTGCAGATTGTCACAGCCTTTGAATGGGAGGAAAAGGGTAAAAAGGAACAGCTCTTCTACCAGGAAGGGACTGCGAATTAAGACAACAGGAGATAAGGGGCCAGCACCACGGTCTCTCGAGAGGACGCTATCGGGAACAAGCTGTGCCCATCATTTGTTGTATTACTTTTTGTAACAATGTAATTTACTTGATAAATCTCTGTTGCTTTTACTCAATATACCTGTATTAAAAGCATTTGTTATAATCTGAACAAGAGTCTCCTAGTTTAAATTAAATATAAACTCTGAGAATAGTTGAACTGCTATAATTAGCAAAGCGGCAAAAAGCTGCTAAGTAGTTAAAAACTACAACTGAAATGAATGGGCATATTGACCAGGCAGCAAAATAGTTGCAGCACTAAATCTGGAATTCTCAATCAGTAGGGCATGTGATTTGTTCCAGCAAGTTTTTTGTCACTGCTCAGAAACCAGTATTTTTATAATTTCCAGCATTTTTTAAGTGCAAAATTGCAGTAGTCAGGCCACAAGCCACGCAGCACTCAGTAAGTGTAGAAATTTGTGAGATGTTGTGCTGAGACAAACCACTTACCCAGTCAGTAAATAGATTTACACAATTTATCACACACACTAAGTATCATAGCATCATAGAATGATAGAGGCCATTCGACCCATTGTGCTGTGCCGGGTCGAATCAGTCCCACTCCCCTGCTCTTTCCCCATAGCCCGGTCATTTTTTCCTTTCAAGTATTTATCCAATTTCTTTTGAATGTTACTATGGATCTATTAAATATACATGCTGTGACATAATCATAGTTGGCTGTTTCCTTACACTTAAATGATGTCTGATCTAAACCGTAGGTAGCCTCACTGATTCAACTAGCAGAGGTGCCTTGAGAGATAAGAACTTGTTTGTTCAATGGCAACAACACAACCAATTAACCAACAAATCTGTTTGGCTTGGGCAAGTGAATTGTTTATCTCTCACGACAGACGCATGTTGTATCTGTGGAAAGCAGTCAACTGTATTGATGGGAAGTTATGTATACTGTTCTTAATTGGATTTACGCATGAACTATTGATTTTAGAATGTCCAACCAACTTTCTATGTTTATCATAAGGTTGCACAAACATTATTTGATTTGAACAGAAGAGAACAATCTGCAGATTCTGGAAATTTGAAACAAAATTTGAAACAAACACAGAAAAGACTGGAAACACTCAGGTCAGTCACTGTGTGGACATTTTGTATTTATTTGAATGACCTCGGAAAGATCACTCTTCAGTTTTCCAGAAATATTGTTTTTGACACTTATGTTAAAAACAAGTTTTGTAGAAGAGTCCAGGAGCTCTGCCTAGGCTGTGGTCTGGGCTGTTCAGGGCTCTCTTCCAAAACTAAGTTTCAGGTAGGGGGAGCTAGAAAACATGGCAATTAACCCCGTAACAAGCTTGATTGTCCAGACAAACAAACTAAATCAGAAGTAGTGCTTAATATAGGCAATTAACCAATTATTTACATTAAACCGAATGAGTACTTTTAAAAGGAAAGGAGTAGCATTTATATAGCACATTTCAGGACCTCAGGACACTTTACTGCCAAAATACTTTCAACTATAGTCACTGTTATAATGTAGGGAAATGAGGCAGACAATTTTCACACAGCAAGGACCCATAAACAGCAATGAGATACATGACCAGATAATCAGTTTAGTGATGTTGGTGGAGAAATAAATATTGGCCAGGTCACCAGAACTCCCAGCTCGACTTCAAATAGTACCATGGGCCCTTTTACGTCCACCCAAGAGAGGCGAACTTGTTTTAACACCTCACCCAACAGCACCTCTGATAGTGTGTCACTCCCTCAGTACTGCACTGAAGTATCAGCCTGGTTTATGTACTCGGGTCTCTGGAGTTGGCCTGAACCCACAACCTTCTGATTCTGAGTTCTGAGGTGAGAGTGCTACCCTCCCAATCCAGCCCCCTCCCCTAAACTTGATTCTGCGCCCCCCCCCCCCTCGCCATAACCAAGATTTGTTCCTATCAGGACGGCCATTAGAAAGTTCATCATCACAGGGTGATCAATGCATAGGATAGACTCCAAGATAGAATAGCGGAGGCAAAAATTCTGGACGCACAAGAAACAACTGAATGCTGCAATGGGGTGGGGGCTTTAGATCTTTCAGGACAGATGAGCCGATGTGCATTCTATAATTATCTCGTGATCTTGTGAATAGCGTCTGGGATCTTTTACATCCACCTGAGCTGACAGATGGACTCTTGGTTTAACAGATCATCCCTCCTAATCTCTTCCTCCATGGCTCAGCATCTATTCCTTTTTATTCAAAACCACAGACATCTCACTGAATTTTGAACAGGAGCTAGATAAACAGTTCCTGACTGGAAAAGCATCAATACAATGCAGGGTTGGGGGGGGGGGGGTATGTTTTCGCAATACTGAAGGTAGCCCTTCATATGCGCGCACTGCTCCTGAAATCTCCGATTACCTCCCTAAGTTTACTGTGCAAGTTCATTTATAAAAATGAACTTTAGCAGCATTATAAGGTAGAACAATTCAAGTAATAAATTAGAGAGAAAAAGAGGAGAAAATGCATTTATTTTTGTCTAAACATGCAAAAAACACAACTTGCACATAGAAAATAGCCCAAGGCATGTTGGGGGGGGGGCGGGAAGAAAGAGAAAAAAAATTAACAAAACTAGCTAAGGGAACAGACACCGAGCGATGGAGGGAGAGTAGAAAGCTTGGTCAAAAAAGGTGGTTTAGGGAAGAATTTAAAAAATGAAGAGAGAAGAGGAAGGGTTTAAAGAAGTTAGTACAGGATAGGGGACACAAACAGTTGCATGTTGGACCTGCTGGGAACTTTATGCAGCCTGAAGGCTTGGAAGGAAGACATTCCAGCAGTGCAGGGACTAAGGTAGGGACTGAAATGGACAATGTTGCAGACGGAGAGAAACTTGCTGGGAAAGTGACCTAGGACAACAGCATGCGAAAGATGATGTTCACTGAAGTATTTATTCATTTTTATCCAAATACTATGGCTACAAGAGCAGATCAGAAGCTGGGTATTCTGCGACGAGTGTCTCACCTCCTGACTCCCCAAAGCCTTTCCACCATTTACAAGGCACAAGTCAGGGGTGCGATAGAATACTCTCCACTTGCCTGGATGAGTGCTGCTCCAATAACATTCAAGAAGCTTAACCCCATCCAGGACAAATCAGCCCGCTTGATTGGCACCCCATCCACCATCTTCAACATTCACTCCTTCCACACTGTGGCTGCATTGTGTACCATCTACAAGATGTACTGCAGCAACTCGCCAAGGCTTCGTCAGCAACACCTTCCAAACCCGCAACCTCTACCATTTTGAAGGACAATGGCAACAGGTACATGGGAACCACCTGCAAGTTCTCCTCCAAGTCACACACCATCCTGACTTGGAAATATATTGCCCTTCGTTCATCGTCGCTGGGTCAAAATCCTGGAACTCCATCCCTAACAGCACTGAGAGTGGGCAATAAATGCTGGCCTTGCCAGCACGCCCACATCCCATGAATGAATAAAAGAAACTCATTTCCCACCAGCACGGAAACACTTCCTGACAGTTTTCCCTGATGAGATCAGCAGCATTTGCTAATTAACACATGTATCAATTTGTATTTGCTAGAAAATCATGAAGTGGAGATGTGTCAGGAGCTCTATCGGGGGAACAGGAACTCGAGTGGACACCCTGGCTTTACTGTATAGACTTCTGCACAGAACACTGCAACGGTGTTTAAAATGTACAAGAAACAACAACAATTATTTACAGGAAGGACGTTCTTGCTATTGAGGGAGTGCAGCGAAGGTTCACCAGACTGATTCCAGGGATGGCTGGATTGACATATGAGGAGAGACTGGATCAACTGGGCTTTTATTACACTGGAGTTTAGAAGGATGAGAGGGGATCTTATAGAAATGTATAAGATTCTGACAGGATTGGACAGGTTAGATACGGGAAGAATGTTCCCAATGTTAGGGAAGTCCAGAACCAGGGGACAGAGTCTTAGGATAAGGGGTAGGCCATTTAGGACTGAGATGAGGAGAAACTTCTTCACTCAGAGAGTTGTTAACCTGTGGAATTCTCTGCCGCAGAGAGTCGTTGATGCCAGTTCATTGGATATATTCAAGAGGGAGTTAGATATGGCTCTTACGGCTAAAGGGATCAAGGGGTATGGAGAGAAAGCAGGAAAGGAGGTACTGAGGGAATGATCTTATTGAATGGCGGTGCAGGCTCGAAGGGCCGAATGGCCTACTCCAGCACCTATTTTCTATGTTTCTAATGTTCGAATAAGATTTAATTTTATTATTTCCATGACGGCATTTGGAATACATCATTTCAAAACAAGTATCCGAGTAGCATACAATCTCTGTGGGCCAATAAAGCAAAAAGCTGAGATTATGCTGTCCCATTTCATGCTTTGCAAGCAGGAAGAGCGCACAATAACTGCACTATAACAACATTATTTTAAAGAACACAATCGCTCTCAAAATAAAGGCTCGCCATTGGGTTTTAATTATGTATATATTTGCAGTAACTGTACAAATACGATAAGGGCATTCTGCCACTGATCCAATATAGCCTCATGTTCTATAGCTCCTAATCAATAAAAATTTAATCTGACGGAGAAGAAACAAGTGACCAGTTTGTAACAGAACCTATAGTTCAGTGCAACCATAGCAAGACTTCTGAAGAAGGACAACAATAGCAACAGAAAAGCCAGAGAATGTGAAAAATGGGAAGTTATATGACAAATACCTGCATCAGTGAACAGAGATTAAACTTCAAAAATTAGTAACTATGTCCGACCAGGTAAGTTCAAGCAGTTCATCACATGGTAATAAAGCTGGCATTTCAAAAACATTAAGGAGATTTTTTTCATGTATGAATATTAAAAGTTGTACCATTCATTTAAAACATTAGGTTACAAAAGATGCACCAAGAGTTACTTTTTGAAATTCCAGCTATATTGGCATCCAATGTGCAGTGAACATCAGCAGGAAGCAAAGCACAATGCTGCAATCAGAGAAACATATGAAGAATTGTTTTTTTCTGAAGGAGGTCACTTGCTTTAAAAAAACAATTTTCCAGAAACAATTGTTCTGAACAAAGTCTCATGTGTAATTTAACTCAGATGATACAAGAAACATTTAATTGAACAACTGTTCTAATAATCTTGCCGTCAAATGTTTATGTAACTGAAAATGTCATTCCTATCTTTATTACAGGCTGCTGCAATAACAAAGAAAGACAGGAAGAGCAGATACCGTAAGACAAGAGCCGAATGATCACCTGTGACTAACCATTTAAACAAATTTCCCAATTGAATTACTGACAGACAAGACCCTGATAATCAAATTCATTACCTATCACTGAATACTCACATATGGAATCATAGAATCTTGCAGCACAGGAGGCCATTCAGCCCGTCGAGCCTGTGCTGGCTCTTTGAAGGAGCTGTCTAATTTAGTCCCACACCCCACCTTATTTCCCATTACCCTGCAAATGAGTCCTCTTTAGGTACATGTCTAACTGTCTTTTTGAAAGTTCATATAGAATCTGCTTCCACCACTCAGGTAGTGCATTCCAGATCTTAAGAACCCTCTGTGAAACATTTCTCCTCATTACCCCACTATTTTTTTTCCAATTATTTTAAATCTGTAACCTCTGGTTATCAACCCACTTGCCAGAGGTGACAGTTTCTCCCTACTTACTTTTTGATCAAAACACTCATAATTTTGAATACCTCTATTATATGTCCATTTAACTGCCAATGCTTTAAGGAGAACAATCCCAGCTTCTCCAATCTCTCCACATATCTGAAATTCGTCATCCCTGGTACACCTACTCTATACCCTCTCCAAGGCTCGACATCCTTCTTAAAGTGTGGTGCTCAGAATTGTACTCAATACTCCAGCTGAGGCCTAACTAGTGATTTGTCAGGTTTAGCGTGACTTCCTTGTTTTTGTATTCAATGGCCCTATTTACAAAACCAACTATCCTATACACTTTCTTAACCGCCTTTTCAACTTGCCCTGCCATCTCCAAAGATTTGTGAATACACATTTTCTACACTTGCAACTCCCTCAAAATATCATTTAGATTATACTGCCTCTCCATGTTGTTCCACCCAAAGTGCATCACTTTACATTTAACCACATGAAATTGCATCGGTCATGTGTCTGTCCATTTATCCAGTCTGTCTATGTCCTCCTGAAGTCTGCTACCATCCTCTCCACTGTTAACTACATTTCCAAGCTTTGTGTCATTTTTGAAATTATGCCCCCATACCAAAGTCCAAATTATTTAATATACATCAAAATGAGCAGTGGTCCTAATACTCTGGGGGACAACATTGTATACTTCTCTCCAAACCAAAAAAGCAACCGTCATTACTACTCTCTGCTTTCTGCCTCACAGCCAATTTCATACCCACATTGCCACTGCCCCTTTAATCCCATGCGTCTCAATTGTGCCAACAAGTCTACAATGTGCCACTTTATCAAACGCCTTTTGAAAGTCCATATACACATCAACTGCACTACCCTCATCAACCCTCTTTGTTATTCCATTGAAGAAATCAATGACGTTAGTTCGACACGATTTGCCTTTAACAAATCCACGTTGGCTTTCATTTATTAACCCACGTTCTTCCAAGAGATTGGAATACAAGAATTCTATAAGGCCTGTTTACAGTTTTGGTCTCCTTACCGAAGGAAGGATATACTTGCCTTAGAAGACATGCAACAAAGGTTCACTAGATTGATTCCTAGAATGAGAATTGTTCTATGATTGAGTAGACTAGGGCTATATTCCATAGAGTTTAGAATAATAAGAGGTGATCTCATTGAAACATAAAATTCTTAAGGGGAACGACAGGGTAGATGCTGGGAAGATGTTTCCCCTGACTTGCGAGTCTAGAACTAAGGGTCATAGTCTCAGAATAAGGGTTGGCCATTTAAGACTGACATGAGGAGACATTTCTTCACTCAAAGGGTTGTGAATCTTTGGAGTTCTCCACCCCAGAGACCTGTGGATTCTCAGTAATTGAGTATATTCAAGACAGAGAGCGATAGATATTAAGGAAATAAAGGGATATGGGGATAGTGCGGGAAGGTGGAGTTGGGGTTGGGGTAGGAGATCAGCAATTAGCTTATTGAATGGTGGAGCAGACTCAAAGGGCCGAATGGCCTACTCCTGCTCTTATAACAACTAATTTCACCGACATTAGGCTATCTGGCCTTTAGTTACCTGGTTTATGTCCAGCATCAGTTTCCACATGTACGCTGATGACACCCAACTTACCTCACTACCACATCTCTCAACCCCTTCAGGATCTCTGAATTGTCAGACTGCTTGTCCGACATCCAGTTCTGGATGAGCAGAAACTTTCTCCCAACTGAATATTGAGAAGATCGAAGCCATCGTTTTTGGTCCCCGCCACAAACTCCATTCCCTAGCCACTGACTCCATCCCTTTCCCCAACTTCTGTCTGAGGCTGAACCTGACTGTTCGCAACCTTGGTGTCATATTTGACGCTGAAATGAGCTTTCAACCACATAACCACAGCATAACTAAGACCGCCTATTTCCACCTCCGTAACAATCGCCCATCTCTGCCCTTGCCTCAGCTCATCCGCTGCTGAAGCCCTCATCCATGCCTTTGTTATCTCTAGACTTGACTATTCCAATGCATACCTGGCTGGCCTCCCACATTCTACCTTACGTAAACTAGAAGTGATCCAAAACTCCGCAGCCAGTGTCCTAACTTGCACCAAGTCCCGCTCACCCATCACCCCTGTGCTCGCTGACTTATATTGGCTTTCAGTTAAGCAACGCCTCGATTTCAAAATTCTCATCTTTATTTTCAAATCCTTCCATGGCCTCGCCCCTCCTTATCTCTGTAATCTCCTCCAGCCCCACAACCCCCAACCTCAGAGATGTCTGCACTCCTCTAATTCTGCCCTCTTGAGCATCCCTGGTTATAATCGTTCGACCATTGGTGGCCGTGCCTTCTGTGGCCACGGCCCCAAGCTCTGGAACTCCCTGCCCAAAACCTCTCCGCCTTTCTTTGCTCCTTCAAGACGCTCTTAAAAACATACCTCTTTGACCAAGCTTTTGGTCACCTGCGCTAATTTCTGGCGAAAGGGCCAGAGACAGAAAAGGGGAAACCATGGTCTTGTGTTGCATGCATCATTGACCCTGACGCAGTCTGGATCCATGAACAACTTAGTATTATTACACCAACACTCCAAAACTCAATTAAAACATACAAGATTTGTGGTGGGAATATTTAACATGTATTATGTAGTTTCCACCTAAGCACTCCAATTTTGAGGTGAGATTATTTTTTTAATTCAATATAATGTCCCACCTTTATTAGAAATCACTGCTGCTTCCCGATGAGCCTGGAGTGTCCTGCACTGTCTTTTGTGTGCAGACCTTAGGCCTGGGATAGCAGCGGGACGCGTGGGTGGAGGACCTTCGGCCAGGGGCTAGCAGCGGCTGCAGTCAACGTCAAGAAAAGGTAGGAGGCTGCCCTTGTGCAATGAAGGGAAGGCTGCTTTGAAAACCTGCTGGATGTCTACAAAGATTCTGGAAACTGTTGGATTACCTGGGTTGGAACCTTCTTAGAAGATTTTTGGACCCAGAGACATTGCTGGAAAATTGTTTTTTAAATTTCTTCAATGGTATGGCCTGATTACACTCAACCTCGAAGGAGCAGCTCCTTTGGTAAGTTTATATTGGAGATCATTTTTACTTACATACAGTTCCTGTTCCATTTTTAATTTCGCTAAAACTTAAATTAAGAGTCAGGGAGTCCATTCGGCCAGAGATAGGAGCAGGCCAGCATGGATTTCTGTACGAGAAGGTAAGGGGTTTTTCTACGGTGCTTGTCGGGTCTGTGCGCCAGTTCTAAAAATTTATTTCGGGAGGAAACTTGGCCCTATGCCCAGAAATGGCGCTGGTAGTAGACACTGGCGCAAAAACAATAGGGAATCTTCAAAGTGATCTTCAGCACAAAAAAAGAATCACTGGCCGCCGAAAAAAACGCACCCAGTGCTGGGGAAATTTTGGGCCATAGTATAGTACAATTATTGTATCATTATAAGTAAATAGGATTAGCCATTATCTCCAGATCTACTGTCAGAATGTAAAACATGACAAGTATACCTCAAATTATTAAGAACTAACTTCCAAGACTTCAACGTAAGTCATACTCTCCTTTGGGGATTCCTGAATTGGAGCATTTGCAAAAGGTATAGAAAGCTGGTTAGGATGTTCATTCTAAGAATCCAGACAATTTCCAGCCAGGAAATTGTCAGTGATGTTAGCAGGTCATGTCCTCTCAGATGATGTTGGCAAAATCTTCTTTGTAGAGCACAGTGTTCAGGAATTATGTAAGCCCCAGGGTACTTGAATCGTGTTGGGCACCAGCTGTAAGCGAATGAGAGTGGTTGGCGGGGGAGCAATCAGGACACTGTGCAAAAACTGGCATGTCCTCTGCCTTAGTGTATTTTCTTTTGCATTAGTCGTCTGTCCAGGCTATGATGTTGAGGACTGAAATGAGGGGATCAGGAAGATTTTGTCTGAATATAGCAATATTTTTATTCCAGCACCACATCATCATCATCATCATAGGCAGTCCCTCGGAATCGAGGAAGACTTGCTTCCACTCTAAAAATTAGTTCTTAGGTGACTGAACAGTCCAATATGAAAACCACAGTCCCTGTCAGATAGTCGTTGAGGGAAGGGGTGGGTGGGACAGGGTTGCCGTACGTTCTTTCCACTTTATGCGCTTGATTTCTTCATGCTGTCGACGATGAGACAAGAGGTGCTCAGCACCCTCCCGGATGCACTTCCTCCACTTAGGACGGTCTTTAGCCAGGGACTCCCAGGTGTTGGTGGAGATGCTGCACTTTATCAAGGAGGCTTTGAGGGTGTCCTTGAAATGTTTCCTTTGCCCACCTTTGGCTCATTTGCCGTGAAGGAGTTCCAAGTAGAGCGCTTGCTTTGGGAGTCTCGTGTCAGGCATGCGAACAATGTGGCCTGCACAGCGGAGCTGAGAGTGTGTGGTCAGTGCTTCAATGCTGGGGATGTTGGCCTGGTCGAGGACGCTAACGTTGGTGCGTTTGTCCTCCCAGGGGATTTGCAGAATCTTGCAGAGCCATCGTTGGTGGTATTTCTCCAGCGGCTTGAGGCGTTTGCTGTACATGATCCATGTCTCTGAGCCATACAGGAGGGCGGGTATTACTACAGCCCTGTAGACCATGAGCTTGGTGGCAGATTTGACGGCCTGGTCTTCGAACACTCTTTCCCTCAGGCGGCCGAAGGCTGCACTGGCGCACTGGAGGCGGTGTTGAATCTTGTCGTTGTCAACGTCTATCCTTGTTGATAAGAAGCTCCCGAGGTATGGGAAATTATATGGTTGTCCAGGGCCGCGCCATGGATCTTGATGACTGGCGGGGGGCAATATTGTGCGGCGGGGACAGGTTGTTGGAGGACCTTTGTCTTACGGATGTTTAGTGTAAGACCCATGTTTTTCTACGCCTCAGTGAATATGCTGACTATGTCCTGGAGTTCAGCCTCTGGATGTGCGCAGACGCAGGCGTTGTCCGTGTACTGTAGCTCGATGACAGAGATTGGGGTGGTCTCGGTCCTGGCCTGGAGACGGCGTAGGTTGAACAGGTTCCCACTGGTTCTGTAGTTTAGTTCCACTCCAGCGGAGAGCTTGTTTAGTGAGAGGTGGAGCATGGCAACGAGGATTATTGAGAAGAGGGTCGGGGCGATGACACAGCCCTGTTTGACCTGGTCTGGACGTGGATTGGGTCTGGAATGGATCCGTTGGTAAAGATCATGGCCTGCATGTCGTCGTGGAGCAGGCGGAGGATGATGACAAACTTTTGGGGACAGCCGAAATGGAGAACGACGCTCCATAGACCCTCGCAGTTGATAGTGTCAAAGGCCTTTTGTAAGGTCCAAGGCGGCCATGTACAAGGGTTGGTGCTGTTCCCTGCAGCTGTCGCACTGCAAAATATCATGTCTGTTGTACCCCGTAGGGGACGAAATCCGCACTGTGATTCCGGGAGGAGTCCTCGGCCACAGGGAGAAGACGGTTGAGGAGGACTCTAGCGACAATTTTCCCAGTGGCTGATAGCAGGGAGATTCCTCTGTAGTTGCCGCAGTCGGACTTGTCCCCTTTTTTAAAGATGGTCACGGTCACTGCATCTCTGAGATCTCCCAGCATGCTCTCCTCCCTCCAGATAAGAGATGAGGTAATGCATTCGCGCCAGTAGTTCCTCTCCACCATACTTTAATGCCTCAGTGGGGATTCCATCCGCTCCCGTAGCCTTGTTGCTCTTGAGCTGTCTTTTGGCTTTTTCTACCTCGTGCAGGGTTGGGGTTTTACTGAGGTGGTGGCGGGAAGCATGCTGCGGGAAGGAGTCGAGGACACTCGCGTCAAAAGCAGAGTCTCGGTTGAGGAGATATTCAAAGTGCTCCTTCCAGCAGGCCCTGACTGCCTCGGTGTCCTTGATGAGCGTTTCCCCGTTCTTGGCCAGCAGTGGGGTGGGGCCTTGGGTATTTAGGCCGTAGGTGGCCTTGACTGCGGTGAAGAATCCTCGCACATCATGGCTGTCGGCCAGCAGCTGTACCTCCTGTGCTTTCTCCATCCACCATCTGCTCTTTAGGTCCAGAGTTTTTTGTTGGACCTCGGCCTTAAGCCGCCTGGAATGCTGCCTTGCTGCTCCCGAGTTGGGTTGTTGTTTAAGGCTCAGAAATGCCCTGCGCTTGCGATCTATTAGTTCTTGGAGCTCCTGGTCATTCTCATCAAACCAGTCCTGGTGTTTCCTGGTTGAGTGACCGAGCGTCGCTTCGCAGGCACTAGTTAAGGAGGCCTGGAGGGCAGGCCAAGCGCTGTGGGCATTCTGCGTCTTGGGGTCATGAAGGCACCCCAGGTTAGCAGTGAGGCGCTGACTGCATAGGGCTCTCCTAGCACCCCGGCATTGACTTTTATGCAGCACTGCTTCTGCTGCCGTCGCCACTTTGGGGCTATGTTGATGTTAATGATGGCACGGGTGATGCGCACATCCTTGCGATCCCTGGCTCTGACGATGACATAGTCGAGCAGGTGCCAGTGTTTGGAGCAAGGGTGTTGCCACGATGCCTTGTACTTGCTCCTCTGGCAGAACAAGGTGTTGGTGATGACAAGGTCATGTTCCAGACATTTTGTCAGGAGCAGGGTACTGCTGGAGTTGGTTTTCCCTACCCCCTCTCTGCCGATCACGCCTCCCCAGAGGGCTGTGTCCTTGCCGACCCTGGCATTGAAGTCACCGAGGAAGATGTGTTTGTCGTCCGCAGGGATGCAGGACAGGGATTTTGAGAGGCCGGAGTAAAAATCCTCTTTGGTCTCATCTGTCGCATCGAGCATTGGGGGGTATGCACTGATGACTGTGGCGCATTGATTCCGGGATAAGGTGAGTCGGAGAATCATGCAAATCCCGCAGGGGGAGTCTTTGAGACGGTTGACCAGCTCGTTTTTGATAGCAAAACTGACTCTGTGGAGATGATGTTTTTCCTTTGGTTTCCCTTTCCAGAAGAAGGTGGAACCTCCACCTTGTTCCTTGAGCTGGCCTTCCCCTGCCCGCTGGGTTTCGCTGAGGGTGGCGATGTCGACATCGAAGCGTCTAAGTTCCCGGGCAGCTATGGCGGTGCGACGTTCCGACCTGTCGCTGTTGGAGTTGTCCATGAGGATCCTAACGTTCCATGTGAAACTTCATGTTAAAGGAGTGGAAGATGCCTGTGCGCGAGTTCTTTTAACGTGGAGTGGTCGTTGCACACCGGCAACCACACGGGCTTAGTTGAGCAAGATCTTAGTTCAGTGGCAAGGGGGTCCAAGACGATTGGAGACCAGGCTCTACTGTATGAGCCTAGTTGCCTACAATATATACTGGTGGTCAGTGCAAATCCCTTACAACAGGGTGTCAAATTTCATTCCTTGAAAATCTTTGGGCTGTATTTTCAGCTTTAGAGATTTCGGGATGTTAATCACGGCGGGGCAGTCCTGGTAGCACCTGAAAAAACGTCTGCGCCTCAGTCTGTAAAATTCGACCGAAACTGAGGTTCGATCAGGCATTACACACCTGTGCTTGGCCATCCCAGCCGAAAACCACGGCACAAAAAAATGCTCTAGAGTTTGCGCATGCGCAGACACGCTCGAAGCTTCCGGGCACAGGCGAAAGTTATGGCCGGCCGATTTCATTTGCACATGCACCGACCCACTTCACTCAGAGCAGGAGACAAGGCGCAGCAGGAGGGACGAGAGAGTATGCTGTTTTTCTGCAGCGGCCGCTGAGGCCCTGATTCAGACCACTGAGAGGAGGTGGCCTGCACTGCATCTGGTGGGAGGAAGGAGGCCCATGCCAAGGGTGTTCAGGAAGATATGGAGAGAGATAGCCTTGGAGGCAGACACAGTGGCTAGAACTGCCACCCAATGCCGCAAGCTGTTTAATGACCTCATGAGGGTGATCAGGGCGAGTACCTTTTACATTTATGGATCCTTGTCATGGTTGCAAGATCACTGTCTCACACAATGTAAAGTCTTTGACGGAGCTGCCCCTTCTCTATGTGTTAAGGGCCATGGTGTGGGTTGTTGAAGCCACCTGAAAGCTGGAGGCTCAGTTCACCAGCCATGCCCTCTCTATTCAGGCGGCTCAGACCTTTTTGCCCCCTAATCATAGTGACCCCTCTTCGCTGTAAAAATAAAAGTGTTCAGTAATAAAACTGATTCTGTGCATGTATAAATGTTGAAAGTGTAGACTATACGAAAACACAGTTTTGAAAGAGTCAAAATGGAAGCTCATAGACCTCCAGCATGGCGGTTGTGTATTGTCTTAATTGGAAATCCATTAAACCTAATCAAGGGATGGCTGGGCCAGTCCAGCAGACACATGAGTGAGGAGAGCCAATAAGGAACTGCCCTGGAACCAAGGTCCAATCCTGAGGCTTTCGGAGGAACAATGGACTTAAGGAATACAGACTGCTCTATCTCTCCTGAGCACACGGCAGATCTCCTGCTGAAGACCAGCCGAAACAGCAAACCGTGTGTTCAGCCAGCCAGCCAGCCAGAGGAAAGTGACGTATACCTTTTTATAAATCATTATTGTAACATTGTATCTGTTGTAACTAAGAAAGATCCGACAAGTGCTGATAAATGTACATGCATGTGTGTTTTAATAAACATAGAAACATAGAAAATAGGTACAGGAATAGGCCATTCGGCCCTTCGAGCCTGCACCACCATTCAATAGATCATGGCTGATCATTCCCTCAGTACCCCTTTCCTGCTTTCTCTCCATATCCCTTGATCCCTTTAGCCATAAGGGCCATATCTAACTCCCTCTTGAATAGATCCAATGAACTGGCATCAACAATTCTCTGTGGGAGGGAATTCCACAGATTAACAACTCTCTGAGTGAAGAAGTTTCTCCTCATCTCGGTCCTAAATGGCTTACCCCTTATCCTAAGACTATGTCCCCTGGTCGTGGACTTCCCAAACATCAGGAACATTCTTCCCGCATCTAACCTGTCCAGTCCCGTCAGAATTTTATATGTTTCTATGAGAGCCCCTCTCATCCTTCTAAACCCGTGAGAATACAGGCCCGAATTGTTTTAAAAGAATCAGTCTCAATGTCAATTTAATGCCAGAGATTTAGAAATCTTACATCACATTCCCCTTCTACTGTTGATATGCATTGTTGAAACGTGACCCTGGGCCTCAATGCTACCTGACTCTCGCCTCTTCCCAGTTTTTCTACATGCTCAGTCCGCAGCCACGCAGATTACAATGAACACATTTGCACTTCCAGACAGTGGCAGCTATTCTACTATGTGGCACAAGAGGAGCTGCACATTTACTCTTATTGTAGGCCAAGTTAGCGCATAATCGGAGGGAGCAGCAGCGGACCGGCGGCGGAGAGCCTGATCTGCAGGGCTTCACCAAGGTAGAGCAGCGAGTGTCGGCCCTCATGGCCACCCCAGTTCGCACGGTGGTCAGTGATGAGGCCGAGCCCCCTACGGGTAGTGACGGTATGTGAATGGCTTTTGCGATTGATGTGACTTCCTTGTCCCCTAATATCAAGTGGCCTAGCCCTTTTACATATACAATGTCCAATGCCACCTTCCTCTTATCTGTCTGCCCCCTTCCCTGCTACTAACCAAACGTCTGTTGCTTTGTGTTTGCAGAGGAGGTGAGCCATCGACATCTGGGCATGGGGGTGATGATGAGGGAGGGGACGACAGTGTGCTCCCGGAGCGCGAGATCCCATCAGTTCCACCGAGTGGGGACACAACGTCGGGGGAGGAGGAGGATGATTTTGAAGGGTTTGACTACTGAGGCTCCTAGCCGCAGTGGCCTACGGCAACACCCAGCAGGTGAAGCTTGGAGGCCATTTCCCTGGAGGTTGTGTCGGTCCAGTAGTCCTGCTCAGAGACAGGCAGATGTGGACCTGGACTTGGTGGCTATGTCCAGGGAGAATACAGAGATGCACCGCCTCCTCATGGGTGCATTGGGTAGGGTCCGGCACTTGTAGAGTGTGGTGGAGGCAGCCTCACGCATTGTCCGTGCTTCTCAGGAGTCCAGCGAGCCCATTCTTCGTCGCTCAGAGGCAGATGGACTCCAGCAGCAACAATGGAGGCCCTGATGAAATGGCGCATGCCATGGGTGACGTGGTTTCAGCAATCACATCACAGGCACGAGCCATGCTACAAGCTAGGTGATGCCATGCGGTCACTGACTGCCGCCATCCTTCTGTGTTCCCCACTGTCCAACGGGGAAGTGACGGTGCTGAAGCAGGCCAGCAAGTTGTGGTCACACATCGTGCTCCGGATGCTGAGGTCCAGCGCTGTGTGAGTGTCAGTGGGTCCCCTGGAAATGGAAGGTGCTGTCCTTCCTCAAGATGACAGCATTCCAGCTCCCACCACTGCCACTTCGACCTTGCATCTAACGCAGTCCACACCCGAGCCATCACAGACTGCTGCCGCCGATGCTGAGGCAGAGGAGTCCGCAGCAGGGCCTTCCAGGCCCAGGGCATCCTCGTAGGCCATCTGTATTGTCTGGCCCACACGCACAGCAGCCCTCAAGCAGCCTTGCTGTAGGCACTGCCTCACTGAGGAGGAGCAGTAGGCATGGGAGGGGGGGTAAATGGTGGGGGGTGGGGGGTGGGGGGGAGCTCAGGCCAGGTCAGATTAAGGACTAGGACAACGTTGGAGAGATGCACTGAAAATTGTTAATCCTGCCTATAAATAGTTAAGGTACATTGCTGCACTTCATTGTTGTTGAGTGCGTTGCAACAGGACAATGTATTTTGTCTCGTTTTTTTTGGGGGGGGGTGGTGGGGCGGGGGAAAGAGAGTTGTTTGTTTGTTTCAGTAAAATGTTACTTTTACCGTTTGCCATTGGTGTCTTGTGTTATCATTGAAAACTTCACTGGAGATGAGCCATTATGGTGGCACATAGCACAGCCAGGATTAGCTGCATCCCTCAGCTTCCTCCATACAATAGAACCGATCCATTATGAGCTGCTGACGTGCAGCTCTCGGTCCGGCAGCATCTCCACGCAGCTTCCACTGCGGATGGTGTGGTTGGCCATTCGGGGGCTCGCCAGCCTCCTGCTCATCGTCCTCCTCCTGAGGTGGGCATGCAATCCCTACTGGCAATGCCTGGCCCCTCATGATGGCCAAGTTGTGCAGAATGCAGCACACCACAATGAATTCGGAGACCTGTTGAGGGGAGTATTGAAGGCTGCCTCCAGAGCGGTCCAGGCATCAGAAAAGCTGCTTGGGCACCCCAATTGTCTGTTCGAAGATGTTGCGGGTGGTCGCATACCTCTCATTGTAGCGCTGCTCCGTTGCTGTGGTGGGGTTGCGAGGGGGGACGGGTCATGAGCCAAGTGACTAGGCCGTACCCTTTGTCCCCGAGCTGCCAGCCCTGCCCTTCCCTTTGTCGCTGAAACATTCGTGAGACACTGCTCCCATGCAAGATGAAAGCTCCTGACCTTTCCCTGGGTAGCGCGAGGATGCTGCGAGGATGCGCTGAGTGTGGTCTCACTCAGTGGCACATTTAGGGAGTGGTATCCCTTTTGGTTGTGTAATGGTGCTCGCAAGGCCATGTGTGTACAGTCAATGGCTCCTTGAGCCCTCGGGAAGCCTGCAATTCTGCTCATGTTGCTCATTCTGGCTCTCCACGTTCATTGGGAACGTTATGAAGTCCATTCTGCAGGCGCACGGAGCCTTTGTGACGTGGCGAATGCAGCGCATTGAGAGATGCTGCAACCTGGAAGGAGCTGAAGGCATAGAATGCCAGCGCCATAGTCAACTTCACTGCGACGGGCAGCGCAGTCCTGTTGGCGCTGTAAGGCTGTACGTCTGCCTGTAGGAGATGGCATATCTCTGTCAGCACTTCCGTTCGGAAGCTCAGCCTTCTCACTCACTGCTCCTCAGAGAGCTGGAGGTATGAGCGTTGGAGCCTGTAAACCCGTGGAGGGCAAGGCCTACTCCCCAGACGTCTTCGGCCTCTCCTCATCCGTGAGCCAACATGGCCAGCAGCCCTTCTATCTTGACACCGCCTAGCAATAGCATGGAGCAGGATATGCTGGCGAACTAGTAATGCTCCCATTAAATTATTTCACTGAAGTTGTAAGGACACTGTCATGGCAGATAAAGGTACCGCTCTAAAGTCTGAGCTTCACGCAGTGTGCTGTGAACAAACGTTGCATTCAATGTGACCTCCAATTTAGGATCCTCCTCCCTCCATTTAAAAACGCGGCAAACAGTGCCTAGTCGACCGTGGGACCGCCTGTTTTGTCAGGCATCAATTGGGGCGGACGCTCAATGCGGCATTGGCACCTAATTTTGCAACCGGGACACTAGCGGAACGTTGCACGACGATTGATGTCGTGATCTGAATGAAAATACAGTGCGGGGCAGTAAGTTTTTGCACCACTGGAAACCCTGAGCCGAATTTGCAGCCAGCTGGCGGTAAGCATTTAGACACCCTTTACCGCCCCTCCTGGGTGCAAACAGAGGCGCAAGCCAGCCGAAAATCCAGCCCTTTAGGTCCACCCGAGAGGCCAGATGGACCCTGGGTTTTATGTCTCATCCAAAAGAATCCAACATTGCAGCACTCCGACACCTTGGCACACAACAAATTTGTAATCATTTTTTGAAGAACATCTCACTCCTCCATATATCCTCTTGTTTTTAAATGCTTGGAACGATAGCAAAATGGATTGAATGACCCAGATTTTACGGTGGCAATGACAGCAAAACTTTCCGCGTTGTCTATCATTACCCCTCTGAACCTGACCGTAACTTCGGGATTTAGTGCAGAAAACCTGAAGTTGCCATCAGTCATTCCCTGCTCTGTCACAGGCAGCGTTGTGGAACTCCTCATAGCCAGCAATCAGTGAAATCACTCGAACTGACAAAAACTTTCCCTTTTCTACTCTATCACTGTTAAACACACCATCAAAAATTAAGCCTTGTTGAAATAGATATAAACTGGGCTTTTAACAGCGAATTGATAGCTGAACAACCATTCTGGCCCTGAAAAACTAATTTTATATTTGAGAAATGTCAAGTTCTCATTTGTGATAAAAATTACTAGGTTTTCAAAATAATTTTAAAAATTCAAGTTTGTTTATATTACAGCTTCTTTCTACCTTCTACCTTTTGCTCTCTATAAAATGTTTTCAAAAGTGAAATGATAATCAGTGCTATTTTATTTCCTGGTTTGCTGTCTGAGAGAATTCTTCAATGTGATGATGACATCACTATTGCTCTACGCTGGCGATCCCCTTTTGACAGCACTACAATAACAAATTAAGGTTGAGAAAGCTAAAGTTTTCACCACAGAGATCGCGAGATCTTTGTGGGCAGTTTCCTTTGAAGTCAGTAGCGATCGTCGTCACCTCACTGCTGACCACAAATTCTGAGCCAAAAACTTTTTCAAAAATGTAATGTGGTAAGTGTATTTGGTTTTCATCTCGTGTTCGTTAATCCTGCATAAATAACTTAGAACATCAAATTCGCCTTGGTTTTGGCTTTTTGTCTTAAGGTCCAGGTATAAATTGTTTTTGGAGCAGGTGATAAAGCTCTGAATCCCACTGTACAGTGAAGCAGCAAATTATCATACAGTATGTCAGGGGAGTAGCACACTACACTCCTAGGCACATCCCTGTTTGATGATTTGGAGGAGTAAGGTGGTGAGCTTTTGAAGCAAGATCATCCAGAGAAGAGTGAGGTAAATTAACTTGGACCTAGTAGCCCAATAAGCCCACTCTTTGACATAGAATCGAGAGAGAGAGAGAGAGAGAGAGAGAGAGAGAGAGAGAGAGAGAGAAAGTAGTTATTTTTCAGCCAAACCCATGTTACTAATTCACTAGAGAAAAACAATTATAACCATAGGCTTCGCTGTAACCTTTGTATTCCTCCTCTTAAACTATGCAGTTTTTATCCCAGAATACAGTTGGCACCAAATTAGGTAAATTACATGAACTTTCACATGAATTATGGAATTAATTTTGTATTTCTTTGTGGAATGTATAAAAATCCCACGAGCTTGATTTGTAAGCAACCGATAGCTGTGCTGAAAGAATACAACATTCAAAAAGGCACACCATGGTGAGGAATATGGCAAGTGCACAGGAAAGGTATATAAAGATACATTTTCTAAATTAGCACCATTACAGCAGTGACCACAAAAAGCAGCAATCAATGTTTGTTAATGATCGCTATGTAAGTGATGCTGCTGTCAAGACGGTGATTGGCCGTGAAAAAGCTGCGTTATCAAATCCATTTTCAGAAGGAGAATTTTTAAAGAACACCTTAAATCCTCCAGAAATATTGGGGAAATTCTAGCGTGCACCGGAAGCCGGAGCCAGAGGCTCATCCAAAATTGGGCCTCAGGCCTCATTTCAACAATAGCGGCGAGCTGCAGCACCTGCCTCACCTCCTTGCTGCATCGCCGGTAAGTCTTGGGAGTTGGGTGGAGGAAAATGCAGAAGGGGCGAGCGCGGGCTGGCAGCGCTCCACAGTAATGCTGTGGATCCAGGAAAGGCACATTTTCCCCACCGTTTCTTCAGTGGCCTCCAGCAATCCCTTTAAGAACCGCTGTTTAGGCTGCAGTAGAACTGGAAAAACTAGTCAGAGCTTACTTGGTGCATGCCCCATCTAGTTTATTCACACATTTTGCAGGTGCAGGAACCTTCTTTGCATATATAAAATGATCCAACGCTGATTTCAGGTCCCAACAACTACCTATGTAGTAGCAACAATGCTACCGGCACAGATTAGGTGCAGAACTTTGTGCCCAGAAACTGATATACATTGAACTGCTTTTAAGCCTGAAAAATGAGCAAAATAAATACCAACCTCTAGCATAGTATACCAAATGACTTTGGATCAAAGTGGCTGCAATTTTTTTTCCTTCAGGTACTTATCCAACTCTCTTGGTGCCAGGGTCAAGGATGTCACAGAGCGGATGCAGGGCATTCTAGGGGGCGGGGGGGGGGGGGGGGGGGGGGGGGTAAACAGCTACAGGTTGTGGTCCATATCGGGACCAACGACATAGGTAAAAAGAGGGGTGAGGTTCTACAAGCAGAATTAAGAGAGTTAGGAAGAAAGTTAAAGGGTAGGGCCTCAAAAGGTAGTAATCTAGTAATCTCTGGGTTACTACCGGGGCCACGTGCTAATGAGTACAAGAATAGAAGGAAAGAGAGGATGAATGTGTGGCTGGAGTGTTGGTGTAGGAGGGAGGGCTTTAAATTCTTGAGGCATTGGGACCGCTTCTGGGGAAGATGGGACCTGTACAAACCGGCGGGTTGCACCTCAACAGCGCCGGGACCAATATCCTCGCGGGGAGTTTTGCTCGTGCTGTTGGTGAGAGTTTAAATTAGCTTAGCAGGGGGATGGGAACCGGAGAACGAATTCAAATGGGAAGGAGGTAAAGCAGAAATTGGATAGCAAGAATCTAGAGAGAGAATCTGTAAGACAGAGGAAACAAGGATTAGTAAGTAGTAAGTAAGACGGTCTTCCTGTGCTGAATGGTATATACTTTAATGCAAGGAGTATAGCGAATAAGGCGGATGAGCTAAGAGCACAGGTAGATACTTGGGAGTATGACATTATAGCCATTACAAAAACATGGCTGAAAGAGGGGCAGGTTTGGCAGATCAATATTCCTGGTTACAGGATTTTTAATCAAGACAGAGAGGGGGGTAAAGGTGGGGGGGTTTGCGGTACTGATTAAAGAAAATATTACAGCGGTGAGGAGGGATCATCAAATGAGGCCATATGGGTCGAATTGAAAAATAAAAAAAAGGGGCGATCACATTGCTGGGCGTGTATTATAGACCCTCAAACAGCGGGAGGGAGATAGAGGTGCAAATATGTAGGTAAATTGCTGCGAAGTCCAAAAACCATAGAGTAGTAATATTAGGGGATTTTAACTATCCGAATATTGATTAGGACAAATTTAGTGTGAAGGATATAGAGGGTGCGGAATTCTTGAAATGCATTCAAGAGACCATTTTTAGTCAGTATGTAGCAAGCCCAACACGAGAGGGGGCGGTTTTGGACTTAGTTTTGGGGATGAAGCTGGGCAGGTTGAAGGGGTATTAGTGGGAGAGCACTTGGGTGGCAGTGACCATAATTCAGTCAGATTCAAGTTGGTTATGGATAAGGACAAGGATAGGCCTGGAATAAAAGTCCCGAATTGGGGAAGAGCTAATTTTGCTAAGTTAAGGAGTGATTTGGCCATAGTGGACTGGAAACAGCGACTTGTGGGTAAATCAGTGTCGGAACAGTGGGAGGCATTCAAGGAGGAGATCTGGAAGGCACAGACCAAACATGTGCCCTTCAAGAAAAAGGGTGGGAATAATAATTCTAGAGTCCCCTGGATGTCTAGGGATTTACAGGGGAGGATAAAGAAAAAAAGGGACGCTTATGTCATATACAAATGGCTAAATACTATAGAATCTTTAGAGGAATATAGAAAGTTAAGAGGCAAAATTAAAAAGGATATTAGAAATGCGAAGAGAGCACGGAAAATTCTTAGCATTTTCCTTAATTTTACTAGCCAAGATGTTCTATAAATACATTAAGAGTAAGAGAGTAACTAAAGAAAAGGTAGGGCTCATTAGAGATCATGAGGATAATCTTTGTGTGGAGGCAGAAGATGTTAGGAAGGTTCTCAATGAATACTTTGCATCTGTTTTCACAAAGGAAAGGGGCAATGCAGATACTGCTTTCGAGGAGGAGTGTGATATTCTGGATGAAATAAATATAGAGAGAGGAAGTATTAAGGGGTTTAGCAGCTTTGAAAGTAGATAAGTCCCCAGGCCCAAATGAAATGCATCCCAGGCTGTTGAGAGAAGTAAAAGAGGAAATAGCAGAGGCTTTGACCATCATTTTCCAGTCCTCTTTGGGTTTGGGCAAGGTGCCGGAGAATTGGAGGACTGCTAATGTAATACCCTTGTTTAAGAAGGGAGAAAGGGATAGGGCCAAGTATTTATAGGCCTGTCAACCTAACATCAGTGGTGGGAAAAATATTGGAATAAATCCTGAAAAACAGGATAAATCTACATTTGAAAAGACAAGGATTAATTAGAGACAGTCAGCACGGATTTGTTAAGGGAAGATCGTGTTTGACTAACCTGATTGAATTTTTTGAGGAGGTAACCAAGAGGGTCGATGAGGGTAGTGCGTACAATGTAGTATAGATGGACTTTAGCAAGGCTTTTGATAAGGTCCCACATGGTAGACTGCTATCTGATTGAATTATGGTCACTGGCACCCAAGTGCTCTCCCACTAATACCCCTTCAACCTGCCCAGATTCATTCCCCAAAACTAAATCCAAGACCGCCCCCCCTCTTGTGTTGGGCTTGCGCACGGGCCAGCCCACACTGCGATATGTGTACACGCACTAGGTCCGTGCAGCAGAGCTGGTCTCCAGTTGTCCTGGTTAACCTTTGCCACTGGATAAAGGCCTAGCTCTGTCAAGCCCGTGTGGTGGCTGGTGTGCAACGGCCACCCCACGTTAAAAAAAATCTACGCACAGGCATCTTCCACCCTTCACTATGTAGTTCAGGACCTGGAATATCAGGTCCTTCATTGAAACACCTGTGAACTCATCCCTTTTTGGCGTGGAAACGGGTCATCCTCGCTTCGCGGGTCTGTCTCTGATGCATAGATGATGCTACATACTGACTAAAAAAGTTCTCTTGAATGCATTTCAAGAATTCCGCACCCTCTATGCCCTTCACACTATATTTGTCCCAATCAATATTTGGATAGTTAAAATCCCCTACTATTACAACCCAAGGTTTTCGGATTTCACATCAATTTGCCTACATATTTGCTCCTCGATCTCCCTCACACTGTTTGGGGGTCTATAATACACGCCCAGCAGTGTGATCGCCCTTTTTTTATTTTTCAATTCGATCCATATGATGATCCTCATTTGATGATCCCTCTAACATATCATCCCTCCTCACCGCTGTAATATTTTCTTTAATCAGTACCGCAATCGCGCCCCCCCCCCCCCCCACCCGCCTTTTTACCCCCCCTCTCTATCTTGTCAAAAAATCCCATAGCCAGGAATATTGATCTGCCAAACCTGCCCCTCTTTCAGCCATGTTTCTGTAATGGCTATAATGTCATACTCGCAAGTGTCTACCTGTGCTCTTAGCTCATCCACCTTATTCGCTATACTCCTTGGATTAAATTATATACCATTTAGCACAGGAAGACCTCCTTGCTTACTACATACTAAACCCGGTTTCCTGTCTTACAGATTCGCTTTCTAGATTCTTGCTATCCAATTTCAGCTTTACTTCCTTCCCTTTTGAATTCGTTCTCCGGTTCCCATCCTCCTGCCAAGCTAATTTAAACTCTCCCCAACAGTGCGAGCAAAACTCCCCGCGAGGATATTGGTCCCGGCGCTGTTGAGGTGCAACCCACCCGGTTTGTGCAGGTCCCATCTCCTTCAGAAGTGGTCCCAATGCCTCAAGAATTTAAAGCCCTCCTTCCTACATCAACTTTCCAGCCACGTGTTCATCCTCTCTATCCTTCTATTCTTATACTCATTCGCACGTGGCCCCAGTAGTAATCCGGAGATTACTACCTTTGCGGTTCTACCCTTTAATTTTCTTCCTAGCTCCCTGAATTCTTCCTGTAGGATCTCATCCTCCCTCTCCCCCTTCCCCCCTCTTCTCCCCCCCTCCCCTGCCCCCCCTCTCTCTCTCTCTCCTCCCCTCCCCCCCCTCTTCCTCCCCCCCCCCCCTTTCTCTCTCCTCCCCCCCTCCCCCTGCCCCCCAGGATGCCCTGCGTCTGCTCTGTGACATCCTTGACCCTGGCACCAGGAAGGCACAAAACCATTCGGGAGTCATGTCTACGGCCGCAGAAACACATGTCAGTTCCCCTAACTATAGAATCCCCCATCACTAGGCCTCTTTTGTTCTTCATCCCTCCCCCCGTGCAGTCTATTGGCCAGGTGGGCAGAGCAGTGGCAAATGGAATTTAATTCAGAGAAGTGAAAGGTAATGCACTTTGGGAGGGCTAATAAGGAAAGGGTATACACTATGCTTCAATTGTATAATACTTTGGTTAGGCCACAGCTGGAGTACTGCGTGCAGTTCTGGTCGGCGTATTATAGGAAGGATGTGATTGCACTAGAGAGGGTGCAGAGGAGATTTATTAGGATGCTGCCTGGAATGGAGAATCTTAGTTATGAGGACAGATTGGATAGGCTGGGTTTGTTCTCATTGAAACAGAGGAGGTTGAGAGGAGACCTCAGTGAGGTGTACAAAATATTGAGGGGTCTGGACATAGTGGATAGTAAGGGCCTATTTCCATTGGTGGAGGGAACTATTACGAGGGGGCATAGTTTCATGGTGGTTGGTGGAAGATTTAGAGGGGATTTGAGGGGGAGACTTCTTTACGCAGAGGGTTGTGGGGATCTGGAACTCGCTGCCTGGAAGAGTGGTGGATGCAGAAACCCTCATCACTTTTAGAAGAGGGTTGGATGGGCACTTAAAGTGCAGTAACCTGCAGGGTTACGGACCTAGAGCTAGTAATTGGGATTAGACTGGATGACCCTTTGTTGGCCGGTGCAGGGAATCAAATACAGCCAGGATGATCTCCTGGTCTAGTTTCGATCTCTTGGATGGATCGGTGAGGAATTTTCCCAGATTTTTTTCTCCTTAAATTGGCCTGGGTTTTTAAATCTACTTTTTGCCTCTCCCAGGAGAGCACATGGCTCCGGTTGGGGTGGGGTGTAGAAGGTTTCAGTACAAGGGGTGTCGCAGTTGTGTGGGGCGGAATGGTTTGGCTGGGTGCTCTTTGCCTTTCCGTCATTGTTCATTGTTCGTAGGTTTATACATAACCTTCAGGGCTGCTGACCGAGGACTGTGCGGCTCTTTGTCGGCCAGCGTGGACACGATGGGCCTAAATGGCCTACTTCTGCGCAGTAAATTTCTATGTTTCTTTCTATGTTTCTTTTGAAAGCTACAATTGAATCTGCCTCCAAGACCCTTTCAGGCAGTGCACTTGAGATCCTAACCACTCGCTGCGCAAAAAAGTTTTTCCTCCTGTCGCCTTTGGTTCTTTTGCCAATCTGTGTCCTCTGCTTCTCGACCCTTCCGCCAATGGGAACAGTTTCTCTCGATGTACTCTGAATAGACCTCTCATGACTTTGAACACCTCTATCAAATCTCCTCTCAATCTTCTCTGCTCTAAGGAGTACAATCCCAGCCTATCCACGTAACTGATGTCCCTCATCCCTGGAACCAGTATTGTAAACCTTTTCTGTACCCTCTCTATGGCCTTCACATCCTTCCTCCAATACTCCAGTTGAGGCCCAACCAGTATTTCATCATAACTTCCTTACTTTTGTACTCTATGCCTCTATTTATGAAGCCCAGAATCCTGAATGCTTTTTCAGCCACTTCCTCAACCTGCTCTACCATCTTCAATGATTTATGCACATATACCCCCAGGTCTCTCTATTCATGCACTCCCTTTAGAATTGTACCCTTTAGTTTATATTGCCTCTCCTCATTCTTCCTACCAAAATGTATCACTTCGCACTTTACTGCGTTAAATTTCATCTGCCATGTGTCCACCTATTCCACCAGCCTGCCGATGTCTTCTTGAAGCCGATAACTACCCTCCTCACTGTTCACTACACTTCCAAGTATTGTGTCATCTGCAAATTTTGAAATTCTGCCCTGTACACCGACATCCAAATCATTAATATATATCAAGAAAAGCAGTGTCCCAGTACCAAACCCTGGGGAACACCACTGTATACCTTCCTCCATTCTGAAAAACAACTATTCACCCTCTGTTTCCTGTCACTTTCGTATCCATGCTGCCACTGTCCCTTTTATTCCATGGGCTTCAACTTTTCTGGCAAGCCTATTATGTGGCGCTTTATCAAATACCTTTTGGAAATCCATGTACACCACATCAACTGCATTGGCCCCATCAACCCTCCCTGTTACCTCATCACAAAACTCAATCGAGTTAGTTAAACACGATTTGCCTTAACAAATCCGTGCTGATTTTCCTTAATTAATCCACACTTGTGATTGTTAATTGCTTCCCAGATTATTGTTTCTAAAAGCTTCCCCACTACCAAAGTTAGACTGACCGGGCTATAGTTGCTGGATTTATCCTTACAACCTTTTTTAAACAAGGGATTCAATTGGGAAATGGAAGATCCAAAGTGTCCATTTAATAATTGCTTGGTAACTGTTCGCAACCTTGGTGTCATATTTGACTCTGAAATGAGCTTCCGACCACATACCCGCAGCATAACTAAGATCGCCTATTTCCACCTCCGTAACATCGACCGTCTTCGCCCTTGTCCATGTCCTAACTTGCACCAAGTCCTGTTCACCCATCACGTTTGTGCTTGCTGACCTATACTAGTTCCCGGTTAAGCAACGCCTTGATTACAAAATTCTCATCCTTGTTTTCAAATCCCTCCATGGCCTCACCCCTCCCTATTTCTGTAATCTCTTTCAGCACCACAACCACCCCCCCTCCCCCTCCCACCCCACCCCGAGATATCTGCGCTCCTCTAATTCTGCCCTCTTGAGCATCCCGGATTATAATCGTTCAACCATTGGTGGCCGTGCCTTCTGTTGCCTAGGCCCCAAGCTCTGGAATTCCCTGCCTAAATCTCTCTGCTTCTCTTTTCTCCTTCAAGACGCTCCTTAAAACCTACCTCTTTGATCACGCTTTTGGTCACCTGCTCTAATTTCTGTGGTTCGGTGTCAAGTTTGTTGTCTCATAACACTCCTGTGAAGCGCCTTGAGACGTTTCACTACGTTAAAGACACTATATAAATACAAATTGTTGTTGTAACTACTAACCATATCCAAAAAAACAGGACAGAAGAGAAAACACTGCTGTAGCCAAGACAGAGCACCTGACACTCATCACATGGACATGATACTACAGGCAAGGTGACAAACCAGGACATTCCTAGCTGATGCTATAAAGCACCATCAGGAACAACTCATTCCAAGTGAGGGCATGGCCATAAGTCCAGGGCAACAAAACCTAGAATCCATGGTGTTGATCTAAAGTACTTGGCCAGCCTGCACTAACCCGAACAAGCAAATACTAAATAGACCCTTTGGATCTTCCATTTCTCAAGAGGAGGTTCAGACCATGAAATTACAAAATACTGGCCCAAGAACTCGATAATTTGCTGAATGATGCAATCAGCAGTGGCATATTAACAGACATAGTGTGTGATGCAAACCTCCCAGTCATCAATAATTGCTGAACGGTGTCTCAAAATTAGATATTGGACGATTCCTATCTCAACTCCCGTTAACTGCCTTTTCTCCATTTCCCTTGATACCCTAACAAAATTCTATTGATCTCAGTCTTGAAAATTTCAATTTGTCCCAGCATGAATAACCCTTGGGGGGGGGTCCCAGATTTCTACTGTACTTTGTGTGATAAACTGCTTCCTAATTTCACTCTTAAATGCCTTAGCTCTAATTTTAAGATTATGACCCCTTGTTCTGGTTTCCTCTACCAGAGGACATAATTTCTCCCGATCTAACCAACTGAATTCCTTTATAATCTTATAGACCTCAATTAGATCACCCTTCAACATTCTATATTCAAGGAAATACAAACCATGTTTATGCAATCAATCTTCATATTTTAACACTTTAAGCCCTGGTAACATTCTGGTGAATCTGCACTGTGCCCCTTCAAAGGGTGCCAGACATGGCTCAGTGGGTAGCACTCTCATCTCGGAGTCAGAAGGTCGTGGGTTCAAGTCCTATTCCAGAGACTTGAGCACAAAAACCTAGGCCGACACTGTCTGAGGTGCTGTCAAACCGAGGCCCCATCTGCTCTCTCAGGTGGACGTAAAAGATCTCATGGCACTATTTCGGAGAAGAGCAGGGGAGTTATCCCCAGTGTCCTGGCCAATATTTATCCCTCAAGTCAATATCACAAAAAAAGGAATAGATTACCTGGCCATTATCAGATTGCTGTTCATGGGAGCTTGTTTTGTGAAAATTGGCTGCTGTTTTTCCTACATAACAGTGACTACATTTCAATTGTACCTCATTGGCTGCAAAGTGCTTTGGGACATCCAGAGGTCGTAAAAGGCAGTTTATAAATCTAAGTCTTTCTTTTTTCCTCAGGTTCGGTTCCCAAAACTGAACACAACACTCCAGAGTGGGTCTGTCCAAAGCTCTGTACAACTAAAGCAAAAACCTCCTCAGTTAACATAAAGGCCAACATTCCATTAGCCTTTCTGATTACCTTTTTGTACCTGTGCACTAGTTTTTAGTGATTTGTGTACATGGACATCCAAATCCCTTTGCACCTCCACAGCTCCTAGTCTCACCATTAAGAAAATTTGTCTTGCTCAGATCCAAATTGGATGACCTCACACTTCCCCACATTGAACTCCATCTGCCATATCGGACTGTCAACACTTGATGCATTCAATGAATAGTTATTAAAAAGAAAATTTAAATTTTTTCCCCAAAATGTAAACAAAAATTTTCATTACTACAAAACGTAAAGAACAAATCGTGGCTGGAAGCGAGTTTAAGGCACTTTTTCCATTTTGTGGTTCTGCTGCTCTTCAGAAACTGGCCAAGCTTCAATCTGGTGATACAGGATATCACTAAAATTGAATTGCTGCCGGTCATCGGTAATTATAACATAAGTGCAGGAAGCCAAATGAATTCTTTAGTGTCTACAAATGTTACTGAATGAACGGATTAGTCTCCTGTAAAAAAATACTTACAATCTTTTAGGTAAGGGGAAAATAGCAGTACTTTTAACCTGAAGTATTCACCATAAATATATTTAAAAAGTAACTGCTGACAACTCTATACTGGACAAGATATTCTCCAATTTGTTATTGTAATTGGGACTATTTCAAATTATATATTTGCAAGGTCCAGCTCCATAAGATGCCTTAACAAATAAACAGAGAAGAGAGAGAAGGCAATCGACAAGGTACCGCATAAAAGGTTACTGCACAAGATAAGAGCTCATGGGGTTGGGGGTAATATATTAGCATGGATAGAGGATTGGCTAACTAACAGAAAACAGAGAGTCGGGATAAATGGGTCATTTTCAGGTTGGCAAATTGTAACTAGCGGAGTGCCATAGGGATCAGTGCTGTGACCTCAACTATTTATAATCTATATTAATGACTTGGATGAAGGGACCAAGTGTAATGTAGCCAAATTTGCTGATGATACAAAGATAGGTGGGAAAGCAAATTGTGAAGAGGACACAAAGAATCTGCAAACAGATATAGGTATGTTAAGTGAGTGGGCAAAAACTTGGCAGATGGAGTTTAATGTGGGAAAATTTGAGGTTATTCACTATGGTAGGAAGAATAAAAATGCTAATTATTATTTAAATGGAGAGAGACTACAAAATACTTCAGTACAAAGGAATCTGGGGGTCCTTGTACATGAAACACAAAAAGTTAGCATGAAGGTACAGCAAGTAATTAGGAAACAAATGGAATATTGGTCTTTATTGCAAGGGGGATGTAGTATAAAAGTAGGGGAGTCCTGCTATAACTGTACAGGATATTGGTGAGGCCACATCTGGAGTACTGCGTATAGTTTGAGTCTCCTTTTTTAAGGAGGGATATACTTGCATTTTTGGAGGCAGTTCAGAGAAGGTTCACAAGGTTGAATCCTGAGATGAAGGGGTTGTCTTATGAAGAAAGATTGAGCAGATTGGGCCTATACTCATTGGAGTTTAGAAGACTGAGAGTGATCTTATTCAAATATAAAAGATTCTGAAGGGGCTGGACAGGGTAGATGCAAAGAAAATGTTACCCCTCGGGGCGGGGGGGGGGGTATCCAGAATTAGGGGGCATAGTCTCAGAATAAGGGGTCGCACATTTAAAGCGGAAATGAGGAGGAATTTCTTCTCTCAGAGGGTTGTAAAAATCTATGGAATTCTCCACCCCAGGGAGCTGTGGAGGCTGGGTCATTAAATATATTTAAGGTAGAGATAGACAGATGTTTGAATGATAGGGGAGTCAAGGGTTATGGAGAGCAGGCAGAAAAGTGGAGTTGAGGCCAAGATCAGATCAGCCATGATCTTACTGAATAGCGGAGCAGGCTCAAGGGGCCAAATGGCCGACTCTTGCTCCTATTTCTTATGTTCTTACACCCGCTCAGGATTCTTCGTGATCCTTTCTCATATTTATTGTTTTGGTTAAAATTACACTTCCCCCATTCATTGTAATGTTTCCTTTTACTGTTGCTTTTACTATGCTTTCAATGTACCAGTTCATTAGTGGAACATGTAAAATCGATTAGTTAACAGGAAAAAATATATGGTCCTGGAGTTTCCTCTGCACTTGCACCCCATCTAACCGGAGTGTAAATTACGTAGCTTAAACAATCGCAGAAATTTGGGGGTGAGGTACATGTGTGTCTATACTAATATGACCGAGTCTCCTTGATTTTTTTTACATACGTCCATCAAACCCTTTGTCCAAACGAATCTCCGCCCACCAAACTGGCCATGCTCCCAACACAAGTGCGACTATCCTCCAATTGCACTTGTTCAAGGTGGTATCTCAACATTGCAAGCAAATTTTCAAGCACAACAGGAAAGAAAGTCATTCTTCTTGTGTTTAATTGCAAACTTTTGAGCGTTTAAAAGAAAAATTACACAGACTGAGATCTGCTCTGAATTTTCTGTTCCCTTAAATGGATTTTCACGGCACAAGTATAAGTCACATTAAAAATTGAAAAGCTTCCTGATTGCAGGTTTCCAAACATGCTGTGCGATGTGGATTAACGATTTAAATGAGTTGAAAACTTACATTTTTATACTTAAAAGAATATATGATGTGGGTTTAGCGCTTTCCTTAGGCTCTGATTGCTCACACTGATTTATGCCCATTTTAAAGTTCGGGTGCATTCTAATGAGATTGGGAGGATACGTGGATATAACTTAACACCGGCAAAATGGGCCCAACATTGGGAGCATTTACAGCTCTAACTTCCAGGTTGCACCCAAGGAGGAAACTCCAAGCCATGGAATGGACACAGAAATGGATTGGATTTACATTTACAGGCCTTAGAAAAGTGGTGTTTCAATTGACTAACCTAGTCTGCGACCTGATTTGATGATTCTTTCAAGTGCCCAAAATGCTGCTTTAAGCCTTTCATCACCATGGAACAGAATTACTATGGCATCATAGGCAGTCCCTCAAAGCGAGGATGACCCGTTTCCACGCCAAAAAGGGATGAGTTCACAGGTGTTTCAATGAAGGACCTGATATTCCAGGTCCTGAACTACATAGTGAAGGGTGGAAGATGCCTGTGCGTAGATTGTTTTTAACGTGGGGTGGCCGTTGCACACCAGCCACCACACGGGCTTGACAGAGCTAGGCCTTTATCCAGTGGCAAAGGTTAACCAGGACAACTGGAGACCAGCTCTGCTGCACAGACCTAGTGCGCGTACACATATCGCAGTGTGGGCTGGCCCGTGCTGCCCCTGGGCCCTGTTTTTCTGGGCCCCGAACTCACACCTCTCCTGGGCCTCGGTCACTTCCCTCTACAATCTCTCGCCGCTCCTTCGCCCCTCCTGCTGTGCCTGCCCGCACTGCAATCTGTGACCTGGCTTTGCAGCCGTCGTCCTCCTGCAGCAGCACGCGCTGCTCCCTGCAATGGTATGCCGCTGCAAGCTGCTCCCTCTCAGGCCGGGACCGCGCCAATTTCCGGGCTGGGCCGCTGCACAAACACACACACACACACAAAAAAACACACACAGAAAAACACACACACACACAAATAATTTAAAGCATCCCCTAACCGTAAGCAGGCACCACTTGAGGTCTTGAATATTCAGTGCGGAACGTTGCTCAATGGCCGGCCAGAGATTTTAATAATCTCTCCCTGCTGCCCAGACAGACAAAGATGTTCACAGAACACAAAGAAAGGCAGCGAGAAATCGGAAATAAAAATGATAAAATTGCAGAAACGCCCGGCAGCTGGGTTGGAGTAGTGTCACAGGCCCAGTTATGTTTCTGGTCACCTGGTGTGGCTCGGTGTGAAATGCTGTTTGATTTACCCTGCGAGAAGCGCCTTGGGACACTGAAAGCCCTGTATATAAATGTATGTTTCCAATATGTGTGGGCTGTTGCTCCGGGGGTATACCAGGGTGTCTCGGAGGCCTGGTGTAAGCCAGCAATCTGCCCCTCTGCCCTTACTATGGCAGTGTTGAACTGAAGGGACAAGGGTCAAAGGCGATCCTACTTTTCTTGAAAGTCAAATGCTGCTCCCTCCTCTTATGAGCTCTTCCAAAAGGCTATTGGCAGACACTACTGCAATACTGAGGGAGTGCTGCACTATCAGAGATGCTGCCTTTCAGATTCGATGTTAAACCAAGTTTGCCAGCTCAGATGGTGTGAAAAGATCCTATGGTACTATTTGAAGGGAAGCAGGAAGTTCTCCTGGTGCCGTGGCCAAGATTCATTCCTCAAACATTAAAATCAGAATAGCTGGTCATTCATTTATTGGCTGTTTGTGGAATCTTGCTATACATAGTGATCATCGCATTTGCCTGCTTAACAACAGTTACTACACTTCAAAAAGTAATCATTGGTTGTCAAGTGCTTTTTGAGGTCATGAGGATGTGATAATGTACTACATAAATCCAAGTTCTTGTAGAGAACTATTCCAAGTCAATCGTTATGATTAATCTTCTAGGTTTTTAAATAATCTATTAGTGGAAAATGACTAATAGTCAAAATGTTGAATTTTTAAATCAACATCATTAAATTAGAAAGTATGCAACAGATATAACACATACCTGGAAATTTGTGTCCATTCAGTTGGAATGATGGATAACAGAGAATTTTTCACTTCAATCAGAAACTGGAAGATAAAGTAGGATTATTACAAATTATACAAATAATTCAAATATACTGATTTTGTGGAACAACAGTGCAATGAAAACTGCCATTCCCTGCCCAACTTGCACCATAATTTAGCCAGATTCAGGTGGTTTCTGTTAGTAACAGTACCACAATTCGTGTTGCATTTAAAACGAGTTACTGTTCTCAGATCAGAACTTTATTTACACTGCCTAGTTGGATCTTTAATTCTCCTTTCAGAAGAGATCTGCACATACGCACAACGTCCCGACCTAGCATTTAATATTTAAATGTGAAGAGACCATCGACACCAGCATCTGAACTTATCCAGTCATTTAAACTAACTGCAGCTAGCTTTAACAAATGCCCAGGAAGTCCAAGAAGTCCCTCGATTCCAGGGCGCCATTTAAAATTGATCTGATACAACATTGGAGATGCACGCCCTGTTTTAAAATTGGAGGAGATGCAGTTTAAAGGTGGTTTCTTTGAGATGGGGTGTGATGAAAGAGGTTGGCAGGACAACAGACAATAGTGCAAGAGAAATAAATCATGAAATAAAAGTGATGGGCACAGCACTGCTAAGCTACACAAACCAGAAGGTCCCCGTTTAAATTCCCAATCCATGAGTGCTGAAATTAGCTGGGCAGAAGTATCATGCTATAATTGGCTTCAATGTCCGAAGACTAGGGAGGAGGATATAGAAAAAAAAATGTCCAGGGTTGCCAGTCCAGATCATCCAAACTGCCATAGTGGAACATAAGAACATATGAAATAGGAGCAGGAGTAGGCCATTTGACCCCTCGAGCCTGCTCCACCATTTAATAAGATAATGGCAGATTGGATCATGAACTCAGCTCCACTTCCCTGCCCACTCCCCATAACCTTTTATTCCCTTATCGCTCAAAAATCAGTCTAGCTCCACCTTAAATATATTCAATGACCCAGCCTCCACAGCTCTCTGGGGCAGAGAATTCCATAGATTTACAATCTCCGAGAAGAAATTCCCCCTCATCTCAGTTTTAAATGGGCGGCCCCTTATTTTGAGATGATGTCCCCTTGTTTTAGTTTCCCCTACTAGTGGAAATATCCTCTCTGCATTCACCTTGTCAAGCCCCCTCATTATCTTATATGTTTCGATAAAATCACCTCTCATTCTTCTGAACACCAATGAGTATAGGCCCAACCTATCTTCAAAAATCAACCCCCTCATCTCCAGAATCAACATAGTGAACCTTCTCTGAACAGCCTTCAATGCAAGTATATCCTTCCTTAAATACAGAGACCAAAACTGTACGCAGTACTCTAGGGGCCCAAGTTTCCACATGATTTGCGCCTGAATTTTAGGAGCAACTGGTGGAGAACGGACTATCTTAGAAATCGCAATTCTCCACATTTTTTTTTCTGCAGTTCTAGTCAGGTAGAACAGTTCTACTTTGGAACAGAATTGTTTCTTCAAAAGGGGGCGTGTCCGGCCACCGACGCCTGATTTCAAAGTTTCCACAGTGAAAATGTACTCCAAACTAAGTTAGAATGGAGCAAGTGAAGATTTTTGTAGAACTGAAAAAACCTGTTCTACACATTAAAAAAATCAGGCGCAGGTTACAAATTAGGCGTCCAGAACAAGGTGGGAGGGGAGGGGGGGGGGAAGGGAAGTCATTAAATTCTACAATAAATCCTTATTTATACTTCTACAAATAAATCCAACCTGAATAAACATTTATAAGCAAAGAAAAGATTAAATAAACCATCTTCCTACCTGTGTGAAAGTGCTTCAGCCAGCCTCACAAGTTCGTTCGTTCGTTCCCGACGGCGGGCGGGCACAACCGCAGCGGGGGGGGGGAGGGGGGGGGCAGGAAGACGTTCCCGACGGCGGGCGGGCACAACCGCAGCGGGGGGGGGGAGGGGGGGGGGCAGGAAGACGTTCCCGACGGCAGGCGGGCACAACCGCAGCGGGGGGGGAGGGGGAGGAAGATGTTCCCGACGGTAGGCGGGCACGACCGCAGCAGGGGGGGGGGGGAGCCGTTCCAGACGACGGGCGGGAAGGAGACAGTGAGAAGGCTGCAAGAAGCCTCAGTGCTGATCATGGAAGGGCAATGTGCTTTTATAAAAAAATGTTCAAAAATTAAACAGCTACAAAGAACTACAAAAATGGCCGAGTGCCAATGTTTCCTTCACACTGCGCGTGCGCGAACGCTCCAACGCGCACCGTTGCCGGCAGGAAAAAAACTAATTTAAATAGTACCCGCCCCCTCCCACTTACAAAATCAGCGCGAGTGTAGGCTCCGCCCCCCCCCGGGCGCCGCGCCAAACAGACAAGGAGCTGCAGAGCTCTCCAGAATCGCGTGTTTTTTTTCAGGCGCCGTTTTAGGCACGAAAAACGGGCGCCCAGCTCGGAGGGGCGCCCGTTTTTTATCGTGTGGAACCTTGGGCCCTAGGTGTGGCCTCACCAATACCCTGTACAGTTGTAGCAGGACTTCTCTGCTTTTATACTCTATCCCCCTTGCAATAAAGGCCAACATTCCATTTGCCTTCCTGATTACTTGCTGTACCTGCATACTAACTTTGTGCTTCATGCACAAAGACCCCCAAGTCCCTCTGTACTGCAGCACTTTGCAATTTTTCTCCATTTGTGTGTAATATAGACATCAGAAGGGCACAGTCAAATAGCCAAGGCTCACTTGGGCAAATATACCAGAGGACGCCCAACATCCATGAAACTGTACTCCCAACAAGGGATCAATGCCTTAAGGAGAGGGGAGAAAATTTGAGCTTTATTCTTTACAGAAAACACAACTAACTGGTCTCTTTGCTATGTATTCTGTAATAGAAACATCTACACAGTATTAATAATATTAATCCACACTACTATTGGTTTTAAAATTTGCATTTAAAAATCAGTTTAGTTCAGTAGCAAAATATACTTTCTGGACTTGCAGTCTGACAGTCAGTGCAACCAATTAGCATGTAAACATTTGGTTTCATCTGGCTTCAGCCGGTGAGCAGCAAGCTCTCTTAAATCTCAGGAGCATGCTCATAATCACAAACAATATGAACTTTCATTATTAGATGCTGTGAAAGAAGATTGCATTGCATACTTTAAAGAATGTATTGCAGAATGCTACCATACACTTTCAGTACAAATGTTCTTTACCAATCCATGCTGGATTTCAAATTGTAATTTCCACAGCTTTCAATTCAACACATAAAACTCAGCCAGCTTGTCGCTTTGTGGGTTAAATTAGCAGAGATCCAGCTGATCGGAGACCATTCTGTCTCACTCAGGGACTATGTAATCTTTGATAACTGCAACAAGAATTCAAACATAGGATTTCATGGAGCAATGAATCAGTGGTCTGAAAATACCACACCATCAATATTTTCTATTTATTCGTAACAGTACATGAAGCTGAAGAATTCAACTTTACTACCTGTACTACAGTATCATGAGATTTTGAGAGTCTTTGAATCGAATAACCCAATGAATACTTTTATTTGCTACTGGGTTGGGGGGCAGTGTGAGGGGCAGAGAGGGGGGGAAGGTAAATCAGGTCTTTTTGAGGTCAAGGTGGATCCAGCAGGACATAACTGGGAACCATCCGCAACCAATTTAACTCCCAACACATTCTCATCAGATACCCAACTCAGGCAGATTTTCCATCTTTCCGATGAAACATTAAACCAAGGCCATGTCTGCTCTCTCAGGTGGACGTTAAAGATCCCATGGAACTATTTCGAAGGAGAACAGGGGAGTTATCCAAAGTATCCTGGCCTATATTTATCCTTCAATCAATATCACAAAAACAGTTAATCTGGTCATTATCATATTGCTGTTTGTGGGAGTTTGCTTGTGTGCAAATTGGCTGCCGTGTTTCCTACATTACAACAGTGACTACACTCCAAAAGTACTTCATTGGCTGTAAAGCGCTTTGAGACATCCAATGGTTGTGAAAGGCGCTATATAAATTCAAGTCTTTCTTTCTATTCATTTTCAAACAGCCACTCTATAATCATTATCTGCAACAAAAAATATATAGTTGTTTTCTTTAAATTTAGTTTGCAAAACCCTTGTGCTGCAGTCTCTCTCTGTACCAAACAATGCTGTATTGAAGCATTTTTGCAAGTGACTGTTATATTTTGTGCTTACTCCACTCAAAGCTCACCTTTCTAGTACATCAACTCTCTCATGTCATGGCCTCCAACTGCATTTTAAATAAACCCAATGGCCCGGAACTTGCGGTTGTAATAACAGCAAAACTGTCAGCGTTTGCCATCATTACAACTGTGAATCTGACAGCAACTTCTGGAGTACCCACGTGCACAGTTATATGCAGAAATCCAGTAGTTGATGCCAATCATTCCCTGTTCTTCCACAGGTACACTGTTGAACTCCCCACAGCCGGCAATCAATTGAAATCATTGAACTGACAAGAACTTGCTTTTATGCTGGAATATCGTTCTAAAACCCTCACAAAAAGTTAAGCCTTGTTCAATGAGGTGTAACTTGGTTTTTAATGGTGTAGTGAGTCATAATTACTGCGATACAAATGTTCTGGCCCTGAAAAAACAACTTTATATTTGTCAAATGTCAAATGTTTCCATTACGCTAAAAATTCCATGTTTTTTTATAATAGTATTTTTTTTTAAGTTTGTTTGTGATATTTCAGCATCAACCATAATCCCATGTGTATGTCCCAATTTTTATTTCGCTCTCTGCAAAACGATGAAAAAGTGAAGGATAAAACTTGCTTTTTACTTCCTGGTTTGCTATCTGTGAGAATTCTTCAATGTAATTGACTGCTTAGCCAGCTTGATAACATAATTGTTGCTGGACACTGGAGATCCCCTAGAGTTTGCGTTAGATTCAAATTAATGTCGGGAGATCTGAAATCAGGGCCACAGGGACCGCCAGATCTTTGTGGCCAGCTTTGTTCGAGGTCAGCGGCGAACGCAGTCACTTCGCCGCTGACCACAAATTCCAGGCCAGTATGTTTACCTATACTGACTTGCTTGGTAGATTGTTGCAACAGTTATCACATTGTCTAAGGAAGTTGTGTATTCTTTGAAACGATATTCATATGCTGTGTGGTCATGCCAGAGATTGTTGTTTTATTTGTTTTTGCTTCTTAGATAGCAAATAGCTCTCTGCACATAATTAAAAGGACATTATTTAAAGGAACAAAAGCAGAACAGATTTGCTATCACATGAATAATTCATATTGTCATTTTGAAGTTAGCTACACTTGCTAAATATTCCAACTTTCAAGTTTGCTGAAAACCATGATATTTGTTTTATACAAGTTCCAGTAAAACTCTTCTCCCATCAGTACTTGTACTATAACTACCGCAATCTTCTCCCATGTTATCCGTCACGTGGAGACCAGAGATCAATAAAGCAAGCACATCTGTGCACGTAATGTCTCAACAAATAGTACCAGGAGGCAGAGAATCCCAGTGGCAAAACATCCTGACCTTTATCAGAACCTACTACCATCATGGTATGCAGTACATAAAACAAACAACAAAGTTATAGTAATAACATTTTGAGGTCCTGCTGACCTTGATTGTCTGGGGCGTAACTGATGTAATTTACCAAGTGCCTCGCAGTACAAGAGATCAAGCAACGGTCTAGACAACACAGATCAGGATGACGGTCACAGATGTTTTTAAATGCATTCGATGCGAGTGATGCTAGCAAGGCTGCTGGCTCATCGCCGAGAGCATACAGAAAACAAGCGCAGGCAGCGGAAAGAGCGTGCGGCAAACCAGTACCACCCACCCTTTCCCTCAATGACTATCTGTCCCACCTGTGACAGAGACTGTGGTTCTCGTATTGGACTGTTCAGCCACCTAAAAACTTATTTTAAGAGTGGAAGCAAGTCTTCCTCGATTGCAAGGGACTGCCTAAGATGATTTATTGGCCATCCTTAGCTACCATAAGGAGGTGATGGTGGCCTTTTTCTAGAAAGTTACATTACTTGTCTAAAATTAGGCATTAGGTTAAAATTCCTGCCTCATCATTTCTTTGTATTTAGTGTACAAAAGCATACTACAATAGCAATGGGAAGCAAACACAACTTCATCCTCACTGGATTCATTTAAAAGAATCAGCAGAATATTTTACCCTGATTAAGTGGAGATCAGTTTACCTCTTGCCCCGAAACTGTAATATAATCTAAAGACGGCTTTTTCAGAATCAATCGGATCTCCCTGCGATGCTCCTGCAGTTGGGAAAGCACATCCTGAATCTCCTGCTTTCGCTCCTGAATTATAGGAAAGTCAGTGAGGTCCGTAAAGAGCTGCGTCTTATCACCTGTCCTGGAAAGATAATCAGACACAGCTATGATAATGCAGTCAATTTTTTTCAATGTTAGTAAAACACATGGAAAATGCATCAAACACGGAATAACTTCACTGTCATGTAAAAATCTGCATGTCAATTGTTTTGTGTTTGCAGCAACCTTACAATTTCTCAAGTCACAAAGCAGAGACTTAGGAAAACATTTTGAACAAAATTTTACTTATTCTGACCATGATAAATCTAATTTTAAATTCCCATTGTAATTACATTTGTTTTTTTTTTTAAAAGTAGTGCATTGGCTGGTTCTCTGTCAATTAAAGTTAATAGAGGCCAAGTGCAGTAGTGAGATTAATATTTTTGGCCCTATGCTATTAAGGAAACTGAGCCAGGGTTATTTTGGAAAAACAATCAGATCGAGAGATTGTGGGGGTGGGGAGGAAGAGAAAAGAAAGCAAAGTAGCAATTTTCCACCCTACATCCAGAATGGCAGCTTTGGCAAACCAAAACGATAAGTGAAAAAAATGAAATAATTTCTCTATTTAGCTGCTGGTTGTGAAGTTATATTAACCCTTGCAGCGCTGTGTTTAAGTCACGTCTCTAGGTGTGAGCTGACTACTGTCTCTCGGTGTGAGCTGACTACCGTTGCTGCAGACAAGGTAAGCATCGAGGTGTCGTCATTGATTGATTGGCTCCATAAAAGCCATGTTAAAGCTGCCCTGATCATGTCAATCCTCAAACCCCGAGGCCTCAATAGGCTGATGAAGCACCCATTTTAGTCCCAATCCTCATAAAAGAATAGAAAGCAGAGGAAAACAATGTTTTCATCTTTTAAACTAGAAAAAAACATCTTAAGGTGCTTCATGGAGCAGGGTAACGATGAAGGTGCCAAACCTTTGCAAGAGGTGACTGAAAAGTTGACAAGATGGTTTTTTGAGAAGACTTCTAAAAGCACAAAAGGGCACAGGAGAAAATGAAGGGCTGGAGAAGTTTGTCAAGTTAACGTGGGGGTGAGGCCATGGAGGGACATTTAAATAAGGATGAGGATCTTAAATTCAATTAAATGGGTGAAGCGAGAACCAGTGTAAATTAGCAAGGACAGGCCGATGGGTGAGCAGGGCTTAGTATGACACAGGATATAGGCAGTGGCGTTTTTTTTTAGCTCAATGTACGTAGCAGTCAGTGCCAGGAAAATTAATACCTTTCCATTGTTTGGGCCTATTGTTCTGATCAATCAGATACAGCACTGCCAGATGCAGGACAAGGCTTTCCCCACTCTACTTCAACAACATGCCTTTTTCATAACATTCATTCGACTGAAATTAGACAAACCAAAATAGCATTGGCATAATACATTATGTTTACCAAAGCTTTTACACTATACGAACATTTTTTTTTAAAAAAGGGGAACATTTGCATGTCACATAACTCTTGACACGCACAAAAATCCGGAAGGGTCAAGGCTGTCCCGAAATTGGGCGTTGGGACTCATTTTAATAATTGCAGTGAGCAGCTGGCGCCTGTGGCACTTACAGAAGCAGCGCTCTTCTTTTCCAGAAACCAATTTGGGGTGCTTGCCTCGGAAGTGGCCCTCAGGTAAGTCTCGGTTTGAGGAGGGGAGTGGGTGGGCAAGGAGAATGATGGGGGGGGGCAATTACGGCCTGTAAAGGGGGGGGGGGGGAGGGGGCCTCAGGAATGCTGTGCAGTACCTAACACCAACCACCTCTGGGGTGCGGGACATAGCCCCGCAAAACTGGTCCGACCTGCCTTCGTTTTTTGCCTGGAAAACCAGCGCAACGAGATCCAATTTCTACCCCAAAGAATCAAGGTATTTTAAAAAAGAAACTGCCCTTCTCTTCATGCTCAATATTCACAGTAAAGAAACGGGTTAATTCAGCAACGAGGTTGCAAGTACTAAATCATACATATGGAATCTGTCCAGCTGAACGTACTTGGCTGCATTTTCACCCAGAATCTTCAAATAGTGATGCACAGGGTGCAGCAGCTGCGGCAACTCCAATAGAATATTCCGCAGAAGGGACGAACTTAACTGGGCCTCAGCAGCTGGAAGCAGTGCCTGGAAACCCACCTCCAAATTGGATAAAGTGCGGACCAACTGGTAGAACTCCCACGTGGAACACTAAAACACAAGAAGTCATTGGTCAAGGACTTTTGACAAACATGGGGTTAGTTGCAGTGCTTTGTCTGGATGCTGAACCGCCACCTTCAATCAGCACCCAAAATCAGAAAGAGCCCCGTTTAATTTTATACTGCATATAGATTCATATCCAGTGTCGAAAAAACACCTGCACTGCGAGAAATAAAAATCCACTTGTCCCACAGCCTGTAAGCACAAACTTTCATCTCATTTTGCCAATCTCCGAAAAGGCATTGTGGGAAACAAGTGTTCTGGCCAGAACAATAAGTGACATCTGATACCTATTCGCAATCACCGCATTGGACATCTAATGCACCAGGGGTTCTCAACTTTTTTTTGCAACCGAGGTCCCCCCCCCCCACAACCTCACCGCGTTATAAAAATTCCACGGACCCGTGAGGAGGGGAAGAGAGAAGGGGTTGTCCGAGAGGCGGGGATGGGGGATTCTTCTCACACGGTTGCCATTAGCAACTGTCAAAATTGACTGGGCCTCAGCCGCTCAACATAAACTGGGATTGAATTCCACCCACTTTACGGCGTCTGGAGGCCCTTGCATCCAGGCCCCACTCACCCTCCGACAGATCTTCGATGCAAACGAAGGCAATCTTGAACTGAGAAGAGTTGAAAAACGGAAATGGGCTGTCCTGCATCACCACGTTGCTCACCTGCACCTTTGCCACTGATCCTACAGGGTAATTTTGTCTTTCTCTTTCCCCCTCAGGCCCACCCACGCCAACTTAAAACAGAGACCGAGGCCCCAGGCGGTCTGGCTTGCAAGAGTGTGACGGTTCCAAGTGTTTGTTTTCCCGCAGAAGCTCCGGCCCATCGTCATCCTCCTCCACCTGCTACTCTCGATTGGTTTGCAGACCACCCACAGGAAGAGCGTGCCTCTACCGCCACCGAAGGCCTGGGATGCTCAGGCCTGACATCCGACCTCCCGCAGGACGCCACCTGTAAACGACAGCCGTGAGGTGGATCCACCCAAAACATCTACTAAAAACTAGTCGATCTCCCATGGCGTGGGCCCCTTGAAATCTTCTCGTTGCCCCCTTGAAATCTCCCTCAGTTGAGAACCCTTGTAATACTTTTCCAAATATTCAAATTTTAAAATAAAATTACATGTTTAAACAGCTGAATTTGAACATTCAAAAGTTACATGAGGTGAAATCACACTATGCGATATTGACATCAAAATGCATCCTTTCAGAATTCCTCTGGCTTCCATTTTAATAAAAGGTTTAACCCAGTTTTAAAAAAGTGAGTTAATATATGTTAAAATAACAGCCAGAGAAATTGCATACAAATCCATTAAACACACCCATATGCTAAAATTGCACAACTAGAATTCATCACCTATGCGTATAAACATACGAAATATCCTGTTTAGGTTTTTTTTAAGTTTAATTACACCATTGTGACACTGTGGCTAGCAAGTCTTGCTGCAGAATTATGGTGGTGATCAGCCACAAATTGGCAATCTTGGCTGTGTTTCGGGGGTAGTGCAGGGCAAATGCTATGCAACTTTCCACAGGAAAAGCAGGTGAAGGGGTGGGGAAATAATTGGAGAATGAGTCAACCACGCCATTTCCATTCACCTCCTGATGACAGCAGGATTGAAAGAGCCTGAGCAGATTGATATACAAGAGAGCGAGTGGTGGGTCAATGGAGAAGATTATTTGAGAATAATAATAAAAGTCAAAAGCCTCTGGTTCAGTGCTCAAGTATATTTGTATTTTCAGAAGGAATTCGATAAGGTGCCACACAGGAGGTTGTTACACAAAATTAGGGCTCATGGGATTCAGGTAATATATTCACATCAATTGAGGATTGGTTAATGGACAATAAACAGGTCATTTCCAGGATTGCAGGATGTAACTAGTGGATAATAACTCGTCACCATCACAGAAACCAGATCACTCGGGCATTAATGGGGAGGAGGCCATACCCTGATCGAATCTACAGGGAGAGGCACTCATATCTACACCCGAGTGAGGCAGACTGCATTCACAGGCTGCGATTTAGAAGGGAGGTCATCAGAGATCTGCCAGCTAATCAGGGCAAGAATTGGCAGGAGGACTGCCCTACCTGTGGAAGGGAAGGTCACTGCTGCACTTGCCTGCTATGCTTTTGGCTCATTTCAAGCAGCAACTGGGGACACAGGTGACTGCTGCACTGTATGCCAAAAGGGACCAGTTCATCAATTTCCCTATGACCACGCAGGCAATGTGAGACAGGGCTGTGGGGTTCTCCAGAATTGCTGGCTTCCCCAAGGTACAGGGTGTGATTGACTACACACATCGCCTTGAGAGCACCTTTGGTCGACTCAAGAGATTTATCGCAATAGGAAAGGGTTCCACTCCCTAAACGTTCAGCTCGTCTGCAACGATCCGCATCGGATCATGGCAGTGGATGCCAAATACCCAGGTAGCATCCTACGTGAGAGCAATATATCTGCGATGTTTCAGGGGCTGCAAGAGCACAGCTGGTTGCTCAGGGACAAAGGATACAGGCTCCTCACCTGGTTTATGACCCCCCCCCTACGAAATCCCCGCACTAAGCCAGAGCGTCGGTACAACATGTCGCACATAACGACACGGAGTATCATAGAGCGGACAATTGGCATACTGAAGCAGCATTTCCGATGCCTGGACCACTCTGGAGGCTACCTGTAATATGCCCCTCACCATGTCAGTCAGTTCACTGTTGTGTGCTGCATGCTGCACAACTTGGCCATCATGAGGGGCCAGATACAGGACATTGAAGATCCTCCTGAGGGGGCGGGGGGGAAGAGAAAGAGACAAGGAGGCTGACATTGAGGATGAGGAAGAGGAGGACAAACCCATGCCACCACCTCAACCCGCAGGACGACGGCAGAGAAGGTGGCCTCGTGCACCTATAGTCATAGCTAGAGATTTGCGTTAGTGGCTAATCCGTGATCGTTTTGCTGCCTGAAGGCTAAACGGCCCAACAGTGTTGACTCTTTGCATCCGTTAGTGTGAAAAAGTAATGTACATAATAATGTAAGTAATGTTGTGTTGGTTTATGCTGCTTTAATTCCAAAAAATAATATGCAGGATTCTGCTTAAATTTAAAAAATAATTAGGTTTATTAAACATTTGTACAGTTTTACTTAACTTTAATAAAACATTTTGTATCAAACTTTAAACTTTTCAATGAAGAAAACAACAAGTAGCAGCAACAAACAAACAAACGCTAGCTGCGGCCATCTCTCCTCCCCCTTATTCAAAGGCCTTTAGCGCTGTGTGCCCCTCTTGCCCCTGTTGTTGCCTCTACCCCTACCCGCGCCCACTGTCGCAGACTTCTGCTTCCTCCCCCCGACCCCAAAGTTTTTTCTGTTTTCTGCGCGAAGGAGCATTTGCTGTTGGTGGGGTTGGACAGGGACAGACCTAGCAGACGGCATTGTGGAAGGCCCGGGTTCCTCTTCGGACTCTTCTTCAGCCTGCGGATCAACCCGCGGCACACTACCCGAGATTGGTCTGAGGATTGGGAAGTGAGTGGAGTCTTCCTGCTGCTCTCCATTCTCCAGCTCATCCTCGTCCTAATGTTGATGAAGAATATCTGGACTGACTGCTTCCTGATCATGCTCTGCTTCTACTTCTGCTTCAGCTTCTGTCTCTTCCTGATGCACAACATCTGCAAAACATAACAGAGCAGATGTTTGGTTAGCAGCAGAGAGACACACCCCATCCCACCCTCCACACACAAATAAATAAAAATATTACTTACAATAACTGCTTGGCCAAGGTCTTGCCACTTCTTTTTGATCTGCATGCCTCTTCTCGGAATCATGGCCACTGCATTAAACTCTTCTGCAACTTGGTCCCAAAGTTTTGCTAGCAGTGGGTTTCAGTTTCTTTTGTCCCATTCTTCCTTTGTCCTCAAGCACTTCTTCTGCTAGAAATCTCTTGGCCCTTCCCCCTTCTCCTGGATCCATCTTTTGCAGCTAAAATTTAAATGTCCAGATCCAGCTCTGATCCCAATGGGTTCTCACAAGCACTTGATCCAGACCAGGATCACTGTGGATCCCAGCACACCAATCACGTGGAAAGTGATTTTTTTTTCTGGCGCATGCTCACAGACTTTGGCGCACATTTGAAGCTCCACCCCCAGACTTTACCGCAGCGCCAAAATGAAATTTTATTTTGATGAAAGTTGTGCTTTTTTTTCCCGGCGCAATCGGGCACAAAAAAAAATAGGCCATTCATCCTCCTGGGCGCCAAAAATCAGCAAAGAGGAAAATTGAGCCCTATATCTAATTGCTGTTAAATATTTCTCACTTTCCTAAACAGTCACTTAGTGATAACAAAATGTTATCAATATCATTATTTTCACAACATTGGATAATTCTCTGTAGTACGAACTAAGAAGTCTTTACTCTTGGTGTGAAATGGCATCAATCACAGCTGAGTAAGGAAAAACATTAATACAGGTAAATACAAAAGGCACAGAATATCCCTTCACTCAAGCAATTTCACATTCTTCAGTGAATGGGCTTCACACGGTATCAGTGGAACTTCGGCATTTACAGAGTATCTGTGGATCCATTTTAGACACAAACCCAGACAGGCAGGCAGTAAATGCACTTAATTTTGTGCATGAGGAACTGCTAAAGGTTTGCAAACATTGGTGTAGTAGTCAGACGTTCCTGTAAATTTCCAAAGACAACTCTGGTTCTGATCTGGGTCTTGAATTCAGCAGATGAAACACTATTGAGCTCACAATGGGCCCAAGTTTCCACAGGATAAAAAACGGGCCCCCCCCCCCCCCGAGCTGGGCGCCCGTTTTTCACGCCTAAAACGGCGCCAGAAAAAAAACGCGCTATTCTCGAGCGCTTTGCAGCTCCTTGTCTGTTTGGCGTGGCGCCCAGGGGGGCGGAGCCTACACTCGCGCCGATTTTGTAAGTGGGAGGGGGCGGGTACTATTTAAATTAGTTTTTTCCTGCCGGCAACGCTGCACGTGCGCGTTGGAGCGTTCGCGCATGCTCAGTGTGGAAAAAAAACATTGGCACTCGGCCATTTTTGTAGTTCTTTGTAGCTTTTTAATTTTTGAACATTTTTTTAATAAAAGCACATTGCCATCAGCACTTGCAGCCTTCTCACTGTCTCCTTCCCCTCCCCACCCTCCATGGCAACAAACCGCTGTTTCCTTCCCCCCCCTCCCCTCCGCGGTAGCAAACCGCTGTCTCCTTCCCCTCCCTCCCCTCCGCGGCAACAAACCGCTGTCTCCTTCCCCTCCCTCCCCTCCGCAGCAACAAACCGCTGTTTCCTTCCCCTCCATAGCAACAAACCGCTGTCTCCTCCCCCTCCTTCCCCTCCCTCCCCTCCGCGGCAACAAACCGCTGTCTCCTTCCCCTCCCTCCCCTCCGCGGCGGCAAACCGCTGTCTCTTTCCCCTCCCCCCCCCCCGCGGGCAGAACAGGCGTCTTTCCCCCCCCCCACCGCGGGAAAGAACGGGCGCCTCCTCTCCCCTTCCCTCCCCCACTCTCCCCTTCCCTCCCCCTCCCCCCCCCCCCACCCCGCGGGAAGAACGGGCGCCTCAGGCTGACTGCAGAATTCTCCGTGCCTGAAGCACTTTCACACAGGTAGGAAGATGGTTTATTTAATCTTTTCTTTGTTTATAAATGTTTATTCAGGTTGGATTTATTTGTATAATATTTGTAGAAGTATAAATAAGGATTTATTGTAGAATTTAATGAGTTCCCTTCCCCCCGCCCCCCCACCTCGTTCTGGACGCCTAATTTGTAACCTCCGCCTGATTTTTTAATGTGTAGAACAGGTTTTTTCAGTTCTACAAAAATCTTCACTTGCTCCATTCTACTTTAGTTTGGAGTACGTTTTCACTGTGCAAACTTTGAAATCAGGCGTCAGTGGCCGGACACGCCCCCTTTTGAAGAAAAAATTCTGTTCTAAAGTAGAACTGTTCTACCTCACTAGAACTGCAGAAAAAAAAAATGTGGAGAATTGCGATTTCTAAGATAGTCCGTTCTCCACCAGTTGCTCCTAAAAATCAGCTGCAAATCATGTGGAAACTTGGGCCCTATGTGACAGCAGTAACTAGTACAGTCAGTTCTTAGATTGTACTATCTCCTATTGCAATAATCATACACCAAAATAATTAACTGATTCCTAAACATCACCGATCAATACTGTTCAGCTGTCTGATCAATTAATTTTTAAAAATAGATCTCAGTATGTGGACATTACTACCAACGCTGCATTTGTTGCCCATCCTTAGTTGCCTTGAGAAGATGGTGGTGGACCTTCTCCTTGAACCACTACTGTCTTTGTCATGATGGCATTGCCACAACAGTGTTGAGCAGGTATACCAGAATTTTAACCCAGCAACGATGAAGGAACTGGGTTTATAGTCTCCAGTCAGGACGGTGTGTGACCTTGTAGGTGATGGTGTTCCCACCTCATTACTGCACTTGTCTTTTTTGGTGGTAGAGGTCAAACAGAAGTGCAGTGATGTTGAAGTAACCTTCGTTGCTTCTTGTGGATTGTACATATTACAGCCACAGGGTGCCAGTGATGGAAGGTGAGTGCAGCAGGAACTAACTGCTCTGTCCTGCATGGTGATAATCTTGAGTGTTGTTGCGGCTGCACTTGGGCCCATAAATTCTATTCATTTTTATAATGTCCCATCAAAGGGCATACAATCATGTTGACAGTTACTCTTACATTGCATTTCACAAAGCAGCTTTCAGGAAACAAATAGCTTCATCAGTATTTGCATTACCCAGCTTCAATGGCATTCCTACACTAGTTAACATCTTGCATTTGAAGCAGGTCAATTATTTTGCATAATTCTTGTTTTACATGAAGCATGAACCATTTCACCTCTTATTAACTTTGATAAAATTTGTCTGAACAAAGAGGTCTCCTAGTTTAATTTAGCCCTCAATTCATGGTTGGAGTACGCTGCTTACATAGGGAGCTAATAAAAGGCACAGCACAAAGGACTGTGTAGCATAAAAATATGCAATTAATTAAATGTATTGCTGAAGATTATATTTTAGTAAAATCTGCTCATTTACTGGATGTTATTTTGTACACTGATGTCTGTCACTAACATGTCTGCCTAAGGTGTCAGGTGGCAGTTCTAGTCAGGTAGAACAGTTCTACTTTGGAACAGAATTTTTTCTTCAAAAGGGGGCGTGTCCGGCCACTGACGCCTGATTTGAAAGTTTCCACAGTGAAAACGTACTCCAAACTAACTTAGAATGGAGCAAGTGAAGATTTTTGTAGAACTGAAAAAACCTGTTCTGCACATTAAAAAATCAGGCGCAGTTACAAACTTACTCATGGCCAGAACTGCGCAAATCAACAATAATGCTGAGAACACTCATATTAAACCGAAAGATTTTTCATCACAACTTTCAACCGTCACCTGTAGCTTGCGATCATGCAAATACAGGGTTTAATTCAAATCTGGTTCCTAGTAAACTGCAAAAGTATAAACTCTCCTAAAAGAATTATTCAGGTCGCTGCTGAATGCATGTGCTTCCATATGTGCTCACAATTACATGTACACAAAGATTATTTTCTCAGTTTCTTCCCAATAATTTTCCAAAGAGATAATTCTTCTAAAGAATGAACTGGCATTTGTTTACACTCCTCGTGTGCATGTACCTTTTTGTGATAAATGCTACAGATTCCTCTCTCCAGATCAGGGAGCTTAGACAGCAGGTTTTGGGTCTTTGCCAGGACGACGGACTCAGACGACAGGATTTCAGCGACTGCATCCAAACGAGCATTAATTTCACTAGAAATACAAAGAGAATTGAAGAAAGGCAATGATAACTCTCTTTTTTAAAAATAAGTTAATAGCAGGGATGTCTGACAGATAGATTTCTGGAGTTCAGGTGAAGATGGACCAGAAAATTGGGTGGCTAGTATTTCCAGCTGTCTCTGATGAAAACACACCTGAAACATATTTCCTTTCAAGCTAGACATCTACTTTTTAAAATCAGGAACCCAATTACTTATGCATCGTGATACAAATGGTGGCCTTTATATGGTTCATTTATAATTCTGATGTTTGGGCACAAGTTCAAACATGACTTTCATTCCTGAAAAGCAAACAAGAGAGGCATGGAGGAGCTTAAAATCCAAAGACACAGAAGTAACCAATTTTTGATGGAATTTTTATTTAAATTTATTTGAACTTTTCATCCAATCTAAAGTGTATTAATGTATTATACTGAACTGCACAGGTAATTTGGAGAGCATTACATTTATTGGAATGAATTTTCCCCAGTTAACTGTTGTGTGCTGCATGCTGCATAACTTAGCCATCATGAGGCAGCAGCAGCTGATAGTAGAAGAACCACCTGAGGTGAGAGTGGCTGATAATGAGGAAGATGCAGATGACGAGGATGAGGATGAGGATGAGCCATGCAACTACCTGAACCCGGAGTACGACGGCGGAGAAGTGCGAGCAGTCATGCCCCTTTAACGATTGCTCGAGCCTTCCGCCAGCAGCTCATCCGTGAATGCTTTGCTTCCTGAAGGCTCAGCAGGAACTATTCCAAATGGACCATGTTTACTGTTTGGACCTGTTCTGTAATGTTGTGTTGTGTTGTGTTAATGGAACAAATAATGGAAATGATGATTCTTCACTTCAAAAAGTTGTGTTAATAATGGAAATGATTCCGTTAAACTTTTGAATAAAATATATTTTAAATTATAACACTTGTTTGTACTTAACTTAAATAAAAAATATTCTTGGATCAAACTTTAAAGTTTTCAGTGAAGATCACTTACAAACTTTTAAACTTGTAAATTTACATAACTTACAAAAAACTTTTAATTGGAGAAGTTACAACAGTAACAATAACAAAAGCAGCAAAGAAAGGCTGCACTCTTCTCTCCTCCACCTTATTCTAAGACCGCCCGCTACGTTTGGTTTGGTGACTCCACCCCTGCCCACAGGCGGTGGCGCAGCGTTACTTGGGTTGGTATCAAGCTTATTCTTTCGAACATCTCGGGTAATGCGCGCTTCTTGTTGGGCGTAGGCAGGCAGTAATATAGAAGGCCTGGATTGGGCCTCTTCAGAGGCTGGTGTGGGGATTGGAGTGGGAGTGGCAGTTGATTCTGTCAATGGGCGCGGGGTCTGGGCGTGTTCCCTTATTGCAGCAGCTAACTCCAACATTCCCTCTTTCATGTGCCCGGACAGTGTCTCAACTACCTGCAACATTCCCTCCCTCATGTTCACCGACAGCGCATCAGCTGCCTGCGACAGTCCATCCCTCATGTTCTCGGACAGTGTTCCCATTTCTCGTGAGAGTATTGTTACTTCGCCCAACAGTACCAATACCTCATCAACCAACCCAGATGGTGTCCAGGGAGGGATCGTGTAAGGTCAATGCTCTCCCCACTCATTGCCATCATCTGAACCACATCCGTTAGATCCTGCACCTCAGGAGAGCGCTGTTGAGCTCTCCTTCCCCTCCTCACCCTGGGTGTGGCTCGCTGCATCCCACTGGGACCCGCAGCCTCGGACGGTGGGACCATGGGTGTGCCTCGCTGTATCCCACTAGAATCCCCAGCCTCGGATTGTGAGAAACCATGGAATATCCCAACACTCGTACCACTCAGGAAAGGGCCTGGCACCTCAACGGGCAGCACCTGCACTTCCTCCAGAGTGAGTACAACAGTGGGGGCTTCATCTAGCCCCTCCTCCCCCATGCTCTTGGTCTGGAAGGCGAGTTGGAAGATTTTCTCCTCGCCAGGTTCGTCCACGTCTGAATCTTCTTCTCCATCGGCTTCAGCCTCATCAGGGCTGGCCTCAAGTTCTGCAAAATATAACAGAACAGACAAATGGTTAGCAGCAGAGGAGGGGGCAGGGTGGTATGAGTCGGCTCACACAGCACAGGCAGCAGGCTGATATGAAGGACCACGATGAATGATAGCACATTGCATCAACTGAAGTGTAGCTGACAGAGACATCCCCATGAACCGAAGCATGGCTAGCCCACGCAGTACTTAACATTTAGCAAAGCCAGACTGTGGAATTTGCAGGACTTACCCTCTCCCTCGAGTGTGAGCCCAGCTTGAGCAGTGGTGGTTGCTTTTCTCCAGGCAGGACCCATCAAAGCAGCGACCCTGTCTTCCAAGGGTGTCAGTGGGTGCAGATTTGCCGGGCTCCTCCTGTTCAGAGTTCTTTCCCTTTTCTTGTGTGCTACCTTCCTCTACAAAGATGAAAATATAACTTTTTAGAGAGAGTGTCTTTCTGCTGGGTGGGACATATACAGATGGTCATATTTCCAATTGCAATTCCAGTGAATAAATGAAAATATTACTTACACTAACTACTTGACCAAGGTCCTGCCACTTCTTTTTGCACTGGCCTCCAGACCTCGGGGTGGTCACCATTGCACAGTAATCTTCTGCAAGTTGGTTCCAGCGTTTCCTCATTTCTTTTGGTGAAACTTTTATGTAACCTCTGCTGGTGTCCAACTCGTGCCATCTGGCCTCAATCACAGTAACTAGTGTCGCCACTTCACCCTGTAATAAATTCTTGGTCCTTGAGCTGCGTTGCATTTTGTATTGCAGCTCCGATTTTTCCAATAAGAATTAAAATTCTCACACACAACTGGCTCTTTAAAAACGGCTGAATGCAGACCGGGAGCTGTACTGGGCATGCGCGCCCATAGCAGTCATGTCAAAAACGCCCTTTTTTTTCCCCCGTGCATGCGCAAAGTGGGGGAGGGGGGGCATTGTTTTTTCGGCGCAGACATTAGGCTCCACCCCCCGAAGCAAGAGGACAGGCTACACGGCGCCAATTAAAAAAAAATAGAATGGGGAAACTTGCTAGTTATTTTTTTTGGAGTAGCCAGGGCCAAAAAAAAATGGGTGTGATTCTTACAATATGCCAAAAAAGGAATTGAGGAAAATTGAGCCCATAATTTGTAATTATATAGAGACTGTAAAGTAGATTCATTTATTATTGTTGCTGCAGCTAATGTTTCTGCATTTGTCCCTTCTTTTCCTCAACGCAGCATGGTGGGACATTCACGTTACCAATATCATAAAGTAACTATACAGAAAACATACCCAAGAAGCTGCCGAAAAGGAACATCTCTACACTCCCCACAAAAATCAGATACAGCATCTCAGATCAATTTGCCTCAGAGTTAGGGGAGAGTTCTGTTATTCAATGGGCCACAATTAGGACAAATGGTCAACAAATATCTGTCCAAAAAATATTTAGCTTGCTTGGTCTTTCTGTTCCAAAAAATTTAGCAACTAAAGTCAAAGCTATAGTAGCTCGCATATCTCGGACCATCTCGTCAGCTCAGAGCTCATAATACAAAGTAAGAAATATGAGACAGTGATGGTGGGCTTTCTCCTTGAACTGCTGCAGTCCTTGTGTTAATGGTGCTCCCACAATGGTATTAGGTAGGAAATTCAAGGATACTGATCCAGTGACAATGAAGGAACACAAAATATATCCAAGTCAGGTAGGCGAGTGACTTGCAGATGATGGTCTTTCCACGAGATAAGAGGTCGCAAGGGAGGAAGATGCAGTCAAAGTAACTTTGGTGAGTTTTTTCAGTGCCTGCTAATCGTAATTACTGCAGTCACAATGTGTTAGTGGTGTAGAGTATGGTTATTGAGTCCAGTGGCAGGGGCACCGATCAACAAATTACTTTGTGCCAGATAGTGTCGAGCTTCTGGAGTGCTGTTGCGGCTGCACCCATCCAGACGAATAGTGAATATTTCAACACACCACACTCCTGGCACGTGGAGGGAAGGATTAAATGGGGGGGGCGGTGAACAGATGTGGCAGTCGATTGGGGCCCCAAGCCTGGAGTGGGGCCTATACAGGGTCGGATTAAGGGTAAGGATAAACAGTATTGACATAAGTGACGTAGCAACAACAGAGCAAAGCCGCGAGGGCTCAGGCACATGTTATTCTCGACTTGATGTAAACAGACTCTAGATGCCCTTTTTCTAGAGATGCATTCTACACACAAATTGGGGGCGATAAAAAGGAAAGAGTACCAGCTACGCGAGGAGCCAAAGAGATGAGAAGTAGCTCAACTGCTTAAACTAGATCATTTTTTCCAACTAAAAACTCAAGATCATGAAGATGAAGGCCAAGATGACGTTGTGCAGTCAACTTCAACAACGAAACCACTAGTGGCACTGGACCCGGAGTGGGCCGAGTTGGAGCTCCAAGTCCAAAAAGTTGAAGATAAAAACCAACTGGTGCATACTGAGCTGAAAGAGGCACAACTTACGAGTGACACTGGGCTGTGGGGAGATAATATCTCAGAAGACATGCAAAGCCATTGGATTGCAAAAGGTAGTGAGGACTGCTGAAACTGTGATACAGACTTCCAAAACTCCGGTGTGATTCATGCCAAGGAAAGATGTCGCCGATATTGCTCCAAGTCCTTCTTCACACGTGCACCCGCTGACAGGGGAACGTGTGGAGTGAACGTGGCTGTTATTCACCTTCAAAAGGTCACAACACGAACAAGTAGCCACTTTACTCATGGGTTTAATGACTGGAAGCATGGAGACAAGAGGATTTCATCTCACAAAAACAGCCACCAGAGAAGCCATGGTAGTAATGTGCACTAGACAAGCAGGCACCAGTTGTGTGGATAGTCATATTGTTTTCCAGTTTGAAAATGAACGGCAGTACTGGTGCAAGGTGCTAGAGCGAGCTGTCTGTGTGATAACGTTTCTCTGTGAACGAGGTTTTTCATTGCCAGGCAGAGACAAAATCGTTGGGTCTCCAAATAATGGTAATTATCTGGGTGTGTTGGAGGTTCTCGCAAAGTATCATACGGTTCGCCAGAAAAGCCAAGGAGCATACTGCATACTTGTCTTCCACCATTTGTGAAGAACTGATTAGTCTGATGGGTGCAAAATACTTGAGACAATTATCCAGGAAGTGAAATCAGCAAAGTTCTATTCAATATCTGTTGATTCAGCGCCACGTCACACTCAGATCAGCTGACATTTGTCGTTTGCTATGTTCTACCAACTGGTCCTCAGGAAAGGTTCCTAAAGTTCTTGCCGATAATCGACAAGAAATAGCAGAAATAATGCTGGCCTTTCTGGATGAGAACGGGATCGACATACAAAATTGTCGCTGACAATCTTATGATAATGTGTCAAATATGAGTGGGAATTACATTGGTGTCCAAACTACCATCAAAGAACAATGCCCATATTTGACATTTATACCATGTGCAGCACACCCACTCAACCTTGTGGGGAAAAACAGTACCGTATGCAGTCCAGTGATAGTCAGATTGATTGACATTGTATAAAATTGTACACTTTACTCTCTGCATTAACGTATCGCTAGCGACTGCTTGATGAAAAACTAACGCCTTTAGGGCTGTCTGTTGTCAAACAGCTTTCCGCTACTCGATGGTCAGCAAGGTATGAAGCAGTGTCAGCCCTGCTCAAAGGTTACACTCCCATATACAAAGTGTTGGAATCCCTGGCAACTGACATGGAACAGAAAGGTGAATGCCGAAATGAAGCTCAGATGATCCTTGATAAACTAAGCGAACTGGATTCAGCTATTCTCGTTGTTATTTGGAACACAGTCTTGAAGTGCTTTCACTTGACCAATCTCTCTCCAAGAGACTGGCTTGAATCTGAACATCATGGTGTCCTGACTCGAGTCCCTTGTCGATTTTGTCAAGACCCAGCGGACAGAGTTTGAGGATTTCGAAGACCTAGGGATTAAACTGTACAATTCAGCTCAGAGGCACGTCCGGGTACACAACCATCGCTCTGACGATGGAGATGCTGAAAACACTGTGCTGTTACCCAAGGAGAAATTCAAAACTGAAGTGTTCCTTGTCATCATTGATCAACTAATCAGTACCTTGAAACACTGCCTTGAAGCATACAAGGAAATCAATTTTAAGTTTGGATTCCTGTCCAAGCTAGCCGCTCTCTCAACTCATGAGATCAAGTAAGCTGCAGCAAATCTAGCCCACTCCTATCCCAAAGATCTGGAACCTATGATTGAAAGTTTTCTAGCTTGGTGGCATCCTCAACAGGGCTTCAAACCTCAATTTGTGTTAAACAAACTAAGTCAGCAGAGCTGAGAATGTACCAATTCCTCCACAAACACGCCCTCACCCAAACAAACATTGAAATAGCTCTTCGGATATATCTGTTGATGATGGTATCAAATTGCAGTGGTGAGCGGTCCTTCTAAAACACATCAAGGATGAGGTGAGGAACCGAATGGGACAAGATCGACTGAATAGTCTTTCAATCATGAGCATCGAGAGCGAGGCACTGAGAGGACGTGACTTCTCGAAAATCATAGACAAGTTTAGCTGATAAAAATCTAGGAAAAGACCAATGTAATGTTATACTTGTAATTGCTTCTGTGGAGAAAATAGAATGCAAATGACATATGATGGTCTTCCAAAAAAATTGCGCTGTCTTGTTCTAAATTGTTGTCATTGTCGATTTAGTTTCCAAGTATAAGGATTTTTTTTAAATAAAGCGTTGTTGTTTACTGTTTACACAGGATTTCATCAAGGTATCAGTTTGATTGTTTGGAAACATAAAATATTAAATGAGTGTCGTCATGGTATCAATGAGAACATAACCTGAGATGTAGACCTGACCTTACCCTGATGCATACTCAGTATAGTGCCCTGTGACTTAGCTCACTAATATAGTTTACTGCAGGATGTGAATGGGAGTAGGGGGCCCACGGCCAGGGTACTGCCCGAGGCCAGAGACACCCTTAATCCAACTATGTGCACGTGCCTTGTAGATGGTGCATAAGATTTATATGATTCGAGGAGTTAGGAGGGGAGCTACAGATCTGTCTCTGTTCTTAATATAGCTGGTCCACGTGAGCTTCTCGTCAATGGTGACCCACAAGATACTGAAGCCAACCTTTTCATCCCATTTGGCGTTCTTTTTTTGTTGCATAAAATCTTCAAAGTTGCAGATTTTACTACATTCCCTTCTCTGCTCCTCAGATCTGATCCTCTAGTTCCACATCTCTCCTCTCCTTCGACTCCCAGTAAATGGGTTCTCCACTCATCATCATCATCCTAGTCAGTCCCTCGAAATCGAGGAAGACTTGCTTCCACTCTAAAAGTGAGTTCTCAGATGACTGTATATTTCAATACAGGAATTACAGTCTCTGTCATAGGTGGGGCAGACAGTGGTTGAAGGAAAGGGTGGGTGGGGAGTCTGGTTTGCGCTTGGCTTCTGCATGCTCTCGACGACGAGCCTTTAGGTGCTCCACTAATCAGCAATTGATCCGCATATGGTGCTATTCCAATGGCTGATACTGCACCTGCTATTGTTACCTGTTTTCATCATTTCACAATGCAGTTACTTGCAAATATATTTCAATTTTTAAATAAACAAAGATCATATTTGAATGGACTATTCACCTTTGGTTTGTATACCACAAACTTAAAAATAAACAGATACAATCTCTGGTCACTGTGCAGTTGGACTTCTCCAAGCTTTCATTTTCCTCTTTTGCATTATTTGCAGAGAAAAGGAGTGGTCACTGTGATATATTCCTGACGACCTCACAACACACACAGGACTACAAGATGACTCCATTCCTTTTATTCTTGTTGTAATACAGCAGAGGCTGCATTACAACAGTAGTCCACTAGGTGGAGCAGTAGTCCACTAGGTGGAACTATATTACACTTCTCCCTCCTTAATGAAGTAATTATAACAATCTTACATAACTTGCATGGTTATACATAACAAAACATATGGACTTATTTTGCCATATTTATAAATCACACTTAACCACTGGTTTTCTGATTCGAAGGGGATACCTTCGCTCTCGAACAGAACCTCCAAAACATGGTGTTGAACATACTCATTTCTAGGCTGATCCTGAGGAAAGTTTTCTTCCAATGGATGCCATTGATCTACATTTGAACGCTCTACAACGTCAGACTGTTTGTCTGCCTGACTTGGACTTAAATTCTGACATTTGATGTAGGATATACTACTGCTATTGTACTTGTAATAAGACTATCCGATGAGTCAGAAATAATCGAATCATTTCAACTTTCAACTCCTTCCACATTTGTAGGTAAAATATGATCAATGTGAACAAACCTAACCTGTCCATGATCAAACATCTTGACTAAATATGTGCGAGGACCACATATCTTCACCACTCTTCCTGGTAACAACTTTAACCATTTATGGTGATGGTTCTTCTCTCTCTGTCTGATTTAATTGCACACTTCTCTCTCTTACTCTACCTCTAACATGATTCTCTTTAGATACGTCATAGTGAACTAACATGGTGCTCTCTACCAATTGGCTTTTAAACTCCTTGAATGCTGCGTTGCATTCTTCTGACCACTTCCAATGGACCTGTTTTTTCAACAGCTCATTCAGTGGATGTAACACTGTAGTCAAATTTGGTAGGAACTTCCCATAATAGTTCAAAAGACCCCAAAATGATCGAAGTTCAGTGACATTCTTGGGAGTGGGTGCATTTCTAATTGCATCCAGCTTCCCCTTGGTTGGACGTAAACCATCTTTGTCTACTCTGTACCCAAAATATTCCACTGAGTTTTGAAATAACTCACACTTGCGAGCAGACACTCGTTCTCTGTGCTTCTCTAGCCGTTTGAGCACTTCATTCAATATGTTATTATAAATTTGCCTGTTTGGTGCTGAAATAAGTAAGTCATCCAAATAACATGTCTTGCAAAATCTGGTTAATCATCGACTGAATCATGGCGGGGGCGGAAGACACTCCAAATGGTAGCCAATTAAATTGATATCGGCCTAGATGAGTATTTGTAGTCAAGCATGATTTGAAGTCCTCATCTAGTTCAAGTTCTAAGTAGGCTTTTGTGAGAGCCAACTTTGAGAAGATCTGACCATAGGAAATAGGAGCAGTAGTCGGCCAGTCACTCAAGCCTGCTCTGCCATTCAAAAAGATCATAGCTGATCTGATCTTGGGCTCAGCTCCACTTCCCTGCCTGCTCCCCATAACCCTGCACTCCCTTATCTTTCAAAAAATCTGTCTAGCTCCACCTTAAATATATTCAATGACCCAGCCTCCACTGCTCTCTAGGGCAGAGAATTCCACAGATTTACGACCCTGAGAGAAGAAATTCCTCCTCATTTCAGTTGTAAATGGGCAACCCCTTATTCTTAAACTATGCCCCCTAGTTCTAGATTGCCCCATGAGTTGAAACATCTTCTCTGCATCTACCTTGTCGAGCCCCCTCAGTATCAGTATCTTATATGTTTCAATAAGATCCTCTCTTATTCTTCTAAACTCCAATGAGTATAGGCCCAACCTACTCAACCTTTCTTAAGTCAACCCCCTCGTCTCAGGAATCAACCGAGTGAACCTTCTCTGAACTGCTTCCAATGCAAGTATATTCCTCTTTAAATAGGGATAAACTCTAGATTTGGCATCTGGAACCTGGTTTACGGTTACTTTATAAATCACCACACAATCTTACCATCGGACTTAGGTACAACAACAATGGGTGCAGCCCAATTACATAGATCTATCTTAGAAATAATGTTCTCAGTCTCTAGTCTTTTGAGTTCTTGCTCAACCCTCTTCTTGAGTGCCTATGGTATGGAAGTGGCTTGCAGTAAACTGGTTTAGCATCCTTCGGTACCCTGACACTCGCCCTGAAGCCTTGGATTGGACTGCCCGTTTCACTGAATATCTTCGGATACTTCTTGATGACATTATCCTTCGCTGCAAATCTCGTTTCAACGCGGAAAAACTCACTCCAATCCAGCTTCAGCGATCCCAACCAATTTCTTCCTCGCAAGGCAGGCTTGTCTCTTGCCACTACTAAGAGGCAAACTCTGAAACTGATCCTTACATTTCACCGGTACAGTGATACGTCCTATCACAGGGATTTGCTTTCCTGAGTAGCCTCGCAGCTCTATCTTCGATTTCTCCAGTGGAAAATCATTCAACTTGTCGAGATATAGCGATTCCGGTACTACGCTCACAGATGCACCAGTGTCTATTTCCATGGGTATCTTGGTTCCTGCAACATCTACTTGGATGATACTTTTCAAAATGCTGTTAGATACCTTTGTGCTCCTGATGACGTGCATCTCTTCCATGCTATGTAGTCTCTGGGGATTTCTACTTATAGCCTTGAAAGTTGGTTTACTCTTCAGTCGGCATGCCTTCGCAAGATGCCCAGTTTTCCTGTAGAAGGAACACTCTGTCTTCATATGTGGACAGTTTTGAGCAATGTGTTGTCCCCAGGCACCGATAGCACGACTTCAATGCGGTGTTGTTACCGTGGCCAGTTGCTGAGACCTTGGGGCCCAACTGCCTTTTATTTTTAACTTGCAGGCGATTCACCTCAGTTGTCTGACGACTGGAAATGGTACGAAATTCTCAGGAATATTGGTCGGCTATGTCCATCGATATAGCTGTCTGACAAGCTAAATCAAAAGTTACATTAGGAGTTGTCAACAACTTTGTGATCGCTTCATTTTTCATCCCACAAACAAAGCGGTTACATAATGCTCGGTCCTGAAAGTTTCCGAAATGACAGTGAAGAGATAGCTTTTTTAATGCTACAAGGTACTTACTGATACTATCGTCGGTTAACTGGTATATTCCAAAACTATAACTTTCTGCAATTTCCAGGGGCTCAGGACTATTCTAACTTGTTTAAAATCTCCGTAAGTGATGTGTCCTTTGGCTTGACCAGAACAAGCACATTTTTCAGCGTTTCATACACCGAGGCCTGCTTCAGTCAGGAAAAGAGCCCGTTTTCTTTCCAACACCAACCAGTTACGGTTTTCATCCTCGGGGACTTCGATGATACTATTCGCGGTGAAAAACTTTTCTAGCCACTCCACATATGCTCCAAAAGTCTCACAGTTGCGATGGAATTAACCCAACCGCCGTATTTTCCCATAGGCGCGGCCATCTGGACTCTGGCAGTTCAGTCAAGCGTGCTTGCAATTTACCTTGGATTTTTGCAAAGAAAGGATTTCTCTCGTCTCTGTTGTTTGGCTGGACTCATCCACCAACAAAAATTTCAGCTAGGGAATCCAGAAATCCTATCCTTTGTCGCCAATGTGATATATTCCTTACGACCTCACAATACACACTGGACTGCAAGATGACTCCATTCCTTTTATTCTTGTTGTAATACAGTAGAGGCTGCTAGGTGGAACTATATTACAATCTCCTTTAGCTCATCTTTGTATATAATATTATCCCTTTCCAGAAGAGGAGGAGTCTGTGGCTCTCGTATTGGACCGTTCAACCATCAAAGAACTCACTTCAGGAGTGGAAGCAAGTTTTCCTCGATTCCGAGGGACTGCTGATGATGATAATACTATATACACACACACACACAATGCTTTCTTTGCTATGCCACATAAACTGCCGACACTTCCATCACAATGTTCTGGCTGAAATGGTAGGCATGTCTAGTGATCAGTTCTTGTAGGACACTTCTCTCAGTCCTTCTTACTTAAAAAATAAATTACAAATTGTAACCCAGCTGCTACTCTTATTTAGTTTGATAGAGATCATGTGGGCAATGACAAAAAAAAAATGGAAACACTAAAGAGCCTCTTCTGGAATTTTCTTGCCCTCTATAAATCATACTAGTAACAACGTAAATCACTGATGAAAAGAAGTCATTGGGCTGTGTTACAAGACACAAAAGAAGATTACATCAAACAATGTAAAATAATAGGCCTCTTGTGCAATGACCAGGGTAAAAAAATCAAGGAACTCACAAAATACCCAACATCTACAGCTGTTTTCAATTGCTTTTGCCCTTTTCACAGGCATTTTCAGACAGCTAGAAAGAGGTGCAGTAAAATGTTAGGCCCTAAAAGGTTAACGGTTAATCTACAGTTTAATCATCTCCACATAAAACAGTATTAATCCCCAAAGTTACCAATCCAGATGCATTCATTAATCCTTAAAAAAAAAATCAGAAGTGTGTTCTTTGAAAAGATTGCAGTTCGACTACAATCCTTATCAGTCCCAGATATCATAAACCTGCACTGCACCACTGGAATTTAATCTACAGCTGAACTTTTACAGCAGTGAATTCAATCATTTAGCCAACTCTAAACGAGTTTCCGCATTGGACAAACAGAGTGAAGCTCACCTTGCTTTTATTAAAGGCTGGGACACCCATTTCTTCAGTAGTCGTCTTCCAAAGGAATTCTGGGCATGATTAAGGACCCAAAGTAGACTGGCTTTTGTCGTGCCAGTGGTCTGCCAAGAAAGACAAAAGACAATCAAATATAAAGCTTGTAATTTTTTTTTTAAAAACAGTACATGTTTAAGACAATTCGGTTGACTGGTGTTTCTGCCTTGGGTTTGTCCACATAGTTCGCATGCCAGGCATGAGACTCCCAAAGCAAGTGCTCTATGCGGAGCTCCTTCATGGAAAACGAGCCAAAGGTGGGCAGCGGAAGCGTTACAAGGACACCCTCAAAGCCTCCATGATAAAGTGCGACATCACCACTGACACCTGCGAGTCCCTGGCCAAAGACCGCTCCAAGTAGAGAAAGTGCATTCGGGAGAGCGTTGAGCACTTCGAGTCTCAACGCCAAGAGCGTGCAGAAATCAAGAGCAGGCAGCGGAAAGAGCGTGCAGCAAACCTGTCCCATCCTCCCTTACCCTCAACAACTATCTGTCCCACCTGTGACAGAGTCTGTGGCTTTCGTATTGGATTGTTCAGCCACCAAAGAACTCACTTCAGGAGTGGAAGCAAGTCTTCCTCAATTCCGAGGGACTGCCCATGATGATGATTATAAACAAGCATCATTTTACTAACACCACTGGACTGAATTTCCAGTGTATAATTGAGAAGTTATCAAAATATAAACTGATCAATTTGCAGAAAGGTGAAGCAGGATTTACATCATAAAGTGAATCTTTCTGAAGTCCATAGTACGAGTTCAAGCCTGAATATCAAAAAAGAAGCATTTCATATATACGGTAATGGTTCAAAAGCAGGGATTCCTGATTGGACAGACTTGCTGAACCAGTGAGTAGCTGAGCTAAGCAGACAAGGAATGTCCCAGGTTTGATCCTCCGTCTGCACTGAGTTAGCTGATCTCATCCATATAGCAGTTGGGATGCTGCAATTGGTTCCAAAGCCCCTAACGTTAGTTGGTAGAAATCATCGTCCAGGATATCTTATTGCTAACTGCTGACCCATGCTGGATGCACAAGTTTGTAGATGTCGGGGGAGGACAAAAAACAGGCTTTTCTGCGAACGTTGACTAACCTGACAACATAAAATGTCAGGGTTTATACAACAATAGTAGGCACTTAGGTAAGGCACTAGATAGAGACCAATGCCCATGCAAGAAGTTAATGATTGAAAGAAATGAGAGGAGAAAATCGGACAAAGGGATGGTGTGAGAAAAAAAAGACATGCATCTTTCAGAGTTTAGAACATAAGAAACATGTGCAGGAGTAGGCCATTGGGCCCTTCAAGTCAGCTCTGCCATTCAATGAGATCATGGCTGATCTTCTACATCAACTCCACTTTCCTGTACTGTCCCCATAATCCCTTGATTCCCTTAGTATCCAAAAATCAATTAATCTATGTCTTGAATATAATCAACGACTAGCCTCCACAGCCCTCTAGAATAGAGAATTCCAAAGATTCACAACTCTTAGTGAAGACATTTCTCATCTCAGTCCTAAATAGTCGACCCCTTATTCTGAGACTGTGACCCCCCTAGACACACCAGCCAAGGGAAACATCCTCCCAGCATATAATGCATCAAGCACGTTAAGATATTTATGTTTCAATGCGATCACCTCTCATTCATCTAAACTCTATGAATATAGGCAAAGTATACTAAATATGTCCTCATAGGACAATCCCATCATCCCAGGAATCGGTCTAGTGAACTTACATTGCACTCCCTTCTAAGGCAAGTATATCCTTCCTTAGTTAAGGAGAAAGAGAGAAAGAAAGACTTGCATATATATATATATAGGCACCTTTCACAACCCCAGAAGTCTCAAAGTGCTTTATAAGCAATGAAGTACTTTTTGAAGTGCAGCCACTGTTGTAATGTAGGAATCGCGGCAGCCAATATGCGCACAGCAAGCTCCCACAAACAACAATGCGATAATGACCAGATACTCTGTTTTAATGATGTTGATTGAGGGATAAATATTGGCCAGAACATCGGAGATAACTCCCTTGCTCTTCAAAATAGTGCCATGGGATCTTTTACGTCCATCTGAGAGAGCAGACAGGACCTCGCTGTGATTTGCGTAAAAGGACACCCAGGTCCCTCTGAATAGCAACCTTTCCTCGTCTCTCAATTTTTCTATTTTTCCTATAAAAGTGAATAACTTCACATTTTATGTTCTTGCTCTTTCACTTAACCTGTCTATATCACTTTGCAGCCTCTTTGCATCCTCCTCATAGCTTACTTTCCCACCTAGTTTTGTCTTATCAGCAAACTTGGATGCATTACACTCGGTCCCCTCATCTAAGTCATTGATATAGACTGTAAATAGCTGAGCCCAAGCACTGATCCTTGCGGTACCCCACTAGTTACAGCCTGCCAACCCGAAAATGACCCATTCATTCCAACTCTCTGTTTTCTGTCCATTAACCAATCCTCAATCCATGCTAGTATATCGTCCCCAATCCCATGAGCTCTAATTCTGTGTAATAACCTCTTGTATGGCACCTCATCGAATGCTTTTTGAAAATCCAAAATACACTACAAATATCTACCCTGTTAGTTGCAACCTCAAAAAACTCTGACAGATTTGTCAAACACTATTTCCCTTTCATAAAACCATGCTGACTCTTCCCAATCATATTATAATTTTCTAAGTGCCCTGTTACCACCACCCTAATAGATTCTAGCATTTTCCCTACTACTGGTCTATAGTTCCGTGTTTTCTGTCTCCCTCCTTTCTTGAATAGCAGGTTATGTTTGCTACCTTTCAAACCGCTGGGACTATTCTAAAATCTAGGGTTTGTGATTCACTAATCTAAAATTTATAAAGCGTATATGCACAGACAAAATTTCTTCCAATTTTCATCAACAAATTCAACATATGTATTACCACATTGAGAATATAGACAGTCTTAAATATCAGTGCTCCTGTATACCAGTTTAGCCTTCTCTGTTCATTAAAATAAGAAAACACACAGCACCACCAACCTGCAATGGTTCACTTATTAGCAGTGGTACTTCATTTATAAAACTCAGCATTTAAAACGTTAGATTCCTATTGCTTTCTTTTTTTTTTAAGTTACCAATATACAGCACACAAAAAGGGAGTATTTTTTTGGAAATGTAAGCACCCTCATATCTTTTTGTTGATAAACACGAGTAGGTATAAAATCGCACTGTACTGATGTCTTTTGGGGGAGTAGAGAGAAGAGTCTGCAAAACAAATCCTAGAAACAGTCATCAATGTATTCAAGTTATTCTGGAGTTTCTCTCCCCCTTTCCCACTCAAAGTTCTGAGCTATCCATATAGTTATGCCCATTGTGAACAGTCTTTCCAATCAATTACCAAAGCACAACTGGTTATATTCCAACTTCGAAAGGTCACAGACTAAACAAACGGAGGAACCCACTATGATTGGGATAGGGAGGGCAGCAATTGAACACAGATGCACTTTACAATCCAGTCCAGAACTACAACTTTAAAAAGGAAGTGTTCAAAAGATCAATGCAATTAATATGAAACATAGAAACATAGAGACATAGAAAATAAGTGCAGGATTAGGCCATTCGACCCTTCGAGCCTGCACCACCATTCAATAAAATCATGGCTGATCATTCCCTCAGTACCCCTTTCCTGCTTTCTCTCCATACCCCTTGATCCCTTCAGCCGTAAGGGCCATATCTAACTCCCTCTTGAATATATCCAATGAACTGGCCTCAACAACTCTTTGTGGCAGGGAATTCCACAGGTTAACAACTCTGAGTGAAGAAGTTTCTCCTCATCTCAGTCCTTATCCTAAGACTGTGTTCCCTGGTTCTGGACTTCCCCAACATCGGGAACATTCTTCCCGCATCTAACCTGTCCCATCCCGTCAGAATCTTATATGTTTCTATGAAATCCCCTCTCATCCTTCTAAACTCCAGTGAATAAAGGCCCAGTTGATCCAGTCTCTCCTCATAAGTCAGTCCTGCCATCCCTGGAATTAGTCTGGTGAACCTTCGCTGCACTCCCTCAATAGCAAGAACGTCCTTCCTCAGATTAGGAGACCAAAACTGAACTCAATATTCAAGGTGTGGCCTCACCAAGGCCCTGTACAACTGCAGTAAGACCTCCCTGCTCCTATACTCAAAATCCCCTAGCTATGAAGGCCAACATACCATTTGCCTTCTTCACCGCCTGCTGTACCTGCATGCCAATTTACAATGACTGATGTACCATGACACCCAGGTCTCACTGCACCTCCCCTTTTCCTAATCTGCTGCCATTCAGATAATATTCTGCCTTCGTGAATTTGCCCCCTGAACAAATATCATTAATTTAAAAAGCCAATTATTAATTGGCCTGTGTTTTTAATTATAAAACAACACATTTTTGGAATTTTACAATTTGAGTTAGAGTGATAAATACTCATTAAGATTCTAAAGCTATTATGTCAACAAAACTCAATGCTCTTTCCTCAAGCACCGTCTATAAGAACATGTCCATATTAGCAAGTCCTCACATTAATGCATCTTGTAATGTACTACAAGTCCATGGAAACACTCCTCGCCGACTGTTGCTGCTTTAACTGTACTTGGCTGACTGCGATGTCTACATTAAGGTGAACATTTTAATCCAACACGAGAAGGGGGCGGGCCAGGGGAGGAAGAATCAAACCACTGGAATATCCATTCACTGGCTCATCGGCAAATTATCCAGCAAGAGCAGCCCACTCACTGCTGCCATTAGAAAAATGCTAACATTAGATGCATTTCATTTGACTTTACTCATACCTGGTTTTGTAAAATCTCCAAGTTCTTCAATGTCGTTCCATTGATTGACATGCATGTTGACTCCTCAGAGAACTTGCTCAGGTTACTGGAGGGAGTCAAAACAACAGTGCTTGCATAATTACTGGACACATCCAGAAAAACCCAAATACATCCATCATTTCTCAGTTATCTGGTCAAACCTTTCTAGTATAACCACCACTGCCTTTGCTTTCTTTGATCTTACATTAACAGAAAAAAAAAATCACAATCTAAAATGTAAACAAAATGTTGGAAATATGCAACAGGTTTTAGCAGCATCTGAAATTGAAAGATAGGTTAGGATTTTCAGGGAGGGACTCTTATCAGAGCTGATGGAAGTCCCGTCCAAAATGTTAGCTTAGCTCTTCTCTTCAGATACTGCCCACCTGCTGTACATTGCCAGAATTTTGTGCTTTGATTCCCTTTTACTTGTTTAGTCGACCAACTATCCGAGTCTGGCACACACAGAAACCAGCACTAGTTTTAAGAGCCTCTAAGCCGAACTGTCGAGAAATCTACACAAGTCGAGTTTCTTGTTTGCCTGGTATGGAGTGCATGCTCTCTGGGTGAGAGATCAGCAGCAAGAGATCATGGCGGAGGAATGGTGAGAGATCATGGCGGAGGCGCGGCGAATGTTTGTGGCAGAGGGGCGGCGAGAGATCGTGGCGGAGGGGCGACAAATGAGGGTGCGGGGCCCAGAAGAGCCAAGGGCCCAGTGGCAGCACGGGCCAGCCCACACTGCGATGTGTGTGCACTAGATCCGTGCAGCAGAGCAAGTCTCTAGTCATCCTGGTTAACCCTTGCCACTGGATAAAGGCCCACTGTCAAGCCTGTGTGGTGGCTCATGTGCAACGGTCACCACACGTTAAAAAAAAATCCGCGCACAGGCATCTTCCACCCCTGGAGTTCAGGACTGGAATATCGGGTCTTTATGAACTCATCCCTTTTGGTGTGGAAGCAAGTCATCCTCGTTCGAGGGACCGCCAATGATGCATGCATGCTCTCCCCATCGGGATCACTCCACTTAGGAGAGCTTACAGGCAGGTAGGCAGAGTAAAAGGTTAGAAGGACTCCCAGTGTGCACAGGGGTTCCGCTGGAGTTCGACAGCTAAAACCACACAGATCCCCAGGGCGTGATGTTGTCAAGCTTCCCGCTACTAGCCCAGCTAGAATCAGCCTACCCATTAAAGGACTAGCTTGCAGAGTCACGTTTTATCTTTCATACATAATTGGCTTTTATTATTGCATGTCCTGCAGAATTACAGCCCCCACTAGAGATTGCACTCCAGGTTAGCTGAAGTGTTCAAACTCAGCTGGCAATAATGATGAGCTGTGTCGGTGAGCGTATGCCCCATAAGATCAGATTAGCACTTTTTTTCTTTTTTAGGTGACAATTCAGGACAGTTGTTAATTGTCAGATAAATTTACAGTTCAAACCATTGTGCACAATTTCAACAATCAAACTCTCTGCTAAAATCAACTTATCTATAGTGCTTATAAAGGAGTGATTTATTCACTCAGGAACAAAAAAACAACTTACATTTATATAGCACCTTTAATATAGTAAAATGTCACATGGCGCTTAAAATCAGGCGAAAGATCATCGACCTGAAACATTAACTCTGTTTCTCTCTCCACACTTGTTGCCTGGCCTGATGAATATTTCCAGCATTTTCTGTTTTTATTGATGAAATACATCGACCGATGTATAAATATCGGCTTTACGTTAATTCTAATTCTTTTTTTTTTAATTACCCATGGGACAAAGCACCTCGTCTCCTGAAGGTGCTAACTTATGTTCTCCTGGAAATAGTGAGTGAGGATTGCAACAGAATTCCATCGATGCTGGCAGCTCTCCACAGCCTCGCTCAAGTGGCCACATGGGAATTCTTCATGTGGAAGACACTTTGTCGTTGCTGGTGAACCTGATCTTGTCCTCACCTGGCACCCACACACTTTCTAGTAAGAATCACGGCTTAGTGAACAGGAGTTCTAACCCTGGCTGATTGTTCCCGCTCCCTATCCCAGAAGTGTGGAGACCAATTGTAGCACCCCTACCATCAACCAAGGCTGAGATCACCTAACTCAGTCTAGCCCAGAATCAAAGCTGGAACTTTCCTGATCTGTAGGGATGGATAATATACCAATCCGTGCATGGAAATTTCCCCTAATGACTGCTTTTAAGCAGCTGTAAACATGACCTGTGTGCAATGTGCTCAAATGTTGCTGTCAAGCCGAAGAAAAATTAAAACAAATAACCTCACCTCAGGTTGTGTAGGACCTTCTCCAATTTGAATTCGGATAGATATCTGATGACTGCCGCCAGACAGGAAACGACCGGTATCTCCAAATTTAATATTATGGACAACTGTTGTGATTCTGAAAAACACAAAATAGGCTCTTTAGCATAACTGCAGGCAAGCCCCCAGGTGGGCAGAGGAAACGTTTCAAGGACACCCTCAAAGCCTCCCTGATAAAGTGCAACATCCCCACCGACACCTGGGAGTTCCTGGCCAAAGACCGCCCTAAGTGGAGGAAGAGTATCCGGGAGGGCGTTGAGGTCTTGTCGCCAAGAGCATGCAGAAAACAAGCACAGGCAGCGGAAGGAGCATGCGCCAAACCAGACTCCCCACCCACCCTTTCATTCAACGACTGTCTGTCCCAACTGTGACAGAGACTATAATTCTTGTATTGGACTGTACAGTCACCTGAGAACTCACTTTTAGAGTGGAAGCAAGTCTTCCTCAATTTTGAGGGACTGCCTATGATGAAGATGATGATAAAAAACACATGAAGCTGAAGATCATCTCCAGCAGCAGCTTCTTCAGAATTGTTGCTTCTTCTAAACTAAACTAAACTAAAAGATCTCCAGTTAGCTTCTGGCTTTAATTAACTATTAAACATCTTACTAGAGGAAAGAAAAAACTGACAGAAATCATCTTTTCCCCTCCTGCCATCAGATGTTTATGAAGTAGCAGAGAAGACCAAAAAGTCAACAACTCATCTTGCTCTCCTGATGGAAGAGATGAGTGTAGCAGCCGAGGGTATAGAGCTGGGCATAGTGAGTAATTCATCCCATTATTCCCCATTCTTCACACAGATCATGGAGACATTATTCACTTTTCCTCATCTACTGAGTCTTCTGAGGGAAAGATTCCCAAATGTTAAGTAAATTTCCCCAAAAACTACCCATGCATACACTTCTACAAATCAAACTTGGCTTGTTACCCTCCACGCATAACGTTTTAAAGACTTTTTCAGCATAAAATATTTGCATTTATACAGCACGTTTCACACAGGAAAACGGCCCAAGGTTCTTCTCAGAGGCACGATCAGAAACAAAATTTATGCCAATCCACCATTTTCTCTTCTGTTACTGAAATTACTCAAAACTGCATGAATCAGAAAGAGGGGTTAAAGCAGGAAAAAAATGCCAAAAAAACAAAATGGGTATGATCTGATAGCCATTACAGAGACGTCATTGCAAGGTGACCAAGGCTGGGAACTAAATATTAAGGGGTATTTGACAATTCGGAAGCAGACAGAAAGGAAAAGGAGGTGGGGTAGCACTGTTAATAAACGATGAGATCAGTGAGTTAGTGAGAAACGATATTGGCTCAGAAGATCAAGATGTTCAATCAGTTTGGGTGGAGATAAGGAATAATGGGTTTAAGTTTCGGCTCGAGTTGCTCCTATTTTTTTGGAGCAAGTAGTTTAGAATGGATTATTTTAGAAATTGCAATTCTCGGCATTTAGTTTGTTCCAATTCTAGTGAGTTAGAATAGTTTTGTTTTAGAACAGTTTTATTTTCCAAAAGGAAGCATTACCAGCCACTTACACCTGTTTTGCAAGTTTAGGCAGTGAAAACTCACTCCAAATTAACTTAGAATGGAATAAGTGTAGATTTTTGTACGCTCAGAAAAACCTTGCCTATACTTTATAAATTAGGTGTAGGGAACGAGAGATGGGGGGGGTGGGGGGGAGGGAAGTTAGAGTGAAGTTAGGGGATTTTACAAGCATTAAACACTTCACTTTTACAAATAAAGAGCCATCATCAATAATAAATGTTAAATAAATCAATCAAAAAAAACTAATACATTTTTTTTTCTTAAAATCAATAATTAAAAAGTTAAAAGTTTCTACTCACCAACTGCAGCACCGGAAGCCCTCCAACAGCCTGCTGGGACGGGGGCCCCCCCAGGAGATGTCGGGCAGGCGGCCCCCACCGCTGATGAGGACACCGAGGACTACCCGCCCCCAACAGACGCCGGTCCACCGCCAGGACTTCAGGCGGGCCCGCCCCCAGCAGATGACGGACCACCGACCAGGACTTTGGCCGGGCCCCGCCACTGCCAAGTTCGGGTGGGACCTGCCCCCAGGAGATGCCGGGCAGGCCACCGTGGAAGAGACAAGTACTGTCAGGCCACTCGGCCCGGGATAGGGGCGACGTCCCTTCGGCCAGGGATAGGGTTGTCGCTCGGAGACAGGACGCACTGGAAAGGCCAGGAGCTACTGCGCACACGCGCAGCTGTCGGCACTGTTTTTTGGCACAGGGCTGTAGCTCCGCCCCCAGCAGCTCCTGCTGTGCCGCGCCGAGCTGGAAACAGCCCTACAGATATCGGAGAATCACAAGGCAAGTATTTGCCGCTTTTTCAGTTCTACAAATTAGGCGGGCCTCTCCGATGTGCGCCCTTCTAGCAGGGGTCCAAAACTTGAGCCCAATAAGGGGAAAAAAGTCACTGCAGGGCATAGTCTACAGGCCCCCCCAACAGTAGCTACACTGTCAGATGGAGTATATATCAAGAAATAATGGAGGCTTGTAAAAAAAGGAACGGCATTAATCACGGGCAATTTTAACCTTCATATTGATTGGACAAAGCAAATTGGCCAGAGTAGCCTTGAGGAAGAGTTCATATAGTGTATCCGGGATAGTTTCCTTGATCAGTACGTTGTGGAACCAACCAGGGAGCAGGCTATCTTTGATCTGGTACTGTGTAATGAGTCAGGATTAATAAACTATCTCTTAGTAAAGGATCCTCTAGGAATGAGTGACCATAATATGGTTGAATTTCAAATTCAGTTGGAGGGTGAGAAAGTTGGATCTCTAACCAGTGTCCTAAGCTTAAATAAAGGAGACTACAAAGGTATGAGGGCAGAGTTGGCTAAAGTGGACTGAGAAAATAGATTAAAAAGTGGGACAATAGATGATCAGTGGCAGACATTAAGGAGATATTTCATAACGCTCAACAAAAATATATCCCAATGAGAAGGAAAGGCTGTAAGAGAAGGGATAACCATCCGTGGCTAACTAAGGAAATAAGGGATGGTATCAAATTGAAAACAAGGGCATACAATATGGCCAAGATTAGTTGGAGGCCAAAGGATTGGGAAACTTTTAAAAGCCAGCAAAGAACTACGAAAAAAAAGAGGGAAGATAGATTATGAAAGTAAAAACAGGGAGTAAGAGTTTCTACAGGTACATAAAAAGGAAAAGAGTGACTAAAGTAAATGCTGCTCCCCTAGAGGACGAGACTGGGGAATTAATAACGGGGAACAGGCAAATGGCAGAAACTTTAAACAAATATTTTGTACCAGTCTTCACAGTAGAAGACACTAAAAACATCCCAATAGGGGATAATCAAGGGGCTATAAGGAGGGAGGAACTTAATACAATCACTAAAGTAGTACTCGGTAAAATAATGGGACTAAAGGCGGACAAGTCCCCTGGACCTGATGGCTTACATCCTAGGGTCCTAAAAGAAGTGGCAGCAGAGAAAGTGGATGCATTGGTTGTAATCTACCAAAATTCCCTGGATTCTGGGGAAGTCCCAGCAGATTGGAAAACCGCAAATATAACGCCCTTATTTAAAAAAGAAGGCAGACAGAAAGCAGGAAACTATAGACCGGTTAGCCTAACATCTGTCGTTGGGAAAATGCTGAAGTCCATTATTAAGGAAGCAGTAGCAGGATATTTGGAAAAGCATAATTCAATCAAGCAGAGTCAGCATGGTTTTATGAAAGGGAAATCATGTTTGATAAATTTGCTGGAGTTCTTTGAGGATGTAACGAGCAGGGTGGATAAGAAGGAACCAGTGGATGTGGTGTATTTGGATTTCCAGAAGGCATTCGATAAGCTGCCACATAAAAGATTACTGCACAACATAAAAGTTCACGGGGTTCGGGGTAATATATTAGCATGGATAGAGGACTGGCTAACTAACAGAAAACAGAGAGTCGTGATAAACGGGTAATTTTCCGGTTGGCAAACAGCAACTAGTGGGGTGCCGCAGGGATCGGTGCTGGGTCCTCAACTATTTACAATCTGTATTAATGACTTGGATGAAGGGATCGAGTGTAATGTAGCCAAGTTTGCTGATGATACAAAGATGGGTGGGAAAGCAAATTGTGAAGTGGACACAAAAAATCTACAAAGGGATATCGACAGGCTAAGTGAGTGGGCAACAATTTGGCAAAAGGAGTATAATGTGGGAAAATGTGAGGTTATCCACTTTGGCAGAAAAAAATAGAAAAACAAATAATAATTTAAATGAGAGAAAAATTGCAAAGTGCTTCAGTACAGAGGGACCTAGGGGTTCTTGTGCATGAAACACAAAAAGTTAGTATGCAGGTACAGCAAGTAATCAGGAAGGTAAATGGAATGTTGGCCTTTATTGCAAGGGGGATAGAGTATAAAAGCAGAGAAGTCCTGCTACAACTGTACAGGGTACTGGTGAGGCCACACCTGGAATACTGTGTTCAGTTTTGCTCTCCGTATTTAAGGAAGGATATACTTGCATTGGAGGCTGTTCAGAGAAGGTTAACTAGGTTGATCCCGGAGATGAGGGGGTTGACTTATGAAGATAGGTTGATTAGGTTGGGCCTATAATCATTGGAGTTCAGAAGAATGAGAGGTGATCTTATCAAAACATGTAAGATAGAGAGGTCTCGCCATGTTGGATGCAGAGAGGATATTTCCACTCACAGGGGAAACTAAAACTAGGAGGCACAGTCTCAGAATAAGGGGCCGCCCATTTAAAACTGAGATGAGGAGGAATTTCTTCTGAGGGTTGTAAATCTATGGAATTCTCTGCCCCAGAGAGCTCTGGAGGCTGGGTAAGCGATAAGGGAACAAAGGGTTGTGGGCAGGGGAGTGGAGCGGAGTCCATGATCAGATCAGCCATGATCTTATTAAATGGCGGAGCAGGCTCGAGGGATCAAATGGCCTACTCCTGCTCCGATTTCTTGTGTTCTTGTGCACCAGGTCTCGACTCCTCATGTGAAAAACCACAGATCAATTTGTTTTATGTTTGAAAAAAGTGAGTCTACTTCTATTTCACTTAGAGTTAGCCTCGCTTTACTTTGCATATCTCAACAGACCAGCCCAGTCAACAACAGAATTTATGTCAGAAAACATATTGGTTTGAACCTCAATCATTCCAGAAAAGATTGGGGGCGGGGGGGCAGAAAAACAAAGCTACTCAATAATAGATGCTATCGACTATTAATTTAACCATTTGAACTCGGACAGAAATTCTGGCTTCATGTCACATGAATATTTATAGCTATTTTGAAATTGTAATAACTACAGACAAGCCGTTCTCTTCATGCAAACATTTCAATGTCATCTCCATTAAAGCAATTTTAGCATTAAAGTAGATTCTTTAATCTAGAGAACCTATTGTTAGTAGTAACACTGCTTTACTACAGATTGCAGGAAATTTTTACAGGATGGGAATAATTTGTCTGTGGTCATTACATGTTCAATATCCTAAAAACACTAGACAAATCGTGCACAAAATGTCCTGCCAAATAAACAGGTTGGCCCTCAGCTAATATCCAAACCAGCAGCTCATGAGACAAATTCACAGGTTTTAGAAACGCTTATGAAATATACAGTGTACATACAATATAAATAGGAAAGCTTTTAGTCTATTGAGGACTCTCTGGCCTCATTAACAAAACCTTTGAATGTAATCCTCTGAGCAGCCTGCAACACCAGAAACGACGACAATATGTTTTAACTGGCCAACTTTCATCCACTGATGAAGGTGCATGCGACTGAACACTATACAGGAGACTGAGTAATTACAACCATACCACACTGTCCTGAACGCCACGCAACATTTGCTTGCAGGATTCAAAATATTGGTAGGAAAACTAGCAGAGTAAAGTGGAATGTAACTAGGAGGGTAAGGGCAGGGAGCTAATCTTCTGAGAATAACAATTTTCAAAATATCCTTAAAATTGTAATTTTCTCCTCCTCCCCTCCCGCCCCCTGACAACCCCACCACCAACTAGATATTCACCATTGTGCTAGTTCTGTAGCAGCTCAGGTTGCCAATCCTCATGGATTACCCTGGAGCCTCTTTGGCAATCCAAGAAAACGGTGTGTTGAATGCGCGGTTCGCACACACACTCTCGTCGCTTACAGGGAATCGGCTGGTCGCCCTGATCGAGATCGATTTAGACAAGCTATACTAATGACTATACACTTTACAACAAATAAGAGAAATAAATTCATAGGAGCAAAAGGTTGATCATGAAGTTTTCAAGTCGAATTTTTAAACTCTTATCTTTCACACTTTCAATCCCAGTCTCAAACACAGTCTGCGACAGGGTTTACAGTTAATGACTCGCTCAGCTTTGGAGCAAAGAAAGGAATCAGTCAAGTGAAAGTCTTGTCAATGCAGAGTACAAGTACATTATGTCTTGCAGTGACTTTTATAAATAGGTTAAAAAAAATCTAGAGTTGCTGAAAGTAGCAAGTAGCCGACTTAAGTTGGCTTTAAGAAGTTTAAGAAAGAATCTGTGAGCAAAGGCGCTCATTTATAATTGACCTAAATGTTACAATGTGGGTGCAATAACATTGTCACGTGATGAAACCTCAAGGAACACATCCAACCAGAGCTTGCAACCCCAGAAGCAGCTTGATGAATGCCGGGGAAGGCAGGTCTTGGAGTCATTAAAAATTCACTGTATCCACTAGGTCCAACCTCTGTGCCCTTCAATCCTCACTCAATCTCGCCTGTTACATGAACTCTCCCACTCAGTCCACAACACTCCCTCAGCTTTGCGCTCTCTCAAGGCCTGTTCACCTCTCGATCATCAACAAGGCGTCCTCTGATCATTTCTTCTCTTTCCCCAACTACTCACAACCTGCTACACGTTCCTCAGCATTTAGGCCAGGGGGAAAAAAAACAATTCTCCCAGTTCTCTCACTAATTCGCTCTCAACTGAATGCTACTTCTTGGTAAAATACTTTGTACAAGGTCCAAACAACAGATGCAGTTTGGCAGAAAAAAAATAGAAAAGCAAATTATAATTTAAATGGAGAAAAATTGCAAAGTGCTTCAGTACTGAAGGAACTGGGGGTTCTTGTACATGAAACACAAAAAGTGAGTATGCAGGTACAGCAAGTAATCAGGAAGGCAAATGGAATGTTGGCCTTTATTGCAAGGGGGATAGTGTATAAAAGCAGAGAAGTCCTGCTACAACTGTACAGGGTATTATTGAGGCCACACCTGGTGTATTGCATACAGTTTTGATCTCCATATTTAAGGAAGGATATACTTGCATTGGAGGCTGTTCAGAGAAGGTTCACTAGGTTGATTCCGGAGATGAGGGAGTTGACTTATGAAGATAGGTTGAGTAGGCTGGGCCTCAGAAGAATGCCAGGTGATCTTATCGAAACATATAAGATAATGAGGGGTCTCGACAAGGTGGATGCAGAGAGAATATTTCCACTCATAGGGGAAACTAAAACTAGGGGACATAGTCTCAGAATAAGGGGCTGCCCATTTAAAACTGAGATGAGGAGGAATTTCTTCTCTGAGGGTTGAAAATCTATGGAATTCTCTGCCCCAGAGAGTTGTGGAGGCTGGGTCATTGAATTATATTTAAGGTGGAGATAGATTTTTGAGCGATAAGGGAGTAAAGGGTTATGGGGGAGCGGGCAGGGAAGTGGAGATGAGCCCATGATCAGATCAACCATGATCTTCTTAAATGGCGGAGCAGGCTCAAGGAGCCAGGTGGCCTACTCCTCCTATTTCTGATGTTCTTATGTGCCTACAAAACTGCGTCAGACTGACACAGAAACAATGGTGGACTCGACTATTCCAGTGCTCTTCTGAACAGCCTTCAACCATGCAGCCTCTGTAAATCTAAGCTCATCCTAAACTCTGCTGCCCTATCCTAACTCACACAGAGTCCTGTTCACCCATCACCTGTGCTCGCTGACCTACATTGGCTCCCTGTCTAGCAAATCCTCAATTTAAAAAAAATTCTCATCCTTGTTTTCAAATCCCTCCATGGCTTCGCCCCTCTTAATCTCTAACCTCCTCCAGTCCCACAAACCTCAGAGATCTCTGCGCACCTCCAGTTATGGCCTCTTACACATCTCCAGTTTTCATCGCACCACCATGCCTTCAGCTGCCTACGCACTAAGCTCTGGAAATTCCCTCCTTAAACCATTCCGCCTCTACCTCAATCTTTTCTTGTACTCTCTTTAAAACCTACATCTTTGACCAAGCTTTTGGTCATTTGTCCTAATGGTCCAAAAATTGCTGCCTCGCCGGGTGTGTACAATGAACGCACGCACCAGACGAGGTCTCCCAAATGCTGGCTCTCGGCACGCAATGTGCATGCGCCAAGAACCGGCTTTTCCGATCTGTCAAAATGTCTTTTGACAGATCCAATGTATCCACGGGAGAAGGACATCCGCAGGGCAGAGATTGGGCTATTTGCCCAACTCTTGCCCAGCGAATGTCCTGCAAACTCTTACGCCTGTTAAAAAGCAGGCATATAGTCTTAGTTTTAAAACATAGAAAAATTAAATTTAATCACAAATTTTTACATTAAAAACCCTGTCCATTAAGGCAAGTTTATTTTTAACCCTATTAAAAAAAAAATTCTAAAACAATTAAATTTAATTCAATTTTATGCGAGGTGTTTTTTTTTAATTTATTGAGTTGTGTTTCTTGTTTTTGGCCGGGGGGGGGGGGAGAAAGAGAAAAGAAATTCTCATTGATAATAATGGGAGCTCGTAAAAACAGAGCTCCCATTATTATCAATGAGAATATTACATAGTGATTGGTGTTCCAGGCTCATGTGATTCCCGCTTACGAATATGTATCTGGAGGACATGTTCTGGTACGCTGCACAGTGAATGGAGGCCTCCGACCAGAATCCTATGTTCTTTCGGGACCACCAGGTATTTTCGTAGACTTTTTTTCGGGTCAGAGGCATTCATCCGAAGGAAGCCTCCGACCACAATTTTCCCCCCGCCAATATCTCCTTATGTGGCTCAGTGTCAAATTCTGTTTGATATTGCTCCTGTGAAGTGCCTTGGGATATTTTACTAAGTTAAAGAAAGGCACTATATAAATGGAAGTTGTCCTTGGTAAGTGTTCTGTGGAAGTAAACTTGCGTGTCGCCCGTTTCCCTCTGGAGAAGCTCTGTGCTTTTGACAAGTGTAAAAGTCGGATAGCCAGGTGGTGAAGGATCGAATACTGGGTACTTGTCTTCAGTCACTTGCAAGCTTTTACTTACACAGACACACATTACATACCGTACACCCCAAGATAAACTTTTTCCATTCCCAAGCCTGCTCCCAGATATAGGAACACAAGAGTCCCCAATTGATACCACATGAATACAATCAACACTAAGTACCTCTCAGTGATAGACACCAATTTATAAAAAGTCTTGGGTGCAAACCCATATCCTCACGTTTTGAGGCCTCATATCTTGGAATACCAATGTGCAGGACACTGCACGGCTAGATACAGTAGAGTTGAGATCAGCATTTCTTTAACAGAGACTTTCTTTAAAAGGTGTAATGTACGGTACCTGAAATGTCAGAAGCTCCACGTGCATAAAACTCAGAGGTTAACTGGAAAGCAGAGCTATACTCAAAATGGATATCGTCCATCCGCTCAACACGAATTCTGTCGTCACCTAAACTGCAAGAAAATAAAATAAAAAGGGTAACCATCATCTTTTTCTATCACTTGTGTGGGTTTATACAATAACAACAGTGCATGTTGGAGCATAAATATTTTAATCCTGATGACTGGCCAGGCTTACTTCAAGTTGGCAACAATGGCCTGTAATTTGCAGTCAGTGACGAAGCAAAGGTGTTTGCCACTGGCCCCAAAGTAAGCTTCCCTCAAAGATCTCGCATTCTCTGTGGCGAGAAGTTTGGCTTTTTTGACGTTCAGTTGAGATCAGTGTAAGTTAATGGGGAAATGCTTGCAAGAACTTTGATATACGGAGGAGAGCAAACCTTCCTCACAAACAGTGGGCGACCATCAACCACCTCAGAACTGGTCACGGTAGATGCTGCCACCTTCTCCATAATTGGAAGGTTAAAGCATCCCCATCATGCGACTGTGGAACTCCTAATCAGACCCTGGAGCATATCATTGAGCACTGCCCTCAGGAAATGAGCACTGCCCTCAGGAAATTCACAGGCAGCCTACAAGATGTTACACCAGAAGCTTAGATATTGACATTTGATTTGCTTTGCTACAACCATACGAAAGAAGAATGGGGAATCCCAAACACAAGCTGCTGCGACGTCAACAAGCTGTCTCAGCAGCCAATCCCAATGCAGATTTCTCAGACGGAGAAGCAGAAAAGCTCCTTTTATACTGACTTTTTAAAAAAAAGTTAGGATACCAAAACAATGATTGGGGCTCTCACATGGGGAAAAGGTCAATCTGAAATAAGAACTTAAAAAAAAATACAAAATCTCTTAAAAATTTTAATTTTTATTAAACTGGATAAATTTGACACTCCACAAAATTAAGATTAATTTTTCAGGGCCATAACATTTGTTTAGCAGTCAATACGCTGTTAAAACCCCAGTCACACCTAATCCCTTTCGGTCTAACTTTTAATGGGGTATTTAACAGCGATATTACCGCAGAAAAGCCAAAGTTCCCATCAGTTTCACTGATTGCCAGCTATGGGATGGGTGGGGGGCACCACCCACGCAGCTGGTGGTGGAGTATCAATGACAGACCGCAACTTCAAGATTTCTGTGTTCAGGTGCGCATGCACTAAATCCTGAAGTTGCGGTCAGTTTCAAAGGGATACTCACAGCGAACGCTGTTTTTTTCAATTATTACCCACCGCAAATTCTGGGCCAATGTTGTTGTGCCCCCAAAAGACAGTTGCACTCTCCAGTGAAGAATCCAGAGAAACCAAGATGGCTCAAAATTTCATGCTCCAGCCACAAGAGTCTCAGCCATATGGTGCACAGAATTACAATTTTGCAAACTGATAACCCATTTATATCCACAATATGATGCAGCTGAGTATGTTCCATATTCACCACATTTCTACAGCCTGGGAGATTCAGAGACAGGCAACAACGCCACTAATGAGCAGCCACAAAATATGCGCAATGACTTTAAAACATATCTGCATATTGTATCTGAAATGTGAGAAACTTCACCGGCATACAATTCAAAACTACCTCAACAAGGTGGCATCTGTGTCTCCAGAAGCAGCACTGCAACACAAATAGGATGCTAATGTACCTCAACATGAAAACAGAAAACACTTACACAGGTAAAACACTGATTCCACAGAATCCAAAACAAAAGGAGAATCAGGTCTACATAATGGATGCAATAGCCTACCCAGGCCAGGTTTAAAAGAGCGACACAAAACAAAAATAGATATTCAAGAAAATACGAGAAAATATGAAACTATCAAGATTCCTCTGATGACAGCGAGTTGCCGAGTCATACAAAACAGGAAGATACCAGGTCTCCTGGTATCCAGACTCGCTCTCCAGTCTGAGCTGAGTCAGCTGATCTTGATCAGGACATTATTTTTGCAATCCAAAGATATTAAGGGATATGGGGCAAAGACGGGTATATGGAGTTGGGTCACAAATCAACCTTGATCTCACTGAATGGCAGAACAGGGCTAAATGGCCTACTCCTGTTACCTATGTTCCCAGGACAGCGATATGAATACTAGTGTCCATGAAGTAGAGAAGGGAATAAAGCAGCTAATGTTCTTAGTTTTTAATTAAAGGGTGTCTGTTGAAAATTCAAATGTGTAGATGTTGGATTAGGACAGAATAGAGCTGCTCAATCACTGTCCTTGAATAGACATTAATAATTGCTAGTTGGGCGAGATACCAAGGGGCGGCCGGCATCTAAATGAGGAGAAATTTCTTCTCCGAGGATTGTAAATCTGTGGAATTCGTTGCCTCAGAGAGCCGTGGAAGCTGGGGCATTGAATAAATTTAAGACAGAAATAGACAGTTTCTTAAATGACAAGGGGTTATGGGGAGCGAGCAGGGAAGTGGAGCGGAGTCCATGATCAGATCAGCCATGATCTTGGCGGAGCAGGCTCAAGGGGCTGTATGGTCTACTCCTGTTCCTATTTCTTATGTTTTTATGGAACTGTAGCATGAAGCAGTCAACACCTTGAGAGAAAATTGGTAAACAAAACGCACCAGAAAAAACTGTCAAGGAAATAAAATATGAAACCATCAATACTGCTTGAGCTGAAGACAAATGGCTGACATTAATAAAACATAACTCAGCAATATGCCTCTGCCTGTGGGAAGCACAGGTCAGAGAATCGGGGCTGCAATGGAGTCTCCAATCAGCACTCCCCATCATTGCATGCCTGCTAAAAGCATGGAGTTACCTTTATAATCCTTTATTACCTGAGACTTGATACAATATATTTTGTAATTATTAGCATATCTACCATAGCATTGCTCATGGCAAATTAGATAATATTCTGTTGCATAATAATCGGATCGTTACATACTTCGCAATGTATTATCCGGCTGCTACGGTGGAGCTGTGCTTTCATGGCTTGTCCCTTTAAAACCACAAAGTCCAATTGATGCAATTAAACACAGCAAAAGTATGAAATATTATTTGGTGAGGGAATTTTGCAGATTGAAATGTGGTGGTCAGTTTCAAACTGCAACTCTGAAGCACTCAGGATTTTAAGATTGTTTTGATATCTGTAATGTGTGTGACATTTGCACACACTATACGGTTTTTAATATATTAATATAGATATAAAGTACTGGAAAAAGCATCTAATGGCAGCACTAGGGCATCACTGCAGGAAGCATCTTAGGCCCATGCATCTTCAGCTGCTTCATCAATGGCCTTCTGACGATCATAAGATCAGGAGTGAGGCTGTTCGTTGATGATTCCAGTGTTCAGCTCTAGTCACAACTCCTCTGATAATGAAGCAGCTCATGCTAGACAGCAGCAGGACCTGGATAACATCCAGACTTGGGTTGACAAGTGGCAGGGAACATTCATGCCACATAAGGGCTAGGTAATGGCCATCTTAAACAAGAGAACCCACAGCAACATCCCCATGATCTTCAACATCACCACCATTGCAGAGTTCCCCTCCAACAGCATGGGGGTGGGGGATTGGAGGGCATCATTTACCCGAAGCTGAACTGGACCCACCCTATCAACAACATGTCTACAAAAGCAGGCTGGGTATTCTATAAAGAAGGGATTATCTTCTGACCCCTTAAAAACTATCCACCACCCGCAAGTCTTAAGTCAGGTGATGATGAAATATTCACCACTTGCACAGATGAGTGCAGCCGCAACAACACTCAAGATTATCACCATGCAGGACAGAGCAGTTAGTTCCTGCTGCACTCACCTTCCATCACTGGCACCCTGTGGCTGTAATATGTACAATCCACAAGAAGCAACGAAGGTTACTTCAACATCACTGCACTTCTGTTTGACCTCTACCACCAAAAAAGACAAGTGCAGTAATGAGGTGGGAACACCATCACCTCCAAGGTCACACACCGTCCTGACTGGAGACTATAAACCCAGTTCCTTCATCGTTGCTGGGTTAAAATTCTGGTATACCTGCTCAACACTGTTGTGGCAATGCCATCATGACAAAGACAGTAGTGGTTCAAGGAGAAGGTCCACCACCATCTTCTCAAGGCAACTAAGGATGGGCAACAAATGCAGCGTTGGTAGTAATGTCCATATACTGAGATCTATTTTTAAAAATTAATTGATCAGACAGCTGAACAGTATTGATCGGTGATGTTTAGGAATCAGTTAATTATTTTGGTGTATGATTATTGCAATAGGAGATAGTACAATCTAAGAACTGACTGTACTAGTTACTGCTGTCACATAGGGCCCAAGTTTCCACATGATTTGCAGCTGATTTTTAGGAGCAACTGGTGGAGAACGGACTATCTTAGAAATCGCAATTCTCCACATTTTTTTTTTCTGCAGTTCTAGTGAGGTAGAACAGTTCTACTTTAGAACAGAATTTTTTCTTCAAAAGGGGGCGTGTCCGGCCACTGACGCCTGATTTCAAAGTTTGCACAGTGAAAACGTACTCCAAACTAAAGTAGAATGGAGCAAGTGAAGATTTTTGTAGAACTGAAAAAACCTGTTCTACACATTAAAAAATCAGGCGCAGGTTACAAATTAGGTGTAGGGAACGAGGTGGGGGGGAGGGGGGGGGAAGGGAACTCATTAAATTTTACAATCAATCCTTATTTATACTTCTACAAATATTATACAAATAAATCCAACCTGAATAAACATTTATAAGCAAAGAAAAGATTAAATAAACCATCTTCCTACCTGTGTGAAAGTGCTTCAGCCATCGTTCGAAGGAAACCGCCGTTTGTTGCCGCGCAGGGGAGGGAGAGGAAGGAGACAGCGGCTTGTTGCCGCGCAGGGGAGGGAGGGGGAAGGAGACAGCGGCTTGTTGCCGCGGAGGGGAGGGAGGGGAAGGAGAGAGTGAGAAGGGAAGCCTCAGTGCTGATGTGCTGATGGCAATGTGGTTTTATTAAAAAATGTTCAAAAATTAAACAGCTACAAAGAACTACAAAAATGGCCGGGTGCCAATGTTTTTTTCACACTGAGCATGCGCGAACGCTCCAACGCGCACGCGCAGCGTTGCCGGCAGGAAAAAAACTCATTTAAATAGTACCCACCCCCTCCCACTTACAAAATCGGCGCGAGTGTAGGCTCCGCCCCCCTGGGCGCCGCGCCAAACAGACAAGGAACTGCAAAGCGCTCGAGAATAGCGCGTTTTTTTTCTGGCGCCGTTTTAGGCGCGAAAAACAGGCGCCCAGCTCAGAGGGGCGCCCGTTTTTTATCCTGTGGAAACTTGGGCCCATAAATACTGCCTTCACAAGCCAAGTAAACCACCACTGCTGCAGTAATCTCACAGGAACAGTATTATCAATTTTGTCCCAGTCTCTGCAAAATCCAACTGATATTAATGGGTTTTCTATTTTGTACTCATGCTGACATTTTCGCCAGAATCAACAAAATGAATTTCACACCGTAAATAAAGTTTATCTGCACCTCAAACTGGTTAAGTATCTTCATAACAACCTCAGTTGCACAACTAAAAGATGTCACATGTGCACAGACACGGGCACTACATTTCTATTACTCTTTGTTCAACCTACACATACAGAAAACATGCAGTTTCCAAGATTCTGTGAGAAAGAGTTTTATTTTTGTAGTTGCTATGGTGACGGGGTGCAAAAGACTACAAATATGCAAACTTGCACAGTAGGAAATATTTTTCTGCTGTACCTGGAACATATTGCCCCGAAAAGATAGGAGAGAAAAAAGAATGAAGGGCTCCTCATTAAAATCACTTACTAGAAATCAAAGTCTGTTCGCAAATGGCAACAAGATACTGAATAAGTATTAGAGAAAAGTGTGAAGAGTTTTCTTACAAGCATCTGGTTTCTCTGCATCGAATTAGGATGCGAGTATTTTTGAATGTTGGATGCTTCTTATATAATTCCTCTGGCCTTCCAATTAATTATAAAGAATATCCATGACAATCATGGAAATGAACATTTGCCTTGTTCCAAGCAACAATATGCTGGATCATGTGATCTGAGGAACTAAGTATCCATCAGCTTAAAAGAACATCTGTTTATTTACCCTATCAGCCCCTTCATATCTCAGGCAATCCGACAAGGAACTGTGTCACCAATTCAGTGCCATAGTATCTCTCTTTAAATAAAAAGTTTCAACAACAGAACATAGCCATTAAAAAAACACTATATTTCAACACATCACCTAAAGAAAATGTATTTAAAATGGGAACATATATACACGGAGAAACAGCCAATATTCAACATGTTGACAAAAAGAACAGTGTTTAAAAAAAAGGAAGTATTTCCGATGCAAGATACTCCCGATGCTTTTTTTAACATTTAAAAAATACTCTTATTTATTCGCATAATATTTATTTGTATCTGCCTCTAGAGACCTATCATTTGGGTCGTCACTCATGGACATGTGCCAGAGAAGGCCCACATGTACCACATGTATCCTGAAGCAGCTCCATTGATTTTAATACGGACATTTGTTTTACCACCACCCCCAGTCCAGAGTACATGTAGCCCCACCCCCCACTCCTCTCCCATAACCTACATAACAGGGGTGTCTCAGGAAGAGCAGAGCACTAAAATGGTTGGTTTCCACAGGGCAAAAAAATATAAAAGATTTCAAGAGAGCGCGTATGCGCACACATGCGGGGGACAAAATGACAGATGAAGGAGAAAGATACAAGTCGAGAGAGAGAAAGTAGGAAAGATACAATTTTCTTGGTAGTCATTTCACTCCTCGATTCAGTATACTTGTAGAGCTTAAGAAGTTTTTTTTAAATATAAATGCTTCAAACATCGAACAGGACCTGAAACATTTTCCGCTCCACAGATGCTGCCAGGCCTGCTGAGTACTTCCAGCATTTTCTGGTTTTATATCAAATAGCAGATGTTCTCAAAAGGAAACTGCATTTTAATGTTTGCTGATGGTACTCAAAACCTATTCATTTCTTCATATAATAATAAAATAAATATTCATAATTTATTCCTAGATTATGATTGCCAAAATATAAAAAGATACAACTACCTACCTTTTAGGATGTTTCTCATTCTAAAAAAGATACGCATCCTCCATACACTGTAGAAACATAACTTGGCTCAACAGGCCTAGCACAATCAGACGGAGCACACAAATGTAAATATTGTCATGGTGGAGCGGATCGAGGGTGCCATGATCTGAGGTGGGGGGAGCCACAAACTGTGCTGAAAAAGCACTCGCCTCTTCCACACAACAGCCCTCGCCTCTCTTTAGCTGCCGGGTTTCCCAAAGCCCGTGAAACCTGGCTAGCCAGCGTCAAATTTAAAATGGAAGTACAATCTGAGGCATGCAACCTTATTAAAATATTTAAATGAGCAGCCTGACTCCGAGGAGGTTAGTTGCCCCCCAACCCCCATCTCTGTTAAAACCAGAGGTGGGCAGGTTCGAATGAGTTGGGTTTGCACATGAGATTTTTAACATTTTAACATCCCACCCAACCCAAACCCACCCCTTTTGGGGGGGTAAAATTCCCCCTGTGGTGTGTGGAGATATCTGATTAACAAAGAATGTAAATACTCTGCAGGCAATCTATTTTTCTTATTGATTCTGCATTCTCCTGAAAACATAGGAGCATAACAAAGTAGTACAAATTTAGAAGTCCCCGTAAATGAACCATATTAGGACCAATCTGTCAGACATCGTCACGTGCTGCAGTTAAATCTAGACATTTAATAAATGTATGAAAAATGCTCCAGTGCAGCCTTGATATATCCATCGGTACCCAATAGTTTCCACCGTATTTTTCTGCCATGAACAAGCAAGCCCTCGACCTTCCCCCTTGCAAGACGACAGAAGTGTACGATGTACTCAATCATTCACTTGACAATCCGCTACTAGCATCCACTTTGCTTAACATGCTTGCACCTTTGGAAATGGATAACTGTCAACTGGGTAAATTGTTTTTGTGCGAGAGACATATGAATTTGTGTGACTGAAAACAAGTGAGAATTTAACAGTACAATTCTGAAACGGCTTGCATAAAAAGGGACTCTAAGAGATGATCATCATCATAGGCAGTCCCTTGGAATCGAGGAAGACTTGCTTCCACTCTTAAAATGAGTCCCTACGTGGCTGAACAGTCCAATACGAGAGCCACAGTCCCTTTCACAGGTGGGACAGACAATCGTTGAGGGAAAGGGAGGGTGGGACAGGTTTGCCGCACGCTCTTTCCGCTGCCTGCGCTTGATTTCTGCATGGTCTCGGCGATGAGACTGGAGGTGCTCAGCGCCCTCCCGGATGCACTTCCTCCACTTAGGGCGGTCTTTGGCCAGGGACTCCCAGGTGTCAGTGGGGATGTTGCATTTTATCAAGGAGGCTTTGAGGATTGTCCTTGTAATGTTTCTTCTGCCCACCTTTGGCTCGTTTGCCATGAAGGAGTTCAGAGTAGAGCGCTTGCTTTGGGAGTCTCTTGTCTGGCATGCGGACAATGTGGCCTGCCCAGCGGAGCTGAGAAAGTGTGGTCAGTGCTTCAATGCTGGGGATGTTGGCCTGGTTGAGGACGCTAATGTTGGTGCGTCTGTCCTCCCAGGGGATTTGTAGGATCTTGCGGAGACATCGTTGGTGGTATTTTTCCAGCGACTTGGTGTCTACTATACATGGTCCATGTCTCTGAGCCATACAGGAGGGCGGGTACTACTACAGCCCTGTAGACCATGAGCTTGGTGGCAGATGAGAGGGCCTGATCTTCGAACACTCTTTTTCTCAGGCGGCCGAAGGCTGCACTGGCACTGGAGGTGGTGTTGAATCTCGTCATCAGTGTCTGCTCTTGTTGATAAGAGGCTCACGAGGTATGAGAAATGGTCCACGTTGTCCAGGGCCGCTCCATGGATCTTGATGACTGGGGGGGCAGTGCTGTGCGGCGAGGACAGGCTGGTGGAGGATCTTTGTCTTACAGATGTTTAGCTTAAGGCCCTTGCTTTCGTACTCCTCAGTAAATACATCGACTATGTCCTGGAGTTCAGCCTCTCTTTGTGCGCAGAGGCAGCAGAGGACGACAGACGTTAGGGTGATCTTGAACCTGGCCTGGAGATGGCGAAGGTTGAACAGGTTCCCACTGGTTCTGTAGTTTAGTTCCACTCCAGCGGGGAGCTTGTTGACTGTGAAGTGGAGCATGGCAGCGAGGAAGATTGAGAAGAGGGTTGGAGCGATGACACAGCCCTGTTTGACCCCAGTCCGGACGTGGATTGGGTCTGTAATGGATCCGTTGGTAAGGATCACGGCCTGCATGTCGTCGTGGAGCAGGCAGAGGATGTTGACAAACTTTTGAGGGCATCAGAAACGGAAGAGGACGCTCCATAGACTCTCGCAGTTGACAGTGTCAAAGACCTTTGTAAGGTCAAAAGGTGGTCATGTAGAAAGGCTGGCGCTGATCCCTGCATTTTTCCTGCAGCTGCAAAGATCATGTCCGTTGTGCCCCATAGGGGACGAAATCCGCACTGTGACTCCAGGAGGAGCTCCTCGGCCACAGGGAGAAGACAGTTGAGGAGGACTCTAGTGACAACTTTCCCAGTGGCTGATAGCAGGGAGATTCCTCTGTCTTTGCCGCAGTTGGACTTGGCCCCTTTTTTAAAGATGGTCACGATCACTGGCTGGTAACTGATGATACACATTTATGTTTAGATCATTAGGGTAACGGTTCAAACAGATGCTGGACTTTCTCCAGAATATGCAAGATATCTTGGGCAATTCGTTCGTGGGATGTGGGCAACATTGTCAAGGCATTATTTATTGCCCATCCTTAGTTGTCTTGAGAGCATTAATAATCAACCACATAGTGCAAGACTGGAGTCATATGTAGACTGTTATGTCTTGAATAACGAGTCAGACTAGATACTGCAAGCTCAAAGTAAGGTGTGACCGTAGTCCTTTATTACAGATCTCAGAGTGCCTCTCCAGCCTGTGAGGCCTCCTTATATACAGGTGCTCCCAAGAGATTGTGGGATCCCTTGGGACTCCAGGGGATAAGCCCTCTGGTGGTTAGACATGGAATTTACAGGTTTACATACATAACATAGACCAAACCAGGTAGTAGTGGCAGATTCACAGTTGAGTATTTACAACAATTTGGTAGTAATCATGGTTATTTTCTGATGTTAGCCCACAAATTACCAAACTATGAAAATATTTGAAATTTATACATTTCAAATGATGTCCCGAAGTGATTTACAGCCAATGAAGTAGCTTTGAAGTGTTGTGATGTACTGTACTGACCACACTTGATCAGCTCCACTGGGCAGGCCACATCGTTCGCTTGCCAGACACGAGACTCCCAAAGCAAGCGCTCTACTCGGAACTCCTTCACGGCAAACGAGCCAAAGGTGGGCAGTGGAAACATTACAGGGACACCCTCAAAGCCTTCTTGAAAAAGTGCAATATCCCCACTGACACCTGGGAGTCCCTGGTCAAAGATCGCCCTAAGTGGAGGAAGTGCATCCGGGAGGGCCCGGAGTACCTCGAGTCTCATCGCCAAAAGCATGCAGAAGTCAAGCGCGGGCAGTGGAAAGAGCATGCGGCAAACCTGATCCAAACCACCCCTTCCTTCACCGACTATCTGTCCCACCTGTGACAGAGACTGTGGCTCTTGTATTGGACTGTTCAGCCATCTAAGGACTCATTTTAAGAGTGGAAGCAAATCTTCCTCGATTCCGAGGGACTGCCTATGATGATGATGATTATTATGGTAGGGAAACACCGCAGCCAAGTTGTATGGTAAAGTCCTACAAACAGATACATGTTTCAGTGGTCCTGGTTAAGGGATAAATGTTGGCCAGGACATCAGGAGAACCTCCTTGCTCTTTAAATAGTGTCATGGGAAATTTTACATTTACCTGAGAGGGTTTATGGGGCATTAGTTTAACATCCCATCTTGGAAGATGGCATCTCTGACAGTGCAGCATTCCTTCAGTACTGCACTAAAGTGTCAGCCTCGATTATGTGTTCAAAGTGCTAGAGTGGCATTTGAACCCACAATGTTATTGACTGAACCATGGTTGACACTTAACAATTTATTGATGAATTCAGTTTCACAGGTTGTCACGGTAGGACAATCAGCACCTTTCCATAACGAGGTTGTCTCCCATTTCCGTTGCAACATTTCCCTCAACTACGAAAGGAAATTCCCTCCTGCAATTCAGAATCTGTAGGACCAATACGGAACTGCCAGCATAACTTTTGCTGTGTCCACTCATATCTTTTTAACTATCCGAGATCAGAGGCCAACTATCTCAGCCCCAGGACATCGCTGCAGGAGTTCCTCAGGGCAGTCTCCAATACCCAACCATCTTCAGCTGCTTCATCAATAACCTTCCCTCAATCATGTCAGAGATGGGGATGTTCATTGATGATTGCACAGTATTCATCTCTATTCACAATTCCTCAGATAATGAAGCCGTACATGCCCAAATGCAGCAAGAACTGGACAAGATTCAGGCTTGGGTTGATAAGTGGCAAGTAACATCTGTGCCAGACATTTATTATCTCCAACAAGCGAGAGCATAACCACCTCCCCTTCACATTCAATAGCATTACCATCGCCAAATCCCCACCATCAACATCCTGGTGGCCACGATTGACCAGAAACTGAACTGGACCAGCCACATTAATGCCGTGGCTACTAGAGCAGATCAGAGGCTGGGTATTCTGCAGCAAGTGTCTCACCTCCTGACTCCCTAAAGCCCCTCCACCACCTACAAGGCACAAGTCAGGAGCGTGATGGAATACTCAAGAAGCTTGACACCATTCAGGACAAAGCAGTCTGCTTGGCCACCACCCCATCCACTAACTTAAACATTCACTCCTTCCACTACTGGTGTACCATAGCTGCAGTGGATACTATCTGCAGGATGCACTGCAGCAATCCACCAAGGCTTCTTTGCACCACCTCTCAAACCCGCGACTTCCATCACCTAGAAAGACAAGGGCAGCAAGTACATGGGAACACCAGTATCTCCAAATTCCCCTCCAAGTAACGCGCAATCTTGACTTGGACATATATTGCATTCCTTCCTCGTTCATGGGTTAAAATCCACTTACCCCATAACAATTTTAATAATTTTAGGAACATCTTCAACCCACAGACTGACAAGTCAAGAAGGCGGCTCACCACCTCAAGGACAACTCGGGATGGGCAATAAATGCCTCTTAGCCAGCAATGCCCACATCCTGAAAATGATTTTAAACAAAAAGAGCCAAAAGGTGAAGGAAATGAAAGCTGAAACTCGTGTCTAGAAAAAAATGGAAAGCATTTAGATTTCATCCGCCCCCCCTGCCCCCCAGTCCCCCTACCCCCGCGGAGTAAACATATAGGAGCTGATGATTATCTGAAGACACATCCACACATCCCATCAGCTCAAAATGCCACAGGCTATCTGCAGGTGTATCTTCCACTCATGAACATAACATAAGAAATAGGAACAGGAGTAGGCCAAATGGCCCCTCGAGCCTGCTCCGCCATTCAATAAGACCATGGCCTCAGCTCCACTTCCCTGCCCACTCCCCATAACTCCTTATCGCTCAAGAAAGTGTCAATTTCTGTCTTAAATTTATTCAATGTCCCAGCTTCTACTGCTCTCCAAAGCAGCAAATTCCACAGAAGCAATTCCTCCTCATCTCAGTTTTAATCTAAGATCATGCCCCCTAGTTCTAGTCTCCCCCATCAGTGGAAACATCCTCGCTGCATCCGCCTTGTCAAGCTCCCTCATAAATCTTATATGTTTCAATAAGATCACCTCTCATTCTTCTGAACTCCAATGAGTAGAGGCCCAACCTACTCAACCTTTCCTCATAAGTCAACCCCCTCATCCCCGGAATCAACCTAGTGAACCTTCTTTGAACTGCCTCCAAAGCAAGTATATCCTTTCGTAAATATGGAAACCAAAACTGCACGCAGTATTCCAGGTGTGGCCTTACCAATCCCTTGAATAGCTATAGCAAGACTTCCCTGCTTCTATTCTCCATCCAAAAGGCCAAGATACCATTGGCCTTCCTGATCACTTGCTGTACCTGCATACTATCCTTTTGTGTTTCATGCACAAGTACCCTCAGGTCCCGCTGTACTGCGACACTTTGCAATCTTTCTCCATTTAAATAATAACTTGCTCTTTGATTTTTTTCTGCCAAAGTGCATAACCTCACACTTTCTAACATTATACTCCAGCTGCCAAATTTTTGCCCACTCACTTAGCCTGTCTATGTCCTTTTGCAGATTTTTTGTGTCCTCCTCACACATTGCTTTTCCTCCCATCTTTGTATCGTCAGCAAACTTAGCTACGTTACACTCAGTCCCTTCTTCCAAGTTGTTAATATAGATTGTAAATAGTTGGGGTCACAGCACTGATCCCTGCGGTACCCCACTAGTTACTGGTTGCCAACCAGAGAATGAACCATTTATCCCAACTCTCTGTTTTCTGTTAGTTAGCCAATCCTCTATCCATGCTAATATATTACCCCCAACCCTGTGAACTTTTATCTTGTGCAGTAACCTTTTATGTGGCACCTTGTAAAATGCCTTCTGGAAGTCCAAATACACCACATCCACTGGTTCCCCTTTATCCACCCTGTTCGTTGCATCCTCAAAGAATTCCAGCAAGTTTGTCAAACGTGACTTCCCCTTCAGAAATCCATGCTGACTCTGCCTGAACAAATTTTGCTTTTCCAAATGTCCTGCGACGGCTTCTTTAATAATGGACTCCAACATTTTCCCAAGCAGATGTTAGGCTAACTGGTCTATAGTTTCCTGCTTTTTCTCGGCCTCCTTTTTCAAATGAAGGTGAATTGTGAGATGACAGAGCTTCTGTCCATGGTCTCAGTTCAACACAGTGCACACAACTCTAGGTATTATGCCCTTGCCACAAAAAGGCTTCTTACAATATGCGATCAGGAGCCTTCAGAAGCACCGTCCATCTGCAGCATGGGCCCTGAATTTCCTGAACTGCATCTGTTATATATGTAAACCTGTAAATATCTTGTGTAGCCACTAGAGGGCTTATCCCCTTGGGAGCACAGGTACTTAGAGGCCTCACAGGTTGGAGAGGCACTCTGGAGACCTGCAATAAAAGACTAAGGTCACACTTTACTTTGAGCTCACAGTATTTAGTCAGACTCTTTATTCATACACAACAACTGGCGACGAGATACAGATGACGAACCCAACGATGCAGAGAACAGTGGGCATCCTGGAGAAATTTTCGGAGGGAGATGATTGGGAAATCTTCGTGGAGCGACTCGACCAATACTTCGTGGCCAATGAGCTGGAAGGAGAAGCGAACGCTGCCAAACGAAGGGAGATTCCCCTCACCGTCTGCGGGGCACCAACATATGGACTCAAGAAAAATCTGCTTGCCCCAGCGAAATCCACAAAGAAATCGTACGATGATTTGTGCACACTGGTCCGGGAATGCGTTCTGATGGCGAGGTACCGGTTCTACACCTACAAAAGGTCTGAAGGCCAGGAAGTGGCGAGTTATGAAGCCGAGATGAGATGCCTTCCAGGACATTGCGAATTTGAAGGATATTTGGAGCACATGCTCAGTGACTTCTTCGTACTTGGCATTGGCCATGAAGTGATACTTTGCAAACTTTTGACTGGAGATCCCAACCTTGAGTAAAGCCATAGCAAGAGCCCAGGCGTTCATTGCCACCAGTGACAATACTAAACAAATCTCTCAGCACACGAATGCTGCTACAAGTACTGTGAACAAAGTGACGTTGTTTTCAAATCGCAACGTACAGGGCAGGCCCCACATGCCTGCAGCTGCACAACCGCAGATGCCTCAAGAGTCCACCATCAAGGGTGATGAATGCTAGGCCATTAACACCTTGTTGGCGCTGCGGGGATGATCATAGTTTCCATTCATGCCGCTTCAAAGAGTACGTTTGCAAGGGCTGCGGAACAATGGGACACCTCAAACTATGTGCAGGCGAGCTGCAAAACCTGCTAATCCTGCAAACCACCACGATGCAGGGGAGTACAGATCCACGGCAGATCATGACAAACTAGAGCCTCAAACCGAGGAGGCAGAGGTATATGGGGTGCACACATTTACCACAAAGTGTCCCCCGATAATGCTGAAGGTTGAATTAAATGGACTCCCGGTGTCAATGGAGCTGGACGCGGGCGCGAGCCAGTCCATTATGAGTAAAATAACTTTTGAACGGTTGTGGTGCAGCAAGGCCTCAAGGCCAGTCCCGACTCCCATTCGCACTAAACTGAGAACTTACACAAAGGAACTGATTCCCGTAATCGGCAGTGCTACTGTAAAGGTCTCCTACGATGGAGCGGCACACAGGCTAACACTCTGGGTGGTACCGGGCGATGGTCCCACGCTGCTTAGCAGGAGCTGGCTGGGAAAGATAAACCGGAACTGGGACGACGTCCGAACACTCTCGTCCGTTGACGATACTTCGTGTGCCCAGGTCTTAAACAAGTTCCCTTCGTTGTTCGAACCAGGCATTGGGAAGTTCCAAGGAGCAAAAGTGCAGATCCATTTAATTCCAGGGGTGCCACCCATCCATCACAAGGCGAGAGCAATACCTGATGAGAGGGTGGAGATCGAGCTGGACCGGCTGCAGCGAGAGGGTATCATTTCGCCGATCGAATTCAACGACTGGGCCAGTCTGATTGTCCCAGTCCTCAAGGGAGACAGCACCGTCAGTTGCTTTGTAATCACCACAGATTCTATCAATCGTTTCTCCCTGCAGGATCAATACCCACTACCAAAGGCAGACGACCTCTTTGTGACGCTGGCGGGAGAAAAGACGTTCACAAAGCTGGACTTGACCTCGGCCTACATGACGCAGGACCTGGAGGAATCATCGAAAGTCCTCACCTGCATCAACACGCACAAAGGTCTCTTCATTTACAACAGATGCCCGTTTGTGATTCGATCAGCCGCAGCGATATTCCAGAGAAACATGGAAAGCTTACTGAAGTCGGTCCCGCGCACAGTGGTCTTCTAGGAACGGCATCGTAGTCACAGGTCGGGACACAGTTGAGCATCTGCAGAACTTGGAGGAGGTTCTTGGTCGACTCAACCGCGTGAGGCTCAGGTTAAAATGCTCAAAGTGCATTTTCCTGGTGCCTGAAGTGGAGTTCCCGGGGAGAAAAATCACGGTGGATGGCATCAGGCCCACCAATTCGAAGACGGAGGCAATCGAGAATGCACCGAGGCCACAGAACTGGACGGAGCTGCGGTCGTTACTAGGACTCCTGAACTACTATGGTAACTTCTTACCGGGTCTCAGCACACTGTTAGAACCACTGCACACCTTACTGCATAAAGGAGACGAATGGGTATGGGATAAAAGCCAAGAAAATGCCTTTGTAAAAGCTAGAAAATTGTTATGCTCAAACAAATTGATTCTGTTGTATGATCCATGTAAGCGTTTGGTATTAGCATGTGATGTCATACGGTGTCGGGTGTGTATTGCAACAAGCTAATGAATCTGGGAAATTGCAAACGGTTGCTTATGCATCCAGAAGTCTGTTGAAGGCTGAGAGAGCCTACAGCATGATTGAAAAAGAAGCGTTAGGGTGTGTTTATGGGGTAAAAAAAAATGCATCAATATCTGTTTGGGCTCAAATTTGAATTGGAAACGGACGATAAGCCACTGATATCCCTTTTTTCCGAATGCATCGGCCCACATCCAGAGATGGGCGCTCATGTTGTCCGCATACAACTACGCCATCCGCCACAGGCCAGGCACAGAAAACTGTGCCGATGCTCTCAGTAGGCTGCCATTGCCCACCACAGGGGTGGAAATGGCACAGCCCGCAGATTTAGTCATGGTAATGAAGCATTCGAGAGTGAGCAATCACCTGTCACAGCCCAACAGATTAGAAGCTGGACGAGCCAGGACTCCTTACTGTCCCTAGTAAAAAATTGTGTGCTTCACGGGAGCTGGTCCAGTGTCCCATTACAAATGCAGGAAGAGATAATCCATACCAGCGGCGCAAAACTGAAATATCTATACATGCAGACTGCCTTCTGTGGGGTAATTGGGTAGTGGTCTCCAAGAAGGGCAGGGACACTTTCATCAGTGATCTCCACAGTACCCAGGCATTGTAATGATGAAAGCGATAGCCAGATCCCACGCGTGGTGGCCCAGTATCGATCCGGACTTAGAGTCCTGCATGCACAAATGTAACACATGCTTGCAGTTAAGCAATGCACCCAGGGAGGCGCCACTAAGTTTATGGCCCTCCAAACCGTGGTCCAGGGTCCATGTCGACTATGCAGGCCCGTTTTTGGGCAAAATGTTCCAGTGGTTGTAGATGCGTACTTCAAATGGGTTGAATGAGAGATAATGTCGGCAAGCACGTCCACTGCCACCACTGAAAGCCTGCAGGCCATGTTTGCCACACACGACCTGCCTGATATCCTTGTGAGCGACAATGGGCCATGTTTCACCAGTGCCAAGTTCAAAGAGTTCATGACCCCAAATGGGATCAAACATGTTACATCTGCCCCGTTCAAACCAGCATCTAATGGTCAGGCAGAGAGAGCAGTGCAAATCAAGCAGAGCTTGAAGAGGGTAACTGAAGGCTCACTGTAGACTCGCCTATCCCGAGTCCTGCTTAGCTACCGCACAAGACCCCACTCACTCACTGGGATCCCACCTGCTGAACTGCTCATGAAAAGGGCACTTAAGACAAGGCTCTCGTTAGTTCACCCTGATCTACATGAACAGGTAGAGAGCAGGCGGCTTTAACAAAGTGCATACCATGATAGCACAAATGTGTCACGCGAAATTGAAATCAATGATCCTGTATTTGTGTTGAACTAATGACAAGGTCCCAAGTGGCTTCCCAGCACTGTCGTGGCCAAAGAGGGGAGTAGGGTGTTTCGGGTCAAACTTTCAAATGGACTGGAAACACTTGGACCAAATCAAACTTTTCACGGACTATCCAGTGCAACCATCATTGGACCCTACCTTCTTTGCCCCCCAACATACACACCAGTGGCAACCGACCACGAAGCAGAACCCATCACCACACCAGGCAGCCCAGCGAGGGCCCAAGAAACGATTCACCAAAACCAACATTTGCACCGAGACGATCAACCAGAGAAAGAAAGGCCCCAGATCGAGTCACCTTGTAAATAGTTACACTGTTGACTTTGGAGGGCTGGGGGGGGGCGGGGGAAAACAGACCTGTAAATACTTTGTGTAGCCATCAGAGGACTCATCTCCTGGAGTCCCAAGGGATCTCACAATCCCTTGGGAGCACCTGTACTTAAGGAGGCCTCACAGGCTGGAGAGGTACTCTGGAGACCTGCAATAAAAGACTACGGTTACATTTTACTTTGAGCTCACAGTATCAAGTCAGACTCTTTATTCATACACAACAGCACCCAAGCAGAAATGATGCCAAAATTTATGCCGGTTTCTGCGCCGAATTTGCCAAAGGGAACTTGCACAAAATTTTCTGTGACGTTCATTTACCTACAGTAAGATACAAAAACTTGCGTAAAACAAGCGCAAACGCAGTGCCAATAATTACTCACTGTTAGCCTAATGGTGGCTGGAATTTAGCACGATTATTCTCATTGCCACCGACACTGCAAAGTGAATGAGGCACTAGCTAGAAAACAAACACAGTTCAAATGTCCGTGTCAGATTTGGAAACTTTTCTCTACATTTTTTTTTAAAGATTTCATCATTTAAGAGTTAATTGTAAGCCAGATGCACAGCACCTGGAATTAGATCTATTCAGATATTAAAAGCCAACTTTTAATCAGCTAAATACACCCAACACTCCAATTAAAAATCAAACTCAAATGTTGCCATGGTACTGTGAGAATCCAGCTAATTTACTGTCTATAAGCACCAATGAAAGGAAATCTCCAGAACAGCAGTACGTACAAATAACTGAAAGTGGCCATTGCCAGGAAAACAGACAAGCTTTCAAAAAAAGATAAGCACAACAATGCAGCAGATGTGAAGAATCATCATTAGTACGGAGGTATTATTTTATGCAATGACCCTATTTAAAATGAAAACCTTTTAAAATAGCATATTGAAATGTGTCAGAAAGGTAGTTCCTGTGGCCTCACATTAGGACAGAACTGAAAATCCAAGCTTGCAGTACAATAACAAAGGCGGCATAAAATGGACATAACTTTAATTACAGCCTGTCTGGTCAATCAATTCTTAAATTGCCCTTTAGCTAGACAGAAAGGTTACAAACCATTTTGCGGTATACTTGTGCTGCAGAGTTGTAGCCTTATTCTAGCCCCAAGTATTTGAATGACATTTAAAACACACAGCAGAGGCAGCTCATGGCTAATTAGAGGTGATAAACAAGAAAAGGTCAAAGGCGTGAAGTACAACTTCTTGTATTTTCAAAAGCAAAATACTGCGGATGCTGGAAATCTGAAATAAAAACAGAAAATGCTGGAGAACACTCAGCAGGTCAGGCAGCATCTGTGGAGAGAGAATCAGAGTTAACGTTTCAGGTCGATGATCTTTACAGGGTTATGGACGAAAGGTCATCGACCTGAAACGTTAACTCTGTTTCTCTCTCCACAGATGCTGCCTGACCTGCTGAGTATTTCCAGCATTTTAGAATCACAGAATGGTCACAGCACTTCAGTCAGTCCTTTTCCCCCCAGCCCTGTAACTGGTTTCCCTTTAGGTACTTACCCAATTCCTTTTTGAAAGCCACGATTGAATCTGTCTTCACCAACCTTTCAGGCAGTGCATTCCAGATCCTAACCACTGGCTGCGTTAAAAAGTTTGGTTTTCAGTTGGCTAACAGAGTACAATGTGTCTGAAAAATGAATGCTGTTCTTGCAGCCTTATCCTAGCTATTGAAATTGATTGTCAAAATAAGTCGACAGAGTGAAGAGTTTTTGGGTGGGAGCAAGGAATAGTAACTGAGTTCCTTTCAAAACCATAAATACTGAGAATATCAGTGAAATTATTACTGCTGATAGGACATCACATTGACAGTAACATCAGAAAGCACTTTGAAAAAGATTTTCTTGGGTTTACAAGAAATAAAGTAACTAGTTCCCAACTGAAAACTATAATGGGCAGTAAGTAGTGTCATATTAAAAACATCCATTTTTGAATTTATCCAATCGAAATGATGCACCGTCACCTTGTTGACTGTGAAATAACTGACTTGTAAAATTCACATGGTCCTAAAACTATGGAAATAAATAGTATTCCTATATTCAGTAGTGAAGTATTATTAACACCAGGTTATTGATGAAGACAGCAACACCCAGAATTTCGGAAGTTACACCAGTTTTACAGATGTAACTCCAGCAGACGAGGCAGAATATCAGGTAGGGAGCCACTTCTGAGATTTTGCATGAGGGTGACAGAAGACACTGACTAAGTTAGCCCTAATATGGGTTTTCTTTGAAGTTTATAGAGCACAAAACAAAAGCTACAACCGGTTTGTAATTAGTACGCTCACATCTCTTTTCTCACACACCAGCACACTCAGTTAAGGTTTTCCTGAATAAATTGTGTGAAATTTGCCCTGCAGCTTTTCCTCAAATAATTTTGAAAAACTGAGCAAAAACTGCTTGCAAGCTAAAGAAAAATAATCCATCAGTACAGCTGACAGAGCATCCTGAGAAAATCAGTATGTTGCACATGCGCTGATTGCAAAATCCAAATTCAGCTAACAGCACCACAGCTCTGGGCAGAACTATCACTTCAAGTCGAGCCAGGCTTTTAGGAGAGGCTGAGTTTAAAAAAACAACTTTACTGATGGCATGAAAAAGACGCATAAATAATTCAATGGATGAATTTAATCATGTGATTGCGAAATATGTTTTACATTTTTGATTTCAACCCTTATTTTGGAGATTAGAAATAGTGGTTCAAAAATGTTCAGGTGAAATTTTTTCAGAAAGCATTCGGAACAATTTGTGGGGAAGCGCTACCTGGCCACAGTGTCACCACTTGGAACTCAGTCCATGTGTGCAAAATAAACTATTGCCTGCTGAACGAGGCTTTACAGAATGCGTGAGACTGATGGAAAGAGTTGTCTTGTCTGGTGTTACCATAGCACAAATTCTCCAGGTCATTTTGTGGTCAAATATTTGAGAGAAGAAAAAAGCAGCTAGAGGTCGTGGTCCATTTTGGGACTGACGACATAGGTAAAATAAGGGATGAGGTCCTACAGGAAGAATTCAGGGAGCTAGGAAGAAAATTAAAAGGGAGGACCTCAAAAGGTAGTAATCTCCGGGTTACTACCAGTGCTACGTGCTAATGAGTATAAGAATAGGATAGAGAGATGAACACATGGCTGGAAAGTTGGTGTAGGAGGGAGCGCTTTAAATTCTTGAGGCATTGGGACCGCTTCTGAAGGAGATGGGACTAGTACAAACTGGATGGGTTGCACCTCAACAGCGCCGGGACCAATATCCTCGCAGGGAGTTTTGCTAGTGCTGTTGGGGAAAGTTCAAACTAGCTTGGCAGGGGGATGGGAACCTGAGAACAAAGTCAAAAGGGAAGGAAGTAAAGCTGAAATTGGACAGCATGAATCTAGAAAGTGAATCTGTAAGACAGAGGAAACAAGGATTAGTAAGTAGTAAGCAAGGAGGTCTTCTTGTGCTATATGGTATATACTTTAATGCAAGGAGTATAGTGAATAAGACAGATGAGCTAAGAGCACAGGTATACTTAGGAGTATGACATTATAGCCATTACAGAAACATGGCTGAAAGAGGGGCAGGTTTGGCAGATCAATATTTCTGACTACAGGATTTTTAGACAAGATAGAGAGGGGGGGTAAAGGGGTGAGGGGTCGGTTGCGGTGCTGATTAAAGAAAATATTACAGCGGTGAGGAGGGATGATATGTTAGAGGGATCATCAAATGAGGCCATATGGGTCGAATTGAAAAATAAAAAAGGGGCGATCACACTGTGTGTATTATAGACCCCCAAACAGTGGGAGGGAAATAGAGCAGCAAATATGTAGGTAAATTGCTTTGAAGTCCAAAGGGTAGTAATAGTAGGGGGTTTTAACTATCCAAATATTAATTGGGACAAGTTTAGTGTGAAGGATATAGAGGGTGCGGAATTCTTGAAACGCATTCAAGGGAACTTTTTTAGTCAGTATGTAGCAAGCCCAACATGAGAGGGGGCGGTCTTGGATTTCGTTTTGGGGAATGAAGCTGGGCAGGTTGAAGGGGTATTAGTGGGAGAGCACTTGGGTGCCAGTGACCATAATTAAGTCAGATTCAAGTTGGTTATGGATAAGAACAAGAATAGGTCCGGAATAAAAGTTCCGAATTGGGGAAAGCTAATTTTGCTAAGTTAAGGAGTGATTTGGCCATGGTGGACTGGAAACAGCTACTTATGGATAAATCAAGCCAAACATGTGCCCTTAAAGAAAAAGGCTGAGGAAAATAATTCTAGAGCCCCTTGGATGTCTAGGGGCTTACAGGGGAGGATTAAGAAAAAAAGGGACACTTACGTCATATATCAACGGCTAAATACTATAGAATCGTTAGAGGAATGTAGAAAGTTAAGAAGCAAAATTAAAAAAGGATATTAGGAATGCTGAGAGAGAGCAGAGCACAAGAAATTCTTGGCCAGTAAAATTAAGGAAAATCTAAGATGTTCTTTAAATATATTATGAGTAAGAGGGTAACTAAAGAAAGGGTAGGGCCTATTAGAGACCATGAGGGTAATCTTTGTGTGGAGGGGGAAGATGTTGGAAGGATTCTTAACGAATACTTTGCATCTGTTTTCACAAAGGAAAGGGGCAATGCAGATACTACTATCGAGGAGGAGTGTGATATTCTGGATAAAATAAATATAGTGAGAGGAAGTATTAAGGGGTTTAGTAGCTTTGAAAGTAGATAAGTCCCCAGGCCCGGATGAAATGCATCCCAGGCTATTGAGCGAAGTAACAGAGGAAATAGCAGAGGCCTTGACCATCATTTTCCAGTCCTCTTTGGATCTGGGCATGATGCTGGAGGATTGGAGGACTGCTAATGTAGTACCCTTGTTTAAGAAGGGAGAAAAGGATAGACCAAGTAATTACAGGCCTGTCAGCCTAACCTCAATTGTGGGAAAATTATTGGAAAAAATCGTGAAAGACAGGATAAATCTGCATTTGGAAAGCCACGGATTAATTAGGGACAGTCAGCACGGATTTGTTAAGGGAAGATCGTGTCTGACTAACCTGATTGAATTTTTTGAGGAGGTAACCAAGAGGGTCGATGAGGATAGTGCATACGATGTATGGACTTTAGCAAAGCTTTTGATAAGGTCCCACATGGTAGACTGGTCATGAAGGTTAAAGCGCATGAAATACAGGGCAAAGTGTCAAGTTGGATCCAAAATTGGCTTGGAGGTAGGAAGCAAAGGGCAATGGTTGATGGATATTTTTGTGACTGGAAGGATGTTTCCAGTGGGGTTCTGTAGGGCTCAGTACTGGGACCCTTGCTTTTTGTGGTATATATCAACGATTTGAATATAGGGAGTATGATTAAGAAGTTTGCAGACGACACTAAAATTGGCTGTGTGGTTAATAATAAGAGGAAAGTCATGGGCTGCAGGAGGATATCAATCTACTGGTCAGGTGGGCAGAGCAGTGGCAAATGGAATTTAATTCAGAGAAGTGTGAGGTGATGCTCTTTGGCAGGGCTAAGGAAAGGGTATACACATTAAGTGGTAGGCCACTTAATAGTGTAGATGAACAAAGGGACCTTGGAGTGCTTGTCCACAGATCCCTGAAAGTAGCAGGCCAGGCGGATAAGGTGGTTAAGAAGGCACACAGAATGCTTGCCTTTATTGGCCAAGACATAGAATACAAGAGCAGGGAGGTTATGCTTAAATTGTATAATACTTTGGTTAGGCAACAGCTGGAGTATTGCGTGCAGTTTTGGTCGCTGTATTATAGCAAGGACGTGATTGCACTAGAGAGGGTGCAAAGGAGATTTACTAGGATGCTGCCTGGAATGGAGAATCTTAATTATGAGGACAGATTGGATAGGTTGGGTTTGTTCTCATTGGAACAGAGGAGGTTGAGAGGAGACCTCATTGAGGTGTACAAAATATTGAGGGGCCTGGATGTAGTGGATAGTAAGGGTCTATTTCCAATGGTGGAGGGGTCTATTACGAGGGGGCATAATTTTAAGGTGGTTGGTGGAAGGTTTAGAGGGGATTTGAGGGGGGGCTTCTTTACGCAGAGAGTTGTGGGGATCTGGAACTCACTGCCTGGAAGAGTGGTGGATGCAGAAACCCTCACTACATTTAAGAAATGATTGGCTGGGCATTTAAAGTGCCGTAACCTGCAGGGTTACGGACCTAGAGCTGGTAATTGGGATTAGACTGGATGACCTTTTGTTGGACGGAGCAGATAAAATGGTAAGTACTGCAGGGAATAGAATACGGCCAGGGTGATCTCCTGGACTAGTTTCGATCGCTTGGATGGGTCGGAGAGGAAGTTTCCCAGATTTTTTCTCCCTAAATTGGCCTGGGTTTTAATCTGGTTTTTGCCTCTCCCAGGAGATCACATGGCTCCGGTTTGGAGTGGAGTGTAGAATGTTTTAGTATAAGGGGCATCGCAGTTGTGTGAGGCGGACTGGTTGGGCTGGGTGCTCTTTGCCTTTCCGTCATTGTTCATAGGTTTATATGCAACCTTTAGGGCTGCTGACCAAGGGCCGTGCGGCTCTTTGTCGACCGGCGCGGACACGATGGGCCGAAATGGCCTCCTTCTGCACTGTAAATTTCTATGTTGCTATGTCACCTTAGGACATTGGTATACAGTCTCAATTCATGGACATAAAAAAACAGCTATGTGGAAAGCAAGATACTATTTTATGAAACACAGCACAGACGGTATTTCTTAGAAGTCGAGTAGTGCTTCCTGATTTCAACAACAACTTGTATTTATATAGCACCTTTAATGTAGTGAAACGTCTCAAGGCGCTTCACAGAAGTATTACGAGATAAAAAATTTGACACCAAGCTACGCAAGGAGAAATGAGGGCAGATTGGTCAAAGAGGTAGGTTTTAAGGAGCGTCTTGAAGGAGGAACGAGCGGGAGCGAGGCGGAGCGGTTTAGGCAGGGAATTCCAGAGCTTGGGGCCCAGGCAAAAGGCGGCACAGCCACCAATGGTTGAGCGATTATAATCAGGGATGCTCAAGAGGGCAGAATTAGAGGAGGGCAGACATCTCGGGCGGGGGGGGCGGGGTTGTGGAGCTGGAGAAGATTACAGAGATAGGGAGGGGCGAAGCAATGGAGGGATTTGAAAACAAGGATGAGAATTTTTAAATCGAGGCGTTGATTAACCAGGAACCAATGTCGAGCACAGGGGTGATGGGTGAGCGGGACTTGGTGCGAGTTAAGACACGGGCAGCCAAGTTTTGGATCACTTCTCGCTTACGTAGGGTAGAATGTGGGAGGCCAGCCAGGACTGTGTTGGAATAGTCAAGTCTAGAGGTAACAAAGGCATGGATGAAGGCTGCAGCAGCGGATGAACTGAGGCAAAAGGTGGAGGCAGGTGATGTCGGAGGTGCAAATAGGCTGTCTTAGTTATGCTGCAGATATGTGGTCGATAGCTCATTTCAGGATCAAATATGACATCAAGATTGCGAACAGTGTGGTTCAGCCTCAGAGGTTGGGGAGAGGGATACATTCAGTGGCTAGGGAACGGAGTTTGTGGCGGGGATCGAAAACGATGGCTTCGGTCTTCCCAATATTCAATTGGAGAAGATTTCTGCTCAACCAGAACTGGATGTCGGACAAGTAGTCTGACAATTTTGAGACATGTAACTTAGTTGTGAATTTAAACTCAGTTGGAAGTAAAAATGATGATGTTTCCAGGAAAGAATCAGTGATCTGATCCAGAGAAACATACCCTGAATGGTGGCACAAAAATGCCTTTTTCAGAATAATTGGTATCATTTGAAGACACATCTACTTTTCCCAGCTCCAACACTTCCTGATTACACTTGCCCGTAGTCTGGCATGAATCACAGTCCTCTTGACACATATGGGCCATGCAAAAACAAGATGAAAGTGATTTGAGTAAATGGAAGACATCTCCCATGAGACTAAAGAATTACAGTTGTTTGAAAAAGAGTAACATTAAAAAGAAATTAGGAGGAAGCAGGAGCAAAATTAGAACAGGTGGAGAAAAAATACTGGCGCAGACGATGGACCCAATAAACTTTTTCGGTGTCATAAATGTGCAAATGACACCAAATTGGGAGGGGGGGGTCGGTGTGTAGTTAACACAGAGGAAGACTGTGATAAAATACAGGAAGATATTAATAAGCTTGCAGATAATTGTCATATGAATTTTAATATAGATAAGTATGAGGCAGCACATTTTAGTAGGAAGAATAAGGCGGCAACATACTGCATGGAAAATAAGGGCTGGATTTTCGGCTTGCTGGATCTCGGGCCGTTAATTGCAGCGGGGCGTAAAAGTTTGCGCCTGAAAATAGTTTGCACCTTCAACTGGAAGTTTCAGCAAAAAAGTCATCTGGAGGAACGTTGGCGTTAAGTCAGGCGTTGCACGACTGACCTTGTGCACCCGAGCCGAAACTTACAGCATTAAAGCAGGTGGCCATTTTGCGCATGCGCAGTGAAATGGTTTTTCTTTACCGGCTGCAAACGCTAATTGCAGGGCGCGGCAGCTTCCAGCACGCATGCGCATTTCAACCGCCCCACTTCAGCTGAGATGGAGGATCAGGAGGGAAGGCAGCATGCCAGGCGCTTCACCATGAGGCAAGTGAGGCCTTAGTCCACACAGTGGAGAGGAGGTAGGCCTCACTCCATCTTGCTGGGGGAGCCAGACCACTCCCTCCTGTGTTTAAGTGAATATGGAGGTACATTGCGCAGAAGGTGTCTGCTGTAGACACCGTGCCCAGGACTGGCACAGTGTCGAAAAAAGTTCAACGATCTTACAAAGAACATCAGGGTGAGTACCATTTGAATCTATGCATGCATCCTTGACTTATAACATTAATCTCACATACTACGTGAAGTTTGTCATGCATATGGTTCCTCTCAACACTCTGGGGTGGCTGTCTCAATGCATAATAAAGATGAAGGCTTACTTCAGCACCCATTGGCTTTTATTGATCCATGCACATTAACTCTTCTCATCAGATCGTCCCTCGCAATACACTCCAACTGCTGCTATGCCTTTCTGAAAGATCACCTACAGCCCCCATGTTAGATGCTTCAAACCTGCGAAGAAATACTGCCGAAGCACTTGCAACATTCCAAATAGATTGAACGAAAGCAACAATAACAGTCACACAATTTCACCTATTGTACTCTGGTAGGCATATGTACCACAACAGCAGAGAAACCCTGTCCGAACCCTTCCTATTTTTCTCTTTCCCAGTCCAAACACTGCTAAAATAGAAGGGAGCAGCTGCAGACAGGCGGGGGTCCGCCTCAACCGATCCCGTTGACTGATGCGGAGGAAACGATCTCGCCCCTTATCAGAGTCTCAGCTCAGGCAGTTGCCGGGGTCGATGCTGAGCCCCCTTTCGAGGTAGTGAGGGTATGTAAATGGATGGCGCTACTCAAGATATTACATTGAGAGATATTATGGAGTTGTGGCAGCCCTTCAAATTAACATGTGCCATGTGATCTTCCTCATGTCACCCTGCCCTCTCCCCTGCCCCTAACCACTCCTGTGTTATTTTCTACTTCCAGATGACCAACCAGAGGGGGAAAAGAGAGAGCGCGAGTGACCTCCATGGTGGAGACGACGAGGGAGGAAAGAAGGTTGCTCCTGTACAGCCCACCAGTTGCCCCATCGGGGCCAAGTTCATCTGGCGGCGACGCTGACTTCCTGGGGCTTAAGGAGTCGGATGCTCATGGTCCCAGTGGCGTACAGCAACACAGTGCCGGGATGGAATCTCACAGGCCAGCTCTCCGGAGCTTTGCTGAAAGACAGGCAGACGTGGATCTGGACCAGGTGGAAATGTCCCGGGAAACCAGTTATGCACCACGAGCTTATGGATGCATTGGGTTGGATCCCAACAAGCATTGACAAGCTCACGGTGACTGTTGCAGAGGCAGTTTCACAGATTGTCGTCGCAAGTCGTGAGTCCAGCGAGGCCATCAGTGCCCACACACAGAGACTGGTGGCCTCGAGCAGCGACAGTGGAGTTCGAGTGTGTGGTGCATGCCATTGATCAGGTGCAAGATTTGCTTCAGCTTAGACAAATGATACAGTCCATGTCTGCTTCCATACACTCTGCATTCCCCACTGTCCCACGGGAAAGTGACGGTGCCAAAGCAGGCCAGCAAGTTGCCGTGAGGCATCCTGCTCTGGTAGCTAAGGCCCAATCCCGTCGGAGAGTCAGTGGCTCCATAGAAATAGGAGGTGTCGTCATTCCTCAGGATGACAGCATTTCGGATCCCACCACTCACTCGCCAACCATGTACCACACACGGTTGACAACCCAGCCACCTGTGACTGGTGACACCGATGATGAGGGGACCCAGTTCAAAGCCGGGCCTTCCAGGCCAAGAGCTGGTCCCGGACATCCTCGGACACCTTCTCCGTTGTCTGCCCCCACCCAACACAGCAGCCCTCTAGCAGCCTTGTTGTACGCCCAGAGGACTCATTGAGGGGCAGCAGACATGGGAGAGGGTTGAAGGGAAGGCGGGGGGTGGGGAAATGTCTTGCAAAGACTCATTAAGGGCTGGCAACACTTCATTGCCAGGAATGTCTGTACCATTGTCCACATTGTAAATAGTTGTGTACAACGCACTCCTCTTCAATGGTGTTGCTACATGAAGCAGTCTGTGTTAGTTTACATTGTGTTCATTGCAGGGAACAGTCTTGTGTTCATTTACATAGGGGCCGGATTTTCATCAAGGCCTCCGCCCGCCCTAGTGCTGCCGAGGTACCAGACAGTACTTTGGGCGGGATATTCATGGTCAAGGTCCCTCGAAGGTCGGCGGGCGGCAAATGGACGACGTACGCCACCAATCTGGGTGGCAAATCTCAATCTCTGCGGCAGAGGCGCTTGCCGTCCAAGTGTCGCCAAGGATGGAATCGGGCCCACGGAGGGTCGAAGACCTGAAAAAAAACAATAAAAAATAAAAAAAAGTATCCAAAGACCTTCAGGGGACCCCATGCAGGTAAGTCGCTGTTGAATTTTTTTTTTTTTTTTAAATGTTCACTTAGCTTTTTATCCAGGTTCTGCATACTTGCCGTCAGGGACAGACCAGTCTTCAGTCAGCAGTCCACCCCGGTTCTGTCGCTGACCTCCCGCCCGCAGGAATCTGGGAGCTCGGCGGGCGGGAGGTCAGTTGCACCACTCGGCTGTCTGCTGACGTCAGCGGGCGGTTCCCGGCGGCTCTACCCTCCCACCCGCTCTAGACCACCTCGAAAATGGCACAGGGCGAATCTTGATGAGGAATGTCGACAGCGGGCGGTGAGGTGATGAATTTCAGCCCCATAGTCTTTAAGCATTGTATAGTTTGGGGTTTTTGGGGTTGGAAAAATTGTAAATGTTGCATTTCGATAAAAATGTTTGTTTGACCTTTGCCATTGGTGTCTTGTGTCTCATTCGCAAAATCAAGTGTAGAATAGCCAGCATGGAATAGCGAGTAGCGAGTAGCGAGTAGTGAGTCAATGTGCAAATCCACCTTCCCTGTTCAATCAAACCGGTCAATGATGAGCTGCCGACGCAAGGCTCTTGCTGCGGCCACATCTCCACGCTGCCTCCCCTGTGGTTGTGGTGGTTGTGCAATGGATTCCTCATCTGGCTTCTCGATCTCCTCCTCCTGAGGTGGTCCTGCAATCCCCACTGGCAATGCCTGTTCCCTCATGATGGCTAAGTTGTGTAGCATGCAGCACATGACAATGAACTCAGAGACCTGTTGTTGAAGGCTGCCTCCAGAGCAGTCCAGGCATCGGAAGCGCTGCTTCAGCACACCAATTGTCTGTTCAATGATGTTGCGTGTGGCTGCATAGCTGTCACTGGAGCACTGCTCGGCTTCCGTGGTAGGGTTCTGGAGGGGGCCATGAGCCAGGTGGCCAGGGCTGTATCCTTTGACCCGATCAGCCAGCTCTGGCCTTGTTTTGTCGCTGAAACACTCATGAGACACTGCTCTCACGCAAGATGAAAGCGGCATGTGTGATCCCTGGATAGCCGGCAGTGACTGTGAGGATGCGCTGAGTGTAGTCGCAGACCAGCTGAACGTTGAGGGAGTGATATCCCTTTCGGTTTCTGAAGATCTCTACATTATGTAATGGTGCTCGCAAGGCGGCATGGCACCTTGAACCTTGGGGAAGCTTGCAAATCATCCAAACCCTACAGCCCTCTCATTCTGGCTGTTCCTGCTCATTGGGAACTTTATGAAGTCCATTCTGCGTCTGTACAGAACCCTTGGAACCTGGCGAAAGCAGTAACGTGCAACGTGCTAAGAGATGCTACAGGTGTCCCCTGCTGCTGCCTGGAAGGAGCTGGAGGCATAGAAAGCAATCGCCACGGTCACTTTCAGTTGGATGGGCAACACAGTCCTATTGGCGCTGGTAGGCTGCATGAACTGGCATATATCTGTCAGCACTTCTTTTTGGAAGCGCAGCCTTCTAATGCACTGCACATCACACAGATGGAGGTATGAGTGATGTTCCTTGTAAACCCATTGGGGCAGTGGGGGGGGGGCCTCTTCCCCAAACGTCTGTGACCTCTTCGATTCCGTGGCTCAACATGGACATGGCCAAGAACCCTTCTTCCAGCTTGAAGCCACCTGCCAATAACAGCCAGCATGACATGCTGGTATTGCCCTCATTAAAATCTTTCACTGACCTTGTAAACAAAGAATCATGGCCGTTTGCAACACAGAGCCTCACGCAGCGTTGCGCGCAACCGTAGCAGTCAGTGACAACGGTGATATAAGATCCTCCAGCCCCACCATTTAAATGTGCCGGCAATAGCGCCTGCTGCACCCGGGGACCGTTTGTTTTTTTCAGTCGTTTTCTAGGGCAGTCGTTAAATAAGGCGTTAGGGCCGAAATTTCCATCCGTTGCACGAGCACAGCCTTGCACGAGCACAGCCTTGCACGACGATTTAAGTCATACTGACTGTCAAAACGGAGGGCGGGCGGGAAGTTTTTTGCAAAACCATTTGCGAAACTTCAAGCTGGGCGCTAAATCCTGGAAGCCTCATTTCACATCCAGGGCGTGAAACAAGGCGCAAAATAGCGGAAAATCCAGCCCCAAGTGTCTAACTGAGTTAGAGGAACAGAGGGATCTGGAGGTACAGATACACAAATCACTAAAAGTAGTGACACAGGTTAATAAGCCCATAAAAAGCAAACAAAGCACTGGGGTTCAATTCTAGGGGATTGTATTGAAAAGCAGAGACGTTATGTTAAACTTGTACTGAACCGTGGCTAGACCACATTTGGAATATTGTGAACAGTTGCGGTCTCCATATTATAAAAAAAGCACTGGAGAAGGTACAATTTTTTATTTTACTAGAGTGATACCAGAACCGAGAGGTTATAACTATCAGGAAATACTGAGCAGGCTGGGTTCTTTCCTCTAGAAAAGACTGAGGGGTAATCTGCAGAGGTCCTTAAGCTTATGAAATGGGTTTGATAGGGTAGACGTACAAAAGATGTTTCTACTTGTGGGCGAGTCCAAAACTAGGAGCCGTAAATGTAAGATAGTCACTACTAAGTCCAATAGGGAACTCAGGAGAAACTTAATTACCCAGTTATGTGGAATGTGGAACTTGTTACCATATGGAATAGTTGAGGCAAATAGCATAGATGCATTTAAGGGGAACATAAGAATTAGGAGCTGGAGTAGACCATACTGCCCCCTTGCGCCTTGCTCTGCCATTCAATAAGATCATGTCTGATCATCAACCTCAACTCCACTTTCCCGCTCAATCCCCATAGAGTCCAAAAATCCATCTATCTCAGAAGCACGAGGGAGAAAGGAATTGAAAGATATGTTGATGGGGTTAGAAGAAGGGTGGGAGGAGGCTGAAGTGAAACATAAACACTGGCATGGAACTGCTGGGTCGACTGGCCTGTTTCTGTGCTGTAAATACTTTGTAATGCTTGTAAAATTCTAAAATAGATCAAACGATTGATAGAGGGTGCTTGGCAAAAAAACACTCCTTCAAGCTTTCCTTCTCCTATAAAATGCAGGATTACTAAATCCTGTAAAACATTTCATGTGGTATTGATTTTCTTTTACAACTCTAAACTGTACCTTTTTTTTTAAATAAACACATTTTTTTTTGTTTTCCTTCTGAATTCAACATACACACACAAAAATTTGCTTATATACCAGTTGTGGTCTCTCGGCCCATCCCTTCCTCACCCCACCAAGTGTTCCCACAGAGCTGGTTAATGACTGCATTCTTAAAATGTCCGGAAATTCCTAGCATGCTTGAAAAATACATACTTTATAGAAACAGGCTTTAATCAAAAGGACAAGAGAGCACAAAAGCAAACAGCATGAATTTAAGGGCCCAGAAATTGGGCAACTTACCGCTGAAATCCTGACGAAAAAGTTAGAGATACGACAGGTCTTAAGCAAGTACAGAGGCAGGGAAAGAGGGAAGGGGAGGAAAGAACAAAAGGGAAGCTCTGTAATAGGATGGAAAGCAGGAGGGGTTGAATGACAAAAGGGATGATGATGCAAGGCAAAAGGAGATGGTAATGGGACAAGTAAAGAAACAAAAAGATGAATCTAGATAGGGTGTAAATGGGAATAGCAGAATCATTAACAGCTGCCATCCAAAAAAATGGGGGCAGTAGTTATGATCTAAAATTGTTGAACTCAATGTTGAGTCCAGAAGGTTAAAGTGCCTAATAAAAAGATGAGGTGCTGCTCCTCGAGCTTCATTGGAACACTGTACGAGGCCGAGGACAGAGGTTAGAGTGGGAGAGGGGCAGAGAATTAAAGTGACAGGCGACCAGAAGCTCGGGGACTGAACGGAGGTGTTCCGCAAAGCAGTCACCCAATCTGCGTTTAATCTCCACAATGTAGAGCAAACCGCATGGTGAGCAGCAAATACAGTATACTAAATTGCAAGAAGTACAAGTAAATCGCTGTTACACCTGGAAAGAGCATTTAGGGGCCTGGATGGTGGGAAGAGAGGAAGTAAAAGGGTAGGTGTCGCATCTCCTGCCCTTGCACAGGAAGGTGCCGTGGGAAGGGGAGAGGTTGTTGGGGGTGATTGAGGAGTGCACCAGGATGTTGCCAGAAACTGGCTTGCTTCATGCTGCAATTGATGCGGGAGTGCAGAATTCTACCCGTGCACAGCTTTAGATATAGTCTAGTCTGCTCCGAACTCAGACAGCCAGTGTAATCAGATTATTTTAGATACTCTAGCCTGGAGGGCTGTGTCTGCTCAGTCGATGCCTTCGTGTTGAACTAATTGATAAAGTGCTCTCAACAGTTTACATGGTTGTCTAAAGGATGATTATTTGTTTAGTGCTTATCCAATCATTCTCTATGATCTGCCAAAAGAAAGGATCATTCAAACAAAACGAGAAGCTCATAATTTTTTCTTCTGCAAAATAATATTAGCATCCCAAATAATTCAACCAACTTCAGCCTGTGGCCATCTGATTAGAAGTCTACACTGCACTAGTCAAGCTGACAATCCATTCTTCCTGTCCTGAACTTTAAAAACTATGAGATCTGTTAAAAAGACATTAATCTATATTGGAGAGATATTTTCACAACTTTACACAATGGTTTCTTTATATATTTCTATATATAAACCTTTAAATCTTAAATAGGTCTAATATCTATGTCCACAAATGGTGCTGGTTCTTAATCATACTTTTAGCATAAGTTTAAACAATCTTCAATCTCATAAGAAAGGAAAGACCAAGAAAACATTTGGCCCATCAACTTCATTTCTACCATTGATTGTATTATGAATTATTTAACCGGCATGAAATCATTCTCAAAATTACTCCAGATTCCCCCCTCTAAATAAAAGCTGAGCAAAATTGCAAAATATTCATCTTGTCCATCCATCATATAGACTCAGCTGCCCGGTTTTCAATGAAGGACAGTTTCTGATTCTAGCAGCACATACGCCACCAGATTCCATGACACTTTTGATCATCCCAGTCTATATTTAGCTTTATAACCTTCAATCCAATTAGCAGATATTAATCCAGCTTCTCTTTTTTCAAGGAGTCAATCAACACAAGAATATTAGTACTGTGAAGGGGTGCGAACAAGGAAGGTGGAAAAGTGGACTTTATGCTGATCTGAAATCTTGCTTGAGGATTGATAATATTATGCTTATGCCCACTAGTTCTCATTTACACTCCAAGTTAAATTGCCTGTTTACATCAATATTATTTATGCCTCTCGGCATTTAAGACACAGATCATGCCTCATTCAATCTTCTTTACTCAAATGAAAACAAGTTTAGCTCCTGGAGACCATCTTCTTAAATGGTCTAATCTGTACAGATACGACAAGTAACGGTCTGTCAAGAGGGGAATGCAACAACAACTTGCATTTATATAGCACCTTTAACATAATAAAACATCTCAAGGTACTTCACAGGAGCGTTATCAAACAAAATGTGACATTGAGCCACATCAGGAGATATTAGGACAGGTGAACGATGTAGGTTTTAAAGAGCGTCTTAAAGGAAAAGAGAGAGGTAGAGAGGCAGAGAGGCTGAGGGAGGGAATTCCAGAGCTGAAGGCCTAGGCAACTGAAGGCATGGACAGCAATGGTGGAGGGAAGAAATTCAGGGATGTGCATGAAGCCAGAACTGGAAGAGAGCAGAAAGCTCGGATTGTTGTAGGGTTGGAGGAGGTTACAGAGATAGGGAGGTGCAAGGCCATGGAGGGATTTGAAAACAAGGATGAGAATTTTAAAATCGAGGAACTGCTAATTGTGATTGAAACCAATAATCCAAGTGACAATGAATTCCAAAAAATTGTTTTGTATCCTTGCAAGAGCATGCCATCCAAATTGAATTTACAGAATATATTTACAACATCTCATAAATGTGTTAAATCTACTACACAAATGTTCCCATACCAGCCCCATAGACTAATAAAAACTAGGGGTGTCATGTCTCAATAAAAATTTTTTTAATGATAATAGGTTAGAAATAAGCCTGTATTTTGACAAGCAAGCTCACAGATTTTCTCTTCACTTAGGAAATCAGTTTTTGCCTGTTGGCAGGATTGTAGCTGGTCACTAGTTGCATTGTGATTGAGACCATGGGCATGTTGGTTTCAAACCCATAAACTAGGTAAAATCTAAATGGATGGAACAGTGACAGATGATATTCAGTACAAGTGAAAAGTACTGAAAAAGGACTTGAATTTATACAGCGCCTTTCACGACTTCAGGAGATCCCCCCTAGTGCTTTACAGCCAATGAAGTATTTTTGAAGTGTAGTCAATATTGTAGTAGGAAGTGTGACAGCTAATTTGCGCACAGCAAGCTCCCACAAACAGCAATGTGATAATGACCAGATAATCTGTTTTAATGATGTTGGTTAAGGGATAAATATTGGCGAAGACACCGGCGAGAACTCCCTTACTCTTATTCAAAATAGCGCCATGGGAACTTTAATGTCTGCCTGAGAGGGCAAACGAGGCCTCAGTTTAACGTCTCATCTGAAAGACGACACCACAGACAGTGCAACACTGCCTCCACACTGCACTGGATTGTCAATCAAGATTTTGTGCTCAAGTCTCTGGAGTGGGACTTGACGCAGATGAGAGTTCTACCACTGAGCCACGTTGATGCAAACAAGACAACAAAATGGGTGACAATTTCTACTCTATGATCGCTCATGAACTAGCTAAGGAAGAAACTGAAAGAGATCTAGGGGTTCTAGAGCCAACCCTCAACATGTCCAATCACTGTGGAGCAGCAACAAAGCAAACATAATGCTGCACCATATTGTTTCATCAGTGGCTTACAAGTCAAAGGAGGGCATTCTGAAATCACGCAGTACTCTGGTCAGACCGCACTTTGAGCACGGTCAAGGTTCAATCACCCCGACGCAAGGGAGATGGTCAAGCCCTGGCAGCACTGCAAAGAAGAGCCATAAGGCCAATCCCTAATTGGAGAATTGAGTTGTGACAAAAGACCAGAGAAATTGTGGCTGTTGAAAACAAACAGAGAAGGGACCTTGGCGTTATTAAGATATTAAATAATATAGAAGGTAAATCTAGAGCTCTGCTTCAAGGTAAATATTGACAGTAAGACGAGGGGAAATAGGTTTAAAATAGTAAAAATCAAAATTTAGGACTGAAGACAAAAATGGTTTGAGAATGTGAACTGGATGATGTAATTGGTACTGCTGATTAGGAACAATACTTGGAATATACTTCTACAGTAGGTCAATAAAGGCAAAAGACTCACCGTCATTTAAGAAACAATTTGACATCACAATGTGGGGCGGGGGGTGGGGGGGGGGGAGGGAAGGAGAAGAGTGAGAACTGTGGGTTTAGATGGTTAAGCCAAGATGGGTCAAATCATTTTGGCTTCCTCATCCGTACCGATTTTGTGAATAAATGTGTAATAAATGTGAATAAGTGTGCAGTACAAAATAGCCATAAATGTGTTTTGCAACCAGCAATTCAAGGACGTGGCCATTAGGTCGCAAAGCAGCATTTGAACTGGATAACATCATTGTTGCAGCTGATTTTGATAGTGATAAAATTGAAGGAATGATGCTCACCTCATGAAGCGGAACCACAGTCTGTTGCTGCAGTTAATTATAATTACGAAATCCCGCTATCCCAGATGTTGACAATATCTAGGCAAATGGCAACCAGTTAAAGCTGTAATGATCCACTTGTCACGAGAGATATGGGTGGCAGATGCAATTTAAATTGATCAGACGGAATGTTAAAGAAGGAAAAAAATTAAAAGCCAAGTGCTATTAACTCTTGCACTGTAACTTAACCTAGGGCACCCTGGCCCACGTATGGGAAGGGCTTTCTGTGGATACCAGGTGAACTAGTTTTGCATGCAGATCATTATATTTTCACATCTTTTCTTACATTTATTGGCCAGCAGTTGCAAAGCAGAGTGTCAATAAATTATCCCCCTCAGTAGTACTACACCAAAGTTTGATATTTGAGCAGCAGTCACAGTAAATTCTTAAAGGGAAAAATTAGTTTTAGCCATAGAGCAAAATTGATCTGGGGGAATGGAGATTGTTGGCACAGCTTTAACCTTCCATGCAATGCCATCCTGGTGGCGTTGCTGGAGGCAGCTGAGGCAAAGTTCCTGTTCAGGTATGGCACTGCAGCTTCCAGTGCCCAATCTGGAATCGAGGTTGTGGAGCTCACAAGCAATTGTGGGTAATGAAGAGGCCTGAGAATTAATGGGACCATGCACACTGAAGCAATACAAATTCAAATGAAGTGGAACAATGCAGTTTTCAGCCCTATCTGCCTTTTAAAAAAAATATTTAACATTAAAAAGTCCCAAATGTGAGTATTCAGCTCTTAAATCCAAATTCCCTTCCTAACATTAAAAAAAAATGGGAAAGATGCCTCAGCGCTAACACAAATGGCACAGCAAGCCAGGGTAGGGGCACCCAGAGTCTCGCATGCAACTCCAGCTTTGTGCAAGAGGTCAACATTGCAAGACAGGTCCTCTACCCACAGGGGCCAGGAGGCCCTCTAGCAAGAACAATGTGGGAGTACATCACCAAGGTCAGCACTGCCAGCAGTGCCACCGCCCCCCCCCCCCCCCACCACCTGGCTCCAGTGTCCAAAGATGCTTCATGACTTTAAGGTCAGTGAATGCAAAAGCCATCTCCTACCAATTGCACTACTAGCCTCACACCTCAATGTACAACCCAATCATTCACCTACCAAAAATCTGCACCAATCACAAGGCACATCTCCCATTCATAGCCTCACTTCACCGCTTGGAGGAGACAGCGCAGGCCATTCTTGGCCAGCGGCAGGTCCGAAAGTATAAAAGATGCTGGTATCCTCATATGCTATCTTCCTTCGGGCATGCACCTCATGCTTTCCCATTCTCCCATCTCCACAATTCGATCCTTGTGCCTTCCCTCATTTCACACATTCCAGCAAGGACATTCCAGCAAGTGTCCCCCAGTGAAAGTCAGCAGTCTTCCATCAGCTGTGTAGCACTGCGTGACATCACTAGGATAGACAAAGGCACACACAAGACAGTCTCTAAGAGAATGCATCAGGGTCATGAGTTGATTTACTGATGTCACATTGGATGGATAGACGCATATAGGTAGATTCCATCAGGAATGGTAGCATAGTGGTTATGTTACTGGACTAGCAATTCAGAGGCCTGGACTAAATCCTGAGATGCAAGTTCAAATTCCACCACAGCAGCTGAGGAATTTAAATTCAGTTAATTAAATAAATCTGGAATAAAAAGCTAGTACCAATAATGGTGACCATGATTGTCGTAATACACATTTTTTTTTTGACAGGGTAGATACAGGGAGGATGTTTTCTCTGGCTGGGGAGTCTCAAACCAGGGTTCACAGTCTCAGAATAAGGGGCCAGACATTTAGGACTGAGATGAGGAGAAATTTCTTCAGTCAAAGGGTGGTGAATCTTTGGAAATCCCTACCCCAGAGGGCTATGGAGGCTCAGTCGTTGTATATTCAAGATGGAGATCGATACATTTTTAGATATGAAGGGAATCGAGAGATATGGGGATAGTACAAGTGGAGTTGAGGTAGATCAGCCATGATCTTATTGAATGGCGGTGCAGGCTCGAGGGGCCGAATGGCCTACTCCTGCTCCTATTTCTTATGTTCTAATGTTCTTAACCCATCTGGTTCACTAATGTCCTTTAGGGAAGGAAATCTGCTGTCGTTACCCGGTCTGGCCTATATGTGACTCCAGACCCACAGTAATGTGGTAAGAATCTTAACTGCCCTCTGAAACGGCCTAGGAAGCCACTCAGTTGTAACAAACCGCTACAGGAAACAATAAGAATAATAAACCGCAGACTGCAGATGTTCAAGATGATGGCTCACCACCACCTTCTTAAGGGCAATTAGGGATGGGCAATAAAGGGTGACCTTACCAGCGACGCCCACATCCTAGGAACTAATTTTTTTAAGTTTGTTTCATGGTGGTTTTTATTTCAGCATCGTAGCCAAGAGGACGCTGTAATGATCAGTAACAGATGGAAGATAAGGTGTGGGACTAATGATGAAAGGAGAATTGGGGCTGTGCTCACTGGGACCACAGGCGGATTATTCCATCCCGGATATCCCAGTCATAAAGGGGATGTCTGGGATGCATCCTTACATCTGATTCCTCCTCTTGAGTGTCTTCCTCCTGCCAATGTGAAATGATAGCATAAAATGATAGAAATACTCAGCTGCTCAGGCCACATCTTGACCAGAGATGTGAAATCTGTTTTTCTCTCCACGGATGTTGCCTGACCTGCTGAGTATTTGCAGCATGTTCTGTCTTCTCAAAAGCCTTCATTTACCATCCGAGCCCTTGCAAGCGTCCAGCAACACTCCCTACACACTTAAACTTTTCACACCTATTGCCGCAAGCCACTAGTTCAATAAAATCCCCCAAAAACAAAAATTCAAACTTACCTGAACAATGTGTCTGTCCCTTTAAGAGGTGCAGACATCGCCTCTATCAGCCTGCTTGTACGCCAGGTTAACCTTGCTTAGGACCCAGCGCTAAATTCAGTCCTAGGGTCAAGGTTTGCACTTGTGCCATAAAGTCGGCATTGCACGAAACATTTGCAGTGCTGAGTGGAGAGTGATGAAGTGGGACTAATTGGAAAGCCCTTTCAAAGAGCCAGCTCAGGAACAATGGACCGAATGGCCTCCTTCTGTGATGTAAGATTCTATGACCAGGAAACTGGTTTGCCAACATAATTTTGTGCTTGGATCAGAGCATCCATAAATTCCATTGCCAATGAAGGACATGGCATTTTAGCATTGACAGTCCATTTAAATAAGAAACTACAGACAAAGCACAAAAACTTATTTTGCACCAGTGATTCAAATTTTAAAAATGGTATGCGATGTCAGTGAAGATTGGGACTGGTACCACAGCTATGATCATTTTAATGCTGACCACACTAAATACAGTCATTTTAGGTGTCAGATTAGGATTCTGTACCATGGTAAGTGGGGTATTTAGAATGGTGTGTCTCGACCAAATGTATGTTTATGTGACGTTAACTCTGATATCACAGCTACTTTCATACTAACTTGAAGATAGTTGAAGTGCTATTTTTCTTTAATGAAGGATGTATATAGGTCTAGAGATTTTGGTGACAAGAGCTAAAGAACAGAAAGAGTCCACGTGACATATAAAAATGTAACTCTGACTAGTGCTAGTTACATTTTTTTTTTTGAGGTTTTTATAGTAAATATAGACTTTTGATCATGTTTAATTTAACAAATGCAGTATCCAAAACTATATTGGGAGAAAATCCACTCTTTGTTGAAGATGACCTTGTAAATTACTGAATACACGTTACCTTTCTAAAAGTTTTTTTTGTTGTCCTGTAATTAGTTCCCTTTACATTGCCTAGCAGCAAGAGATATTAAAGCTGTTCTGTTTTTTAAATATACAGAATTCAGGAAATGGTAAATATGGGTTGCATCGTTCGTAGGTCTGTTAATATAAAAACCATATCAAAATTAAATTTATATTAATTTCATCATATAAAGCTCTATGCAAGTGAAATTTCTCTCAGCAAACGAAATGCCTCCATAATCAATGCCCAGCTAACAAAATCACATTCAGCATTCCTGCAATTTCTTTAGTGAGTCTTAATTATGATCTAATAAAAAAACATTTTCATAGATTTAGTTCAGGTCCTTAGTCATTTTTAACCTGTTCAATCAAAATTCTTGATATTTTCAAAATATCACCAGCTGGAGATACTTTTAAAAATGTTACGTTAATTTTGCTTTATTAAGCAATTGGGGGAAAAACAATTAGGGTTTAAAATCTCAGAAACCTGGGCTACTCTCAGAACTAAAAAAGACAACAAATGCAAGGAACCAAATAGCACTTAAAATTAAAGACAATAGCGGGGGCGAAATTACCCACTGTCCAAAACAGGACGCAACTACCGTTTTCGAAGTGTTCTGGCTGCTCCAATGCATGGGGCAGCCATTCCGTAGAAATTCAGTCCTTCGGCAGGGGGGGGGCGGGGGGGGTTTGGAGCAGGGCAAAAGTGGCCTCATCATCTGGGCGGAAGTGGGGATGGGACGGAGTGGTCGGCACTAGCGGAGCGGAAGTGGGGGCGAGGTGGAGTGACCGACACTGCCGCGTCACAACGTCCCTCCCCTTCAGTTAAAGGGGAGGGCCATTGCAAACTCTGCAGCCACTTTAGTGGCTAACACTAGGCCACCAGTGAGGGTTTCGGCCAGGCCAGAGGCTTGGCTGCCCGGCCGAATCAGTGGCCATAATTGTCGGCCCGACATGGCAGTCGGCCAACAAACAAAAATAACGGCGCGCGGCAATGCCACCTCCCCTTGAAGGGCAGCCAGGCTGCCCAGCCACAGAAAGGGTACCGACAGCAAAAGCTGTCAGTGGCACCGCCCGACAGTGACGCTGCTCCTGCGGGGCAATTCCGGGAAAGGAGCAATTTCCCGAGGGGCAATTTCAGGAAGGGGTCCCCACCGGTCGGTATGTGGTCGGCGAGGGCACGAAGCAGCTGGAAAACGGGCGGTGCGGTTCCGGACACCGCTCCAAATCTGAGGAAGAGCCATTTTCAAAATGGCGGCTCCTCTGCGGCCATTCCGCACCAACCCATGGCCGCTGCTTTCAGGCCTTATAGAAAGGGGCAATTTCAACCCCAGCAACTGTTATTAACTCCAGTTGTTTAGTAATACACTAAAAGAAAGAGAACAAAAAAAAAGAAAACAAACTTGTGTTTATATAGGTCCTCATCATATCCATAGGACATCACAAAGCATTTTACAACCAATGCCTTCTTTGTCAAGTGTAACCATTATTGTTATGTCAGCAAATGCAAAAGTCATATGCGCAGAAAGGCCCCACAAACAAAAATGAAGGAATAATGACTAGATTTTTTTTTGGTAGCATTGGTTGACAAAGAAATATTACTAAGAATACTAGAAGAACTTCCTTGCTTTTCTTCAAATAGTTGATCTGATTATGTTGATCCGAGCAGGTAGGCAGGGCCAAGATTTAATATTGCATCCAAAAGATGGCACCCCTGACAATCCAGCACTCCCTCAGTACTGCACTCAAGTCTCAGCCTACATTATCCATTCAAGTCTACAGTGAGTCTTAAAGCCACAACCACTTTCTTCAGAGGCAAGAGTGATACCAACTGAACCAATCTGACACATATTGTGATTTCAGTTTTGCCTGTTTGTACAATTAGTTTATCCTGAAGAAAGCAACTCTGGGCTCATCAACATAAATAATCTACCCTCTATAGTCATGTACTCTGGACCACCCATTTAACATTCTGGGGGATCATTCTGCAGAAATACTCTCTGATCTCCTAAAGCGTTCAAGCAAAACTGCAAATGATTTATCCATGGCAGCAAACAACCCTGTGCCTTCAATGTTTCATGGACAATTTTGTCTGTCTCCAGCAGCAAAGGAACCACTTTTGGACTATTTGGCCAACTCAGTTCATACTGTCCAATTCTATTTGCTACCGGATAATTATTAAGAAGTTAATTGACACCAAATCCAAGTAGGGTGTGAAATTGGGAGTAATTTTACATATCCAGTATTCTGGGGGGGGGGGGGGGAAGACTTTTCTTTTAATCTCAAGTTTCACTCAAGACCTTTTGAGTTTAAAATCAGCATCCTCTCGTTAAAAATCTCTCCGTCTAAATCAAACAACCCTTTTTAAAATTTGTATCATCTATATCTCACTATTTAAAGGCCCAAATTGAGTATCCCCTCAATCTTTTCTTCAATGCAAACAAGTTAGCTCAGAGTCACTCAATCGTTAGAGACCCAGGTCTAGAATCATCCTCGTCCCTCTTTGAATTTCTTCCAATGCAATGTGTGTAAAGATTCAAATAATGGTATCTTTACATGCTCTTCCCGAAGTTGGTAGTTTTCGGAAATAAACTGGACAAAATCCAAGAAGAAAAGTATTAAAGAGGCTCTAGACCATTGGCCTTCAGCTCTCTAGACCAGGATTGCAGTTATCGTTTTGCATTTTCCTCATTTATGCAGAGTAGCAGCACTGAAGGATTTCTTCCCACCACTCTGGCACCACCATAACATGACACCAACCCATTTTCCTGAGACGAGGCCATAAAGGACATGTTTCCCTCATCCTTAGGCAGTCACCAGGGCCAAAGAGTGGAATGAGGTAACACTGCATCACGGACAGCGGAGCGAACGGTAAAGGGTCTTAAAGGGCTGGAAGAGCTGAGGAGAAGGAAGGAAGGAGATGCAGATTTTGTAGTCCTTAGCGGGACCTTCAGAGCTGGGACCAACTTTAGGACGCCTTCAGAGGGTGACTCCTCTCAAACATGAAATAGTGTTAGACCTGACCTGGGAGCACTTGCTACTGACACTAGGATCAAAAACTGAAACTTGTTCCACTCCTGAGCCAATAACCATAAACACAAAACCTCACCAAAAGATTGGGCTGTTAAATTAGCATAGTGGAACCAACCAAATAAATTTAACTTAACAAACCAAATGTTGTATCCGAAGGGCAACCTTCACAACCCTTTTAATAGTAGTACGTGGCAATAAGAATAATTCTATTAAAGATTAAAATAGAAAAGCTATTGGCAATTTGTGTTCTGTTGTCAATCTGTCTGCAATCCAAAATTTACAAATTATTTAAACTGAAATTATCTAATAATTTAACCCTGTTGCAGAACTCACTGCAGTATAACTAGAATGGTATTTCTGTTCTATTAGTTACCTGCTTGCTCCACATTAAAAAAATGATCACAAGCAATGGGATTCATAAAGAAGCAGCTAAATAACTGGACACTGACGAACCACATTGGCAACGTCTTGGTTTAGTAGTCTCTATCGCCCATAGGTTGCTTACTCCATGTGCATGTTCTAACCACAAGACTAACCCTGCAGAGACAGCCCAGCAATACAGGATGCAACACACAGATGTTCGCCTGGTGGATCATCAGTAGACTTGGCAAAGACCAGATAACAGACCAAAATGCACAGCCTTCTCAATAATCAACAGGAGGGTGGGGAATTTGGGTCAAATTAGCAATGAGTGAAAATACCTCACCCTGGTCCCTTTTTAAAAAAATGAATAGGTGAGGTAATTTTCTAGTGTCACATATACAAGGATTCATACATATGGCATATGCAATGTTTAAATAGTCAAAATATCATCCATTCATAAAGATGATTCACATAAACAACTCTAGTTTCCTAGCAACAGCATTGGAAGTATCCACATGAAGCCACATCTTGATCAGGTTTCCTGATGTTTTTCCATTTAGCAATCTGCTCATACTGGTTTCACATACCAGATCACGGTGTGGAGCTGTGCTTGTGATGAAATATATATATATATTTTTTTTTAAAGAGTTTGTTTTAAAAAAAATAGAATGAGAAAAAGCAAATCCAAGACATATGGACAGCTTGCATAAAAAGGGGCGGTAGCCAGAGATAAACATCTTCCAGAAAGACAACGGTAGATGGCGGAGTTATAATGTGAAAGTTCAGACCTGAGCCGTTGCAATATTTTCACAAAAGTGGCCCAATTTTATGAAAGATCTTGAGGTGGGCAAGAACACAGGAAGCATTTAGTGAAAGTTCTGGCTGGTTGCTTTATATTGTTAAAGACAAACAGCTGTGCGCCAGTACTTCTGATGTTTAAAAAAAACTGCCCGATACAGATTTTTGAGCGATAAGGGAGCAAAGGGTTATGGGGAGCAGGCAGGGAAACGGAGCTGAGTTCATGATCAGATCAGCCATGATCTTATTGAATGGCGGAGTAGGCTCGAGGGGTCAAATGGCCTGCTCCTGTTCCTATTTCTTATGTTCTGATGTGCACCAGAAGCCGGAGCCAGAGGCTCATCCAAAATTGGGCCCTGCCTCACCTCCTTGCTGCATCGCCGGTAAGTCTTGAGAGTTGGGTGGAGGAAAATGCAGGAGGGGCGAGTACGGGCTGGCAGCGGTCTGCAGTAGTGCTGTGGATCCAGGAAAAAGGCATTTTCCCCACCGTTTCTTCAGTGGCCTCCAGCGATCCCTTTAAGAACCGCTGTTTAGGCTGCAGTAGAACTGGAAAAACTAGTCAAAGCTTACTTGGTGCATGCTCCATCTAGTTTATCCACACAGTGTGCAGGAACAGGCGCGCGACCCTCTTTGGATATATAATATGATCCAATGCTGATGCAGGCAGCTGCCAGGGATGCTTAAAAACAATGAGGACCAACATGGCGGAAGTCATGCCAACACGGCAGATTAGATGCAGCAATACGCGCCTAAATATTTGAGACAAAAAACAGGCAAAGCACATACCAATTTTTACCCCAGTTTCCAAATTTTTGCTGAATGTGGCCCACACCAAGTACCAGGATGTCAGAATCAAGGCCACCATATAAAATGAGTTTGACTCAGTGCACAGGCTGGCAATTTTCAAACATCATCTAGAAAAAAAATTCGACTCATTGACATGCCTGGTGCCCTTTCATAAAAGTCAAACTGCTCACACGTCAGATGTACCTCGAAGCGGTGATGCTCGCCAGAAACTTTTCCGTGTTCTCCGACAACTCCGCCGGGAGCAGAATTTCCACTGGTTGTAGGCAGAGGATCCGGCTCTCCAGCTCCGACCTGGATTTACAATCGTGAAAACAATCAAACACCACATCACCGGTGTTGGGTTGGACTGCCTGCGAAACATTGGTTAAAGTCAAAATTAAGGAAATTCTACATACAAACATAGAAACACAGAAAATAGGTGCAGGAGTAGGACATTCAGCCCTTCGAGCCTGCACCACCATTCAATAAGATCATGGCTGATCAGTCACCTCAGTACCCCTTTCCTGCTTTCTCTCCATACCCCTTGATTCCTTTAGCCATAAGGGCCATATACAACTCCCTCTTAAATATATCCAATGAACTGGCATCAACAACTTTCTGCGGTAGAGAATTCCACAGGTTCACAACTCTCTGAGTGAAGAAGTTTCTCCTCATCTCAATCCTAAATGGCTTACCCCTTATCCTTAGATTATGTCCCCTGGTCATGGACTTCCCCAACATCGGAAACATTCTTCCTACATCTAACCGGTCCAGTCCCGTCAGAATTTTATATGTTTCTATGAGATTCCCTCTCATACTTCTAAACTCCAGCGAATACAGGCTCAGTTGATCCAGTCTCTCATACGTCAGTCCTGCCATTCCGGGAATCAGTTTGGTGAACCTTCACTGCACTCCCTCAATAGCAAGAATGTCCTTCCTCAGATTAAGAGAACAAAACTGAACACAATATTCCAGGTGAGGCCTCACCAAGGCCCTATACAACTTCAGCAAGACCTCCCTGCTCCTATACTCAAATCCCCTAGCTATGAAGGCCAACATACCATTTGCCTTCTTCATTGCCTGCTGTACCTGCATGCCAACTTTCAATGACTGATGTACCATGACACCCAGGTCTCGTTGCACCTCCCCTTTTCCTAATCTGCCGCCATTCAGATAATATTCTGCCTTCGTGTTTTTGCCACCAAAGTGGTTAATCTCACATTTATCCACATTGTACTGCATCTGCCATGCATTTGCCCACTCACCTAACCTGTCCAAATCACCCTGCAGCCTCTTAGCGTCCTCCTCACAGCTCACACCGCCACCCAGCTTAGTGTCATCTGCAAACTTGGAGATATTACAATCAATTGCTTCATCCAAATCATTAATGTATATTGTAAAGAGCTGGGGTTCCAGCACTGAGCCCTGCGGCACTCCACTAGTCACTGGCTCCCATTCCGAAAAGGACCCGTTTATACCGACTCGCTACTTCCTGTCTGCCAACCAATTCTCTATCCACGCCAGTACGTTATCCCCAATACCATGTGCTTTGATTTTGCACACCAATCTCTTATGTGGGACCTTGTCAAAAGCCTTTTGAAAGTCCAAATGTACCACATCCACTGGTTCTCCCTTGTCCACTCTACTAGTTACATCCTCAAAAAATTCCAGAAGATTTGTCAAGCAGGATTTCCCTTTCATAAATCCATGCTGACTTGGACTGATCCTGTCACTGCTTTCCAAATGCGCTGCTGTTTCATCTTTAATAATTGATTCCAACTTTTTCCCCACTATTGATGTCAGGCTAACCAGTCTATAATTACCCGTTTTCTCTCTCCCTCCTTATTTAAAAAGTGGTGTTACATTAGCTACCCTCCAGACCATAGGAACTGATTCAGAGTCGATAGACTGTTGGAAAATGATCACCAATGCATCCACTATTTCTAGGGACACTTCCTTAAGTACTCTGGGATGCAGACTATCAGGCCCCGGGGATTTATCGGCCTTCAATCCCATCAATTTCCCCAACACAATTTCCCACTTAATAAGTATGTCCTTCAGTTCTTCCTTCTCACTCGACCCTCGGTCCCCGATATTTCCAGAAGGTTATTTGTGTCTTCCTTCGTGAAGACAGAACCAAAGTATTTGTTCAACTGGTCTGCCATTTTTTTGTTCCCCATTACAAATTCAGCTGAATCTGACTGCAAGGGACCTACGTCTGTCTTCACTCATCTTTTTCTCTTCACATATCTATTGAAGCGTTTGCAGCCAGTTTTTATGTTCCCGGCAAGCTTCCTCTCATACTCTATTTTCCCCCTCCTAATTAAACCCTTTATCCTCCTCTGCTGAATTCTAAATTTCTCCCAGTCCTCAGGTTTGCTGCTTTTTCTGGCCAATTTATATGACTCTTCCTTGGATTTAACACTATCCTTAATTTCCCTTGTTAGCCACAGTTGAGCCACCTTCCCTGTTTTATCTTTACTCCAGACAGGGATGTACAATTGTTGAAGTTCATCCATATGATTTTTAAATGTTTGCTATTGCCTATCCACCGTCAACCCTTTAACTATCACTCGCCAGTCTATTCTAGCCAATTCACGCCTCATACCATCGAAGTTACCTTTCCTCAAGTTCAGGACCCTAGTCTCTGAATTAACTGCATCACTCTCCATCTTAATTAAGAATTCTACCATATTATGGTCACTCTTCCCCAAGGGGCCTCGCACAACAAAATTGCTAATTAGTCCCTTCTCATTACACATCACCCAGTCTAGGATGGCCAGCCATCTAGTTGGTTCCTCGAAATATTGGTCTAGAAAACCATCCCTAATACGCTCCAGGAAATCCTCCTCCACCGTATTGCTACCAGTTTGGTTAGCCCAATCTATATGTTGATTAAAGTCGCCCATGATAACTGCTGTAGCTTGATTGCACGCATCCCTAATTTCTTGTTTGATGCTATCCCCAACCTCACTACTACTGTTTGGTGGTCTGTACACAACTTCCACTAGCGTTTTCTGGCCTTTGGTATTCCGCAGCTCCACCCACAGATTCCACATCATCCAGGCTAATGTCCTTCCTTACTATTGCGTTAATTTCATCTTTAACCAGCAACACTACCCCACTTCCTTTTTCTTTCTGTCTAACCTTCCTGAATGTTGAATAACCCTGGATGTTGAGTACCCAGCCTTGGTCACCGTGGAGCCATGTCTCCGTGATGCCAATTATATCATATTCATTAATTGCTGCCTGTGCAGTTAATTCGTCCACCTTATTACGAATACTCCTCACATTAAGGCACAGAACCTTCAGGCTTGTCTTTTTAAACACACATTGCTGTAATGTGGCCCTTTTTGATTTTTGCCTCGGGTTTCTCTGCCCTACACTTATACTTTTCTTCTTTCTATCTTTTGCTTCTGCCCCCATTCTACTTCCCTCTGTCTCCCTGCATAGGCTCCCATCCCCCTGCCATATTAGTTTAACCCCTCCCCAACAGCACTGGCAAACACTCCCCCCCTAGGACATTGGTTCCGGTCCTGCCCAGGTGCAGACCGTCCGGTTTGTACTGGTCGCACCTCCCCCAGAACCGGTTCCAATGTCCCAGGAATTTGAATCCCTCCCTTCTGCATCACTCCTCAAGCCACGTATTCATCTGAGCTATCCTGCGTTTCCTACTCTGACTAGTACATGGCACTGGTAGCAATCCTGAGATTACTATCGTTGAGGTCCTACTTTTTAATTTAACTTCTAGCTCCCTAAATTCAGCTTGTAGGACCTCATCCCATTTTTTTACCTATATCATTGGTAACTATATGCACCACGACAACTGGCTGTTCACCCTCCCCCTCCAAAATGTCCTGCAATTGCTCAGAGACATCCTTGACCCTTGCACCAGGGAGGCAACATATCATCCTGGAGTCTCGATTGCGGCCGCAGGAACGTCTATCTATTCCCCTTACAATCGAATCCCCTACCACTATAGCTCTCCCACTCTTTTTCCTGCCCTCCTGTGCAGCAGAGCCACCCACAGTGCCATGGACTTGGCTGCTGTTGCCCTCCCCTGGTGAGTCATCCCCCTCAACAGTACCCAAAACGGTGTATCTGTTTTGCAGGGGTATGACTGCAGGGGACCTCTGCACTACCTTCCTTGCACTGCTCTTCCTGTTGGTCACCCATCCCCTATCTGTGTAACATAAGGACTAAAGTTTCTAGAATTCCAGATGGCCTTTTTTTTTCTTCCAAAATGTAGTTTTGTAGCCAAGATACTGGACCACAGGGACGCTCAACCAGAGCTCAAATCCACTTTGGACTGGTGCGCAGATACGCTTCCATCTAAAATCAATTAAGTTTACCTCTCATTCACATCTGAATAAAAGCATTAGTATGGTCTGTTTACAGACCTGGGAGGCAGGTATAGCCTGTAATGCACAAATGTCTCAAAACCACACCTGAACGGACCCCCAACAATAGGCTTGATAGGTTATAATATAGGCCACAAGGGGTCCACAATTCTGCAGCCATGGAAATTGCCATGATATTTACCGCCGACCACAGAATTTCTTCCTGCTATTTTTTCCTTGTTTTCCTTCTCCAATCAGTTTTCCCCTTAACTATATTGGAATCAACACCTGGTGTTCGGATTCTGAACTGTGGCAAGTGAAACCAATCTTCTAATTTTTATTGATGTGTTGCAACTTAATCTCCAAAGCATTTTGCACTGTACATTTCAGCTGCATGTGTAGTGTACAAGGAGTGAAATCTACAGGGATTATGCAACCCAATGATTGCAGCTCTTTAGCTCTTTAACTAGCGAGTCTGGTAAATGTGGACAATGTGACATGCAGGGTGGCGGGTTGATTAACAAACTGGAATTCACTGGAGATCACGTGTCACTATTCAGAACCAGAGCATCAGTATTGTTTACAGATATCCTACTTTTCCCACTTGGCTAGACAGAGAATTAGGAGAGACAGCCACGCATTTACAGGGCCGCTATTACTTGAAACAGCTAAGCAGTGCAAGCAAAAGTCAAGAATAAATCGCTTTTAACAAAAAACTCAAAATGCACCATTTTTTTTCCTGAATAAAAGCATGAGTTTTGTGTCTGTTTTATACAGTATTTCAAAAATTATCAAATTGAGGTGTCACTAAATCCTGGATAAATCAAATGCAGATCGCTTGCTGGAGAAACTGATCTGGGAATACCGCAGAATCTTCGAGGCCCTGGATGCAGTAATAAAGAAAGACTTGGATTTATATAGCGCCTTTCACTGCCACCGGACGTCTCACAGCGCTTCACTGATGTACTTGGAGTGTAGTCACTGTTGTAATGTGGGAAGCGTGGCAGCCAATTTGCACACAGCAAACTCCCACAGACAGCAATGTGATAATAACCAGATAATCTGTTTTTTTGTTATGCTGATTGAGGAATAAATATTGGCCAGGACACTGGACTCCTTTGCTCTTCTTCGAGTCGTGCCATGGGATCTTTTATGTCCACTGGAGAGAGCAGACAGAGCAGTTTAACGTCTCATCCAAAAGACACCGCCTCAGACACTGCAGCACTCCCTCAGCACTGCACTGGAGTGTCAGCCTAGATTATTTTGTGTGTGCTCAGGTTCATGGAGTGGGACTTGAACCCACAACCTTCTGACTCAGAGGCGAGTGGGCTACTCACTGAAACAGAAAATCATCAAACACTTCACTAGTCAACTGCTCAGAGAATGAGTGCAAGCAATAGTGTGCGCACTCCCAATATCCAGCAGAATTTCAGCAGGGCAAGGAGTTGCACAAAAGATCCCCCTACTGCACAGTCCACTAAAATGTGATATTTGTTCATCATCTTTACTAGTTGAATAAGACCATTTTTCTATTTCATCCCTGGGCCTAGGATATTGTTGTACCAAACCCTGGGTACTCTATTATCCACTAATTTCCATTATGGGGGGGGGGGGGGGGGGTGGCGGGGAGGAAAGAGGAGGATAATATCAGCTCCACTGAAATTGAAAAATTAAATCAGTTCATCTACAAGAGTTCTAAAGTGATATTAGATAAGAGTAAATTATCAGTAATAATTTTTTTTTAATATTTTTAATTTTAGCCATTAAAAAATGGTGTTTACATAGCATCTGGCATCACCTCTCTGGAAAAAAGTGTTAAACCACTTTACATTCGCTCACTTACTATTCCTGGAGTAACCGTTAAGTAAGGCTGCACAAACTGTAATTAGACGAATGACCAGTTAATCATTTTTTGGTGATACTAGTTGAGAGGGGGAACATTGACTAAGGCACCAGAAACGTGCCATGGGATGTTTAATGTTCACCTTCAGTCGGTCAGGTTTAACGTTTCATCCCAAAGACACCACTCCTGACAAAATAGTACTCCATTCATGTGGCAGCCTAGCACGAGCCCAAGTAGGGAGCTTGAACCCACAAAGACTTAAAATAAAATTCAGCTTCACTACAAGTGGAATTACATTGAAAGTGTAGCTATGACACCACCTTGAGGTCAGCAGGATTGATTTGTTTGAATTTTGGGTGGGGTTGGTGAATTACAACATACGGGCCCCGATATTTACAGGGAGGGCGGGAGGGAGTAGGGAAGCGTGTTTGTGGGAGGGAAACATGGAAATCCCAGGAACGCGAAGGTCCTGCCAAATTGAACAGCAGAACTTCATTATCATTTGTTTAATTCCGTTTCCCGCCCATCAGCTGACCAGATTGACAGGTTGGCATATATACAACATATGGGCCCCGATATTTACGAAGATAGTAAGGCAGGATAGCCAGCCATTAAAAGGCAATCTGAAGTGTCGGGACAGGGAGGATGAGGGGCAAAGATCGGGGCATGGTGGAAGGATTCAGACCACGGCAGCAAGGAGGGAGGGAGGCAAACATCACGGGTTTGCAGGGGTTAAGGAGGTCGCCTCTCAGGAGCGGGACAGACACCCCTCCCCCCCCGACCTTCTCTCGTGTGTCATTGGGGGTTAATATCCACCCCAAGGGGTCTAATTGAGTTTTGGTGGGAAGAAATACACACATTTAGTTTAGAGATTTGGAGCAACTTTGGGATTTTAAAAACATTTTATAGCACTGCTTACATTGCCTTCTGTGCTGCAGTTGCCAAGCACTTCCAGGTCTCTGCCTGGAATGCATGTTCTATATTATGGGGTTATCACCTGGTTAAAAGAGTACTTACACTTGTAATGACAAGACGTAACTTTCTGTAGCGAGTTTCATTTGTATCTTCTGCACAAATGCAGCAACTTTACGGCATTCAATGCATTTCAATGGTGAGGCAGTCAGTGAGATGCCATTTCGCGAAGCTAACGGCAGAAATAGTGGGGACAGCAACTTTTGGATAGTCGCATTTATCCGCGCATCTGTACTATTTCCATCAATAAATGTGTGCGCGATTAGCCTCACTGTTATTTTGACAGTAAAATCTGGTTTGTAATGTCTAATTCTTTTAAACTTCAGTAACAGAAACCTCACCACTATATTTGAAAATCGGTTTGCAATCAAACAAATGCTTTCACTGCTAGTCACTCGCTAAAAACATTGGTATCTGTGATTTTTAAACTATGCCCTTAATCCTTTCTGAAATATTAAAACTTATACTTGCTAAACCCAGAGTAGAGAAAGCATTGTGTATACATTCAATGATTTCTGACGAACACAGTGCATAAAATTGACCTAGTTAACACAATACATAAAATGACTAAACAGTTGCTGCTACCTATCATAAAATGCAACACAGCACATTTGTTGGAATAGGACTGGGTTCTACTGTTGTATCAATGGTCAAGCTGGTTCACGCACTGTGTTACCTTTTGCTGCCATCTAGTGGCTGACGAACAAATTAAAAGCTTTTTTGTTACCTCATTCAAACCATGTAGTAATTATCATTACGAGATCGGGTAGGTTTTTTGTTTAATGTTGTTCTTGAGATATTGGTAATGCTGGCAAGGATGTATTTATTGCCCATCCCTGGTTGCCCTGAGTTGGTGATTATGCAACCATCATGAAGGCTGGATGTTGGAGTCAGATTGCCCATGCTAAAGTTTGAATTTTGATAAGCTTCGGGGAAAAAAAGAGGTTCCCGTGTGAATTTTAGAAGTTCGTTTTTCAGCAGTGAGAAGTTTTGAAGGAGAAAAATGTCAGTAAATAGAAGTGATAGATTGTATTCGAACTCAGTTCAACAGTGGCTGTAACCCATTAAAATTATAGCACAGTGCAATAAATACATGCAATGTGTTAGCTGAATTTAGAACAAGAAAACAAGTCAGGAAGGAAGACTATAGACAATTCTCCAACATGAGGATAGCAGCAGTTCACTGCACAGGAAGATGGAGCTGTTTCTATATGGCAACTGAACTGTTACTCTAACTAGTGGGGTGCCACAGGGATCAGTGCTGGGGCCTCAACTATTTATAATCTATATTAATGACTTGGATGAAGGGACCGAGTGTAATGTAGCCAAATTTGCTGATGACACAAAGATAGGTGGGAAAGCAAGTTATGAGGAGGACGCAAATAATCTGTAAAGGGATATAGATGAGCTAAGTGAGTGGGCAAAAATTTGGCAGATGGAATGTGGGAAAATGTGAGGTTATCTACTTTGGTAAGAAAAATAAAAAAGCAAATTATTACTTAAATGGGGAGAGATTACAAAATGCTCCGGTACAGAGGGATCTGGGAGTCCTTGTACATGAAACTCAAAACGTTTGTATGCAGCGGGTAATTAGAAAAGCAAATGGAATGTTGGCTTTTATTGCAAAGGGGATGGAGTATAAAAGTAAGAAAGTCCTGCTACAACTGTAGCCCAGGGATGGGCAATAAATACAACCTTGCCAGCATTACCAATATCTCAAGAAAAACATTAAACAAAAAAGGATAAACTTGCATCGGAGGCAGTTCACAGAAGGTTCAGGAAGTTGATTACTGAGATGAAAGGGTTATCATATGAAGAAAGGTTGAGCCTATACTCATTGGAGTTTTGAAGAATGAGAGGTGATCTTATTGAAACGTATAAGATCCTGAGGGGGCTCGACAAGTTAGATGTTTCCTCTCGTGGAGGAATCTAAAACTAGGAGGTATAGTCTCAAAATAAGGGGTCGCCTATTTAAAACAGAAATAAGGAGAAATTTCTTCTCTCAGAGGGTCATGAGTCTTTGGAATTTACCCCAGAGAGCTGATTGAATATATTTAAGGTGGGGATAGATGGATTTTTGAGGTATTAGGGAGTCAAGGGTTATAGGGAAAGGGCAGGGAAGTGGCGTTGAGGCCAAGATTAGATCAGCCAAGATCAGATCAGCCAAGATCTTATTGAACGGCGGAGCAGGCTCGAGGGGCCAGGTGGCCTACTTCTGCTCCTATTTCTGATGTTCTTATGCTACCTGAACAAATAAATGGCACGTTATTCCATAGGTTCCAAATTAGAATCAAACTCTATATACATTTATGGCCCCCTAGTTTTCGACTACCCCAGAAATGCAAGTTGTTCTTTTTGCAGGCATCACATGTAAAGTCCTAGGACAAAAATTAAAACTTAATCCATTATTCCTGCAAGTATGTCTTACAGATATCAACTTTCACCAATAATATTAAAACATATTTGGGACAAAAGATCAAAGTCTAGGTTAGTGTTTTATTTTTCTGGTGTACATTTGTAACTTCAGAAGCAATTCCTGTTTGGAGATGTTCATTGTGAAGGGATTCTTACCACGAGCCCAATCAGAACTCCTTTCTTCATATGGCCTTTTTTGCTCTCTGTTTGTTCACAGATACACATCAGGTAGTTGTTGGGAAGTTCACTAGCCACATCTCCGACTTCAACTGAGTCACTGTCCAGGTTCAGCAGTGGATTAATATGTAACAATCGTCAAGGAAAGTAGGAAAAATTAGTATTTAGTTACCTAATTAATTATTCCACCAAATTTGGGTTCAAAAGATCATGAATGTTGATTCAATTACGCAATGTAATCCTGTATATTTATACTCTTCAGATAGATGTCATTGATTCATCAACAGATTGTTAAAATAATCTGGTCTTGGTTAGTATGGTCCAGGGTTATTGGGAACCTGTCTATATCAGTCTACACGATATAACTGTAGGTGAGTGTTCTTTGCGGGGGGGGGGGGGGTTGGGTGGGCAGATATCCCTATGAAATGGGAAGTTTGAAAGGAATCCAAAGAATTATATTTTAGGATTAAAATAAAAGTTTTGCCAAAAAAAGATAGGGGGAATGAAACATTGAAATTGGAAAGTCATCCAAAGTTTTCCTCATTCACCTCCCAACAGCCTGGTTCAGAATATCAGAGCAAGAGTTTTGGGGGCAGAATGTTCTTTTTATTATATATTCTCAGGATGTGGGCATCGATGGCAAGGCTGGCATTTATTGCCCAACACTAGTTGCCCTGAGAAAGTGGTGCTGGGCCTTGTAGTGCAGCAGTTTGATGCAACTGGCTTACTAGGTCACTTCAGAGGCAATTAAGAGTCAAGCACGTTTGTGCAGGACTGGAGTCACATATAGGCCAGACCGGGGAAGATCAGCAGGTTCCCTCCCCCCACCCCAAGGACATTAGGGAACCAGTTGGGCTTTTGTAACAATCCAACAACTTCATGGTCACTCTTACTGATAGCAGTTTTTTATGTCCAGATTCTTTACAAAAAAAAACTTAATTCAAATTCTCAATGGGATGGATCTGAACTCACATTGCATTATTTGACCAGGCCTCTGGATTACTATTCCGTTAAGATAACCGCTACACTACCATAAACTAGACCAAGCTGGGGCAAGAATAGGCTGGGGCTCTTTTCTGTAGAAAAGGGAAGACTGAGGGGTGACCTAATAGAGGTCTTTAAGATTATGAAAGGGTTTGATCAGATCGACATAGAGAAGATCTTTCCACTTGCAGGGGATACCAGAACTAGGGGGCATAAATATAAGATACTCACAAATAAACCCAAAAGGGAATTCAGAAGAAACTTCTTTACCCAATGTGTGGTTAGAATGTGGAACTCGCTACCACAGAAAGTAGTTGAGGCAACTAGAATAGATGCATTTAAGGGGAAGCTAAATAAACACATGAGCAAGGAATAGGAGGATATATTGACAGGGTTAGATGAAAAGGCTGGAAGGATGCTCAAGTGGAGCATAAACACCAGCATGGACCGGTTAGGCCGAATTGCCAGTTTCTGTGCTGTAAATATTATGTAACTATGCAAGACCAATGAAGAGGGGAGGCAGATGTCCTTGAGCAGTATGGTTCGAGGTTATAGAGGAACTCTTATACGTAGAGGAACTCTTGAACGTAGAGTGGCACCATGCTGTTGCTACAATCAGGGCACAAGCACTCTACAATGCAGAAACTTAGTAAAAATAAAAAATCAATGCGAGTATTTCCCACTTTATACTCACTGATTTTCTTTTTCACTAACAGAAGATAATAAAAGGGAGGATTTTTCTCTCATTACACTGGTTCTCAATTCATTCCTCACCAACAGGAATTTTACATTTTGGCCACAGAGATTTACACTGTCTTTTAAAGTCCCAGAGGCGCCCAATCCCACTCCACTGTCCCAGGCCTGCAGCACCATTTCCACATAACCCCGACCAGGGCCACCTCCCCAGCACAGGCAGAAACCCCACACAAAATGTTATTTAGGCTGACACTTGGGAATTTGCAGCACATGGGTCAGGTAAGTACATAGCCCACCGACCCTGCCAAAGTATCACTCTGGGCTACAGAAAATCTAAGCCCACACCTGATCTGAATGATATACTGTACAAGCTGAAAGCCCTATGAGATCATTCATGCACATCTCCGATCAGACCACCAGATGGCAGACGGGAGAAAAAAAGCTAGTTTAAAAAGAGGATGGAACTGATAAGACTGAAAGGATATCTTCTCCAATGAGTGTCGACTTGGTGTAGAGAGCAGTCAGCTTGCGAGTGAAGAGATTGCCTTTGTTCTCTCCAACAGCTTTAAGAGCTGCAGTCTCCATCTGCTTCACCACTCCCACCTGTAACAGATATACACAGTAATCGTTCATCAGATTCCATAGATTACCTTCACGATGCATGTCTTACATTAATGTCTAGTGTTGCAGTACTAATCATGGGTGCAAGTTAGAGGGGAGAAATACAGCTTAATTGATAACAAAAAAATTACATTCACTCTGATTTACTATACTGCTGTCAAAATAAAATTATAACGAGAGGTAGAAATAAGAAATAAAAAAGGATTTAAGACTATAGTAGGAGTTGTGTATAGGTCCTCTGGTAGCAGTTGTGAAGTGGTAAAAATGTATAAATGCAGAGATGAGACAAGCAAGTAGCAAAGGCAGAGTAGTTTTAATGGGATATTTTAACTTTCATTTAGATTGGGATAAACTAATTAACTCATGTCAGAAAGGTAGCAAATTTCTTGAGTTTTCTGCAACAATCTATCCTAGAACCAAGGGGGCAGGCCATATTAGATTTAGTAATGAGTAATGAGCCAGATTTAGTTAACAGCCTAAATGCGTGAACATTTATCCAATAGCAATCATAATATGATCAAGTTCAACGCAGTGTTCGAAAGAGAAAAATGCAAAACAGCTACTAAGATTCTAGATTTAGGTAAGGCCGACTTCAATGCGATGAGACGGAGACTGTCCACAGTAAACTGGGCAAATCTGTTAATGGGTAAAATGACACAAGATCAGTGGGTGATGTTCAAAAGAGAATTTAATGTGATACAGAACCAGTTTATACCCCCAAGAGGCAAAAGCCCCACTTGCCAAAAATAAACAGCCATGGATGTCAGAAGAGGAAAGGAGCAACATAAAACTAAAAGAAAAAGCATACAAAAATGCAAAGACTAGCACAGATCCTGGTGACTGGGCAAGATGCAAAGAACAAGAAACGGTGACAGAACAGACAGTGAGAGCTTCAAAAAAGGGACTATGAAAAGAAACTTGCAAGGGATACAAAAAAAAATTAGGAAAAAGATGATGGTCAGAAGCAATGTGGGCCCTTTGAAAATTGATAAAGGTGTAATGTAAATAAAAATAATGAAATGGCAGGAAAGTTAAATAATTACTTTGCATCAGTTTTCTATTTTTAGTAATTAAAGTAGAGGAAGAGGATAGCATGTCGGACATCCCACGGAAACTAATATTGAATCAGGGACAGGGTCTCACTAAAATTAACATAAGCAAAATAACAGTAATGAAGAAAATAATGGAATGACAAATCCCAGGGCCAGATGGTTTCCATCCCAGGGTTTTAAATGAAGTAGGTGAGCACATTGCAGATGCCCTAACTATAATCTTCCAAAGTTCTCTCGATTCAGGAACTGTTCCTTTAGATTGGAAAATTGTGCATGTCACACCGTTAGTTAAGAAAGGTGAGAGAGGAAAACCAGGGAATGAGAGAGTATGGGAGTTAGCCAAACATATGATGTCGGGAAATTACTAGAGTCTATTATTACGGATACTGTGACTAAACACCATGAAAACTGTCAGCTGATCAGGGAGCGCCAACATGGATTTGTGATGGGAGGTCATGCCTGACAAAGCTGATGGAATTTTTTGAGATGGTGATTAAAGTAGTGGATAGGGGAATGACTATGGATGTTAGTTATATGGACTTCCAGAAGGCCTTTGATAAATTCCCTCAAAGTCCCTCATAAGAGACTGTTAGCTAAAGCTGAAGTCATGGAATTGAAGGCAAATTATTGGCAGGGTTAGGAAACAGGCTGAGCAACAAGAAACAGATTAGGGATAACAGGCAGGTACTCTGAATTGGCAGGATATGACCAGTGGTGTCCCACAAGGATCTGTGTTGAGGCCTCAACTATTCACCCTATTTATTAACGACTTAGATGATGGGATAGAAAGCCAGATATCCAAGTTTGCAAATGACACAAAGATAGGTGGCAGATTGTAAGCAGTGTAGATGGAAGCATAAAATTACAAAGAGATATTAATAGATTAAGCAAAACTGTGGTAAATGGATTTCAATGTAGGCAAATATGTGGTCATCCACTTTGGACCTAAAAAGGATATGCACAGTGCTTTCTAAATGGCTAAAAGCTAGAAACAGTGGAGGTCCAAAGAGACTTGGGGGTTGAGGTACACGGATCATTAAAATGTCCTTGGCAGGTACAGAAAATAATCAAAAAGGGGAATGGAATGTTGACCTTTTTAATCTAAAGGATTTGAATGCAAGGAGGTAGAAGTTATTCTGTAGCTATCCAAAACCCTGGTTAGACCACACCTGGAGTACTGTGAGCAGTTCTGGGCACCACACTTTAGGAAGGATATAATGGCCTTGGAGGGAGTGGAGCATAGATTTACCAGATTTACCAGAATGACTACAAGGCTACAAGGATTAATCTACAAAGTGAGAGTACATAAACTAGGGTTGTATTCTCTGGACTTTAGATGGTTAAGGGGTGATTGATCGAAGTTCTCAAGAAATTAAGGGGGACAGATTAAGGTAGATAGAGAGAAACTATTTCCACTGGTTGGGGAGTCCAGGACTAGGGGGCATAGTCCAATATTTCAAGCCAGGTCTTTCAGGAGTGAAATTAGGAAACACCAACATGCAAAGGGTAGATGATGTTTGGAACCTCTTTGACAAATGGCAATTGATGCGAGATCAATTGTTAATTTTAAATCTGAGATTAACAGATTTTTGTTAACCAAGAGTATTAAGGGATATGGGACAAAGGTGGCGTTAGATCACAGATCAGTCATAATCTCACTGAATGGCAGTACAGGCTTGAGGGGATAAATGGCCTACTCTTGCTCCTGTGCTCCTAACTCATACACTTTACACCGAGGGAGGAAAACAGTCAAAGCTCGAGCAGCAGGGCAAAGGATAAATGGAGAGAGTTGAGATGCTGGGCCGCATGAACAATTGGAGGGGAAGGATTTTGGCGAAGTTTATGAAAACGGGGTGGGAGGTGACAAGATGGAGGTATGGATTAGGGTTTCAGTGGAAGTGGGGTGGAGGGAGGGCAGAGTTGGGCAATGTTGTGGAGATGGAAGGATGTAATCCTGGTAACAGAACGTATGAGGTGAGGGGACGGGAAGGCGAGAGGAATAGGAAGCTCAGCTCAGGGTCGAGCAGCAGACCCAAGATAGCAATCAGAGAGGTTCAAGGAGCCAAGATTAGAGGTGCGTAGATGTTGACAGGAGCCAAAGAGAATGGCCATAACAGTTCCCCCTTTCTATAAAAGGCCCTTCTTTCATATAGTGCATGAACTCTGTCTCATTGGGGTAAATGTATCTATCCAGAGCGGGTTTTGGGATGGGAGGGGGGGAAAAAGATATCATAGAATAGTACAGCACAGAAGGAGGCCATTTTGCCCATCAAGTCTGCACCAGCTCTTTCGAAGAGCAACCTAGTGAGTCCCACTCCCCCGCTCTTTCCGCAGATCCTTGCAATGTTTTTCTCCTTCAAGTATTTATCCAAGTCTCTTTTGAAGGCTACTATTGAATCTGTATCCACCATCTTATCAGGCATTCCAAATCCTAATCACGCGTTGTGCAAGAAAGGTTTTCCCTCATGTCGCCACTGGTTCTTTTGCCAACCACCTTAAATCTGTGCCACCTCATTATCCACCCTTCAGCCATTGGACACAGTTTCTTTTTATTTACTCTATCTAAATCCTTCATGATTTTAAATCCCTCTATCAAATCTCCTCTAAGCCTTCTCTGCTCCAAGGAGAACAACCCCAGCTTCTCTAGCCTTTCCACGTAACGGCATTCCCTCATCCCTAGAACCATTCTAGTAAATATCTTCTGTACTCTCTTTAAAGCCTTCATCTCCTTCCTAAAGTGTGGTGCCCAGAATTGGACACAATACTCCAGCTGAGGCCTAACCAGTGTTTTCTAAAGGTTTAGCATAACCCCCTGGCTTTTGTACTCTATGCCTCTATTTATAAAGCCCAGGATCCCATATGCTTTATTAACTGCTTTGTCAACCTGTCCTACCACCTTCAAAGATTTGTGCACAAGCACCCCCAGGTCTCTCTGTTCTTGCACCCCCTTCAAAACTGTACCATTTAGTATGTATGGTCTCTCCTCATTCTTCCAACCAAAATGTATCACCTCACACTATCAGAAACTGTGAAGATATTTAATTCCTAGCAACCACATCCCCATCTCACCCTTCAGGTGGCCTCCAATTGCCGAGTTGTATCTAAATTATTAAAAATAAGCAGTTGGAATAATCAGCCCAGGGAAACTCTGTGGGGCTTCACTGTAAAGGTGCCCTGCAAGGCTGCACTGGAAGAATCCAGGTCAATGGATTGGGAAGCTTCCATCGAAGATTCCCACATGTCAATTTGAGGGAGATGTTAAATGGAGCCCTGGGAAGATTCCACAGAGGAAGGGGAGGAGCAAAATGTGAAAGCAGGAGTCAACAATCACCACTGCACTCCCTCCACCCCCAAACGCTTGGTATCTCCTAGCAGCAGGTTATAAAGTAGCACTGGCATAGTACACTTTCATGCTCTTCCAAGGATAGTTGGTGTATGGAGTACATCAAACAGAAGATGAACACAGTATTTCACACCCTTTTTCCAGCAAGAGGGGGAAATACTCAGAATTGAGAAAGCTTACCTTGTATCCCTTAGCAACTAGCCGCCGAACATGGACAAATAGCCGGTGCACTGGTATGCTGGCGGTCATGAAGTTATGGTCTGGGTGGCAGTAAATATTCAGCTCTCGAGCTGCAATCTGTAAACGTATACATAAATTTAATGTATTTAAAAAATCCTGAAAACCTGATTAACTACTGTAGAGAGAGTAGTAGAAACATAGAAAATAGGTGCAGGAGTAGACCATTCGGCCCTTCGAGCCTGCACCACCATTCAATGAGATCATGGCTGATCATTCAACCTCAGTACCCCTTTCCTGCTTTCTCTCCTTACCCCTTGATCCCTTTAGCCGTAAGGGCCACATTGAACTCCCTTTTGAATATATCCAATGAACTGGCCTCAACAACTTTCTGCGGTAGAGAATTCCACAGGTTAACAACTCTGAGTGAAGAAGTTTCTCCTCATCTCAGTCCTAAATGGCTTATCCCTTATCCTTGGACTGTGACCCCTGGTTCTGGACTTCCCCAGCATCAGAACATTCTTCCTGCCTCTAACCTGTCCACGTGTGGAACAGACTGTCGAGGGAGGAAAACTTTAAGGAAGAATTGGAGATATTTTAGAGAATGGGCGACAGATGTATTAATTTTTATGACCACATTGTCTTTTCCAATCCTGCACTTTCCTTTCATGCAAGAGCATATAAGCACCTATTAGCACCCCAGCTACAGGAATGAAAAGAACCCCTTTCAATCTGCAATCCATTTCACAAAAGTTCCTTCTACATTTGTGTGCGTTTAGCAGAGCAGCACTGCGAGTCAGCTCCCCATATTTGCACTATGAAGACCAGCTTCATCCCAGACTGGGTCTGTTCTCTGTAGTTCCTAGAATTTACTGAACCAAGAATTAATCATTTTAGTGATTCATTTAAAAAAAACATTTCTAGTTCTAGTAATGAATAAACCACTGCATGTGTGGTCAAGGAACGGATTTATCACAAGAAATAGGAACAGGAGTAGGCCATACGGCCCCTCGAGCCTGTTCCGCCATTTAATAAGATCATGGCTGATCTGATCATGGACTCAGCTCCACTTCCCCACCCGCTCCCCATAACCTCTTATCCCCTTATCATTTAAGAAACTGTCTATTTCGGTCTTAAATTTATTCAGTGTCCCAGCTTCCACAGCTCTCTGAGGCAGCGAATTCCACAGATTTACAACCCTCAGAGAAGAAATATCTCTTCATTTGTATTTTAAATGGGCGGCCCCTTATTCTAAGATCATGCCCTCTAGTTCTAGTCTCCCCCATCAGTGGAACATCCTTTCTGCATCCGCCTTGTGAAGCCCCCCCATAATCTTATACGTTTCGATAAGATCACCTCTCATTCTTCTGAATTCCAATGAGTAGAGGTCCAACTTACTCAACCTTTCCTCATAAGTCAACCCCCTCATCCCCGGAATCAACCTAGTGAACTTTCTCTGAACTGCTTCCAAAGCAAGTATATCCTTTCGTAAACATGGAAACCAAATACCTTGTATAGCTGTAGCAAGGCTTCCCTGCTTTTATATTCCATCCCCTTTGCAATAAAGGCCAAGATACCATTGGCCTTCCTGATCACTTGCTGTACCTTTTGTATTTCATGCACAAGTACCCCCAGGTCCTGCTGTACTGTGGCATTTTGCAATCTTTCTTCATTTAAATATTAACTTGCTCTTTGATTTTTTTTCTGCCAAAGTGCATGACCTCACACTTTCCAACATTATACTCCAGCTGCCAAATTTTTGCCCACTCACTTAGCCTGTCTATGTCAATGACAATGCATGTGTAGTTCAAATTTGTTCACCACAGTCGACTTATTTTTGTAAAGCACGCGCAGTCAGGTTCATTTGGTACACTGGATCCGTGAGAAGATTCATTTATACAGTGCGTGTACTTCAGTTTATTTATTACACCATAAATGAGATGTACAATCTAGTTTTAATGCTGTTGGTTGAGGAAAGAATGTTGGCCAGGAGTAGGAAAGCTTAACTTCAAATAGTACCAAGAGTCCTTTAAGTCCACCTCTACAGGTAGATGGGGCTCCTGTTTAATATCTCAGTCTGAAAGGCAACATCTCCCACAATGTAGCACTCCCACAGTACTGAAATGAAAGTGTCAGTGGAGATTATATGCTGAAGTCCTGGAATGGGGCTTGAACCCATGAGCTTCTGACTCAGACAAAAGTGCTATCGACTGTATCAATCTGAAACTTGTGCAGTATAATAAATAAACCTTGACCTCACATGCAGCGTATATGTGCTCAGGGTATTACTGATTTCTCCCAGCACCAGAAAATGCATTTATTCATCATACATCATGACCCAATCACTGTGGGCCACAAGTCTCATCACCATTTTAAAATGATTTACTGACTCATCTCCCAAACATTGCACATATGGGCCGGAATCTTCCCAGCCCTGCGAGTGCGGGTTTGGAGGCAGCCAGCTGTCAAAATGGCCGATTAATAATGGGCCGGGATCCTGCTCTGAACCCGTCTCTGAGAGTTTCGCAGCTGTCAGATCTGCGTTCAGATAGCAGACCAGACAGCAGGCGGCATGACAGGTAATCATTAAAAGGTACTTAAATGCTAATTAAGAGACTTAAAAGCAGGCACTTAAAATTTAACTAACCTTTTGACGGGTTTGCAATCCTTCGGGATTCACGCCAGGTAAGTGAAGTCAGTTTCTCAGTGACTCTCCATTGCTTTAGCTAGTCGACAGCTGCAGAAGTGGTATAAAAACTACCATTTCACAACTATTCATTTTCCAATCTCAAAAGCTGAAGCCTTCAGGCTTTGGAAGACACTTTTGAACTGTATACACTTTGGAAATGTTTGCATTGAACACTCTATTCACTGTCACTTCCTTGGAGCAACCTCTCTCACCATTGACAGATCACTTCTGTCATCTCAACTTCACCTGCCATCTATTCCAGCAGCATCGGTGCCCTTGAAAAAAATCTCGCATTGGTCCTTAGAATCCCAACACGATCAGCCCCAACACCAAACACCACTAAACACACCAGCATCACTACCAACAACACCAACCTTCTCCGCAATCACCTGATAAAAGCACAGGACACAGGGCATCAGCACATGACCACACTGCTGCCCGGGAGGCCAGTGATGGCCTCACCATGGCCACATTTACTTCACTTGATGCTGTACACCCTGACTGCCACATGATGGGTCAGGTTGGCACCACCCCACACCAGCTCCATAAAGCATCCCTGCAATGTCCAACCCATTCCTTTCACACTCATCACCATTGCAGGGGGGACCCTTATGTCTCACCATTCACTATAACTCACTAAGCCACTTTCAAAGATTCCCCAAATCTGTCCAAGAACGCAAAGTCCTGAAAATAAAGATTTCAATGTTTGACACATCAATATTAACTATACATGAACATTGGCTAAAGGACCCAAGTGTCTACCGTTGTGTGTTGTTAGTTGGTATGATTGGACTAGGATGAGGGGTAGCTAGTGAAATGGGGAACTGATAATGGGGAGAGAGAGAGAGAGAGAGAGAGAGAGAGCGCGCGCGTGCTGGGTGGAGGTGCAAGATAAGTTGGTGTAAGGATGTGCAGGGGTAGAATAGGGAAGGCAGAGTGATGGGGATGTGATGAGTGGCACAGCAGGATGAAGTTGAGTGTGGCTTTGCAGTAACATTTCATGATCTACTGAGATCATTGAAAGGTTTGCGCCACTGCTGCCTGGTCCTCCTGATAACATCCCTGCTTGTGCCCTCCTGTGCAATGTGCAACCAGGCTGCGTTGGTCTCCTGGAGAGGTTTCGTCTGTCCATTGGAATGGAAGTGAACCTCCCTGCGTGCTGTGCCTCCCTCCATAAGCATCCATGGGAGAGCCTGGGTGCAGCCGGCATCTTTCTGCCGTGTTTGTCAGTGTTCGCATTAGCTCAATGCTGCAAAAGACTGAGATGAACTGTCAAAAAAAGGTTGGACATGGTCCCCTTAAGGAAACCGGCTGATGACGAGTCATCAGATCCGCTTCCAGTTAATTGGCTGGGAAACCGCAGGGCGGGCTTAACAAGCCCCAGTCATGGAAGATTGAAGGGAGAGGGCGGGCAGCACTTCAAAGCGGGTTTTCTACGCTGCACCAATGCCGCCCGGATCAAACTTGCCTCTGTTGGTGAAACACCGGCCAGGCAGTCAAAACCAAGAGCTGACTTCAGCTGAAGCAGGGTCAGAGGGCAGGGCATACAGATATCATTCAGTCTTCATTTTAAGGCAATGCATTCTGTCCTTATCTTTATATGATAGTTTGATATCATAATTTATAGTTAAACAGCAAAACATGGAAAGAGAAGTAGAATTGGTTGGAACAAGTAGAAGCAGGGATCTATTCACCTATGCTACTCAATGTTTTGATCAGGAACGATGTAGCTGCCAAAGGGGTTGGAGACAAGAAGCTCAGGGGAAAGGAGCAAATGTGAGGCTTCCTGCTCAACTGCAGAAACTGTCAAGGTCCAGGGCTTCAGGAGAGATTCGGGGATTATGTAACTGCAGGCGAAGGACTTGTCAGTTCAGCTCAAAGAATAGCAGATGCATCCAGGGAGTCACCAAATGATTTTAGGGATTTAACAGTCCAAGGAAGCCCAAGTAGGGGAAGGCAGGAGATGCAGCTTGCCAACCACACCAGAGGGTCCAGGCAAAGGCAGAGAGAGAAAACGCACACCTCAATTCAAAGACTACATTTAAAAAGGCCTCTATCCACTGTTGGAAAGCAGTTCTGTGCCACAGCTCAATCAAGATGAGATAGCCTTGCGTCTTACCTGCCTAGGGGGAAGACATGGGAGATCACACAATCCACCACATATCTGGGAGCAGAGTGAACCGTTTGTCAGGCAAACCTACTTCGACTAGGTGTCGGGCAAACTGGTGAGGTCGGCCCATGCCACAACCTGGGGACAACATCCAGCTACAAACATTGGGCAAGGATGGTGCTGTGTGTGGTTTGGCTGCAGGGGTCACGCAGGCAATTCAGAGGTCATCAGACAGCCCAGGCATAAACCCTCCATGATGCATGGAACCCATGGTTGACATAAAGGATTTGAGACGCAAGGCAAAGGAGAAAAAAAATAAGAAATTAAAAACTTGCATTTATATAATGCCCTTCACGACCTCAAGACATTCCAAAGCGCTTTACAGCCAACGAAGTACTTTTTCAAATGTAGTCACTGTTGTAATGAAGGAAATGCAGCAGCCAATCTGTGCACAGCAAGATCCCATAAACAGCAATGTGATAATGACCAGATAAACTGGTTTAGTAATGCTGATTAAGGGATAAATATTGGCCTGACATGGGATCTTCTACGTCCACCTGAGAAGCAGACAGGGCCCTGATTTACCATCTCATCCAAAAGACAGCACCTCCAACAGCGCAGCATTCCCTCAGTACTGCACAGGGAGTGTCAGCCTAGATTTTTGTTCTCAAGTCTCTGGAGTGGGACTTGAATTCACAACTTTGACTCAGAGGTGTGAGTGCTTACCAGAGGTCTTTGGGTTTCCACTTTGCGGGTGATGCTAAAGTTGTTGTGTAACTGCGGAGTTGAGCCTGATGTGACTCGAGGAAAGTACACAAAATCCCCTGAAGCAGGCAGCACCGTGCCACTATCACAGGGCATGCAGGTTCAGTCTCTATGCAAGCAGCCATGTGGAGAGTGGTCTCCTGGGCAGGAAAACTCCATTTGGAATGGGACAGTAAAAATTAGGTACTACCTGACTAGAACTGTATAAATGCACATTCACTGCAATAGATATCAGAGTACCTGGAGTTTTGAGAAACCAGACAAAAACCACTCCTGATTGCCAGTTAAATCAAAGTCTTTGGTTAGAATGACCTACCTCTGCATCTTCGCCAAAGAACCTGTATTTGTATCCGCACTCCACACACAGCACCGCATCCTTGTGCTGCTCTTTGATCTCCAGGAACTGTAGCTCTAGTGGAGTGTACGCGCTCTTTGTCCTGCGGTTAACTGTGCCTGCTTCTAAAGTGTTCTTCGCACTGCTTCCCTTGTTTGAAGCTGAAAATCGACGCCAATCCAGGCTTGCAAGTTCTTGAGAGCGAGACTGTCAGAAGTGAAAGACAGGCAGCATTGTTCTTAAATGTTCACAATCAAAATTTAGGGAAGACGACCTGAAGTGGATATTTCATTCCATCTCAGATTTATAAAAGAGCCAAGTGTGCATTTAATGTATTCAAATATGGGTTCCACTGATTGCATTAACATTTTGAAAACAAATGGAAGTTACAACACTGGAGGGCACATTCTAGGGTAGCAGAGCCTTGTGAGAGGCGCCTGGGGCATTGTGGAAGGGGCCCAGGGAATGTTTAAACTGTGCAGGAAATCAGGGCAGTGGTAGAGCTGAAACAAAGGGAGGGAGAATTTCGTGAGGACAGGAGCAGGAGGTAGCGCAGGATAGTGGAACTCAGGAAACTGATGGGGAGGGAATTGGAGTATTTGAGCAGGGAGTTGGCAAAGGTTTGAACAAGAGGTTTTCTAAGCTTATGAAAAGATTTAATATTTTAATAAAATACTGACTCTTGAACAAATGGATTATATTGAGCCCTGGAAGTGTGCTAACCTACCTGATGCAGTCCTTCTCTGTCTGTATCTTTTGCAAGCATCAAATCATCCAGTTCTTTGCCAATGTTGTCAGAGTTTAGACCAACATTTTCTGTGCATTTGAATCTCTTGAATTGGACATCCACATCTGGGTCCTTAACACCTGATGGTTCTAGCTGCCCATCAATAGAAAATCCCTTCAGTCTGTCCAGGGTGGATGAAGATACGCTGATCTGTGTACATACTGTTGGCTCATCTGTAGAAGAGAAAAAAGAAACAAATCCTTTGAATTAAAAAGCTCTTATGATTCAAAGTGTCCGCAGTTGCACAGCTTAAACAAACTTACGTAAACAAGAGTGGAAAGATAATTATCTACATGCAATAAATAATTGTGTATTTTTTTTCCAGATATTTAACAACTTGCAAAGGAAATTAGTGTTTGATAGAATGGACGAACAGATAGTGTGGGTGAAATGTCCATCATAAAGTAATCATACATAGACTTAAGATGGAATGAATGACCTTTTATCACTTGGATTTCCTCACGTTCTTATTTAGACTAAAGCGGAACTTTGTACGGCATGAGAATCGAGGAGGAAAATAGGATTCGGTCTGGTGGCTTATGCGGATGAAAGCACTGCTGCAGACTTGTTTCTCCACTGCAACAAGCGCAGGAACACATTGAGCTGAATATATTGAAAGAAGCAGGATAGTTTTAAAATGTAAAAACATAAGTTGAAAGGTTTAATTAGAAGGGGGAAAATAGAGCATAAGAGGAAGCTTGCTGGGAACATAAAAACTGACTGCAAAAGCTTCTATAGATATGTGAAGAGAAAAAAGATTAGTGAAGACAAATGTAGGTCCCTTGCAGTCAGAATCAGGTGAATTTATAATGGGGAACAAAGAAATTGCAGATCAGTTGAACAAATACTTTGGTTCTGTCTTCACGAAGGAAGACACAAATAACCTTCCGTAAATACTAGGGGACCGAGGGTATAGTGAGAAGGAGGAACTGAACGGCATCCTTATTAGGCGTGAAATTGTGTTAGGGAAATTGATGGGAGTGAAGGCCGATAAATTCCCGGGGCCTGATAGTCTGCAACCCAGAGTACTTAAGGAAGTGGCCCTAGAAATAGTGGATGCATTGGTGATCATTTTCCAACAGTCTATCGACTCTGGATCAGTAGCTAATGTAACGCCACTTTTTTAAAAAAGGAGGGCAAGAGAAAACGGATAATTATAAACCGGTTAGCCTGACATCAGTAGTGGGGAAAATGTTGGAATCTATTATTAAAGATGAAATAGCAGCACATTTGGAAAGCAGTGACAGGATCGGTCCAAGTCAGCATGGATTTATGAAAGGGAAATCATGCTTGACAAATCTTTGGAATTTTTGGAGGATGTAACTAGTAGAGTGGACAAGGGAGAACCAGTAGATGTGGTGTATTTGGACTTTCAAAAGGCTTTTGACAAGGTCCCACACAAGAGATTGGTGTGCAAAATTAAAGCACATGGTATTGGGGGTAATGTACTGAAGTGGATAGAGAACTGGTTGGCAGACAGGAAGCAGAGAGTTGGGATAAATGGGTCCTTTTCAGAATGGCAGGCAGTGACTAGTGGGGTGTCGCAGGGCTCAGTGCTGAGATCCCAGCTATTTACAATATACATTAATGATTTGGATGAGGGAATTGAGTGTAATATCTCCAAGCTTGCAGATGATACTAAGCTGGGTGGCGGTGTGAGCTGTGAGGAGGATGCCAAGAGGCTGCAGGGTGACTTAGACAGGTTAGGTGAGTGGGCAAATGCATGGCAGATGCAGTATAATGTGGATAAATGTGAGGTTATGTGGGGTTAAAAACACAAAGGCAGATTATTATCTGAATTGCGGCAGATTAGGAAAAGGGGTGGTGCAACGAGACCTGGGTGTCATGATACATCAGTCATTGAAAGTTGGCATGCAGGTACAGCAGGCGATGAAGGCGGCAAATGGTATGTTGGCCTTCACAGCTAGGGGATTTGAGTATAGGAGCAGGGAGGTCTTACTGCAGTTGTATAGGGTCTTGGTGAGGCCTCACCTGGAATATTGTGTTCAGTTTTGGTCTCCTAATCTGAGGAAGGATGTTCTTGCTATTGAGGGAGTGCAGCGAAGCTTCACCAGACTATTTCCCGGAATGGCAGGACTGACATATGAGGAGAGACTGGATCGACTGGGCCTGTATTCACTGGAGTTTAGAAGAATGAGAGGGGATCTCATAGAAACATATAAAATTCTGACTGGACTGGACCGGTTACATGCAGGAAGAATGTTCCCAATGTTGGGGAAGTACAGAACCAGAGCACACAGTCTAAGGATCAGGGATAAGCCATTTAGGACTGAGATGAGGAGAAACTTCTTCACTCAGAGAGTTGTTAACCTGTGGAATTCTCTACCGCAGAGAGTCGTTGATGCCAGTTCATTGGATATATTCAAGAGGGAGTTAGATATGGCCCTTATGGCTAAAGGAATCAAGGGGTATGGAGAGAAAGCAGGAAAGGGGTACTGAGGTGAATGATCAGCCATGATCTTATTGAATGGTGGTGCAGGCTCGAAGGGTCAAATGGTCTACTCCTGCACCAATTTTCTATGTTTCTATGTTACAGTGCAGGTCATTAGTAAGCTTGAAACAAGTAGGAGACAAGATAAGGTACATTCAGAAGTGGTGATTAGGTGATGGCAAACGTAGCCTAAAAATTGTAGAATAGAGGCAAAACTGTGGGAGATCGGACTTCAAAACTATGAAGTTCATTGCGAAAGAGTTAGCTTCAGAGACGAGTGGCCTTAATTTGCGGCCCTTTCGGGTGTGTGTGAGGTGCATACAAATTCCAGGTTTAGGCGTGCAAAGCGCAAGCACTAAAACCTGGAACTTACAAACTGTCAAGAATCTTCTTGACAGATTGTACGCATTTCCGGGAAAAGGGCCTCCACGGGTGGAGCATTAGACTATTTGTCCAATCTCTGCCCAGCAAATGTCTGTGAAATTCTTACACCTGGCAAAAGCAGGCATAAGACCTACTTTTACCAGCATAAGACTTTTAAAGAACAGAATTTTTTTTTCCAATAAGTTAAATACATTTAAAAACATGCGAAATTAAATTTAGATTTAGACCCTTTACAATATGTAAATTAATTTTTCAAAAAATTTAATTTTTGGTTTAAATATTTAATTAAATGCTACGTTGATTAATTTTAAATGTGATTTTTTTTTAATTTATTTTACGTGTACGTGTATTCTTCAGGGTATTCACATTCATACTTATGGGGGGTTCATACATATGAAATCCCCATAAGTATGAATAGGGATCCCCTTCTTTCATTGGTTGGGCCGGCCCACGTGATCCCAGGGGCGCTTGCGAACCGCATGTGTCCCTGAGATACATGGGCCTCCACACGGGCCTACGCACAAGTGCACGAACCTCCAGGACCATCAGGCAAATACATAGATTTTTTGCAGGTCAGAAGCATCCGCCCGCGGGAACCCTCCGACCGCAATGTCAGGCCCTTGATTTCAACACAATAGGGATGGCACAGTGGAAGGGTGAAGACGGAGTATCTGCACCTTCGGAAGAACGTTCAGAAGATCAAGTAGCATTGACAAAATAGAAATGAGTATGTCTTTTAATACCAAAGTCCAAATTAATTTATCCCTATGGGCCAATTAAAAATTGAGAGCTTCCTGTGTAACATGATAACTCGGGTTCATACACGAGTAAGTTATAGAAGGTTCTTCTCTCAAATGTAATCATCCTGGGTGGCCTGAAGAGCAGAGAGTGTTGCTGGGAAGCCTGAAGCCATGTTGGTCTGAACTGGAACTTGCAGGAGACACTTTCCTGGGTTTGCACCCAGGCGCACTGAATTGACAGGACCACAGGGAATATCAGAGAATCAGGCACTTTGGAGTGAACATCTGTAGAGGAACCCGCCTAATTCATCTTCCATCATTTAAAGGAAGCTTTATTAACAGGTATGCACTCCACCAACCCAACATACCAATATTCACTGTGCCCTGACAATTCAGTGCCTCGAGACAGACCCAGGAAAATTTCCTCCATTAGCTTTAAAATAAACACACATACATATTTAGATTATAAAGTGTTGGGGATGTGTGCATTATTGATTTGCATAATAAATGGAGAGAAAAAAAAGTCAAATGAGGTTAGCAACTCTATTAATTTATTCACTTATTCATGGGATGTGGGCATCTCTGGCAAGGCCAGCATTTATTGCCCAACCCTAATTGCCCTTGAGAAGGTGCTGTGAGCCACCTTCTTGAACCGCTGCAGTTGTAAAGGTACTCCCATAGTGCTGTTCAGTAGGGAGTTCCAGGATTTTGACCCAGCCACAAAGAAGGAACGCCAATATATTTCCAAGGCAGGATAGCGTGTGACTGGGAGGGGAATTTAAACGGTGGTAGTGTTCCCATTTGCCTGCTGCCCTTGACCATATCCTTCTAGGAGGTAGTGGTCACGAGTTTGAGAGGTACTGTCGAAGAAGTCTTGGCGTGTTGCTGCAGTGCATCTTGTAGATGGTACACACTGCAGCCAAGGTGCGCTGATGGTGGAGGTTGGATTGGGTGCTGATCAAGCGGACTGCTTTGTCCTGGATGGTGTCGAGTTTCCGGAGTGTTGTTGGAGCTGCACTCATCCAGGCAAGTGTAAAATACCCAGCATCTGACCTACTCTTGTAGCCACAGTACTTATGTGGCTGGTCCAGTTAAGTTTCTGGTCAATGGTGACCCCCCCAGGATATTGATGCTGGGGGATTTAATGATGTTAATGCCATTAAATGTCAACCGGTGATGGTTAGACTCTTTCTTGTTGGAGATGGTCATTGCCTGGCAGTTGTGTGGTGCGAATGTTACTTGCCACTTATCAGCCCATGCCTCGATGTTGTCCAGGTCTTGCTGTATGCAGGCATGGACTTCTTCATTATCTGAGGAGTTGCAAATGGAACTGAACACACTGCAATCATCAGCGGACATCTCCACTTCTGATCTTATGATGGAGGGAAGGTCATTGATGACGCAGCTGAAGATGGTTGGGCCTAGGACACTGCCCTGGGGAACTCCTGCAGCAATACCCTGGGACTGAGATGATTGGCCTCCAACAATCACAACCATCTTCTTTTGTGCTAGGTATGACTGCAGCCAGTGGAGAGTTTTCCCCTTTAATTTTACACGGTGCCACACTCTGTCAAATGCTACCTTGATGTCAAGGGAAGTCACTTAGTTAGATAGGAAGATTCTCTCATGTTATATAAAATGGAGTAAAATGATTGAGATTATTAGACCATTTACAAACCATTCAACAACAGGACGTAAGTCACCTCTCACCAGTTTGCTACCAATTTTTATAAATAAACATTTTAGCAGCAACTTGGATTTAAATAGCACCTTTAACATAGAAAAAACGTCCCAAAGCACTTCACAGAAGCGCAAGGAAATGGACACCGTTGCATTTGATTATCATGCCAGATTTGCCACTGATGACCAATAATAAAACTGACTGGGTTTAGAAATCATTGTTTGTGTACTTACCACGGCTTTTTTTGACGATTGCCCCATCTCCATTCTTTTCTAGACTTGCCAGCTTCCTGCGTTTTGTCCTGGATTCACCTTCTTCGACTTTTGCTTTCTTTTTTCTACCAGAGTCTGGTATCTGCAGCATGTGAATTTTTACAATTAAAACCAATAAAGAATTCAAACTGGGATCACGTGGCTCTTCAGTTTGGACATCCTTAATGTTTATGTCCTCTAATCTTGCCTCTTCTGGGTAACTTTAAAGTAATATTCTCGGTTCACTTTATCTGTATCAGTTAATATTTTGTGTGCGTCAATGAAATCTCCTTAAAAAACACATTGAGGCAGATTTTCCTGTCACCCGCCCACCAACCCCCAACCCCCGGGTACTAGACAGAAACAGCACACCCAAAGTACATTAATCCTATCCAGCCCTTGGACTGTCTCAATCTCCTGTACCAAGCTATTTAAATGGCTATGGGGCAGACCCACCCCATGTCAGGGTTCAGCACCAACAATAGCAGCAGTGGGAGGTGCAGGTCTTCAGCTGGGTCACTATCCTTGGAGACTGTGACCCTCTGGTCCTGATGCTAAAGATTGTAGTACAGAATTCTAGGGGCAGAGGGGAGGGCTTAAAAATTGTGAATTTGGCCCTCATCGCTTAGTCTTTGGCTAGCCCCAGTGACCTCTGATCGGCGGGAATCCAAAGGTAGGCCACAGTACCATGTTCTTCAGGCATCCTGCCCGATGCTACCCAGCTAACCTTGGGGCAGGAGAGGCGACTGAAAGAGGAGACTGGAAATGAGCCCTCCTGCCTCACTTATATTGGTTCATCACATTTACACCTCCTATAAGCAGAGGCCAAACTCTCAGGAAAACCCCAGAAATCCAAGACCTACAGCAGGCTGGGTGAGGAAAGAGATGGCAAAATTTGGTCTGCATTCAAGTGTCAATCCAGAAATCCAGGTTTCCTTTCTTTTTCTTGACTTTTGCATCTGGAGACTAGGGCATTCCCTGTGGCAAGAGTCAGGAAAATTCACCTTGCATCCATGGCGGAGACGAGGACAGACAGCCAATGCGAGACGGCCCATTTCGCAATACCGCCAGTGACTAATTTAAACCCCCCCCGAGTTGCTTATTGTTTGGACTCTGGGGAAAAACAACTTACAATCAGACATTGGATTCATAATCCAACATGGGGCTGCCCTGAGAAACTAAGAGCAAGCTTTAACTCAAAACACATTTTAAGATAACTCATATCTCGACCCTTTCTATGAAGAAGTGGTCAAAGATTCTAGTAATATGACACATGGAGATGATTTCCTGCCCCCCACATCTAAATCTCTTTGCAAGCGGAATGCCTGGCTGCCAGATCGCGGCATGGACCCCGCATTCAAGGAGGCAACGGTAAGTAGGATGTTTTTTATTTGCATGCATGCCACCTCCTCTTTAACTGGCGCCCTGCAAGCGGCTGCCCACTACGTATGCGCCCCCTGAAACTGTCGCTGGGCGGCGCAGTTTTAGGGGGCGATCCCGAATTTTTGCTCCGGGGCAAAAGCAGGCCGCTACGCACTGTGATGACATCGTCATTGCCGGCACACCGGAGCGGGTGCTACCAGTTACCACCACCGCTAAACTTCCGCTTCATTTAGCAGGAGTCGTTAGTGGTGCCATGCCCCGGGCGGAAAGTCATTTACGCCCCGTTAGTGTCCCATCACCAATATCTCCCCCTTGGTTTTCATACCAGATTAGTTACAATCATTTTTCAAAAGAACAAATTAATGTAACTTTAAAGTTCAAAATTATTCTCACTGAAATGATCCAAAGCTCAAATATTCGTAATATAAACTACAGTGGGAAATAAACAGTACATATCCTGTTACTGATTCTTCATTGGTATATTCATCATAGACAATATTTAATTATAATGGATACCCAAGTCAGATACAACTACAAGATTCAAACTAAATTTAAAATAAAATGCTGGAAGTACACAACAGGTCAGTCAACATCTGAAAGGCGAGGCAAGTGTTTCGGGAGGGCAGAGGAACATTTCGGGTGTTGGCCCTTCCTCAGAACTGATGCTGATGGACCTGCTGTGTATTTCCAATATTGACTGTTTACTTGGGGTACAATTCTAATCTGGATCAAAGTCTCCACGTCACATTATCAACCATTAAAATACTGGAATTTTTTTTTCCGCACCCGATTCAAAAGCATGGGTAGTTCCAATCCATGGAAATTGCTTCCAGTCACTACAAAGAGCATTTGGGTCTCTGCACCCCACCAAACATTGTTAGCTAAAATTTAGGAATTCACACTCCTGATGGATTCCAGTCAGGATTGAATTTGGGGAAATCGCAGGCATGCTCCCTCTGGTTTTCCGGCCACTCTTGTCGTTAATGCACTCCCGCCAGCAAGGTTTCACACTAGAAGTTACCCACAGATTTCCACTGTTGTCTTGCACTCACTCTATTAGTAATCATCACTCCTGTCTGGTCATCTCTCTACAGTGCCATCTGGTAAAAACAGTGTTTGTGGCTGGGGTTGGGGCGGGGGGGGGGGGGGAAGAAGAACTGCCAGTTCTTCCAGACTTTTCATTTTGCATAATTATATGTGCAACAAGTACACACGTCATGGGGCCTTGCTGTGGGGTTCCTATGTACATTGTTCAGTTTGTTACTCACACATATAGGGAGCTGAAATCAACCTCCACCATGAGCATGTCTATTACTAACCCTACAAATGTTCTTTTATAGACAAGAACATAAAAACTAGGAGCATGGGTAGGCCATACAGCCCGGCGAGCTCATAATGTGCAAAAACATTTCCTGCAACGAATTGCTCATCTTTCTTTTGTATATCTGGATTAAGAGAGTTGCATTATCATATTCTTCTATGACTACCATTTGGGACTCCTTCGGATGCTGGAACACGCTGGCTGAAACAATTACAGTACAGTCCAGTTGAGTGTGTCCACTGTTAGGAGAGGCTGATAAATACTAACTTGGCATTGCTGCTGTTTCAGAAAAAAAAATCTAGCCTTGAATAAGGCAGCACACACCAGACAGAGGATGTACCCATTCAGGGGGAGGGTGGTCAAGATTTGGATAAGAATAGTTATTGAGTGTCAACTCCTCGCAGTAATGTGCACTCTAAAAGCCAAAAGAATTCCAACTTTTAGGCTAAAAATTGGATTTTTAGTGAGAGTGGTATTCATACCACTATGACTCCGCTATTGCTACGAAGCCTAAAATTCAGGCTTCAGTTCGCCCAGCAGTAAAAATCGTCGTTGCACGAGGATTCATGGCACAAACCGCGAATTTTCTGCAACTTTTCTCCGAGGCCGATACCACTACGAGAGAGGCACCTTGGGAGTTGGGGAAAACACCAAAAAATAAATAGCAAAAAACAAAAATAAAAAATCACAAAACATTCACAAGACACTTAACTATCAAATCGCTGCAAAAGAATGAATAAAAACTTTAAACTTACCTTTTTTGCAGGTCTTTATACCTACCGCTGTTCCAAGGGCTGCAATGAAGGTTTTTCCTGGGCGTTTTTTTTCTTCGTAACAACGGATGCACAGCGAGCCAAATTTTTGACAAAAACACTATTTCGAGTTTTACACGCCGGCAGTCTGCTCCCCAGTGGTACTTAAAAACCACCGGCACAAGACTTTTGAATTTCCTGGTTTGCTGTTTTTTCACCAAAAACGGCGAAATATCGCCAAAGAAACGGGCGCAAGGTTGCCGAATTTTTAGACCAATGATTACAATTTAATATTGGACATGAATATATTCTGAAGAACCTTGAATATAAAACATGGTAGATCATGAAGTATGGATTGCAAACTTAGACCGCATGGAATGGGAAAAAAACAATAATGCAGGACTCTTCAAATTCAGTTCTAGCAAGTCATGAGGGGAGGGAGGGGAAAAGAGAAGGGGAGAGAGAGAGAGAGAGAGAGAGAGAGAGAGAGAGAGAGAGAGAGAGAGAGAGAGAGAGAGAATATACTTTACCATTCATAAAGCGAGTTGGAACTGTCCATGTAGAGACACTAATTGCTGAACTAACCTTATTTTGGCTTTGGAATACCACTTCTTGATGTGCAAGTGAAAAGCCAAGCATAAAGCAGAGAGTCGGGATAAATGGGTCCTTTTCGGGTTGGAAATTGGTGGTTAGTGGTGTGCCACAGGGATCGGTGCTGGGACCACAACTGTTTACAATATACATAGATGACCTGGAAGAGGGGACAGAGTGTAGTGTAACAAATTTGCAGATGACACAAAGATTAGTGGGAAAGCGGGCTGTGTAGAGGACACAGAGAGGCTGCAAAGAGATTTAGATAGGTTAAGCGAATGGGCTAAGGTTTGGCATCCACCTTGGGGGAAAAAAAAAACAGTAAAAGGGATTATTATTTGAATGGGGAGAAATTACAACATGCTGAGGTGCAGAGGGACCTGGTGGTCCTTGTGCATGAATCCCAAAAAGTTAGTTTGCAGGTGCAGCAGGTAATCAGGAAGGCGAATGGAATGTTGGCCTTCATTGCGAGAGGGATGGAGTACAAAAGCAGGGAGGTCCTGCTGCAACTGTATAGGGTATTGGTGAGGCCGCACCTGGAGTACTGCGTGCAGTTTTGGTCACCTTACTTAAGGAAGGATATACTAGCTTTGGAGGGGGTACAGAGACAATTCACTAGGCTGATTCTGGAGATCAGGGGGTTACCTTATGATGATAGATTGAGTAGACTGGGTCTTTACTCGTTGGAGTTCAGAAGGATGAGGGGTAATCTTATAGAAACATTTAAAATAATGAAAGGGATAGACAAGATAGAGGCAGCGAGGTTGTTTCCACTGGTCAGGGAGACTAGAACTAGGGGGCACAGTCTCAAAATACGGGGGAGCCAATTTAAAACTGAGTTGAGAAGGAATTTCTTCTCCCAGAGGGTTGTGAATCTGTGAATCTGAGGAAGCAGTTGAGGCTAGCTCATTGAATGTATTCAAGTCACAGATAGATAGATTTTTAACCAATAAGGGAATTAAGGGTTACGGGAAGTGGGCGGGTAAGTGGAGCTGAGTCCACGGCCAGATCAGCCATGATCTTGTTGAATGGCGGAGCAGGCTCGAGGGGCTAGATGGCCTACTCCTGTTCCTAATTCTTATTTCTTATGTTCTTATGTAGGCAATGGTTATGAATTCCTGAGCACTACTAATTAGAGTCAGAAATAGTTATGCTGAGATGTAATGTTGAATGAGGACTCCCTCAGTACTACAATGGAGCATCAGACTATATAAGGAGGCTCACGATGAGGATCCTATTTTTTCGTTTTTGGCAAGGCTAACAACGGATTTGTGGGGAATCGTATCTCATGACGTACCTCCTCTTCGCCACAAATTACTGGGTTTTTATGAACTAATAACCCTGGCTGAGTTCAAATGACTGGGACTGTTGCAGCAATAATGACTGTTGGAATGTCAATTATTTTTCATTGTCTCAAGCATCATCATCATAGGCAGTCCCTCGAAACGAGGATGACTTGCTTCCATGCCGAAAAAGGATGTGTTCACAGATGTTTCAATGAAGAACCGAATATTCCAGGTCCCGAACTACATATTGAAGGGTGGAAGATGCCTGTGCGTGGATTTTTTTTATTGCTGGTTTTAAATATCCCAACAGCTGCTGTCCAATTAATTTAACCCCATTAATGCAAGCTTTAACTTAAAAGTACATTTTAAAATAACTGATAAAGATCCTTCCTGTGGAGAAATTAACAAAAAAAAACAGAAACGAGTCAGCTAGTTTTACAAAGAACCCAATGAACTGCCTGCATATATTCCAAACAAGATTTGATAGCACATTGGATTTATACTCCATGCTGTGTTAAACTTCAAGTGGTGTGATACTTTTCCTTCCAAGGAACCTCACTGCATTTCACTCCAGGACTCTGGATTTATAGTCAATTTAGTGTTGATAAGAAGTGGAAATTAGTTTGCACAATGCTAAACTGGTAGTGCAAGTACCTCCTAAAAGGTTTAAAACAAATATTGAAGAAGTCATTAAAAGTACAAAAAATTTTAAGTCTGTAACACAGCACTGATTTAATTGCAATAAAGATTGCATTTTAAGGAAATGCAACAGGTTTAATAATATTCTGTTATTATTTCCATTCATTGAACTATTGAAAGAAAATCACTTTGGGAAATCGTACAATTCTATGGGATTTGACAAGTGCGGTTACACTCGAAACAAGTAAATTGCTTAACTCCAACTGTGAATACAGAAGTGGATTAGTGGAAGGGATACCCAACAAATGCAGCTAATTTAATGCTGATTAGCTCATATAAAAATGTTTCTGTTTCAGAACAGAGTTGAAAAGTACAGATAAGGTTGCAGAGAGATGATCAAACACACTGCAAAAAATGACAGTTCCTAACTTGCTGAGATGGATGCGATGAATCATCTGTGGAATGCAACTATGTGTTAAACCTCCCTTATCCCGCGCCCTCTGCCGAATAAGGGATTTTACCGGATGAGGGGAGGTCAGCAGCCCGAGGGGGGGGTGGGGGGAAAAGAGGAGGTCGGCGCCCCAGGTGGGTCCGAAGTGTCGGCAGGCGCGAAGGAAGTGTTGACGGGCTGAGTGTCAGCGCAGCCCCAGCCCCAGCTTCTCAACTTGACCTTCAAAGATTTGTGTACCTACATCCTCAGCTCTCTGTTCCTGCACCCACTTTAAAATTGTACCATTTAGCTTATATTGCCTTTCCTCATTCTTCCTACCAAAATATTACACCTCACACTTCGCTGCATTAAATTTCTTCTGCCATATGTCTGCCCATTTCACCAGTCTCTCGACGTCCTCCTGAAGTCCGTTACTCATTGTTTGCTACATTTGCAAGTTTTGTGTCATCTGCAAACTTTGAAATTATGCTCTGTAAACTCAACTTCAGGTCATTAATATACATTAAAAAGAACAGTGGTTCTAATACCAACTCTTGGGGAACACCACTGTATACTTCCCTCCCATATGAAAAACAACCGTTCACCACTACTCTCTGCTTTCTGTCCCTTAGTCAATTTTGTATCCACGCTGTCACTGTCCCTTTAACCCTATGGGCTTAAATTTTGCTAACAAGTCTATAATGTGGAACTTTATAAAACCCCTTTTGAAAGTCCATATACACATCAACCTCACTCCCCTCATTAACCATCTCCGTTACTTCAAAAGAACTGAATAAAGTTGATCAAAGGTTATTCGCCTGTAACAAATCCGTGCTGACTTTCATTTATTAGCTCAATGCCAATTAATTTTGTCCCTGATTATTGTCTCTAGAAGTTTCCCCACCACTGTTGTTAGGCTGACTCTCCTGTAGTTACCGAGCTTATCCCTCTCCCCTTCTTTTAACAGAGGTTTAACATTTGCAATCCTCCAATCTGCTGGCACCACCCCCATAACTAAAGAAGATTGGAAGATTGCGGCCAGAGCCCCTGCAAGTTCCACCCTTACTTCCTTCAGTAACCGAGGATACCTCCCATCCAGACCCGACAACTTTTTTAAGTACTCAAGAACATAAGCAGGAGCAGGAGTAAGCCTTACGGCCTCTCGAGCCTGCTCCGCCATTCAATAGTCATGGCTGAACTTCTAAATCAACTCCACTTTCTGCCCTATCCCCATTTCTCTCAATTCACTTAGTGCCTAAAAATCAATCATAGTCTTGAATATACTCATCAACGGAGCATCCACAGCCCTCTGGGGTAGAGAATTCCAAAGATTCACAACTAAGTGAAGAAATTTCTCCTCATCTCAATCCTCAACGGCTGACCCCTTATTTTGAGACTATAACCCCTTGTACTAGACTCTCCAGCCAAGGGAAACAGCCTCTCAGCATCCAGCCTGTCAAGCCCGCTAAGAAATGTATACGTTTCAATGAGATCACCGCTCATTCTTCTAAATGCCAGAAACATAGGGACATTCTACTCAATCTTTCCTCATAGGACAGCTCTCTCATCCCAGGAATCAATCTCCTCTATCTATTTTTATCCATCCTTTACTGCTACATTGGCAACATCCTCTTCTGTAGTGAAGACAGATGCAAAGTACTCATTTAGTACCTCAGCCATGTCTTCTGCCTACACAATAACATCTCCTTTTTGGTCCCTAATCAGCCCCACCTTTCCTTTGACTACCCTTTATTATTTATATGTTTATAAAGACTTTTTGGTTCCCTTTTATGTTAGCCACTACTCTGTTGTCTTTGCTCCTCTTATTCCCTTTTTTTTTAAAAAAAAGATCTCCTCTGTACTTTCTATACTCAGCGTGGTTCTCGACTATTATGAACCTTACATGTCATAAACATCCTTTTTTCTACCTCATTGTAATCTATGTATCTTTAGTTACCAAGGGGGTTAACGATTTAGATGAGGGAATTGAGTGTAATATCTCCAAGTTTGCAGATGACACTAAGCTGGGTGGCGGTGTGAGCTGTGAGGAGGATGCTAAGAGGCTGCAGGGTGACTTGGACAGGTTAGGTGAGCGGGCAAATGCATGGCAGATGCAGTATAATGTGGATAAATGTGAGGTTATCCACTTTGGGGGCAAAAACACGAAGGCAGAATATTATCTGAATGGTGGCAAATTAGGAAAAGGGGAGGTGCAACGAGACCTGGGTGTCATGGTTCATCAGTCATTGAAAGTTGGCATACAGGTACAGCAGGCGGTGAAGGCGGCAAATGGTATGTTGGCCTTCATAGCTAGGGGATTTGAGTATAGGAGCAGGGCAGTCTTACTGCAGTTGTACAGGGCCTTGGTGAGGCCTCACCTGGAATATTGTGTTCAGTTTTGATCTCCTAATCTGAGGAAGGACATTCTTGCTATTGAGGGAGTGCAGCGAAGGTTCACCAGACTGATTCCAGGGATGATTGGACTGACATATGAGGAGAGACTGGATCAATTGGGCCTGTATTCACTGGAGTTTAGAAGGATGAGAGGGGATCTCATAGAAACGTACAAATTTCTGACGGGACTGGACAGGTTAGATGCGGGAAGAATGTTCTCGATGTTGGGGAAGTCCAGAACCAGGGACATAGTCTTAAGATAAGGGCTGAGATGAGGAGAAATTTCTTCACTCAGAGAGTTGTTAACCTGTGGAATTCCCTGCCACAGAGAGTTGTTGATGCCAGTTCATTGGATATATTCAAGAGGGAGTTAGATATGGCCCTTACGGTTAAAGAGATCAAGGGGTATGGAGAGAAAGCAGGAAAGGGTTACTGAGGGAATGATCAGCCATGATCTTATTGAATGGCGGTGCAGGCCCGAAGGGCCGAATGGCCTACTCCTGCACCTATTTTCTATGTTTCAAATTTTGGATGCCTTTCCTTTCTGCCTTTATGGAAATGTGCCTATTTTGTACCTGAACCATCTCCTCTTTGAAGGCCTCCCATTGTTAAATTACCATTTTGCCTACGAACAAGCAAGAATCTAACCACCTCCCCTTGATATTCAACGGCATTACCATCGCTGAATCTCCCACCATCAACATCCTGGGGGTCACCATTGACCAGAAACTTAACTGGACCAGCCACATAAATACTGTGGCAAGAAGAGTGGGTCAGAGACTGGGTATTCTGCGGCGAGTGTCTCACCTTCCGACTCCCCAAAGCCTTTCCACCATCTACAAGGCACAAGTCAGGAGTGTGATGGAATACTCTCCAGTTGCCTGGACGAGTGCAGCTTCAACAACACTCAAGAAGCTCGACACCATCCAGGACAAAGCAGCCCGATTGATCGGCTCCCATCCACCACCTTCAACATTCATTGCCTCCACCACCAGCACATCATGGCTACAGTGTATACCATCTATAAGATGCACTGCAGCAACTCACCACGGCTTCTTCGGCAGCACTTCCCAAACCCACAACCTCTGCCACCTAGAAGGACAAGGGCAGAAGGTGCATGGGAACACCATCACATTCAAGTTCCCCTCCAGGTTACACACCATCCTGACTTGGAAATATATCACCATTCCTTCATCGTCGCTGGGTCAAAATTCTGGAATTCGCTCCCTAACATCACTGTGGGAGTGAGTACCTTCATCACAAGGACTGCAGCGGTTCAAGGCAGCAGCTCATTACCACTTTCTCAAAAGGTAATTCAGGATGGGAATAAATGTTGGCCTTGCCATTGATGCCCACATGTCAGAACTAATTATTTTTTTAAAATATGATCCGAATTCACCTGGGCCAGAAGAGCCCTTTTCAACTCACTGAAGTTAACCCTTCTCCAGTTCAGTATTTTTACACGAATGCTCATTGTCCTTTTCCATAACTATTCTAAAGCTGATGATATTATGATCACTGTTTCCCAAATGTTCCCCCACTAAAACATGCTCCATTTGCCCCACGTCATTCCCTAGAACTTGATCATTGGATTTTTGGAGGAACTTTCACAGGGTTTTACCTTTTCATATTCTGTTGGTTCAAATCAGACTTTCAGTATGTTTCTATTTATCACCACCTTACTGGAGGTTTTTCTCATGGTAAATTGTTCTGCAGAAGTAAAATTGGTGGGTTGATCTTTGCCAAGGCAATTATACTTGAAGAAACTGGGTTTGATGAGCTTTCACATTTAATTGTTATGCAGCACGCAAACTGCAGCTTGCAAACACCAACCCCCACCCCATATAATGTAGGCATCGAGTGTTTGCAAATATCGTTGGGAGTTTCAGAACATACACAAGCAACACGAGCAAAGTTACAACACTCCCACACAACCTCAAGCTGCAAATTCCCCAAACTAACAAAAAACACAAATAGAATTTATATTACAAATGCATATTTTATAAACAGAAATCAGGAAGTGGGTAGCTGACAAAACAAAATTATCAGTCATCATGTTTTCCATGTCTGAGCATACATTTAAACATGCACACAATCACATCCAACTAGTTCTTATGTTCTTATTCATTAAGCAGTCTGTAAGTGAACAGCACACCATGCAACCAAGCAATGACTCACCTGCTGCCCTGGTGTATGTGAGATGAGAGAGCTTGTTGCTGCATTGTCTTGCCTCTGTGCCTTGCCCTGATCTTTACTTACTGCAGGGTGGAAGAACTTGCTAATCACAGCCTGGTTCCCAACACTCTTCTTCCCGCGGCCTTTCGTCTTGAACATTGCAAATATCCACCAGGCCAGCTCCACATGCGTTAGTCCCCTAACTTGCAGTTCAGCAGCGACCTCTGGTCAATCCCTGAGCTGCTGCGGCGGCGGCGGCGCGAAAACACGTCACACAATCAGAGCCCGGGCCCGGGCCAGCCCACGTGCTGCTGTTGTCCTTCTCTTAAAGCTGCACCCTCTCCACAATAATATTACAGTGCATTGCAACAATTAATACCGCTACTTAAGAACAATGTATAAAGCAGAGCTTACTGACTGTAAAATGTATCATTCAACGTTTTATAGCATTGTAATAAAATGTATTAATTAAAGGGGCAACTTGTTCAGAAAAATACAAAGGGCTAAACTTTGCATTGGTGTCCAGATCGCCCAAAAGTGGACGGTATTTCCGGCGTTAGCAATTATATATTTTTTTATGATCGCCAGAATATCGCCCATTTTAAAACCCACTAGTTTCCACTTTTTAATTTGGGCGTGAGCCGTAGCGATGTGAAATGGGCGTTAGCGATTTATTCCATCATGCAAGGCCAGCTTCCATAGCAACGGTCTTTTCCCACGTTTCAGGAGGTCAAGGGTCATCTGCACATGCGCAGAAGAAAGTGAGAGAGGAAAGAGAGAGAGAGAGAGAGAGGAGGAAGCTTGTGGCGAGTATTGTTGGTGTGTTATTGCTACTGGTATTATTGGAGATTTTATTTGAAAAATGGAGAATATAGAATTAATTGAGGAGGTAAATGTGAGTGAAGAGGAGAATGTGGCCGACGTGGGTGAGATGGGCAGACATAGACACGCAAAGCGCTTCAGCAAAGAGGCCAATGCTGCCCTGGTCTCCAAGGTGGAGAATCGATGGGCCCAATTGACCCAGGGTGATCGTGGGAAACCACCCCCCGGGGTGTACCAGCGAATCTGGTCAGAAATAGCAGAGGTCGTATCGTCGACAACACACGAAGTGAAAGAGCTGAACCAGTGCCGCATGTGCCGGAACGATCTCGTTGGTTCCGGCAGAGTAAGTATTAAATTTATTTATTTAATAAATTGTAATGATGCAATAATTAATTTAAATATAGATGTGATGGATTGTAGTTAGGCTGGTAATCTTGGTGTCATGCATTTAATCCTAACCTCGATCTTATTCATTTTATTCACAGACGGTAGATATAACCATGCATTTAATTGCATATTAGCATATGACGTTAACATTGATGATGATGAGCATGGGATGACTAATTGTGGATTGTCTGTGTGTTGTGTGTGCTGTTGTGTTGTGTTGTGTAATAGTAATAGTAATAATAATATGATACCTGTCAGTAATCTGATATCTGTCATATCTGAAATAGTACCTAGGCAATGATCTTATGCCATGCCATGCTCTTGTCACCAGTGCAGAAGAAGCTTTCAAAGAATCGCGCCAAGCAGAGGCGCACTGATGGTGGACCAGGAGATCTCACCCCGATGACTGACTTGGAAGAGCGGGCATTGGCTCTGGTGGAGGTCCACAACTAGTCGGTCATCCGTGGTGGTGCTGAACCCATTCTTGCGCCACATGAGTAATGTATGAACCATTGGTGATTTAAAGTAATTTAATGCCATTACCGTATAATATATGATTGATGTAATGTTATGTAATGTTATGTAATTAATGATGGGATCATGAAATATCATTGTATTGCAATGCAGATTCTGTACTATCATGATATTAATTATATGTGATGTCTGTCAGTATATTTATATCAGTAGTGTTGCTCCTCGTGCATATGCCTGCGTAGCGTAAGCATTCTCATGTGACTCTAGCATCCCCTTCTCTTCTACTAACCTCATTTATGTTTTCTAGGTCACCAGGCCTCACAGGCTTTCCAGGTTCCCCAGGCTCGTCAGCTTTCGCAGGATCCCCAGGTTCCCGTGATCATGGTCGCACCTGTTGTCTCCGGAGGCGAGGAGGCATGAGCCTCTCCTGTGCTTCTGCAGGTCCTCCTATCCACCGAGGATGGTGAGGAGGTGGAGGAGGAGCCTGCAGCCCTCTCGTCTTGTGTTCCTGCGGCCACGTTCTCTTGCACCGAGGAGGTAGCGGGGCCAAGCGCCTTACAGCAGGACACCCCGAGTGGTTCCATGCCTGCGCCGACCCCGCGGAGGTTGGTTCGGTGAGTTCGGTCTGCTCCAAGACCGGCAGATTTGAGTGCGGACATGGTGAATCTGTCCAGGATGAGCATCAACGTAGGTCAAGAGCTCATCCAGGCAATGGGTGGGTTAACTGGCCACGTTGCCACTGTAGCTGCGAACGTCTCGCAGGAGATGTCGCGGTTGGTAGCGGTGATGGAGAGGATAGCCGAGTCCATGGATGCCGGCTTATATACAGTGCTTCCAAGGGATGCTGGGATCCCTTGGGACTTCAGGAGATGCGCTCCCTGGTGGTGGAACATGGGAGTGCATGCTTTACAGATACACAACATCACTCCTCCCCCCAAAGTCAAAGTGAAAACTATTTACAAGGTGAGGCAGTCGGGAGCCTTTCTTTCCCTGGTGGACCGCCTCGGTACAAATGTCTGTTCTGGTGTGTTGGCTGTGCCCTCGCTGGCCTGGCGTGTTGTTGGCTCTGCAGGGCTGCTGGGTGAGCCTGGCCTTGCTGGGTTGTTGGGCGTGATGGGTTCAATTTCCTGGTCAGGCGTGGTGTTGTTGATCCATTGGGTGTGTGTTGTGGGCTCGAAAACGGTGGTGTCGGCTGTGGGTTGTTCAGGGCAGTCTGTGAACCGCAGCCTCGTTTGGTCCAGGTGCTTTCTGCAAATTTGTCCATTGTCTAGTTTGACAAAAAACACCCTATTCCCTTCTTTAGCTATCATCGTGCCCGCGATCTATTTGGGACCATGTCCATAATTTAGCACATACACAGGGTCATTCAGATCAATTTCCCATGACACAGTGGTGCGACTATCATTTACATTTTGTTGCTGCCACCTGCTCTCTACCTGATCATGCAGGTTGGGTTGAACCAGTGAGAGTCTAGTTTTAAGTGTCCTTTTCATGAGTAGCTCAGCCGGGGGCACCCATGTGAGCGAGTGGGGTCTCGTGCCGTAGCTGAGCAGTACTCGGGACAGGCGGGTTTGGAGTGAGCCTTCTGTGACTCGTTTAAGGCTCTGTTTGATGGTTTGTGCTGCCCGCTCTGCCTGCCCATTGGAGGCTGGTTTAAACAGGGCCAAGGTGACATGTTTGATCCCATTGCGGGTCATGAATTCTTTAAATTTGGCACTGATGAAACATGGCCCATTGTCACTGACCAGTATGTCAGGCAGGCCGTGGGTGGCAAACATGGCCCTCAGGCTTTCAATGGTGGCGGTGGCGGTGCTTCCCGACATTATTTCACATTCAATCCATTTTGAAAAAGCATCCACCACCACCAGGAACATTTTACCGAGAAACGGGCTCACATAGTCGACATGGATCCTTGACCATGGTCTGGAGGGCCAGGACCACAAACTTAGTGGTGCCTCTCTGGGCGTGTTGCTCAACTGAGCACATACGCTGCATTGTCATACGCAGGACTCTTAAGTCAGAGTCGATACCGGGCCACCACACGTGGGTTCTGGCTATCGCTTTCATCATTACTATACCCGGATGTGTGCTGTGGAGATCCGAGATGAACGTCACCCTGCCCTTTTTTGGCAGCACTACGCGGTTACCCCGCAACAGGCAGTCTGCCTGAATGGACAGCTCGTCCTTTCGCCACTGGAACGGCTTGATTAGCTCTTGCATTTCAACAGGGATGCTGGCCCAGCTCCCACGCAGTACACAGTTTTTTACTAGGGACAGCAGAGGATCTTGGCTGGTCCAAGTCATAATCTGGCAGGCCTTGACAGGTGATTTATCATTTTCAAACCCTTCCATGACCATCAACAAGTTTGCAGGCTGCGGCATTTCCACCCCCGTGATGGGCAATGTAGCCGACTGAGAGCATCCGCACAGCTCTCGGTGCCTGGCCTGTGGCGATGGTATAGTTATATGCTGATAGCGCGAGTGTCCACCTTTGTATGCAGGCTGAGGTATTAGTATTTATCCCCTTGTTTTCAGCAAACAGGGATGTGAGGGGCTTGTGATCGGTTTCCAGCTCAAATTTGAGGCCAAACAGGTACTGATGCATTTTCTTTACCCCGAACACACACGCTAATGCCTCGTTCTCAATCATGCTGTAGGCCCTCTCGGCCTTAGACAAGCTCCTGGAAGCATAGGCGACAGGTTGCAACTTCCCCGCAACGTTAGCTTGTTGTAATACACACCCAACTCCGTACGATGACGCGTCACATGCTAGCACTAGTCTTTTACACGGGTTATACAATACAAGCAGCTTATTGGAGCATAAAATGTTTCTGGCTTTCTCAAAAGCAATTACTTGGTTTTTTTCCCCATACCCAGTTCTCACCTTTGCGCAATAACACATGTAGGGGCTCTAAAAGGGTGCTTAACCCCGGTAGGAAGTTACCAAAATAGTTGAGGAGTCCCAGGAACGACCGCAGCTCCTTGACGTTCTGTGGCCTGGGCGCGTTCCTGATAGTCTCTGTCTTGGCGTCTGTGGGCCGAATGCCATCCGCCGCGATCTTTCTCCCCAAAAACTCCACTTCTGTTGCCATGAAGACGCATTTTGACCTCTTCAGCCGCAGCTCTATGCAATCCAGTCGCTGGAGGACCTCCTCCAGGTTTTGTAAGTGCTCGACGGTGTCCCGACCCGTGACCAATATGTCGTCCTGAAAGACCATCGTGTGTGGTACCGACTTGAGTAGGCTCTCCATGTTTCTCTGGAAGATCGCTGCAGCCAACCGAATTCCAAACGGGCATCTGTTGTAGATGAACAGTCCCTTGTGCGTGTTGATGCAGGTGAGGCCCTTTGAAGACTCCTCCAGCTCCTGCATCATGTAGGCCGAAGTCGGGTCAAGCTTGGTGAACGTCTTGCCTCCTGCCAGTGTCGCAAATTGGTCGTCTGCCTTAGGTAGTGGGTATTGGTCCTGTAGCGAGAAACGATTAATAGTTACTTTATAATCGCCGCAAATCCTGACCATGCCATCACTTTTGATTACTGGAACAATCGGGCAGGCCCACTTGCCGAATTCCGCTGGGGAGATGATGCCCTCGCATTGCAGCCTGTCCAGCTCGATTTCCACTCTCTCCCTCATCATGTGAGGTACCGCTCGTGTCTTGTGGTGAATGGGTCGTGCCTCTGGGACCAAGTGGATCCGCACCTTCACCCCGGAAAAGTTTCTAATGCCTGGCTCAAAAAGGGAAGGAAATTTGTAAAGAACCTGGGTACATGAGGCCTCATCGACATGTGATAGCGCTCGGATGTCATCCCAGTTCCAGCGGATTTTGCCCAGCCAGTTCCTTCCAAGCAGTGTGGGGCCATCGCCCAGGACAATCCAGAGTGGCAGTTCATGCACCGTGACCTCGTAGGTGATCTTGACCATGACACTGCCCAGAACAGTGATAAGCTTTTTGGTGTACGTTCTCAGTTTCGTGTGGATGGGGCTCAGGGCTGGTCTGAATGCCTTGTTGCACCACAGTCTTTCAAACATCTTTTTACTCATGATGGATTGGCTAGCGCCAGTGTCCAGTTCCATGGCTATGGGTAAGCCATTCAATTTTACGTTTAGCATTAGAGGTGGACATTTCGTTAAAAATGTTTGCACCCCGTGTACTTTAGCATTTGCCTCCTCTCTCTGAGGCTCGAAATTGCTTTGATCCACCATGGACCGATCTTCCTCTGCCACGTGGTGGTTAGCAGGTTTTGCAGAGCTTGCAGCTCGTTTGCAAGCTCGTTGGAGGTGCCCTATTGTTCCACAGCTCTTGCAAACATACCCTTTGAAGCAGCATGAATAGGCTGAATGGAAGCCTCCACAACGCCAACAAGGTGTGAATTGCCTTGCATTCATCCTTTGTTGGGGACTCAGTCATCAGGGTCATCTGAGGCCTGCTGGCAGTTGCAGAATCGTGGGTTCTGCCCTGTACATTTCTGTTCGCAAACACATTTCCAGTTAATTTATGAACATTGCTAGCACTTGTGTGCTGAGGATTTGTTTGGTGTTATCACTGGTGGACATAAACGCCTGTGCTATCACAATGTCCTTCCTGAGGGTCGGTGTCTTTACAGTCAAAAGTGTTCGTAGGATGGTCTCGTGGCCAATGCCCAGTCCAAAAAAGTCTCTGAGCATTTGCTCCAGGTAGCCATCTAACTCACATTGTCCTGCGTCGCCTTAGCTCAGCGACGTAGCTCGCCACTTCCTGACCTTCAGATCGCTTGCACGTGCAGAACCGATACCTTGCCATCAGCACGCTCTCCCTCGGGTTAAGATTCTCCCGAACTAGTGTACATAGCTCCTCATACAACTTATCTGTGGGTTTCACCGGAGCCAGAAGATTCTTCATGAGGCTGTAGGTCGGTGCCGCGCAGGCTGTGAGGAGGACCGCTCTCCTTTTTGCAGCACTTCCTTCTCCATCAAGCTTGTTGGCTACAAAGAACTGGTCTAGCTGTTCGACATAGACTTCCCAGTCCTTACCCTCCGAGAACTTCTCCAGGATGCCCACAGTTTGCTGCATCTTTGCGTTGGATTTGTGTACTCATCGCCAGTTGTTGTGTTCCTAACACAGATGAGGCTGCATATAGGGAGGTTAAAGTAACAGTGACCTCAGTCTTTAATAAGACACTCCAGAGTGAGGAACATGCCTTAGGGGCCGGCTTATATACAGGGCTCCCAAGGGATGCTGGGAACATGGGAGTGCATGCTTTACAGATACACTACAAAGGGGATGAAGTATAAAAGCAGGGAAGTCTTGCTACAGTTGTACAGGATATTGGTGAGGCCACACCTGGAATACGGTGTGCAGTTTTGGTTTCCATATTTACGAAAGGATATACTTGGAGGCAGTTCAGAGATAGTTCACAAGGTTGATTCCGGAGATGAGGGGGTTGACTTATGAGGAAAGGTTGAGTAGGTTGGGCCTCTACTCATTGGAATTCAGAAGAATGAGAGGTGATCTTATCGAAACGTATAAATTATGAGGGGGCTTGACAAGGTGAATGCAGAGAGGATAACAAAGATATGTATTTATGCAGCAGGTTGATTGAATTAGGGGCAAAGGCAGGAAACGTCACAGAGGTGGGAGTAGGCAGCAGTCTTTGCGATGGAGAGGATATGGGATTGGAAGTTCAGCTTGGGGTTGAATATACGGCAAGGTTGCAAACAATCTAGTTCATTCTGAGACAGTGGCCCGGGAGGGGGATGGAATTGGTGGCAAGGATACGGAGTTTGTCACGGTGGGCCAGAGATGATTGGTCTTCCCAAAGTTCAAGTGAAGGAAATTGCAACTTGGGACCAGCCAGAAACAACAACAACAACTACTTGTATCTACAAAGCGCATTTAACATAGTGAAATGTCCCAAGGTGCTTCACTAGAGTATTCTGAGACATAAAATTTGACATGAGCCACATAAGGAGAAATTAGGGCAAATGAGCAAAAGTTTGGTCAAAGAGGTAGGTTTTAAGGAGTGTCTTGAAGGAGGAAAGAGAGGTAGTGAGGCGAAGAGGTTTAAGGAGGGAATTCCAGAGCTTAGGAACCAGGCAGCTGAATACACGGCCACCAATGGTTGAGCGATTTTAACCAGCGATGCTCAAGAGGGCAGAATTAGAAGAGCACAGCTATCTCGGGGGTTGTGAGGCTGAAAGAGATTACAGAGATAGGGAGGGGTGAAGCCATGGAGGGATTTGAAAACCAGGATGAGAATTTTGAAATCGAGGCATTGCTTAACTGGGAGCTAACGTAAGTCAGCGAGCACAGGGGTAATGGGTGAATGGGATTTGGTGCAAGCTAGGACACATGAAGCCGAACTTTCAGGCAATGCACTCTGGATCTTAACAACTCATTGTATCTGCAATGGCCCAACACCCCCAACCCTCCCCCCTGCAACTCTCAGTTCCTTCAATTCTGGCACCATGTGCATTCCCCCTTCATCCCGCTCCCCACCCACCTTTTCCCCGCCCCACAAACCCAGAATTGACGGCGTATCTTCAGTTGGCTACTTCTCGCCTCTGGTTCTTTTGTTTATCCTAGCTTCTCTAGTCTCGCCACGTAACCAAAGTCAAGCCTGGTATAATTCTAGTAAATCTCCTCGTCACCCTCTCTAAGGTCTTGACATCCTTCTTAAAGTGCAGTGCCTAGATTTGGCCACAAAACTCCAGCTGGGGCCTAACATAGAAACATAGAAACATAGAAAATAGGTGCAGGAGCAGACCATTCGGCCCTTCGAGCCTGCACCACCATTCAATATGATCATGGCTGATCATTCAACCTCAGTACCCCACCCCAGCCTTCTCTCCATACCCCCTGATCCCTTTAGCTGTAAGGACCACATCTAACTCCATTTTGAATATGTCCAACAAACTTGACTCAACAACTTTCTGTGGCAGAGAATTCCACAGGTTCACAACTCTCTGGGTGAAAAAGTTTCTCCTCATCTCGGTCCTAAATGGCTTTCCCCTTATCGTTAGACTGTGTCCCCTGGTTCTGGACGTCCCCAACATCGGGAACATTCTTCCTGCATCTAACCTGTCCAGTCCCATCAGAATTTTATACGTTTCTATGAGATCCCCTCTCATTCCTCTAAATTCCAGTGAGTATAAGCCTAGTCGATCCAGTCTCTCCTCATATGTCAGTCCTGCCATCCCGGGAATCACTCTGGTGAACCTTTGCTGCACTTCCTCAATAGCAAGCACGTCCTTCCTCAGATTAGAAAACCAAAACTGCACACAATACCCAAGGTAATCTCACCAAGGCCCTGTACAACTGCAGCAACACCTCCCTGCTCCTATACTCAATTCCCCTCACTATGAAGACCAGCATGCCATTTGCTTTCTTTACTGCCTGCTGTACCTGCGTGCCTACCTTGAATGACTGATGTACCATGACACCCAGGTCTTGTTGCATCTCCCCTTTTACGAATCTGTCACCATTCAGATAATAATCTGCCTTCCTGCTTTTGCTACCAAAGTGGATAACCTCACATTTATCCACATTATACTGCATCTGCCATGCATTTGCCCATTCACCTAACCTGTCCAAGTCCCCCTGCAACCTCTTAGCATCCTCCTCGCAGCTCGCACTGCCACCCAGCTTAGTGTCATCTGCAAACTTGGAGATATTACATTTAATTACTTTGTCTAAATCATTATTGTATATTTTAAATAACTGGGGCCCCAGCACTGAACCCTGCGGCACCCCACTAGTCACTGCCTGCCATTCTGAAAAGGACCCGTTTGTTCCCACTCTTTGCTTCCTGTCTGCCAACCATTTCTCTATCCACGTCAATACATTACTCCCAATACCATGTGCCTTAATTTTACACACTAATCTCTTGTGTAGGACCTTGTCAAAAGCCTTTGAAAGTCCAAATACACCACATCCACTGGCTCTCCCTTATCCACTCTACTAGTTACATCCTCAAAACACTCTAGAAGATTTGTCAAGCATGATTTCCCTTTCATAAATCCATGCTGACTTGGACTGACCCTGTCACTGCTTTCCAAATGCGTTGCTATTACGTCTTTAATAATTAATTCCAACATTTTCCCCACCACCGATGTCAGGCTAATCGGTGTATAATTCCCTGTTTTCTCTCTCCCTCCTTTTTTAAAAAGTGGGGTTACATTAGCTACCCTCCAATCCATAGGAACTGATCCAGAGTCCATGGAATGTTGGAAAATGACCACCAATGCATCTACTATTTCTAGGGCCACTTCCTTAAGTACTCTGGGATGCAGACTATCAGGCCCTGGGGATTTATCAGCCTTCAGTCCCTTCAATTTTCCTCACACCATTTCCTGACTAATAAGGATTTCCCTCAGTTCCTCCTTCTCGCTAGACTCTCGGTCCCCTAGTATTTTCGGGAGGTTATTCGTGTCTTCCTTAGTGAAGACAGAACCAAAATATTTGTTCCATTGGTCTGCCATTTTGTTGTTCCCCATTATGAATTCACCTCATTCTGACTGCAAGGGACCTACATTAGTCTTCACTAATCTTTTTCTCTTCACATATCTATAGAAGCTTTTGCACTCAGTTTTTATGTTCCCTGCAAGCTTACTCTCATACTCTATTTTCCCCCTCCTAATTAAACCCTTAGTCCTTCTCTGCTGAATTCTAAATTTCTCCCAGTCCTCAGGTTTGCTGCTTTTTCTGGCCAATGTATATGCCTCTTCCTTGGATTTAACACTATCCCTAATTTTCCTTGTCAGCTACCGTTGAGCCACCTTCCCTTTTTTATTTTTACGACACACAGGGATGTACAATTGTTGTAGTTCATCCATGTGATCTTTAAATGTCTGCCATTGCCTATCCACCATCAACCCTTTAAGTATCATTCACCAGTCTATCCTAGCCAATTCACGTCTCATACCGTCAAAGTTTCCTTTCTTTAAGTTTAGGACCCGAGTCTCTGAATTAACTGTGTCACTCTCCATCTTAGTGAAGAATTCTACCATATTATGGTCACTCTTCCCCAAGGGGCTTCGCACGACCAGATTGCTAATTAATCCTCTCTCTTTACACAAGACCCAGACTAGGATGGCCTGCTCTCTAGTTTGTTCCTCAACATATTGGTCTAGAAAACCATCCCTTATACACTCCAGGAACTCCTCCTCCATAGTATTGCTACCAGTTTGGTTAGCCCAATCAATATGTGGATTAAAGTCACCCATGATAACTGCTGTACCCTTATTGCACATGTCCCTAATTTACTGTTTGATGCCATCCCCAACCTCCCTACTACTATTTGGTTGTCTGTACACAACACCCACTAACGTTTTCTGCCCTTTGGTGTTTCGCAGCTCTACCCATATAGATTCCACATTATCCCCGCTAATGTCCTTCCTTACTATTGCGTTAATCTCCTCTTTAACCAGTAACGCTACCCCACCTCCTTTTCCTTCCTGTTTGTCCTTCCTGAATATTGAATACCCCTGGATGTTGAGCTCCCAGCCTTGGTTACCCTGGAGCCATGTCTCCGTAATCCCAACGACATTATATCGATTAACAGCTATCTGCGCAGTTAATTCATCCACCTTATTACGAATGCTCCTCACATTGAGACTCAGAGCCTTCAGGCTGGTTTTTTTAACACTCTTTGTCATTTTAGAATTATGTTGTAAAGTGTCCCTTTTTTATTTTTGCCCTTGATTTCTCTGCTCTCCAGGTGCAGACCGTCTGGTTTGTACTGGTCCCACCTCCCCAAGAGTCCAATGTCCCAGGAATTTGAATCCCACCCCATTGCACCATTCCTCAAGCCACGTATTCATCTTAGCTATCCTGCGATTCCTGCACTGACTAGCACCTGGCATTGGTAGCAATTCTGAGATTACTACCTTTGAAGTCCTACTTTTTAATTTAACTCCTAGCTTCCTAAATTCAGCTTGTAAGACCTCATTCCCGTTTTTTACTTATATCGTTGGTACCTATATGCACCACGACAGCTGGCTGTTCACCCTCCCCCTTCAGAATGCGCTACAGCCGCTCCGAGACATCCTAGACCCTTACACCAGGGAGGCAACATACCATCCTGGAGTCTCGTTTACGGCCGCAGAAACGCCTATCTGATCCCCTTACAATAGAATCCCCTATCACTATAGCTCTCCCACTCTTTTTCCTGCCCTCCTGTGCAGCAGAATCACCCCTGGTGCCATGGACTTGGCTGCTGCTGCCTTCTGATGAACTACCTCCCTCAACAGTACCCAAAACAGTGTATCTGTTTTGGAGAGAGGTGACCGCAGGGGACCCCTGCACTACCTGTCTTCCCTTGCTCTTCCTGATGGTCACCCATTCCCTATCTGGCTGTGCAACCTTTACCTGCGGTGTGACCAACTCACTAAACATGCTGTTCACAACATCCTCAGCATCGCGGATGCTCTAGAGCGAACCCATCAGCAGCTCTAGTGCCGCAATGCATTCTATCAGGAGCTGCAGCTGGATACACTTCCCGCACACATTGTAGTCAGGGACACTGGTAATGTCCCTGATTTCCCACATAGCACAGGAGGAGCATGACACGGATCTGGGCTCTCCTGCCATGACTTGACCCTTAGATTAACTTAATTTGTAACAATGCCAAAGGTTTCTTACTGCTAAGAAAAATAAAAGATGAAATACTCACCAACCAGCCAATCACTTACCCACTTGGCTGTGACGTCCCACTTCGATTTCTTCTTACTTCTTTGTTTACCTTCTGCCCCTGCCCCTGTACCAGCTAGCCTCCTCCGACTCTCGGGCCTTTATAGGCCGCTCGACTGCCCGAACTCCCGCTCCTGCAGCTGCCTCCTCCGACTCTCGGGCCTTTATAGGTCGCTCGACTGCCCAAACTCCCGCTCCTGTGGCCGCCTCCTCTGACTCTCGGGCCTTTATCGGCTGCTCGACTACCCGAACTCCCGCTCCTGTGGCCGCCTCCTCCGACTCTCAGGCCTTTATAGGCCACTCGACTGCTCGAACTCCCGCTCCTGTGTTTCATAAAGGTTTAGCATAACATCCTTACTTTTCTACTTTATTGCTCCATTTATATAGACAAAGATCCAGTATGCTTTTTCAATGGCATTCTCAATTTGTCCTGCCACCATTGATAGTTTGTTGATGTACTGTTGATCTCTTCTAGTCCTGCATATTCCTATGTTTATATGTGATCTTTGATGCAGTTTATGCAGGTCCATATGCAGTGCTGCCCAGGCTGAGGAAAAATGCTAAATACTGATATGTACTTTGGTACCTGACCAGCATAATTGAAGTGAAATTATTAAATGTGCATCATTCACAACAATAGTTTAAGTATAACAAGGACACAGACAGCATTATCAAACATTGGCCTAATGCTGACAGTACATCAAGTCAATCTTCCACGTAGCCAGTTTTTTCTACGTCTGTTTCGGCTTCCGTGGGGAAATATTATTAAAACGTCCAGAATGTCAAAAAATCTTTATTTTAGTGGTCAAAAGGTTATAGGTTCAAGTACCATTCCAGAGACTTGAGTATGTAATCAAGTTGACACTTCAGTGCAGTACTGAGGAAGTCTTTAAGATGTGATGTTTAAACCGAGACCCTGTCTGCCTTTTAAGGAGGGCATAAAAATCCTATGGCACTATTCGAGAAAGAGCTGGGGAGTTTGCCTCAGTATCCTGACCAAAATGTATATCTTAACCAACATCACAACAGATTACCTGATAATAATAATGCCTAGAATTATGGACATCTCTTCACTTGCAAAGTTTTATCTTATGTTCACTACTGTTTTTATTGATGGAGTGTTGACGAGTGTGTAACGTCATAATATTAATAAGGCAGCTCAGCTACTGATTCAAAGCATGTTGGATTTAATAAACTGACAAAACATTGTATAATATCAGTGTGAAGTTCAAACACATCTACCGGTAATTTGAATTATTAAAAGATTGATGCCTTTTATTCCTGGAACGACTTCTTGAAGAAAGAAATTAAGAAACCAGTAAAATCTCAAATTAATGTGCATTGGCGTTCATTTTAAGGCTCACAATAATAATGTAAATATGAGCAGGAGCGAGCCATTGGTCCCAAGTTTAAAGAATGCCAATTGTAACAGTTTGAGACAGAGTTTTCCATTGGGCGCTGCTGTGTGACATCATTTTGGCGCGCTGCGGAGAGGACTGTTTCACTTATTGTTTCTGTCTCAGCTTGTTTCCCGGGCACAAACCACAACGATGCCCCGTTTGATTAACTGCATCGTCGCTGTTTGCCCGAACATGGGGATCGGCAAAGACGGCAACTTCCCCTGGCATCCGATTAGATTAAGGCAAGTAATACAGGAGCGTGTCAGTGACTGAGACAGTGGAGTCCTGAGCCTGGCCCCGGTGGAGTTTCAACCCCAACTTTCCGTGTCCCACCCGACAGTCGCGTCAGTGACTTCCCCGGGCTCCGAGAGAGGTTTCCGCCTTGTGCTTTAAAAGGGACCCCTGTATCGATCTTCGTGCTCTGCACACATACGTTACAGCCCTCCTCCAGACCAGGAAGACATGTTGTCCCTTCTGTCCAGTTGTGCCCCCAGGGATTGCCCTGCAATTGCTTGTCTCTCCTGCGTAGGTGGGAGGGGGGCAGCATTTCAATTTTTTAAAACTATTAAATCTCCCTCTGCCCGCTTTCGGAACACTGGATACAAAGAACTTACTAACACTCCAAGTATCCAGTGTGGCGCTAATGATCGGAGAACATCAGACAACTCTTTTTCTATCATTAATATGTTGTTTGAATCTGCCCGCCCATGTTACCTGAGTGGATGCATTCAATGTACACCGTCACTTCTGGTGGAACTTCCTCGTGGTGGCGACAGGGAGGATAACTTCCCAGGCAACGTTCGTATCCCCTGTACTCGTTAACCTCTATTGGATTCTAGCAAGAAATATAAAATCAGATAGTAAGAGCTTCTATGGGCATATAAAAAGGAAAAGGATAATTAAAGTAAATGTTGGTCCCCTAGAGGATGAGACTGGGGAATTAACAATGGGGAACAGGGAAATAGCACAGACTTTGAACAAATATATTGTATCGGTCTTCACAGTAGAAGACACTAAAAACATCCCAATAATAGATAATCAAGGGGCTATAGGGAGGGGGGAACTGAATACAATCACTATCATTAAAGAAAAAGTACTCGGTAAAATAATGGAACTAAAGGTGGACAAGTCCCCTGAATCTGATGGCCTGCATCCTGGGGTCTTAAAATAAGTGGCTGCAGAGATAGTAGATGCATTGGTTGCAATCTACCAAAATTCCTTGGATTCTGGGGAGGTCCCAGCAGATTGGAAAACTGCAAATGTAACACCCCTATTTAAAAATGGAGGCATACAGAAAGCAGAAAACTATAGACCAGTTAGCCTAACATCTGTCGTTGGGAAAATGTTAGAGTCCATTATTAAGGAAGCGGCAGCAGGACATTTGGAAAATCATAATGCAGTCAAGTAGAGTCAGCATGGTTTAATGAAAGGGAAATCATGTTTGACAAATTTGCTGGAGTTCTATGAGGATGTAACGAGCAGGGTGGCTAAGGGGGGAACCAGTAGATGTGATGTATTTGGATTTCCAAAAGGCATTTGACAAGGTGCCACATAAAAGGTTACTGCACAAGATAAAAGCTCATGGGGTTGGGGGTAATATATTCGCATGGATAGAGGATTGGCTAACTAACAGAGAGTAGGGATAAATGGTTCATTCTCGGGTTGGCAATCAGTCACCAGTGGGGTGCCGCAGGGATCAGTGCTGGGACTGAGTGTAACAAAGCCAAGTTTGCCGACGATACAAAGATGGGAGGAAAAGCAATGTGTGAGGAGACACAAAATATCTGCAAAAGGACATAGACAGGGTAAGTGAGTGGGCAAACATTTGGCAGATGGAGTATAATGTGGGAAAGTGTGAGGTTATCCACTTTGGCACAAAAAATAAAAAAGCAAATTATTATTTAAATGGAAAGTGATTACAAAATGCAGCAGCACAGTGGGACCTGGAGGTCCTTGTGCATGAAGCACAAAAAGTTAGTATGTAGGTACAGCAAGTGATCTTTATTGCAAGGGGGATGGAGTATAAAAGCAGGGAAGTCCTGCTACAACTGTACAGGGTATTGGTGAGACCACACCTGGAGTACTGCATACAGTTATGGTCTCCTTATTTAAGGAGGGATATACTTGCATTGGAGGCAGTTCAGAAAAGGTTCACTAGGTTGATTCCTGAGATGAAGAGGTTGACTTATGAGGAAAGGTTGAGCAGATAGGGTCTATACTCATTGGAGTTTAGAAGAATGAGAAGTGATCTTATTGAAACATATAAGAAACTGAGGGGACTTGACAAGGTAGATGCAAAGAGGATGTTTCCACTCGTGGGGGAATCTAGAACTAAGGGGCATAGTTTAAGAATAAGGGATTGCCCATTTAGAACTGGGATGAGGAGGAATTTCTTCTCTCAGAGGGCTGTAAATCTCTGGAATTCTCTGTCCCAGAGAGCTGTGGAGGCTCGGTCATTAAATATATTTAAGGTGGAGATAGACAGATTTTTGAGCGATAAGGGAGTGAAGGATTATAGGGAGCGGGCAGGGAAGTGGAGCTGAGCCCAAGATCAGATCAGCCATGATCTTCTTTAATGGCAGAGCAGGCTAGAGGAGCCAAATGGCCTACTCCTATTTCTTATAGAAACATAGAAAATAGGTGCAGGAGTAGGCCATTCAGCCCTTCGAGCCTGCACCGCCATTCGATAAGATCACGGCTGATCATTCCTTCAGTACCCCTTTCCTGCTTTCTCTCCATACCCCTTGATCCCCTTAACCGTAAGGGCCATATCTAACTCCCTCTTGAATATATCCAATGAACTGCCTTCAACAACTCTCTGCGACAGGGAATTCCACAGGTCAACAACTCTGAGTTAAGAAGTTTCTCCTCATCTCAGTCCTAAATGGCCTACCCCTTATCCTAAGACTATGTCCCCTGGTTCTGGACTTCCCCAACATCGAGAACATTCTTCCCGCATCTAACCTGTCCAGTCCCGTCAGAATCTTATATGTTTCTATGAGATCCCCTCTCATCCTTCTAAACGCCAGTGAATAAAGGCCCAGTTGATCCAGTCTCTCCTTATATGACAGCCCAGCCATCCCGGGAATCAGTCTGGTGAACCATCGCTGCACTCCCTCAATAGCAAGAATATCCTTCCTCAGACTAGGAGACCAAAACTGAACACAATATTCCAGGTGAGGTCGCACTAAGGCCCTGTACAACTGCAGTAAGACCTCCCTGCTCCTATATTCAAATCCCCTAGCTATGAAGGCCAACATACCATTTGCCTTCTTTACCGCCTGCTGTACCTGCGTGCCCACTTTCAGTGACTGATAAACCATGACACCCAGGTCTCGTTGCACCTCCCCTTTTTCTAGTCTGCCACCATTCAGATAATATTCTGCCTTCGTGTTTTTGCCCCCAAAGTGGATAACCTCACATTTATCCACATTATACTGCATCTGCCATGTATTTGCCCACTCACCTAATCTGTCCAAGTTACTCTGCAGCCTCTTAGCATCCTCCTCACAGCTCACACCGCCACCCAGTTTAGTGTCATCTGCAAACTTGGAGATATTACACTATATTCCTTCATCCAAATTGTTAATGTATATTGTAAAGAGCTGGGGTCCCAACACTGAGCCCTGCGGCACCCCACTAGTAATTGCCTGCCATTCTGAAAAGGACCCGTTTATCCTGACTCTCTGCTTCCTGGCTGCCAACCAGTTCTCTATCCACATCAGTACATTACCCCCAATACCATGTGCTTTGATTATGTACACCAATCTCTTGTGTGGGACCTTGTCAAAAGCCTTTTGAAAGTCCAAATACACCACATCCACTGGTTCTCCCTTGTCCACTCTACTAGTTGCATCCTCAAAAAATTCCAGAAGATTGGTCAAGCATGATTTCCCTTTCATAAATCCATGCTGACTCGGTCCAATCCTGTCACTGCTTTCCAAATGGGCTGCTATTTCATCCTTAATGATTGATTCCAACATTTTCCCCATTACTGATGTCAGGCTAACCGGTCTATAATTACCCGCTTTCTCTCTCCCTCCTTTTTTAAAAAGTGGTGTTACATTAGCTACCCTCCAGTACATAGGAACTGATCCAGAGTTGATAGATTGTTGGAAAATGATCACCAATGCATCCACTATTTCTAGGGCCAATTCCTTAAGTACTCTGGGATGCAGACTATCAGGACCCGGGGATTTACCGGCCTTTAATTCCATCAATTTCCCTAACCCAATTTCCTGCCTAATAAGGATATCTTTCAGTTCCTCATTCTCACTAGACCCACTGTCCCCTAATATATTCGGAAGGTTATTTGTATCTTCCTTTGTGAAGACAGAACCAAAGTATTGGTTCAATTGGTCTGCCATTTCTTTGTTCCCCATTATAAATTCACCTGAATCCGACTGCAAGGGACCTACGTTTGTCTTTACTAATCTTTTTCTCTTCACATACTTATAGAAGCTTTTGCAGTCAGTTTTTATGTTCCCTGCAAGCTTCCTCTCGTACTCTATTTTCCCCTTCTTAATTAAACCCTTAGTCCTCCTCTGTTGAATTCTAAATTTCTCCCAGTCCTCAGGTTTGTTGCTTTTTCTAGCCAATTTATATGTCTCTTCCTTGGTTTTGACACTATCCTTAATTTCCCTTGTTAGCCATGGTTGAGCCACCTTCACAGTTTTATTTTTACTCCAGACAGGGATGTGCAATTGCTGAAGTTCATCCATGTGATCTTTAAATGTTTGCCATTGCTTATCCACCGTCAACCCTTTAAGTATCCTCTGCCAGTCTATTCTAGCCAATTCACACCTCATACCGTCGAAGTTACCTTTCCTTAAGTTCAGGACCCTAGTTTCCGAATTAACTTTGTCACTCTCCATCTTAATAAGGAATTCTACCATATTATGATCACTTTTCCCCAAAGGGCCTCGCACAACAAGATTGCTAATTAGTCCCTTCTCATTACACATCACCCAGTCTAGGATGACCAGCTCCCTGGTTGGTTCCTCGACATATTGGTCTAGAAAACCATCACTAATACACTCCAGGAAATCCTCCTCCACCGCATTGCTACCAGTTAGCTTAGCCCAATCTATATGTAGATTAAAGTCGCCCATGATTACTGCTGTACTTTTATTGCACACATCCCTTATTTCTTGTTTGATGCTGTCCCCAACCTCACTACTACTATTTGGTGGTCTATACACAACTCCCACTAGTGTTTTCTGCCCTTGGAATTCCACAGCTCCACCCATACCGACTCCACATCATTCAGGCTAATGTCCTTCCTTACAATTGCATTGATTTCCTCTTTAACCAACAACGCCACCCCGCCTCCTTTTCCTTTCTGTCTATCCTTCCTAAATGTTTGGATGTTGAGTTCCCAGCCTTGGTCACCCTGGAGCCATGTCTCCGTGATGCCAATTACATCGTATCTGTTAACTGCTATCTGCGCAGTTAATTCAGCCACTTTATTCCGAATACTCCTCGCATTGAGGCACAGAGCCTTCAGGCTTGTCTTTTTAACATACTTTGCCCCTTTTGAATCTTGCTGTAATGTAGCCCTTTTTGTTTTTTGCCTTGGGTTTCTCTGCCCTCCACTTTTACTATTCTCCTTTCTATCTTTTGCTTCTGCCCCCCTTTTATTTCCCTCTGTCTCCCTGCATAGGTTCCCATCCCCCTGCTATATTAGTTTAATTCTTCTCCAACAGCACTAGCAAACACGCCCCCGAGGACATTGGTTCCGATCCTGCCCAGGTGCAGACTGTCAGGTTTGTACTGGTCCCACCTCCCCCAGAACCGATTCCAACGTCCCAAGAATTTGAATCCCTCCCTTCTGCACCATTTCTCAAGCCACATATTCATCTGAGCTATCCTGCGATTCCTACTCTGACTAGCACGTGGCACTGGTAGCAATCCTGAGATTACTACTTTTGAGGTCCTACTTTTTAATTGAACTCCTAGCTCCCTAAATTCGTCTCATAAGACCTCATCCCGTTTTTTACCTATATCGTTGGTACCTATATGCATCACGACAACTGGCTGTTCACCCTCCCTTTTCAGAATGTCCTGCACCCGCTCCGAGACATCCTTGACCCTTGCACCAGGGAGGCAACATACCATCCTGGAGTCTCGGTTGCGGCCGCAGAAACGCCTATCTATTCCCCTTACAATTGAATCCCCTTACAATTATGTTCTTATGTATTCCCAACACATCACTATACTCCTTGTATAAGACCTAAATTAGGCCTCATCGAGAATATCATGTCAGTTTTGGTCCCCTCGCTTGGTGTGTTATATATAGAAGCCTTCCGAAAGGATCAGAGAAAGCCACTCGACCAATAACCTAGCTTAGAGGTCTTTGGTTACTACAATATGCTTAGAGAACTGGGTCTTTTTATTTTAGAAAAGCACTGCCTGTGAGGAGACTTGATTGAGGTCTTTAAATAATTAAGGGTATTAAACTTTTTTTCTATGTGGATGGACTACTTGAATTGGATCGATTGGAGTGAACCAGAACATATGTATAGGTAATGCATGCATGGAATCAGGTTAGAATACAGAAGATCATTGTCCTCTTGAATAAGTTGCCTCTCATGCAATGAGTATGGATTTGCTGCAAGTGATAGGAGCTGAATGAGTTCCTAGCCGTCACTGATAATGGGTAATTGAGGCATTGGACAATTTGGTCTCCTGGAGTTGTTTTGATCAACTCGGAGGTCAGAGGAATTTCCCAGATTTTTTGCTCTGAATTGGCTAAGCGCTTTTAACTAGTTTTTCCTTCAGCGGGATAGTGAGGGTGTGATAGAGATCAAGATGTTCAGTTGCATCATGACTATATGGGACATGCTTGATGGACTAGCTGATCTTTAGCTGTCCATCATTTTCGTATGTTCCTATGTTCTGCACTTTCGTTCTTCTCAGTTCTTACCTTTTTATGCCTCAGACTCTCCAGGTATGCCGCAGCACCTTCCTTTCTGGAGGCTAGTAGAGTGCCAAATAATGCAACTCTCTCAATCCACCTTGTGCATCATAAGGTTCACCACCAGCCATGAAACAGTAGGTCAGATATTGGGTTGCTGTCACTAACCTGCAGACCGCATTTCAGTTCTTATTTTTGTGTGCGTCTTATTTCCCCTCTAGTAAGAACCTAAGAAGAAATAGGAGCAGGAGTAGGCCATATGGTTCCTCGAGCCTGCTCTGCCATTTAATAAGATAATAGCTGATCTGATCTTGGGCTCAGCTTCACTTCCCTGCCCGCTTCCCATTACTCTTCACTCCCTTATCGTTCAAAAATCTGTCTATCTCCACCTTAAATATATTCAGTGACCCAGCCTCCACAGCTCTCTGGGACAGAGAATTCCACTCTCCTCCCTTCAGCCTTGGCAAAGACTGCCAATTGATTGACGCTCTTTTGAGCCTTTCCAAAAGGCTCTAAGATTTATTTTCTCTGTTTCTTGCGGCCACTTATCTTTTAAGTGCCTACATCCCTTTAAATTTCGTCTGAAGCACCATTTCTTTTGTTCCCTCAATTAGCCTAGCTCCTTGTTTAAGGCCAAAACGGTTCAAGAAACTGAATAATTATATAGGTGACTTGACCCATGGAAAATTACATGCAGTCAGTCACAGCATTTCTGGCTTGTTTTGCACAAGCACCCAGTTATCCCTAACTGAACTTTCTGCTGGGATTTGATGAGTTAGGGTAATACCCGATTGTTTTTTTTCAATTATAAACATTTTGGTGGATTCATATATTTAGAAATTTCATGCAGGAAAAATTGAGGTGAGTTGTTTTGTAGCTATAAAGATGCATGTTAATTGAAAAATTACTAAAATTAGCATATCAACTGCTTAATTATAAATTGTTGGAAGAAGTGGTACATAATTGGCTAAATGCAATCACTCTGAAAGGATTTTGCTTTGGTAATGATGCCAAAACTGTCAGCATTCGCCATCATTACCCCTCTGAAACTGACTGTAACTTTAGGATTTAGTGCATGCACAGATAAACAAGGAAATCCTGAAGTTACAGTCAGTCATTCCCTGCTCTGCCACAGGCTGTGCTGTGGAACGCCTCGTAGCCGGTAATCAGTGAAATCACTTGAACTAACGATACATCCCCTTTTCCACTCAAATATCACTGTTAAACACCAGCATAAAGAATTAAGCCTTGTTGAAAAGGTGTAACTGTGGTTTTAATGGCCTGCTGAACAACCGTTCTGGCATTGAATAACAGATTTTATATTTGTAGAATGTCAAATTTCTCCATCATGATTAAAGTTACTAGATTAAAGTTTGATATTTCAGCATCCACCTTAACCCCATGTGTTATATTCCAATCTTTATTTCATTCTCTATAAAAAAAAAGTGAATGATAAGAACTGCCTTTTATTTCCTGGTTTGCTGTCTCAGAACTTTTCAATGTGATTGGCTGCTTAGACAGCTTGATGACATCACTGCTGCTGTACACTGAAAATCCCCTTTTGACAGTGCTACAATGAAATTAATGTCGAGAAAGCTGAAATTCTCGTCGCAGACGTCTCGAGATCTTTGTGGGCAGCTTTCTTTGAAGTCGGTGCTGATTGCCGGCGCTTCGCCGTTGACCCCCAAATTCCAGGCCAGTAAGTTAATGGTTGCTTTCCCTTGAAGGGATTGTTTCAAATTTGTGCTCTTTTAACTTTTAGCAAAGAACTCAAGCATTTCCAGAAGATGACCACCACACCATCAGTAGAAGGTATTGATAATACTTGAAGAATTTTATTGAATATGGTAGAACCAGGTTTTGACTGCTGTCCCCACTGAACGTCACAGCTCATTCATTATCTTGGCAATAGATACTGAATTTGACTGCTATCGCCAGCGAGGGTCACAGTTTTTTCTTCTGTTACAACAGTTATTCAGCACTGGATAGTTAATCCAGAAACTATTTTCCTGATCCCCTGCCTTTATTGATTATTAAATGAGGAGAATTCAGGTTATTGACTCGCTAGTTTTGTGTCATCAGAATGACAACAGGGCTAAAAGGGATTATGAGGACAGGTTGCATAAACTTGGCTTCTAGATCCTTGAGTTCAAAAGATTAAGGAGTGAGCTAATAGATGTGTGTTAAAATGAGAAAAAGATTCAATAGGGTAAATAAAGAGAAACTATTTCATCTGGTGGAGGAATCCAGAACAGGGGGATAATCTTAAAATTAGAGCCAAGCCATTCAGGAGTGAAATCAGGAAGCTCTTCATCGCACAAAGGGTAGTCGAGGCTGTGGATGCTGGTACAATTTGAGATTGCTAGATTTTTGTTAGGTATGGGTATCAAGGGATTATAAAGCTATGGCAGTTAAATAAGGTTATACGTTTGAGGTACAGATCAGCCATGATCCAGTTGAATGGCAGAACAGACTCGAAGGGCTGAATGGCGTCTTGCTGTTCCATTGTCATTAGCTGCCCTTTGTAGCTTGAGTGCCCTGTTTGAGAGCATTAACATATTGGCCATCTGCAGTATTGACATTCCACCACTATGTGTTGCTGTTACACTGCATGCTTTTAGTTTTTTACTTTTACTTTGGATGCTCCTTTATACCCATTTTGCTGGGGTGAAATGACTAAATGGGCAACTGTTGCCAAGCTGACCATGGCCCTGGCACGCCAGGTGTGTTCAGGTGTTTTGGGTCTGGTGGGCAACTTTAAAATCGGGATATATTTGAGATGGCAGCACTGTTTGGGTGGAGGGATATAATAGTCTAGTCTGACTAGGGTCAGCTGCACTTACTAGTTTTTGTAATATGCTCACACTCATCCTCTGAAAGTGACGCATGCTATGTTTGTACTCCTGGCAGGGAAACGCAATGCCGTCATCATGGGACGGAAAACCTGGTTCTCTATTCCTGAGAAACACAGACCCCTTAAAGATCGAATAAATATTGTACTCAGCAGAGAACTTAAGTAAGTATCTGAGAGGGGGCATTTGTTTCTGGTAAAGGGAAGATGCAGTATTTTCAACCTAATATCTCATTTGATTTACACCAGTCAGTGAGCACTGCACCTTGTATTTCTGATGTTAAAGTGAGAAAGAAATTATGAAAGTATCTGCTCCTCCACCTTTTTATATAATTACCCAGAATATATATATATATATTTTTTTTTATTCGTTCCGGCATGTGTGCGCGTTGGCAAGGCCAGCGTTTATTGCCCATCCCCAATAGCCGCCGCCTTGAACCGCTGCAGTCCTTGTGGGGAAGGTATTCCCACAGTGCTGTTAGGGAATGAGTTCCAGGATTTTGACCCAGCGACGATGAAGGAACGGCCATATATTTCCAAGTCAGGATGATGTGTAACTTGGAGGTGAACTTGGAGTTGATGTTCCCATGCGCCTGCTGCCCTTGTCCTTCTAGATGACAGAGGTCGTGGGTTTGGGAGGAGCTGCCGAAGATGCCGTGGTGAGTTGCTGCAGTGCATCTTGTAGCTGATACACACTGCAGCCACGATACATCGGTGGTGGAGGGAGTGAATGTTTAAGGTGTTGGATGGGGTGCCAATCAAGTGGCCTGCTTTGTCCTGGATGGTGTCGAGCTTCTTGAGTGTTGTTGGAACTGCACTCATCCAGGCAAGTGAAGAGTGTTCCACCACGCTCCTGACTTGTGCTTTGTAGATGGTGGAAAGGCTTTGGGGAATCGGGAGGTGAGACACTCGCTGCAGAATACCCAGCCTCTGACCTGCTCTTGTTGCCACAGTATTAATGTGGCTGGTCCAGTTAAGTTTCTGGTCAATGGTGACCCCCCTCCCAGGATGTTGATGGTGGGGGATTCGGTGATGGTAATGCCGTTGAATATCAAGGGGAGGTGGTTAGACTCTCGCTTGTTAGAGATTGTTATTCCCTGGCACTTGTGTGGCGCGAATGTTATTTGCCACTTATCAGCCCAAGCCTGAATATCGTCCAGGTCTTGCTGCATGCGGGAATGGATTGCTTCATTTTCTGAGTTGCAAATGGCACTGGACACTGTGCAATCATCAGTGAACATCCCCACTTCTGACCTTATGATGGAGGGAAGGTCATTGATGAAGCAGGTGAAGATGGTTGGGTCTAGGACTCTGCCCTGAGGAACTCCTGCAGCGATGTCCTGGGGCTGTGATGATTGACCTGCAACAGCCACAACCATCTTCCTTTGTGCTTGTGACTCCAGCCAGTGGAGAGTGTTCCCCCTGATTCCCATTGACTTCAGCTTTACTAGGGCTCCTTGATGCTGCACTCATCAAATGCTGCCTTGATGTCAAGGGCAGGCACTCTCAGCTCATCTCTGGAATTAGATTCACTTCATGTGATATCAAGAAATGGCTGAGCACACTGGATACAGCAAAGGCTATGGGCCCTGACAACATCCCGGTTTGGACCAAGGGTGTAATGAGATCTGGAGCCGAGTCAGACTGGGCATCGGTGAGTAAGTGCTGCTTGATTGCATTGTTGACGGCACCTTCCATCACTTTACTGATGATTGAGAGTTGACTGATGGGGCGGTAATTGGCCGGATTGGATTTGTCCTACTTTTTGTGGATAGGACATACCTGGGAAGTTTTCCATATTGTCGGGTCGATGCCAGTGTTGTAGCTGTACTGGAACAGCTTGACTAGAGGCGCGGCTAGTTCTGGAGCACAAGTCTTCAGCACGACAGCCAGGATGTTGTCAGGGCTCATAGCCTTTGCTGTATCCAGTGCGCTCAGACATTTCTTGATATCACATGGAGTGAATCTAATTGGCTGAAGACTGGCTTCTGTGATGGTGGGGACCTGAGGAGGAGGCCGAGGTGGATCATACACTCGGCACTTCTGGCTGAAGATGGTTGCATATGCTTCAGCCTTGTCTTTTGCACTTGCGTGCTAGGCTCCGCCATCATTGAGGATGGGGATATTCATGGAGCCTCCTCCTCCCGTTAGTTGTTAATTGTCCATCACCATTCAGGACTGGATGCAGCAGGACTGCAGAGCTTTGATCTGATTTGTTGATTGTGGGATCGCTTAGCTCTGTTTTATAGCATATTGCTTCCGCTGTTTAGCATGGGCCATTTTGTCCATTTCCTCCTCCTTCTCTGTGTCAGGGATGCAGAGAACAATTGCTGTGTCCCGACTGCTTCCCCAGATGTGCTGGCTAACTCGGTATAGACTGCGGATCAGCTACCAACTGGCTAAGCTCAATGAACCGTCGGGACTGGAGATGCCTTCCTCTTTTTGATGACTAAACTTTAATATTTCTTGCACTTTTGTAGTGTATTTTCCAGCATTAAGTGTATTATTAAGGAGAGGGAGGCCCAGAAAAAGGGCTGTACACAAAGGTGAAACTAAGATAACTTTAATCATTGAATGAAAACTTCTGGAAATAACTATTTGCAGAAATGATTCTAATGGCCTATTTTCTGTTTCTTTTATTTTTAAAAAATTCCTAAAATGAAAATAAGTGTGGTATTAAGTTAGAAAACTTGTACTGGGATTCCAAGAGGCTATGCTTTTTCTGTTTACATAGAAACATAGAAACATAGAAAATAGGTGCAGGAGTAGGCCATTCGGCCCTTCTAGCCTGCACCGCCATTCAATGAGTTCATGGCTGAACATGCAACTTCAGTACCCCATTCCTGCTTTCTCACCATACCCCTTGATTCCCCTAGTATTTACTGTAAGGACTTCATCTAACTCCTTTTTGAATATATTTAGTGAATTGGCCTCAACAACTTTCTGTGGTAGAGAATTCCACAGGTTCACCACTCTCTGGGTGAAGAAATTCCTCCTCATCTCGGTCCTAAATGGCTTCCCCCTTATCCTTAGACTGTGTCCCCTGGTTCTGGACTTCCCCAACATTGGGAACATTCTTCCTGCATCTAACCCCGTCAGAATTTTAAACGTTTCTATGAGGTCCCCTCTCATTCTTCTGAACTCCAGTGAATACAAGCCCAGTTGATCCAGTCTTTCTTGATAGGTCAGTCCCGCCATCCCGGGAATCAGTCTGGTGAACCTTCGCTGCACTCCCTCAATAGCAAGAATGTCCTTCCTCAGGTTAGGAGACCAAAACTGCACACAATACTCCAGGTGTGGCCTCACCAAGGCCCTGTACAATTGTAGCAACACCTCCCTGCCCTTGTACTCAAATTCCCTCGCTATGAAGGCCAACATGCCATTTGCTTTCTTAACCGCCTGCTGTACCTGCATGCCAACCTTCAATGACTGATGTACCATGACACCCAGGTCTCTTTGCACCTGCCCTTTTCCTAATCTGTCACCATTCAGATAATAGTCTGTCTCTCTGTTTTTACCACCAAAGTGGATAACCTCACATTTATCCACATTATACTTCATCTGCCATGCATTTGCCCACTCACCTAACCTATCCAAGTCGCTCTGCAGCCTCATAGAATCCTCCTTGCAGCTCACACTGCCACCCAACTTAGTGTCATCCGCAAATTTGGAGATACTACATTTAATTTAAATAAAATGATGAGCAGCTTGTTTAATCCTTCAGGGGTTGCCAGTGTGATGTCTTGTTTCATTTGCACCCACTCTGACTGGCTGATGATAAGGTAGCTTGTTAAGTTGCCACAGCATTTGATTTTGCTCTTCAAAAATAAGTTGGGCATAATGTACGAACAAAATGAATGGTCAGGAAATCTAAGCCAGAGTTTTGACCTGATCAGTTCAGTGTGAATAAATCACGTCATAATGTCGTTGAGTTTAAACAGGTGCAAAGAAAAGACTTTTAAATTTTGGATGGGCTGGCTGCAGTGATCCATCACAGTGGTTGTATTGTGATCCCTTCAGTCAAAGGGTGTAATACAATCTTTAGCTAATAAAATAATTGAATAAAGTGCTTAATATTCCTGATTGGGAGCATCTTCCTGAGTAGACTGAGTGAATGCCTTGTTATGTTTTCTGATACAGTTCACGTGCATCATGAGCCTTACTCGAACCAGTGGTGGTATTTCTGAACGAGTTTGCAATAGCATCAGCTAGATGCCCTTTGTTAATTGGGGGTGGGACGGGGGAGGGGGGATTTTAAAACCAGCTACAAAACTCTATGGTTCAAATAAAAGAAGAAATCTTGTGTTACAACCAATAAAGACTAGCTTTAGTCCTGCAAGTGCTCTTTAAATGTCATGTTTTCTAGGTGACCGTAGAGAGCTACATTTGAAGTCATGAGTACATCTGCAGTGGCACAGCATCCTGCAGTGAGGTGTGGGAGAAATTTCTCCAGGTAGAGCATCAGTACTGGGAGCTGAAAGTAATTCCAACTCTTGATGTCTGAAGTACAGTGTGACAAGTATCAGGCTGTACTTTTGAACTCAAGTCCACGTCAACTTAATGCCACAACGAAACTGAGATGAAGATGGTTTTTCAGCTTTCTCCATCATGGAACTTTTTTTTCCCCTCTGTGTGTCTGCAGAAAATTGGAAGGGGGAAAACAATTCAAGATGAGGTGGCAGAATCTAAAATAAATACCATAACTCTACTTCAGCAAATATTTTAGATATCAATTCTTTATTTATGAGGACATTGAGTATGCCCTAACTAAAGGAAAACACGAGCCGTTGTTTACCACACACCGCACACGCCCCATGCACGCACACGCCCCACATGCACGCACACGTCCCATGCACGTCAAGCCCCACATGCACGCACACGCCCCACATGCACGCACACGCCCCATGCACGCACATGCCCCCCATGCACACCACGCACACACCTCCCCGTCACCCCCAAAAGTGAAATAAGGTGAAGCAATGCTGTTTGCTGTGTTTCTCAGGGAGCTGCCCCAAGGAGCAAATTACCTGGCTCATGACCTGGATTCTGCACTGACTCATCTAGATTCATCAGAACTTCAGGACAAAGTGGATCTTGTGTGGATAATCGGTGGCAGCACCCTCTACAAGGTATGTGAGAAAACTCACTCGCCCTTTGTGAGTTGGTATAGTAATTACTAAATGTTCCAGGAATGTCATGAGCATTTAAAAATCTTTACAACCTGGATGGATGTGTGTATTTAAAGCTATAACTTGTTACAGATTATCTTAAGCTGAATATATATTGAAAAGGGAAACAATTACAGAGCTATGATGAAAGAGCAGGGGAGTGGGACTAATTGGACAGCTCTTTCAAAGAGCCATCATAGGCACAATTGGATAAATGGCCTCCTTGCTGTATAATTCTATGATTTTTGTTGAATTCATGGAGTTCTACCCTCTGCAGATCATTGGTGGGGCCCACATTTGCAATATTAGGCAAAATTTTGCTCTTATTTTCTATTGGGATCAGGAAATCAGACAGGTCTCTGTACCTTTGGGTCCTCGCCCATTTTAAAACCAGAGGAATGTTTTTCCGGAAGTGAAGGTAGCCCGTGGAAGTGCCTGCCAAATGTTCGACCGAGCATATTCAAGTCAAGAGCTAAATGACAAGGTGACATCATACATCGTATTTCCCGTTATTATCGTCAAAGCAACATTGATCGCTAACGGTGCCTGTTTACAGCAGGCGTCCAGTGTTGCTAGGGCCAACAGAGGCCAGTTAACAAAATTGAAAAAAAATCTCCTTTTTTTTCTGCCCATGTGGCAGCTGGACCCTTAAAGCTACTGTAGGTGCACAGTCTGTCAATAATAATGTCCCATATCCCCCATTGTGAGCTCACCAGTGCGGGCAGAAAGTCCACTGGGAAACCACTAAAAAAATGTTAACTAGACTAAACCTGAGAAATTCACTGAGTTAGCAACATGACAGGTGATGGACACACATCCCACCCCACTGAACTAATGCTGGCAATCCTGGCTACTGAAAAATCTAGACTATTGTGTTCAAACATAGGAACAGGAGTAGGCCACATTCAATCAGATCATGGCTGACCTGCGATCTAATTCCATATACCTGCCTTTGCCCCATATCCCTTAATACCTTTGAACAAAAAAGCTATCCATCTCAGATTTAAAATTAACAATTGATCTCTCATCAATTGCTATTTGCAGAAGAGAGTTCCAAACTTCTACCATCCTTTGTGTGTAGAAGTGTTCCTAATTTCACTCCGAAAAGGTCTGCCTCTAATTTTTAAACTATGCCCCCTAGTCCTAGACTCTCCAACCAGCGGAAATAGTTTCACTCTATCTATCCTATCTGTTCCCCTTAATATCTTGAAAACTTTCTAAATTCTAGGGAATACAACTCTAATTTGTGTAATCTCTCCTTGTGTAATCTCTCCTTAATCCTTGAAGTCCGAGTATCATTCTGGTAAACCTATGCTGCACTCCTTCCTAGGCCAATATATCCTTCCTAAGGTGTGGTCCCAGAACTGCTCACAGTACTCCGGGTGTGGTCTAACCAGGGATTTGTACAGCAGCAGCATGGTGACTTGGTCACTTTCCCTTCAATTTGGCATTGGTGCATTAGAATGTTCAGAAAATGGCAACTATTTCATTAAGTTCTCCACCATCAAAATCCTAGGGGTCACCATTGATCAGAAGTTTAACTGGACCAGTCACATCACCACCATGGCTGCAAGAGAGTCCCATCGCCTGAGCCCTCAAAGCCTTGCCACCATCTACAAGGCTCACGTCAGGAGTGCGATGGAATACTTGCCACTCACCTGGGTGGGCGCAGCTCCAGCAACACTAAAGAAGCTCAAAACCATCCAGGAGAAATCGGTTTATTTAATCAATGTCAGTACCACCTTGTACACCATTGACACACTGGTTTCAGTATGTACAGAATGTGTTGGAAGAACCTCACAAATGTTCGTGCAAGAGCATCTTCCAGCCCCACAATTTCTACCATTGAGGTAAAAGCACCAATGTAATGGAACACAATCACTTCCCAAGTCATACACCATTCTGAGTTGGACATTTGCTTTATTGTTAAAAACATAGAATTCCCTACCTAGCACCATCATGGGAACACCATCACTACCAGAACTGTACAGTTCGAGAAGGCTGATCGCCGCCACCTCGAGTAAATAGAAATGAGTAATAAGTGTGGCTTTGCCAGTATCACCAACATCCTAAAAAGGGGTATATGATGCAGGGTTATTTTATCTTCTGCCAATTCTTCCTTTCCTGAAAGTGTCAATTCCCTACTTGGATGTGGTCCCAGCAGTAGTGGGTCCTCTCTGGTACCTCAATAGGAAGGACTTATTTCATTTCTGAGCCTGATGGTGAATGTTGCAAGCTATTCAGCCAAGCCTGATTCTGTCCTCACCTGATATCTACATAGATGAACTTTCAGCTCGGACACTGAATGGCATTCAGTAGCACCTGTAGAAAGTGAATCTGTAAGACAAAGGAAACAAGTAAGTAGTAATCAAGGAGGTCTTCCTGTGCTAAATGGTATATACTTTAATGCAAGGAGTATAACGAATAAGGTGGATGAGCTAAGAGCACAGGTAGACACTTGGTAGTATGACATTATAGCCATTACAGAAACAGGGCTGAAAGAGGGTCAGGTTTAGCAGCTCAATATTCCTGGTTGCAGGATTTTTAGACATGACAGAGAGGGGGTTAAAAAGGGGGGGGTCGCGGCATTGATTAAAGAAACTTGCAGCGGTGAGGAGGGATGATGTGTTAGAGGGATCATCAAATGAGGCCATATGGGTCGAATTGAAAAATAAAAAAGGGGCGATCACACTGCTGGGCGTGTATTATAGACCCCCAAACAGTGGGAGGGAGATAGAGGAGCAAATATGTAGGCAAATTTCTGTGAAATCCAAAAACCAAATGGTAGGGGATTTTAACTATCCAGTATTGATTGGGACAAATATAGTATGAAGGGTATAGAGGGTGCGTAATTCTTAAAATGCATTGAAGAGGACTTTTTTAGTCAGTATGTAACAAGCCCAACACGAGAGGAGGTGGTTTTGGATTTAGTTTTGTGGCATGAAGCTGGGCAGGTGGAAGGGGTATTAGTGGGAGAGCACTTGGGTGCCAGTGCCCATAATTCAGTCAGATTCAAGGTAGTTATGGATAAGGACAAGGATAGACCAGGAATAAAAATCCCGAATTGGAGAAAAGCTTATTTTGCTAAGTTGAGAAGATTTGGCCACAGTGGACTGGTAACAGTTATTTGTGGGTAAATCAGTGTCGGAACAGTGGGAGACATTCAAGGAGGAAGGCTCAGGCCAAACATGTGCCCTTAAAGAAAAGGGTGGGAATAACAATTCTAGAGCCCCCTCGATGTCTAGGAACTTACAGGGGAGGATAAAGGAAAAAAGGGAAGCATTTGTCATATACCAACGGCTAAATACTGTAGAATCTTTGGAGGAATATAGAAAGTTCAGAGATAAAATTAAAAAGGATATTAGAAATGCTAAGAGAGAGCATGAAAAATTCTTGGCAAGTAAATTTAAGGGAAACTCAAAGATGTTCTATAAATATTTTAAGAGCAAGAGGAGAACTAAAGAAAGGGTAAGGCTTATTAGAGACCATGAGGTAATCTCTGTGTGGAGGCAGAAGATGTTGGTATGGTTCTTAATGAATACTTTGCGTCTGTTTTCACAAAGGAAAGGGGCAATGCATATTCTGCTATCGAGGAGGAGTGTGAAATTCTGGATGAAATAAACATAGTGAGAGAAGAGGTATGAAGGGTTTTAGCAGCTTTGAAAGTGAATAAGTCCCCAGGCCCGGATGAAATGCATCCCAGGCTGTTGAGCAACCATCATTTTCCAGTCCTCTTTGGATTTGGGCATGGTGCCGGAGGACTGGAGAACTGCTAATGCAGGGAACAGTACCAGTCCTTATACATGGCCTTCTTCGACCTTACAAAGGCCTTTGACATTGTCAACCGCGAGGGTCTATGGCGCGTCCTCCTCCATTTCGGATGCCCCCAAAAGTACGCCACCATATTCCGCCTGCTCCACAACGACATGCAGGCTGTGATCCTTACAAACTGATCCATCACAGACCCAATCCATGTCCGGACCAGGGTCAAGCGGGGCTGCGTCATCGCCCCAACCCTCTTCTCAATCTTCCTCGCTGCCATGCTCCACCTCACAGTTGACAAGCTCCTCGCTGGAGTGGAACTAAACTACAGAACCAGTGGGAAGCTGTTCAACCTTCACCATCTCCAGGGCAGGTCCAAGACCACTCCAACCTCTGTCGTTGAGCGACAGTACGCGGACGACGCCTGCGTTTGTGCACACAGAGGCTGAACTCCAGGATATAGTAAACATATTTACTGAGGCGTATGAGAGTATGGGCCTTGCATAGAAACATAGAAAATAGGTGCAGAAGCAGGCCATTCGGCCCTTCGAGCCTGCACCGCCATTCAATATGATCATGGCTGATCATGCAACCTCAGTACCCCACTCCTGCCTTCTCTCCATACCCCCTGATCCCTTTAGCCATAAGGGCCGCATCTAACTCCCTTTTGAATATGTCCAACGAACTGGACTCGACAACTTCCTGTGGCAGAGAATTCCACAGGTTCACAACTCTCTGGGTGAAAAAGTTTTTCCTCATCCCTGTCCTATATGGCTTACCCCTTATCTTTAGACTGTGACCCCTGGTTCTGGACTTGCGCTAAACATCAGTAAGACAAAGGTCCTACACCAGCCTGTCCTCGCCGCACAGCACTGCCCCCCAGACATCAAGATCCATGGCGCGGCCTTGGACAATGTGGACCACTTCCCTTATCTCGGGAGCCTCCTATCAACAATAACAGGCATTGATGACAAGATCCAATACCTGCGCCAGTGCAGCCTTCGGCTGCCCGAGGAAAAGAGTGTTCGAAGACCAGGCCATCAAAGGTCATGGTCTACAAGGCCATAGTAATACCTGCCCTCCTGTATGGCTCAGAGACGTGGACCATGTAAAGTAGCCACCTCAAGTCGCTGGAGAAATACCACCAACGATGTCTCCGCAAGATCCTACAAATCCCATGGGAGGACAGACGCACCAACATTCGCGTCCTCGTCCAGGCCAACATCCCCAGCATTGAAGCACTGACCACACTTGATCAGCTCCGCTGGGCAGGCCACATAGTTCGCATGCCAGACACGAGATTCCCAAAGCAAGCGCTCTACGCAGAACTCATCCACGGCAAACGAGCCAAAGGTCAAAGGTGGGTAGAGGAAATGTTACAAGGACACCCTCAAAGCCTCCCTGATAAAGTGCAACATCCCCACTGACACCTGGGAGTCCCTGGCCAAAGACCGCCCTAAGTGGAGGAAGTGCATCTGGGAGGGCGTTGAGCTCCTTGAGTATTGTCGCCGAGAGCATGCAGAAATCAAGCGCAGGCAGCGGAAAGAGCATGCGTCAAACCAGGCTCCCCGCCTACCCTTCCCTTTAACCACTGTCTGTCCCACCTGTGACAGAGACTGTGGTTCGCGTATTGGACTGTACAGCCACCTAAGAACTCATGCTAAGAGTGGAAGCAAGTCTTCCTCGATTCCGAGGAACTGCCTATGATGATGACCCTTGTTTAAAAAAGAAGAAAGGGATAGGCCAAGTAATTACAGACCTGTCAAAAGCCTAACCTCAGTGGTGGGAAAATTATTGGAAAAAATCCTGAAAGACAGGATAAATCTACATTTAGAAAGGCAAGGATTAATTAGCGACAGCACTTTTTGTTAAGGGAAGATCGTGTTTGACTAACCTGATTTAATTTTTCGAGGAGGTAACCAAGAAGTTCAATGAGGGAAGTGCGTATGATGTAGTGTATATGGAGTTTAGCAAAGCTTTTGATAAGATCCCACATGGCAGACTGGTCACGGAGGTTAAAGCCCATGGGGTCCAGGGCTAAGTGGCAAGTTGGATCCAAAATTGGCTCAGAGGTAGGAAGCAAAGGGTAATGGTTGATGGATGTTTTTGTGACTAGAAGGATGTTTCCAGTGGGGTTCTGCAGGGCTCAGTACTGGGTCCTTGCTTTTTGTGGTGTACATCAATGATCTAGATTTGAATATAAGGAGTATGATTAAGAAGTTTTCAGATAACACTAAAATTGACTGTGTGGTTGATAATCAAGAGGAAAGTCATGGACTGCAGGAGGATATCAATACACTGGTCAGGTGGGCAGAACAATGGCAAATGGAATTTAATTCGGAGAAGTGTGAGGTAATGCACTTGGGGAGGGCTAATAAGGAAAGGGTTTACACATTAAACGGAAGGCCACTTAATAGTATAGATGAACGAAGAGACCTTGCAGTGCTTGTCCACAGATCCCTGAAAGTAGCATGCCAGGTTGATAAGGTGGTTAAGAAGGCATATGGAATGCTTGCCTTTATTGGCCGAGGCATAGATTACAAGAGCAGGGAGGTTATGCTTAAATTGTATAATATTTTGGTTAGGCTACAGCAGGAGCACTGCGTGTAGTTCTGGTCGCCATATTATAGGAAGGACGTGATTGCACTCGAGAGGGTGCAGAGGAGATTTACTAGGATGCTGCCTAGAATGGAGAAACTTAACTCCGAGGACAGATTGGAAAGGCTGAATTTGCTTTCATTGGAACAGAGGAGGCTGAGAGGAGACCTCATTGAGGTGTATCAAATTTTGAGGGACCTGGATATGGTGGATAGCAAGGGCCTATTTCCCTTGGTGGAGGGGTCAATTACGAGGGGGCACAGTTTTAAGGTGGTTGGTGGAAGGTTCAGAGGGGATTTGAGGGGAAGCTTCTTCATGCAGAGAGTTGTGGGGGTCTGGAACTCACTGCCTGGAAGGGTGGTGGATGCAGAAACTCAGCGCATTTAAAAGGTGCTTGGATGGGCACTTGAAGTGCCGTAAGCTGCAGGGTTACGGATCTAGAGCTGGTAAGTGGGATTAGACTGGATAACCTCTTGTTGGCTGGTGCAGATACGATGGTAAGTGCTTCAGGGTATTGAATACGGCCAGGGTGATCTGGACTAGTTTCGATCACCTGGATGGGTCGGAGATGAATTTTCTTAGATTTTTTCCTCAATTGACCTGGGTTTTTATCTGTTTTTTGCCCCTCCCAGGAAATCTCATGGCTCAGGTTGGGGTGGAGTGTAGAATGTTTGGTGCATGGGGCGTCACAGTTGTGTGGGGCGGACTGGTTGGGCCGGATGCTCTTAACCTTTCTGCCATTGTTCATGGGTTTATATGTAACCTTCAGGGCTGTTGACCAAGGGCCGTGTGGCTCTTTGTCGGCCGGCGCAGACACAATGGGCCGAAATAGCCTCCTTCTGCACTGTAAATTTCTATGTTTCTATGTATCATTCCAGCTCCCCTTCCTGTCCTAGGAGCAGTGGAGCTCATTTTAACTTAACTACCATCTCCCCTATTGAATTGAGCTAAATCCGTAGAATCTGGAATTGAATCAGAGACCTTCCTAGTCTGTGTGGTTCAGTTGCTTACTGTCTTACCAGCTAAACTGTTTGGGGAGACACCGTGACCTATATATTTTTATTATTATTTGTTCTTGGTGTGAGTGTTGCTGGCAAGGCCATCCCTAATTGCCCTCGAGAAGGTGGTGGTGAGTCGCCGCCTTGAACCGCTATAGTCCGTGTGGTGAAATCCTTTGTCGCAGTTATACTGCTAATACTGAGAAGAATGGTTAATGACTATACAAGCAGGTTGTTTAACTCGACTAGGAATGTTGACATAATTAATGAAACACTAGCAGAGACCCGCAAAATATTTGCGGTGAGATCATCAAATGCTTTGTGGAGCAACATAGAGGTCGCTAAACTGCTGGAACCATGAACTACCATGCCAAGGAGGCAAGTGGTGTAGACTGAATTGTGAATGATGTGCGATATGACCAATACTATGGAGCTTTAGAAGGTAGGGAATACATTTGTAGAAACCTCTTCAGGGATTAATATGGAGTTGGTAGAGAACATAATAGAGTAGATAGTTTGTGCTTGATGAGCTGACTGGCCTTTTCTCATTCCATTCTTTGTCGAGTTCTTGTTCGCCAGAGTGTATAGACAGTGTTTCATGTAGCAAGTGCTGGTCCAATATGCTGTTTTTTTAAATTGCATTTGCTTAATACAAAAGATGTTGCTTTCAAATTAAGTCTTCAAAATTTTATTTTTTCAAGCCTTGATATAATCAGCAATTTAAAAATCCAATGCTTCTATAAAAAACCATCAGTCATGCATGTATATAACATAGAGTTTCTTAAAAGGATTTAGTGTTTTGCAGTTTGCTTGCTGTCTGTGATCTATTGTCAGCAGCTGTTGCAAGTCACTTTGATGTCCTCAGTCAGTCTACCAGCTGTTTAATTCACTGTATATTATGTCGTCTATTACACCTGATTTATAACGGCTTAAAAGATACTTGCGACCATTTAGACCCTGGTCTTGATGAGGCTAAAATTGATATTTTCAAAAGAATAGTGCAACTGCCAAAATGATTCGGATCACAATTGGGCAACAAAAATGGGACAAAATAGCATAATAGGTTCTACCAGTGTTCGTGCAAATGATGCACAGGTTATCTGCTTCCTCTCTGCCCTTGGGTTTAAAAAAAACTCTTTGTCAAAAGCTTATTTTGTTAATGCCCCTTTTAAATGGTATAAGCACAGATTGAATTCATCACTAATTGGAAGTGGTGTGTGGAATCCCTGTACAAAGTTGGACGTCCGTATTTTCCATATTACTAAAAAATGCTTGTAAAATTCTATGCTGCTATTTTTATTTAAAGTAAACCTACAATAAGGTTATAGAATAAACCTGATTATCCTTGCGGTTTGCTTTTATCTTGTACTTGTGTGATATCTGTCGTTGGTCTCCTTTTAATCTCTGGCACAACAGAGATTGAAAGGGATTCGAGAAGAGATGATCTGCGATGCAACTTAGATTGTTGTGCACAGTCTAAATGAAATTTCCATCAACTAAATTAATAAGGCAGCAATATTAATAATCATCATCATAGGCAGTCCCTCAAAATCAAGGAAGACTTGCTTCCACCTGAGTCCTTGGGTGACTGTACAGCCCAATACGGGGAATTACAGTCTCTGTCACAAGTGGGACAGACAATCGTTGAAGGAAAGGGTGGGTGGGGAGTCTGGTTTGCTGCACGCTCCTTCCGCTGCCTGCGCTTGTTTTCTGCATGCTCTCGGCGACAAGACTCGAGGTGCTCAGCGCCCTTCCGAATGCTCTTCCTCCACTCAAGGCGGTCTTTGGCCAGGGACTCCCAGATGTCGGTGGGGATATTGCACTTTTATCAAGGAGGCTTTGAGGGTGTCCTTGAAACGCTTCCTCTGCCCACCTGGGGCTCACTTGCCGTGTAGGAGTTCCGAGTAGAACACTTGCTTTGGGGGTCTGTTTGCATGCCTGACACAAATCTGGCCTGCCCAATGGAGCTGGTCGAGTGTGGTCAGTGCTTTGATGCTGGGGACGTTTGCCTGATCGAGAACACTGATAGTGCATCTGTCCTCCCAGGGGATTTGTAGGATCTTGCGGAAACATCTTGGTGGTATTTCTCCAGCGATTTGAGGTGTCTATTGTATATGGTCCATGTCTCTGAGCCTTATAGGAGGGCGGGTATCACTGCAGCCTTGTAGACCATAAGCTTGCTGCTAGATTTGAGGGCCTGATCTTCGAACACTCTCTTCCTCAGGCGACCGAAGGCTGCGCTGGCACACTGGAGGCAGTGTTGAACCTCGTCGATGTCTGCCCTTGCTGATAATAGGCTCCCGAGGTATGGAAAGTGGTCCACGTTGTCCAGGACCGCACCGTGGATCTTGATGACTGGGGGGCAGTGCTGTGTGGCAGGGTCAGGTTGGCGGAGGACCTTTGTCTTACGGATGTTTAGTGTAAGGCCCATGCTTTCGTATGCCTCGGTGAAGATGTTGACGATGATTTGGAGTTCGGCCTCTGTGCGCAGACGCAAGCGTCGTCCACGTACTGTAGTTTGACGACAGGATTGGACAGTCTTGGATCTGGCCTGGAGGCAAAGAAGGTTGAAGAGGTTTCCACGGGTCTATAGTTTAGTTCCACTCCAGCGTGAGCGTGAGGTGGAGCATTGCAGCGAGGAAGATCGAGACGTGTGTTGGCACGATGATGCAGCCCTGCTTGACCCCAGTCTGGACGTGGATTGGGTCTGTGGTGGATCCGTTGGTCAGGATCACGGCTTGCATTGTCGTCATGGAGCAGGCGGAGGATGGTGACAAACGTTTGGGGGCAGCTGAAATGGAGGAGGACGTTCCATAGTCCTTGGCAGTTAACAGTATCAAAGGCCTTTGTAAGGTCAAAGAAGACCGTGAACAGGGGTTGGTGCTGTTCCCTGCATTTCTCCTACAGTTGTCGCGCCATGAGGATCAAGTCCGTTGCACCCCGTAGTGGATGGAATCCGCATTGTGACTCCGGGAGGAGCTCCTCAGCCACAGGGAGAAGACGGTTGAGAAAGATTCTAGCGATGACTTTCCCAGTGGCCGACAACAGGGAGATTCCTCTGTAGTTGCCGCAGTCGGACTTGTTCCCTTTTTTAAAGATGGTCACGATTACTGCATCTCTGAGATAAATAATACAAATAATTTGTGCATATCTATCTCTATCTCAACTTTGGGACATTGCAGAGCTTCACAGCCAATTAAGTACTTTACAGTAGGGAATACAATTTTTTTTCTCTCAATCTCTCTCTCTCTCCACCCCACACACTCTGCTCCCCGCGCTCTCTTCCCCCCTCTGCTCCCCGCTCTTTCTTCCCCCCCTCTGCTCCCCGCTATCTCTCTTCCCCCCCCCCCTCTGCTCCCCGCTCTCTCTCTTTCCCCCCCCTCTGCTCCCCGCTCTCTCTCTTCCCCCCCCCCCCTCTGCTCCCCGCTCTCTCTCTTTCCCCCCCCCCCCCTCTGCTCCCCGCTCTCTCTCTTCCCCCCCCCCCCCTCTGCTCCCCGCTCTCTCTCTTCCCCCCCCCTCTGCTCCCCGCGCTCTCCCCCCCCTCTGCCACGGTCTCACTGCCCTGCACCCCTAGCCGCCCCGCTCGCGCTCCCCCTCCCGCCTCCTCTCTCGCTCGCTCGCTCTCCTTTTTTTAAAGTACAGATAGTGAAGTCTCATATTCTGTTGAGGGATATTCAACAAAATAAATACAGCTTTTAACTGTGGACTTTGTGCACATTAATGAGTCAATTTTACAAATTAGCACTACCTCCATGGAGCTCTTCCCACCAGGAGCACATATCAGAAATTCAGGTGCGGCAGTCAGTGGCTTGGGAGGTTGGAGATAAAACTCCCATCGGGAACGCCCAAAGTTCTGTTGTGCACTCCCAGCAGATCCAGTTCCATGCCAAGAACATAAATTTATTAAAATCGAGTTTGTAATTCGGAGAATGTCTGCAGTTCCTATTATTATAAACAGCCCACCACTGCTCCCACCTTCCAATTGCTTTAAACCTTGTCACAATGTTTGATTTTAATCTTGAGTTGAAAGAAGAAATGTAAATAGTCTCTTATATTGTAGGGAGACAACCTTATTGTAATTTTTGCTTGTCGTTTAGGACATTTTTAATAAGCAACAAGCTTGAGGACTGTATAGGGAATGGAAAATTGGCGGATAATGTGTTCTTTACTATGGGCCTTGGTCCCAAGTCTAGGTTTCTCGATTGAAGTGTCGGATCGTCAGCATGCTGGGCATGGAGCAGTGGGATGAGTTTGTGCCAACTATTACTCGCAATTTCCTTACACAGTAAGGCCTCACTCTCCCAGTCATGTAGTGGCGCAAATTGCCGATGAGCTTTCAATCAAGAATAGTGTGAGGCATGAGAAGGCTTGGAGGTAAACAAGAATCCTCAAGTATTTTTTTTAATCCAGTTTGGGATGCAGGGCAACAATTATTTTTCTATTAGGATTTTTTTAATCTAGTAGGAACAGGAGTAGGTCATTCAGCCCGTTGAGCCTGTTCCACCATTCAATCAGATCACAGCTAATCTGCATTCTAACTCCATATAGCTGCCTTTGCTCCATATCCCTTAATACCTTTGGTTAATAAAAATATCAATTTCTGATTTAAAATTAACAATTGATCTAGCATCAATTACCATTTGCAGAAGAAAGTTCCAAACTTCTATCACCCTTTGCGTAGAACTGTTTCCTAATTTCGCTCCTGAAAGATCTGCCTCTAATTTTTTGACCAAGCCCCTTAGTCCTAGACTCCCCAACCAGCAGAAACAGTATCTCCATCTACCCTATCTGTTCCCCTTAATATCTTGAAAACTTCGATCAAATCACCCCTTAACCTACCAAATTCCAGGGAATACAACTCTAATTTCTGTAATCTCTCCTCATAATTTAACTCTTGAAGCCCGGGTATCATTCTGGTAAACCTATGCTGCACTTCCTCCAAGGCTGATATATCCTTCCTAATGTGTGGTGTGGCGGGGTCGTGGCCCAAGAGCGAGTGGAGCCCAGCAGCGATGTCGAGACCAAGGAATGGTGCAGCGTGTACCAGCAATGGGGTCAGGGCCCAGGAAAGATGCAGCACGGGCCAACAGTGAGGCCCACACTGTATCCTATGCATTCAAGGGACAGTAGGAGTATGTGCATGTACTTGGTCTGTGCAGCGTAGCTTGGTCTCCAGTCGTCTTGGATCTCCTTGTCACTGGACCAAGACCGTGCTCTGTCTAGCCCGTGTGGTAGCTGGTGTGCAACAGCCACCCCACGTTAAAAGAATTCATGCACAGGCATCTTCCAAACTTAAAAATGAAGTTCGGGACCTAGAACGTCGGGTCTGTCATGTGTGTAACCAGCATACTACTGTAACCCTTATACAATTATAACCCTCATGTAACCACTACATACTGTACATACTTACTAGAAAGGCACACCTTGACCACAGGGTGTGTACTTGTGGGAGACACTCCTTACCTGGAGATTCAGGTATATAAGGGGAGGTCCCTCACAGGGCCAGCAATCCTTGGTCCAGGCAAATAAGGGTATGTGTCTGCAGTACGTGCCTCATATGATTATGTTTAAGAGTTAAGGACTCAACACCTGGCGACGGGAAACGGGAATCACTGAACCCAGAAGATGGCCACCGGTAGCTCAGAGGAACGTTACTGTGTGGGTGAAGACTGGGACGATTTTGTGGAGAGTCTCCAGCAGACCTTTGTCACGAAGGACTGGCTGGGAGAGGATGCGCTGACAAGCGGAGGGCGCATCTACTAACAAGCTGCGGGACAAAAACGTATGCGCTGATGAATCACCTGCTTGCACCCCGCAAACCGGCCGACAAGTCTTTTGAAGAGCTCAGCCAGCTGATCAGCGAACACTTAAAACCGGCGAGCAGCATACACATGGCCCGGCACCGGTTCTACACACACCGATGTCGGGAAGGGCAAAACATCTCTGACTTCGTGGCAGACTTGCGACGCTTGGCCAGCCTCTGTAAGTTCTCAGACGCCTGCAGAGGGAAATGTTAAGGGATTTTTTCATTGAAGGCATTAGCCATGCCAGGATCTTCAGGAAGCATCGCTTGTGTTTATGGTGTGAAAAAAAATGCACCAATACCTTTTCGGCAGACCGTTCGAGTTAGAAACGGACCACAAGCCGTTAACTTCTCTTGTCCGGCAGCAAGGCGCTCAATGCAAATGTGTCGGCTCGCATACAGCGATGGGCTCTCACGCTGGCTGCGTATGACTACACAATACGGCACGGGCGAGGCACCGAAAACTGTGCTGACGTGCTCAGCAGGCTTCCCTTTGCCACCACTGAGGGGGCGTCGGAACAAAGCGCTGAAATGGTCATGGCCGTTGAGGCTTTTGACTCCGCAGGCTCCCCCATCACAGCCCGCCAGATCAAACTGTGGACCAACAGGGACACCCTCCTATCCATGATAAAGAAATGTGTCCTGATGGGGGATTGGGCGCCCATGCACGGGGCGTGCCCCGAGGAGGTCAGACCGTTTCAGAGACTGATGAATGAGCTCTCCATCCAAGCCGACTGCCTGCTATGGGGCAGCCGAGTAGTTGTGCCCCAGAAGGGGAGGGAAGCATTCATTAGGGAACTCCACAGCGAGCACCCTGGAATTGTGCTAATGAAGGCAATTGCCCAGTCACATATATGGTGGCCGGGGATTGACTCAGACCTGGAACACTGGGTTCGCAGGTGCACGACGTGTGCCCAGCTGGGCAACGCCCCCAGGGAGGCCCCGCTCAGCCCGTGGCCCTGGCCCACCAAGCCTTGGTCACGCATTCACGTGGACTATGCAGGCCCGTTCATGGGAAAAATGTTCTTGATAATTGTCAATGCATACTCGAAATGGATCGAGTACATCATATTAAACTCGTGCACGACATCCATCACCGTGGAGAGCCTGCGCACGGTTTTCACGATCCACGGCTTACCGGACATTCTGGTCAGCAACAATGGCCCGTGTTTCACCAGCCGTGAATTCCAGGAGTTTATGTCGGGTAATGGCATCAAACATGTCCGGACGGCGCCGTTCAAGCCAGCTTCCAATGGCCAGGCAGAACGTGCGGTCCAAGTCATAAAGCAAGGCATGCTCCGCATCCAAGGACCCTCTCTGCAGTACCACCTATCGCACCTCCTGCTGGCCTATAGGTCCCGGCCGCACTCGCTCACGGGAGTTCCGCCAGCGGAACTCCTCATGAAACATACGCTCAAAATGCGGCTGTCCCTCATCCACCCAACCCTGGCAGACATTGTTGAGGGCAAGCGCCAGTCCCAAACTGAGTGCCACGATCGTAACTCAAGGGAGAGGTGTATAGAAATGGATGATCCGGTATTTGTACTTAACGATGCATTGGGACCCAAGTGGCTAGAGGGCACCGTAATTGGTAAAGAGGGAAACAGGGTCATCGTGGTCAGACTCAATAATGGGCAGATATGCCGCAAACACTTGGACCAAGTGAAGAAAAGGTTCAGCATAGACACCGATGAACATGAAGAAGAGCATGAGATGTCAACCACACCACTGCCAGTGGACGAGCAACAAGGACAATCACCAGCATGCACAGTCCCTGCGGCCAGCACGGACAGGCCGGAATCACCTCAGGTGACAGAAACGCATGCCAAGGCTCAGCCACCAGAGCCTCAACTGCGGCGCTCCACGAGAGAGCGTCGACCACCTGATAGACTTAACCTTTGAGTCAAAAAGACGTGAGGGGGGAGGTGATGTCATGTATGTAACCAGCATACTACTGTAACCCTTATACAATTGTAACCCTCATGTAACCACTACATACTGTACATACTTACTAGAAATGCATACCTTGACCACATGGGGTGTACTTGTGGGAGACACTCCTTACCTGGAGATTCAGGTATATAAGGGAGGTCCCTCGCAGGGCCGGCACTCCTTGGTCCAGGCAATAAAGGTGACGGTCACAGAGTGACTGTGTCTGCAGTACGTGCCTCGTGTGATTATGTTTAAGAGTTAAGGACTCAACAGCGTCCCTCATGGAAACACCTGAACTATTTTTGGGGTGAGGGGGGCGGGGTTTGGAAGCGGGTCCTCCTCGACCCCGAGGGACTGCCTAATACTGCTATATTACTCATAGTACTGCAGGTGTGGTTAAACCAGGGTTTTGTATAGCTGCAGCATAACTTCTCCCCCCCCCCCTTATACTCTAGTCCTCCAGATATAAAGGCCAGCATTCTATTAGCCTTTTTGATTATTTTCTGTACCTGTTCATGACATATGAACATGGTCTCCATAAATAAATCGATTTGAAAACACAGGAGAATCTTGGAATTGAATTCTAGTCTGTTTGTTGAAAGCTGTGCAAATCTAAACCCATAAACTGTTAATTCCTTCGGAATAGAAAACAAGGCCAGAGAAAAGTTCAGCTGCGTGAGAGAGCCCTATTGATTTGACATTATCCAAGAGTTAAAAGCAGCAGAAATAACGGAGAGAAAGCAGCAGTCACAGAGTGTAAATATTAAAGACTTCATCTCTTTCAATGCCATTTCAAAGGCACTTAGTGTGGGGGTTGAGAGGGAGAGGAGAAGCTGCATCCTTTGAAGGTGCATAACTTCAGCTGCTGTTGTTAGCTGCACTACTGTTCAATTTAGCATAATGTTACTGAAACGCATCTCTGGTTCATACATTTACTTTTACAGCTAGTTGACTGAACCAGGAGGCTGAGGGAGTTGATGAATGATGCTAAAACTTTGATTATTTTCAGGAGAAGATTCCCTCCGTTCTTTGTACTTTGTGTAATGAAATTGTAAACCTGTTTGTCAAAAATAGGTTTACCATTTTATTACACACAATATACAAAGAAAATGTTCTCACTTGCTAAAACTCAACGCTTGGATTTTCTATTTGTAATAAAGTAAAGGATTCTAGAGAAAACACTTGTATTTTCAGTTCTCTCCCCGTTTTAATACCCACTCTTGTTTTTAAATTTAATATTAAGGAAAAGATCAGTTTGATCGCAGTAATTATTTAACAGTTGAAGTATTATCTGTAATGAAAATACAGGCAAACATCTCATCTCTGTCCGGCTTAAAATCTCAGACTAATAGTTTTCTGATAGGTTGTATAAATCGTTGTGTCTCTAGTTTACTATAAACCTACAGATGAGGGATTTTTTTATAGTTGTTAAATTTTTGGTTGGAATCAAAGCAAGATTACAATTCTGTTGCTGACTCAGTACACCGGACCTGATTTCATCAACTGAATAGCATATCTTGCATTGGGTTAATTGTATAGGTACCTGTAATGTATGCAGCTGTGAGTATGCTTACAGGTTTGTAGAGCTGTTGAGTTGTGATTGGCTTAGCTAATCACGTGATGTTCATAAAACTCCATTAAACCCCAGCCAGTTGGGTTCAGGGGACCCAGCTTGACAGATCATCCGCATCTCGGAAGCGAGGACATTTGCAAAGGCAAGATTGCGGGATTTACCCATATCTTGCCCAGCAAATGGCCTCAAAACTCGTGTGCCTGATAAGAACAGGCGCTTGCGCCTGATAAGAACAGGCGCATAGCCTACTTTTACAGGCGTAAGAGTCTTATAGCACACTTAAAACATGAAAAATAAAATTAAAAATACACATTTTATTTTTAAAAACCCTGCCCACTATGTTAAATTTATTTTAAACCATAATTTAAAAAACTTTTTTAAAACTCGAATTTTTTTTCTCAAGATATTTATTAACTTTAATTTCAATTAATTTTAATTATGTGAGGTGTGATTTTTTTAAATTTGGTGTTATTGTTTTTTTTTCCCCTCAATTAATAGCAATGAGAACTTGTAGATACGGAGTTCCCATTGCTATTAATTGAGAATACTTTACCTAATTGGCTGAGCAGTCACATGTGACTGCACCTTCTGCGTGGGAACCTCGAGGACGGGAGCGCGCTTCGCAGCACGGGAAGAGAAGGTCTCTCCACTGGGAATTGCAGGCTCCTCCCGGATCACCAGATAATTTCGTAGAATGTTTCAGGTTGAAGGCAATTGCCTGCGGGAAGCCTCCGACTGGAATTTCAGGGCCTATAATTGCCAAATCACTTTGTTGTTACTTCTTCATCGCTCGAGGGAACCAGGAATGGGCGATAATTGTGGCCTTGCCAGTGTCCCCAGATTAAATTTTTTTTTTAAAACCTTACTGGCCCAGATATACCCAAGAGAAAGACCCGTACGCTTCTGCATTTGATGCATTGTCCTCCAGAATGCAAGGAGAACTCTCCACTCTTTTTTTGAATAGTGCCATGAGACCTCTTGTGTTCACCTGAGAGTGGTAGAGAGGGCCTTCATTTATCATCTCATCTGAAAGTAATTCATTGATTGTCCAAGACATTCCACTGGGCGTGGGTGCCTTAGATATGAGGTATATTAAATAAATGTCTGTTGTGCCTCCCGTAGTCTCAGCTGTCATTAGTTGCATGGGTCTGGCAGTTCTTTCTGAAAAAAATGTTGTCACTTGCCTGAAAAGGTGGTATTTAATTAAGCGTAATGGCTCCATATTCAAAAGTATCAAGTTTTGTCAAAGAAATTGATAAATCTCAGTATAATATTCTTTGCTTCTGATTGTTCACCGAGTGAAGGTACAACAAGAGGGGGACTGGGTGCTTGGGTCAAAATACTGTTCTTTCACCTCTAGAACCTAGATTCAAAGTTCAAATGATAGGATGAAAATGTCATGCGTTTGGATCGTTTCTTGTGAAGATAAAACCATTTCAATGAAATTGACGACCTCAATGTAAGCCTGCAAGGATGAGTTGTGTGGGAGATAGCAGTTTCCCACTGGTGTGGATCATGATTGATTTAGGGTGAATCCTGGCAGAATTTACCTTTTATAATCTGCATCAAACTTGTACTATACAGACCTGGACATCTGTGATGCAGATACTGAGCCCAAACAGAGGAAAAATGCTCCATTTCCAGCTCTGTCTATTATAAGCATACACTCACTCCGAACAACACTACAGGGCAGTTGTCTTTTGGAAAGATAGGTACAAGATCACCAAGCTGTTTTAAACCGCAAAGAACCATGAGAATGAGATTTAAATAGTCTACTATGGGTAAAATTTCTACCTTATTTTGTTTTGTCTTTTTTTCCTGTTGAAGAAAATTGTACTTGCAGTAGACAGTTGTACCAGAATAATCTTTTCCTACCATCCAAATGACCAGTTCACTCTCAATTGGATGTGTGTATTTTTTCCCTTTTTTTAAATTCAAAGATACAAAAGGATTCATTCACCGATTTGATATTCTCGAGGAAAGAGGAATAATGTGGTTTTCTTTTACTTTTTGAAAATGTTGCTTGTGATTATTTGCCTCCCTCAGGAGATGAAGTCAATGTGGGAGCACCCACGTGGAGAAACTTCACAATGCCGACTCGAAGTGATGGGCTGCTGTTTTTTTTTCTCATTCCATACTTGTATTCTAATTCAGATGCAACTGGAATCCCTAAATGTCCCACCAAATCCAGTAAGTAACAAACTGTAATTGGTCTTTTGATCAAATGAAGGCCAGCAAATTGAAGAGGAAAACCGATTGATCATGGACAAAAGCAAAATACTGCGGATGCTGGAAATCTGAAATAAAATCCGAAAATGATGGAAATACTCAGCAGGTCAGGCAGCATCTGTCGAGAGAGAGAAACAGAGTTAATGTTTCTGGTCGATGACCTTTTATCAGAACTTGGACCTTGGGGAGCTCCTTCTGACCAGTAAATGGCTTTTTTGTCATGATAAACCTGTGTTTTACAAATGTGCTATGAACAAATTCTGCACTGTTCAGGGCCACTTCAGATTAGAAATTGGGAATTTAGAGAATTTCTTTTTCCATCATTGCAATCAGACTGAGATTTTGTATCTCTCTCTTGCTCTTATTTTCTTCCTCCTTTCTCTCCGATTCTTTAGGTATCTCCAACTTGAGAGCACCTGAATACATTTTCTAAGGAAAGGCTGCAGTTTATAAGGTTGGGCAGCAACACTAGAAACTTGGGGCTGGATTTTGCCGGTGCTCAGATGGTGGGTTTGCAGGCGGGTCCACTGTCAAAATCTAAAAGATTGACAGCGGAGCGGTATCCCGCTCTGAACCCGCCCCTGTATAAGTTTCCCAAGTGCCGGCTCTGCCTGTGCTTTCCAGCCCCGGCACTAAACGGTGGGTATGCTAATTCAGAGGGTGTTCAAAGGTACTTGAGCAGCATTTTACCAGCTACTAACCATTTTTCCAACTTTTTCACGAGGTTCCGTCACTCGGGGATCACGGCCGGTAAGTACGTCGGGTTTTCAGTGACTCACCATTGCTCTGAATAGGTGACTGCTGCAAAAGTGATATAAAAATCACCATTTCACAGCTGTTCACTTTCCAATATTAGAAGCTGGAGCCTTCAGGATTTGGAATATACTTTTGAGCTTTATGCAGTTTGGAATAAACTATATCCACTGTCACCTCCTTGAGCAACCTCTCTCATCATTGACAGATTGCTTCTGTCATCTCAACCTCACCTGCCATCTATTGCATCGGTGCCCTTGAACGAATTTCACCGTGGTCCTCCGAATCCCACCACGATCATCAGGCACACCAGCAACACCAACAGCAACTGTCCCTGCAATCACCTGATGCTGGACAGGACACAGGGCATCAACACATTGCTGCCCGGGAGGCCAGGGATGGCCTCACCATGGCCACATTTACTTTACTTGACGTTGTACATCCTGGCTGCCACATGATGCGCCAGGTTGGCACCACCCCACACCAGCAACAGAAAGCATCCCCACAATGCCCAAGCCATTCCTTTCACACTCATCACCATTGCAGGGGTACTGTTCTGTCTCACCATTCACTGCAACTCACTAAACCACTTCCAAAGGTGTTCACAAATCTGTCCAAGAACACAAAATGTTGAAAATAAAGTTTTCAATGTTTGACACCACATTAACAGAAACTTTACATGAACATTGCATAAAACACCCAAGTGCCTACCCTTGTGTGTTGTTAGTTAGTATGATTGCACTCGGATGAGGGTGAGTGTGATGGGTGGCTAGTGAGGTGGGGAAGGGATAATGTAGAGAGGGATAGGTGGAGGTGAAAGGCAAGTTAGTGTGAGTAAGGATATGCAGGAGTAGTGTAGGGAAGACCGAGTGATGGGGATGTGATGAGTGACACAGCACGATGAGGTTGAGTGTGGCTTTGCAGAAACGTTTCATGATCTACTGAGATCATTGAAAGGTTTGCGCCACTGCAACCTGGTCCTCCTGATGACATCCCTGCTTGTGCCCTCCTGTGCAATGCGCAACCAGGCTGCGTTGATGTCCTGGGGAGGTCTCTTCCGCCCATTGGATGGGAAGAAAACCTCCCTGCGTGCTGTGACTCACTCCATAAGCATGTGGAGAGAGTCATGGGAGAACCTGTTGCCACCTGTTATGAATATTCATGGTCCATTTTACCATGAGAAACATTGCAGCCAAACCTGATCTTGACCATACCCAAAATGTGTGCTAACTGTGCAATTCACAGCGGTCGGGAGCAGAAACCCTGGCCCGTATATATATTTTTTGCTTCTCCTTTCTAGCCTCAAGTTGCTGAGACTCCTGCTCTGGCTGAGAGATGGTAACTGTGCTGGCCTGGGATCAAACATTTTGACCTTTTTGATCGATGAAGTCAGTGGCACACTCGGCAGTACAATTTTCAATTTAAGAACATTAGCACTATTATGTCCCAGTGGGGACATAGATCTCTTGAAATCTCTCCACATACAACTTTTGATGTGCATTTGGAAATTAGTTTATAATCAAAAGATTCTGTTGCCAATTTTCTCACCTGAAAGTATTGGCTCTAGTGGGTTATAGCTCCATGGCATGCAAGCTTTCTCATTTTTGCACCTTATAGCCTCACTCGTTCCTGCCTGGCCCAACGTCTACATGTACAGTGTACAGGAGTGGGAATCCTGGCGGATGTTTTCCTTCTTGAGTTGTAGTGGCCCTGTTGCATCGCCACTGAGATCAGCTAACTCATTACAGACTAAGGCCTGAGCATCGCCTATATGGCTCAGTTGCACACTAGATTTTGTCAACTCAGCCCTCCCACGAGCCCCAGGCACCATTTTAACCTGAAACTCATGAAAGAAAATTGACTCCACTATCTATGCTCCAGCCTTCCTCATTTATGGTAGAGTCTTTTAGATTTGCGACTTGACTGAAATTGAAGGATTGATCTATTGGATTGTTTGTCAGTTCCTCTCAAACATCCCATAACCTGTTCAATTGGCACTACAGCAGCTATTTTAGTGCAAAGGTAGAGAAACTGATGAATTCAAATCACCATTTACTGAGTCAACATCGTTTTATTCTGGATTTTTCAGCATAATAACCGTTACATGAATAGTGAAATGGTTGGGGCCATGAACAAATAAAGAAAGAAAGACTTGCATTTATATAGCGTTTTTCACAACCTCAGGACACCCCAAAGTGCTTTACAGCCAATTAAGTACTTTTGAAGTGTAGGCACTGTTGTAATGTGGCAGCCAATTTGTGCGCTGCAAGGTCCCACAAACAGCAGTGTGATGATGACCAGATAATCAGTTTTAGTAATGTTGATTGAGAGGTAAATAATGATGGTCTACAATTAAAAGGGGCAAAACACCAGTCTATGCTAATTTTTAAAATGTTCTTTCCTAGGAGGCCATGGAAAGCCCAGTTTCACATCGTATTTTTGTGACTCGTATTCTGAAGGACTTTGAAAGTGATACTTTCATACAGGAGATGGATTTAAATAAGTTCAAGCTCCTTCCTAAGTAAGTCACTGGGAATTGTAGCATAATGGTTATGTTATGGGGCTAGTAACTCAGATACCTGGACTAATAATCTGGAGATGTGAATTCAAATCTCACCACAGCAGCTGGGCCTGGGGAATTGTAAATTTGGTTAATTCAATAAATCTGGAACGAAAAGCTAGCATCAGTAACGGTGACCATAAAACTACTGGATTGTCGTAAAAACCCATCTGGTTCTCTAATGTCCTTTTAGGGCAGGAAATCTACCTATATGTGAGTCCACAGCAATTGGTTGACTCTTAACTGTCAACTCAGTTGTAAAAAAAACAGCTAAAGGAATAATAAAACTGGACAGACCACCCGGCTTTGACCTCGGCACCGGTTTCGGACACAACAATTGTACACCCAGCCCCGTCGACCCTGCAAAGTCCTTCTCACTCTAACCTCATGGCCCGGCATCTCCCTCACGCTACCATTATCATCAAGCCAGGGGACCAACCCTGGTTCAATGAGGAGTGCAGAAGAGTATGCCAGGAGCAGCACCAGGCATACCTAAAAATGAGATGCCTGAGCTGCAACACAGGACTACATGCAGGCTAAGTAACAGAAACAGCATGCTATAGACAGAGCTAAGTAATCCTACAATCAATGAATCAGATCAAAGCCCTGCAGTCCTGAATGATGATGGACCACTAAACAACTAACTGGAGGAGGAGACTCCATGATTATACCCATCCTCAATGATGGCGGAGCCCAGCACGTGAGTGAAAAAGTCAAGGCTGAAGCATCTTCAGCCAGAAGTGCCGAGTGGATGATCCATATCGGCCTCCTCCTGAGGTCCCCACCATCACAGAAGCCAGTCTTCAACCAATTCGATTCACTCCACGTGATATCAAGAAGCGGCTGAGCACACTGCATACAACAAAGGCTATGGGCTGCAACAACATCCCGGCTGTCGTGCTGAAAACTTGTGCTCCAGAACCAGCCGCGCCTCTAGCCTGTTCTAGTATAGCTGCAACACTGGCATCGGCCAGACAATATGGAAAACTGCCCAGATATGTTTTGTCCACAAAAAGCAGGACAAATCCAATCTGGCCAATTACCACCCCACCATATCAGCCTCTGCCTGAGGTCCCCACCATCACAGAAACCAGTCTTCAGCCAATTTGATTCACTCCTCGTGATATCAAGATGCACTGCAGCAACTCGCCAAGGCGTCTTTGGCAGCACCTCCCAAACCCGCGACCTCTACCATCTAGAAGGATAAGGGCAGCAGGCGCATGGGAACACCATCACCTGCAAGTTTCCCTCCAAGTTACACACCATCCTGACTTGCAACTATATCGCTGTTCCTTCATCGTCGCTGAGTCAAAATCCTTGAGAATTAATATAGTCCCCTGGCACACAATAACCAATTCTAGATTCAAACTGACCAATTCCTGATTGCAGCTATATATGTGCAACGAATGGTTTGAAGTTCAATTGAAAGCTGTTGGAGAAACCACAGTGGCGCTGAACAAGCCATTCTGCATTTTGTGGCTTCCAATCTGTAGAACTCTGTGCTTGCTAACAAGAGTGGCATTTGAGTATTCAGTACCTGGGAAATGACGCAGCACTGTTATCTATCGTGTGCATACATAGCACGCTCTGTTTATTGTCTGGGGAATTCGGATCGGAGTTTAGGAGGCTGTGGGGAGGGAGTCAGAGACTGGGGGTGGTCGAGAGATTGAGGCTTGAGTGATAGGTGGGGCTGGGGGTCAGGGGGATTGGGGCTTGTACAAGGTGAGGGGAGGAGATCGAGACTGGGCAGTCAGTATCGATTTTTTTTTTTAACTTTTAAACTGCAGCTGTGTGTCTGATGAACTGGATCTACTGGTTTGTCATCTTTGTCGGCTCCTGGAAAGCAGCTGCTGTTTCACTTGCTGTCGTTCTGCTGGTTTTTCAGCTTTTCTGGTCACTGGCTTGTTGTTATTTTACATTTTCTCTGCTGCTTTGATTTACGGTGTCCTCCAACTTGTGTCAATTTTGCCATCATTTTTCTGCACCGCTTCCGACTCTCATTCCTAGGCAACAACCTCGAACCTCGAACTCTCCACACTTCAAATAGTTTCTGGACTTCGCTCCCCTACTACACCAGTCTCTGAATTTAGACAGCAGTTCATCAATGCTCCACGCTGGCTCCATCCTGCTTACGTAGGCTTTATCCCTCCATGGACCTCTGACTTTGACCCTGATCTCCCGACTACTGTCGCCAATCTATTCCCTGCTCCCAGGAAATATGTATCCAATTCATTACTACATAACTAGGCTTAAGTAACCTGAGCTTTTCCCTGTGTCCATTTGCATGCGCACTTTGGCTGCTGTTCCGCATCCAAGCCGTTCATTTATTTTCTCCCTATCCCTCCCTGACCACTCCCTCCTGTCATCATGCCTCCTTTCATCTCTCTTCTCTCAGATACCCTGCCCTCCCAAATCCCTACCTCAATCCTCCATTACTCTTCGACCTTCCTACTCTCATGCCACCGTCCCAGGCTTGACTCCCTCCTAGATAAGCCTACAGCTTCCGTCTGTACCTCTCTTGGCATCCAACGAAGGGCCCATCGAAGCACTCATTGCCTCCTTTCGAACAGCAACTCTATCTGTCCCAACCTACTCTCTCACCGACCTTCCCACTGGGGGCTAATCTTGCTAATCTCCTCCCCGTCCAACTCGCCCCTCCCAGCGCTGACCCTGTGGACGCTGGCAGTGGGTCAGCTAATGCCAATCCTCTCCGCATTTCCCTCCAGAATGTCCGCTCACTTGCGAACAAGGTCTTTGCCATCCATGAGCTTATCATGGATGATTGCATCGACATCTTGGCCCTGACGGAAACTTGGCAGAGGGGTGATGGCACCTTACCCCACCTGGCTATACCTTTCACCACTTACCCCGCTCCGACCTCCGTGGTGGCGGTGTGGCTCTCATCAGCAAATCACACCTTGGTCTGTCCCCTTACTCCTCCGGCACTTTCTCCTCCTTTGAGCATCTCACCCTATTCCACCCCTCTCACCTTCTTCCACCCCTCTCACCTCTCATTTAAAATTCTCATTCTCTACCACCCACCCAAATACTATAACAAATTTATTACGCAGATATCTTTGCTGCTTTCCTCCCTCAGCCTTTGCACTGAGCGACTTCTCATCCGCGGTGATTTCAACCTCCATCTCAATTCACCATGCTCTCTCCTCTGAGTTCACTAGCCTCCGATCCTCCCTTAATCTCCTTCCATGTAAACTCCCCAACCCATATTCATGGCCACCCCTTCGACCTTGCCATCTCTCGTGGCCTTGCTACTCTACTCCATCATGTCAATCGCAGATAAGGCCATCTCTCACCACCTCCTCGTCTCAATCTCCACCCACATCCCCCTTCCTCTTCTCCCTCTCTTTTCCCTCCCCCTCCCCCCCCCCCCCCAACCCTACATCCTTCTGTGTCCGCCCCTGGAAAAAAAACTCTGCCAACTCTCTTACAACTGCACTTACGAAATCCCAACTGTCCATTCACCACGCCATTTCTGCAGCTACCGATCTGCTCAAACACACCCTCTCCACCACCTTTGATGCCCTAGTTCCTATTAAACCATTACTCTCTCTCACCCTATCCATTCCCCCTGGTACGGCCCTTCGTTCCCTTAAGTCCAACGGACGCAAACCTGAACGGATATGGCGGACAACTGGTTTGACCATTCACCACCAGATCTAGCTGGATCACATAAAGCACTATCGGGTCCTGCTCACGTCTGGTAAAATTGCTCTAGAATCATTCTGGAAAGCAATGATAAACCCTGGTTTCTATTCTCCACTGCTAACTCTTTTTAAACCACTATCCTGTCTCCTCCACCTCATCTCTGAGAAGTATGAGGAGCTCATAGACTTCTTTGTCTCTAAGATTGAGACCATCCGTTCAGCTGCCTCTGGCACTTCCTTCCCCTAGCCCACAAGTCCAAACTTCCTCAAAGGTCCTCCCCATCCTAGCCCTGAACTCGCAGCTTTCTCCAGTTTCTCTCCAATCTCCCCTCATGACCTCTCCCGCACTCATCTTGTCCATGAGACCCACTTCCTGCTCCCTCGACCCTATTGCCACCAAACTGTTGACCACCCAACTTCCTTCCCATGTTAGCTGACATTGTTAACAGTTCTCCTCAGGCACTATCCCCTTCTCCCTCAAATCTGCCGTCATCATTCCTCTCCTCAAAAAAATATAACCCCGACCCCTCTGTCCTTGTAAACTACTGCCCCATCTCTAACCTCCCTTTCCTCTCCAAAGTCCTTGAACGTGTTGTTGCCTCCCAAATGCGTGCCCATCTTCCCACAACTCCATGTTTGAATTCCTCCAATCAGGTTTCCGCCAATGCCACAGTACCGAAACAGCTCTCATCAAAGTCTCATGTGACCATCCTTTGTGACTGTGACAAAGGTAAGCAATCCTTCCTCGTCCTTCTTGACTTGTCTGGCCTTTGACATAGTTGACCACTCCATCCTCCTCCAACGCCTCCCCACCGTTGTCCAGCTGGGTGGGATCGCACTCGCCTGGTTTCATTCTTATCTATCTAATTGTAGCCAGGAAATCGCCTGCAACGGCTTCCCTTCCTGCTCCAGCATCGTTACCTCTGGTGTCCCCCAAGGATCTATCCTTGGCCCCTTCCTATTTCTCATCTACAATTTGCCTCTTCACAACATCATCCGAAAACACAGTCAGTTTCCACATGTACGCTGACGAGACCCAGCTCTACCTCACCACCACTTCTCTCGACCCCTCTATGGTCTCTAAATTATCAGTTTGCTTGTCGGACATCCAGTACTAGATGAGCAGAAATTTTCTCCAATTAAATATCGGGAAGACCGAAGCCATTGTTTTCGGTTCCTGCCACAAACTGCGTTCCCTAGCCACTGACTCCGTCCCTCTCCCTAACATCTGCCTGAGGCTGAACCATACTGTTCACAACCTTGGTGTCATGTTTGACCCTGAAAATGAGCTTCCAACCACATATCCGCAGCATAACTAAGACCGTCTATTTCCGCCTCTGTAATATCGCCCGCCTCCGCCCTTGACTCAGCTCATCTGCTGCTGAAACCCTCATCCATGCCTTTGTTACCTCTAGCCTTGACTATTCCAACGCACTCCTGGCTGGCCTCCCACGTTCTACCCTACCTAAACTTAAGGTCATCTGAAACTCGGCTGCCCGTGTCCTAACTCGCACCAAGTCCCATTCACCCATCATCCCTGTGCTCGCTGACCTGCATTTGGCCCCTGTTTAAGCAACGCTTCAATTTTAAAATTCTCATCCTTGTTTTCAAATCCCTCCATGGCCTCGCCCCTCCCTATCTCGAATCTCCTCCAGCCCCACAACCCCACAAGATATCTTTGCTGCTCTAATACTGGCCTCTTGAGTATCCGTGATTATAATCACTCAACCATTGCCATGCCTTCTGTTGCATAGGCTCTAAGCTCTGGAATTCCCTGTCAAAACCTCTCCGTCTCTCTACCACTCCTTCCTCCCTTAAGATGCTTCTTTAAAACCTAGCTCTTTGACCAAGCCTGCTGTAATTTCACCTTGTGTGGCTTGGTGTCAAATTTTTTTTCTTGTAATACTCCTGTGAAGCGCCTTGGAATGTTTTTACTATGTTAAATGCACTATATAAATATAAGTTGTTGTCGTTTGTCTCGCCGTCATATCTGCAATTTTGATAAAGTTCTAATAACTCTTATGAATCAGCCTGAGTTGTCTCTTGCTTTTACACAGGTTCCCTGATGTTCCTACTGAAGTTCAGGAAGACAATGGAATCCAGTATAAGTTTGAGGTATATGAAAGGATCACCCATGCATAGCTGAAGGAAATTCCACATAGACACACTGGAAAATTTAGTGTTTCTGAAATGTCTAAAGATTAAATTACATTTGATCATCCTTTACAGATGTAATGTGTTTAAAAATAAATAAAATTACTGTAAGAACCTTAAAGAATAAGGACATTACTTTGAAGACGAAAGAATACAGTGACTGTGATGACCATCACCAAACCCGCCACCATCAACATCCTGGGGGTCACCATTGATATATTCACAGAGCACACACAGCTTTCTATAATGGCAGACAGCATCTCAGAAGTTCCGGAAGCTTCTGGTCAGCTGACTCATTTGTTCACCTTTAGTTGCAGCAACACAGTACGTCCACATCCACAGTGTGGAGCTACAACATTACAAGCTTACAGCCATTACACTTCTCCCTCTTTAATGAAAAAGTTATTATAACAAACATCATACATAACTTGCATATTTATACATAACAAAGGATATAGACTTATTTTGCATATTTACAAATTTAACTTAACCACTTGTTTGCTGTTTCGAAGAGGATACCTGGGCAGGACCAGAACCAATGTCCTCGGGGGGACATTGTTTGCTAGTGCTGTTGGGGAGGAGTTAAACTAATATGGCAGGGGGATGGGAACCTATGCAGGGAGACAGAGGGAAATAAAAGGGAGACAGAGGCAAAAGATAGAAAGGAGAATAGTAAAAATGGAGGGCAGAGAAAGCCAAGGCAAAAAACAAAAGGGGCCACATTACAGCAAAATTCTAATGGGGCAAAGTGTGTTAAAAAGACAAGCCTGAAGGCTCTGTGCCTCAATGCGAGGAGTATTCGGAATAAGGTGGACGAATTAACTGCGCAGATAGCAGTTAACGGATATGATGTAATTGGCATCACAGACATGGCTCCAGGGTGACCAAGGCTGGGAGCTCAACATCCAGGGGTATTCAACATTTAGGAAGGATAGACAGAAAGGAAAAGGAGGTGGGGTGGCGTTGCTAGTTAAAGAGGAAATTAATGCAATAGTAAGGAAGGACATTGGTTTGGATGATGTGGAATCGGTATGGGTGGAGCTACGGAATACCAAAGGGCAGAAAACGCCGGTGGGAGTTGTGTACAGGCCACCAAACAATAGTAGTGAGGTTGGGGACAGCATCAAACAAGAAATAAGGGATGTGTGCAATAAAGGTACAGCAGTTATCATGGGCGACTTTAATTTACATATAGATTGGGCTAACCAAATTGGTAGCAATGCGGTGGAGGAGGATTTCCTGGAGTGTACTGGGGATGGTTTTCTGGACCAATATGTCGAGGAACCAACTAGAGAGCTGGCCATCCCAGACTGGGCGATGTGCAATGAGAAGGGACTAATTAGCAATCTTGTTGTGCGAGGCCCCTTGGGGAAGAGTGACCATAATATGGTAGAATTCTTTATTAAGATGGAGTGTGACACAGTTAATTCAGAAACTAGGGTCCTGAACTTAAGGAAAGCTAACTTTGACAGCATGAGGCATGAATTGGCTAGAATAGACTGGCAAATGATACTTAAAGGGTTGATGGTGGATAGGCAATGGCAAACATTTATAGATCACATGGATGAACTTCAACAGTTGTACATCCCTGTCTGGAGTAAAAATAAAACAGGGAAGGTGGCTCAACCATGGCTAACAAGGGAAATTAAGGATAGTGTTAGATCCAAGGAAGAGGCATATAAATGGGCCAGAAAAAGCAGCAAACCTGAGGACTGGGAGAAATTTAGAATGCAGCAGAGGAGGACAAAGGGTTTAATGAGGAGGGGAAGCTTGCCAAGAACATAAAAACTGACTGCAAAAGCTTCTATGGATATGTGAAGAGGAAAAGATTAGTGAAGACAAACGGTGGTCCCTTGCAGTCAGACTCAAGTGAATTTATAATGGGGAACAAAGAAATGGCAGACCAATTGAACAAATACTTTGGTTCTGTCTTCACGAAGAAAGATACAAATAACCTTCCGGATGTACTAGGGGACCGAGGGTCTAGTGAGAAGGAGGAACCGAAGGATATCCTTATTAGGCGGGAAATTGTGTTGGGGAAATTAATGGGATTGAAGGCCAATAAATCCCCGAGGCCTGATTGTCTGCATCCCAGAGTACTTAAGGAAGTGTCCCTAGAAATAGTGGATGCATTGGTGATCATTTTCCAACAATCTTATCGACTCTGGATCAATTCCTATGGACTGGAGGGTAGCTAATGTAACACCACTTTTTAAAAAAGGAGGGAAAGAGAAAATGGGTAATTATAGACCGGTTAGCCTGACATCAGTAGTTGGGGAAAATGTTGGAATCAATTATTAAGGATGAAATAGCAGCGCATTTGGAAAGCAGTGACAGGATCGGTCCAAGTCAGCATGGATTTATGAAAGGGAAAAAATGCTTGACAAATCTTCTGGAATTTTTTGAGGATGTAACTAGTAGAGTGGACAAGGGAGAACCAGTGGATGTGGTGTATTTGGACTTTCAAAAGGCTTTTGACAAGGTCCCACACAAAAGATTAGTGTGCAAAATTAAAGCACATGGTATTGGGGGTAATGTACTGGCGTGGATAGAGAATTGGTTGGCAGACAGGAAGCAGAGAGTCGGGATAAACGGGTCCTTTTCGGAATGGGAGCCAGTGACTAGTGGAGTGCCGCAGGGCTCAGTGCTGGGACCCCAGCTCTTTACAATATACATTAATGATTTGGATGAAGCAATTGAGTGTAATATCTCCAAGTTTGCAGATGACACTAAACTGGGTGGCGGTATGAGCTTTGAGGAGGATGCTAAGAGGCTGCAGGGTGATTTGGACAGGTTAGGTGAGTGGGCAAATGCATGGCAGATGCAGGATAATGTGGATAAATGTGAGGTTATCCACTTTGGTGGCAAAAACACAAAGGTAGAATATTATCTGAATGGCGGCAGATTAGGAAAAGGGGAGGTGCAATGAGACCTGGGTGTCATGGTTCATCTGTCATTGAAAGTTGGCATGCAGGTACAGCAGATGGTGAAGAAGGCAAATGGCATGCTGGCCTTCATAACTCGGGGATTTGCGTATAGGAGCAGGGAGGTCTTACTGGAATTGTACAGGGCCTTGGTGAGGCCTCACCTGGAATATTGTGTTCAGTTTTGGTCTCCTAATCTGAGGAAGGACGTTCTTGCTATTGAGGGAGTGCAGCGAAGGTTCACCAGACTGATTCCAGGGATGGCTGGACTGATATATGAGGAGAGACTGGATCAACTGGGACGTTATACACTGGAGTTTAGAAGGATGAGAGGGGATCTCATAGAAACTTATAAGATTCTGACGGGACGGGACGGGACAGATTAGATGCGGGAAGAATGTTCCTGATGTTGGGGAAGTCCAGAACCAGGCGACACAGTCTTAGAATATGGAGTAGGCCATTTAGGACTGAGATGAGGAGAAACATCTTCACTCAGAGAGTTGTTAACCTGTGGAATTCCCTGACGCACAGTTGTTGATGCCAGTTCATTGGATATATTCAAGAGGGAGTTGTATATAGCCCTTACGGCTAAAGGGATCAAGGGGTATGGAGAGAAAGCAGGAAAGGGGTACTGAGGTGAATGATCAGCCATGATCTTATTGAATGGTGGTGCATGCTCGAAGGGCCGAATGGCCTACTCCTGCACCTATTTTCTATGTTTCTATGATACCTTCACTCTCGAACAGAACGTTCCAAACATGGTGTTGAATTTAAACTCATTCGAGGCTGATCCTGAGGAACGTTTTCCTCCACGGGATTTCCTTGATTTTCATTTGAACACACTCTAACTTCAGACTGTTGGGTTTCCTGACTCAGACTCAGATTTAAGTTCTGATTTTCTCTTGAATTTGTTTCCAGTGCACTAGATGAAGGATATGCTACAGGTGTATCAAAACTATCTGATGAGTCAGAAATAATTGAACCACTCCCACTTTCAACTCCTTCCATGTCTGTAGGTAAAATATGATCAATGTGAACAAACCTAACCTGTCCATTATCAAACATCTTGACCAAATATGTGCGAGGACCACATATCTTTACTACTCTTCCTAGTAACCACTTTATCCATTTATGGTGATGGTTCTTCACTCTCACCTTCTGATTTAATTTCACACTTCTCTCTTTTACTCTACCTCTATCATGATTCTCTTTCTGTCTTAATTGTGTCTCTTCTATGGACTGTGCCAAATTTGGTTTTAACAACGAGAATCTGGTTTGTGGCTGTCATTTGAGAAACAACTCTGCTGGTGTTCTACCAGTAGTTGAGTGAGGAGTATTGCAATATGTAATTAGTAAATTAGCCAATTTGTGATCCAATGACAACTGTCGTTTCTTGGATTTGGGTCCAACATTTGTTTTATGAGAGCATGTTTTACAATTTGTACAGTGCGCTCTGCAGCACCTTTCGAAGCAAGGTGTACGGTGGAACCTTGTTTTTTTTGTTACACCATTTTTGCTCGTGAACTGTGCAAATTCTTCTGAACGAAATTGTGGCCCATTATCTGAAACAATTTCTTCTGGGAGGCCAAATGAAGAAAATAAACATCGCAAAATGTCTATAATGTTTTACTTGTTATTTTCCACATTGGAAACCCCTTGATCCACTTCGAATGGCTAGCAATCACAATGAGCAATTGTCCTTCTAGCTCAGCAAAATCATTATGTATCCTTTGCCACACCCTGGGAGGCCACTTCCATGGCTGTAAAGGCACTGATGGTGGTTGCTTGCTTACCGATTGACACGTCGCACACTGACTCACGATGTACTCTATATCTTTATCAAGACCTGGTCACCATAAGTAACTGCGTGCAAAACGCTTGATCGCACATTCACAGGTGCTGGTCATGGAGGTCTCCTAATAATTTGGACCTGAATTTATTTGGTATAACCACTCTTGCACCCCACATCATACAATCTTTATCGACAATTCATTCCTACGAATGAAGAATGGATGAATATCTTTGTCTGTTACCTGGTTTGGCCATCCATTTGCAATATGATCATACACCTTTGACATCACGGGGTCACGTTTGGTTGCTCTACCAATCTCTTCAGCTGTGACTGGCAGTTCATCAATGTATGAAAAATAAAACCTATCAGGTGTAACTTGTGATGGGGAAGGCAATCTAGACATAGCATCAGTCTTACTGTGATCAGCTCATCGTCTGTATTTAATATATGTATATGCTGACAAAATCAAAGCCCATCTCTGCATTTGGGCTACAGCTAATGTTGGAACTGGGGACTTTGGATGGAGGATTGCTGTTACGGGCTTATGGTCCATAACGATGGTAAACTTACGACCATACAAGTATTTGTGAAACTTCTTGATCTCAAAAATTAATGCCAAAGCTTCCCTTTCGATTTGCGCATAATTACTCTCACTGGCACTGAGAGTGCGTGAAGCAAAAGCAATTGGTCTCTCCTCACCACTACGTAATACATGAGAGATCACTGCCCCAACTCCATATGGAGAGGTGTCATATGCTAGCTTAATCTCCTTAGATATGTCATAGTGAACCACCATGGTGCTCTCTACCAATTTGCTTTTACACTCCTTGAATGCTGCATCACGTTCTCGTGACCACTTCCAATGGATCTTTTTTTTCAAAAGTTCATTCAGTGGATGTAATACTGTAGCCAAATTTGGTCGGAACTTCCCATAATAGTTCAAAATTTGCGGATGACACTAAGTTGGGTGTGAGCTGCGAGGAGGATGCTATGAGGCTGCAGAGTGACTTGGATAGGTTAGGTGAGTGGGCAAATTGCATGGCAGATGAAGTATAATGTGGATAAATGTGAGGTTATCCACTTTGGTGGTAAAAACAGAGAGACAGACTATTATCTGAATGGTGACGGATTAGGAAAAGGGGAGGTGCAACGAGACCTGGGTGTCATGGTACATCAGTCATTGAAGGTTGGCATGCAGGTACAGCAGGTGGTTAAGAAAGCAAATGGCATGTTGGCCTTCATAGCGAGGGGATTTGAGTACAGGGGCAGGAAGGTGTTACTACAGATGTACAGGGCCTTGGTGAGGCCACACCTGGAGTATTGTGTGCAATTTTGGTCTCCTAACTTGATGAAGGACATTCTTGCTATTGAGGGAGTGCAGCGAAGGTTCACCAGACTGACTCCCGGGATGGCGAGACTGACATATCAAGAAAGACTGGATCAACTGGGTTTGTATTCACTGGAGTTCAGAAGAATGAGAGGGGATCTCATAGAAACCTTTAAAATTCTGACAGGTTTAGACAGGTTAGATGCAGGAAGAATGTTTCCAATGTTGGGGAAGTCCAGAACCAGGGGTCACAATCTAAAGATAATGGGTAAGCCATTTGGGACCGAGATGAGGAGAAACTTCTTCATCCAGAGAGTGGTGAACCTGTGGAATTCTCTACCACAGAAAGTTGTTGAGGCCAATTCGCTAAATATATTCAAAAAGGAGTTAGATGTAGTCCTTACTACTAGGGGGATCAAGGGGTATGGCGAGAAAGCAGGAAAGGGGTACTGAAGTTGCATGTTCAGCTATGAACTCATTGAATGGCGGTGCAGGCTCGAAGGGCCGAATGGCCTACTCCTGCACCTATTTTCTAAAAGACTCAAGAATGAACGAAGTTCAGTGACATTCTTGGGATTGGGTGCATTTCTAATTGCATCCAGTTTTCCCATGGTTGGATGTAAACCATCTTTGTCTACTCTGTACCCTCAGTACTCCACTGAGTTTTGAAATAACTCACACTTACGAGCAGACACTCGTACTCTGTGCTTCTCTAGCTGTTTGAGGACTTCATTCAATATGTTATGAATTTGCCTATTTGGTGCTTAAATTAGTATGTCATCTAAGTAACATACAACCCCTTCAATACCTTGCAAAATCTGGTTCATCACCCCTTGGAACATGGCAAGAGTGGAAGACATTCCAAACGGTAGCCTATTAAATTGAGATAGGCCTGGATGAGTACAGTCAAGCATGACTTGGACTCCTCGTCTTCTTCAAACTGTAAGTAGGCATTTGTAAGATCCAATTTTGAGAAAATCTGATCCCTGTCAGTGTTGTGAACAAATCTTCTATATTCGGCAATGTATTGGGGACATTACCCTCTAGAACCTGGTTTACGGTTACTTTATAATCACCACAGAATCTTACCTTACCATCGGACTTGTTTCAACAACAATGGGTGTAGCCCAATTACATCGATCTATCTTACAAATAATGTCTCAGTCTCTAGTCTTTTGAATTCTTGCTCAACTTTCTCCTTGAGTGCATATGGTACGGAACGTGGCTTGCAGTAAACCGACCTAGCATCCTTCTGTACCCTGACACTCGCCTTGAAGCCTTGGATCGGACTGCCCATTTTGCAGAACATCTTCGGATAACTCTTGATAACTTCATCCGTTGATGCAAATCTCATTTCAACATGGAAAATCTCACTCCAATCCAGCTTCAGTGATCTCAACCAATTTCTTCCTAGTAAGGCAAGCTTGTCTCCTTTCACTACTATTAGAGGCAAGTTCTGAAATTGATCCTTGTATTTCACCGGTATGGTGATACGACCTACCACAGGAATGTTCTCGCCCGAGTAGCCTCGCAGCTCCATCATGGATTTCGTCAATGGAAAATCACGCAATTTGTCGAGGTATAGCGACTCCGATACTACACTCATGGATGCACCCGTGTCGAATTCCATTGGTATCTTGAATCCCGCAACCTCTATGTGGATTTTGATACTTTTTGAATCGCTGTCTGTTAACCTCGTGCTCCTGATTATGTGTAACTAACATCTCCTCTTCCTGTTGTTCTTCTTCCATGCTATGTAGTCTCTGGGGATTTCTATTCATAGCTTTGAAAACTGGACTCATAGCTTTGAAAGCTGGTTTACCCTTCAGCCGGCATTCTTCGCAAGATGCCCAGTCTTTCTGCAGAAGAAACACTCTGCCTTCACATATGGACAACTTTGAGCAATGTGTTGTCCCAGGTAACTATAGCACGACTTTGGTGCTCTGTTAGAATTTCCAGTTTCTGAGACTTTGGGCCCCCACCACCTTTTGCTTTGAATCTGCAGGCGATTCACCTCGGTTAACTGACAACCATAATTATTATGAAGTTGTCGGGAATATTGATCGGCCATGCCCATCGACCTCGCTGTTTGACAAGCAATCTCAAAAGTCAAGTCATCTGTCATCAATAACTTTCTTCTGATCGCATCATTTTTCATCCCACAAACAAAACAGTCCTGCAATGCTCGGTTTTGAAAGTTTCCGAAATTACAGTGAATAGATAGCTTTTTAAATGCTACAATGTACTCTCTGATATTTTCATCAGTCTTTTGATTTTGTATATCGAAACGAAAGCTTTCAGCAATTTCTAACAGGGTTGTCGTGCTGCTCCAACTTCGTTAAAATCTCTTTAAGTGTTGTGTCCTTTGGCTCGTCAGGCACAAGCAGATTTATCAGCGTTTCATACAATTCCGGACCCGCTTCAGATAAGAAAATCGCTCTTATGTTCCAACACAGCCCGGTTCTGATCAGCATTCTCTGGAACTTCCATTATATTATTTGCCGTGAAATACATTTCTAGCCGGTCCACATATGCCTTAAACCTTTCCTGGGAGAGTTTATATTCTCCTAAGTGTCGCATTACTGCTATGGGAGCCGCCATTTTGTCTCTGCAGTGCAGACAGTGTGCTCGGATTTTGTAGCTATTTCCAAAGACAGAGAAGCTTCCAAAGTCTCTCTGTCGGCTGGCTGAATCCTTCACCAACAAAATTTCAGCTTTATATCATCTGAAAAATCCCATCTCGTCGCCAAATGTGATATATTCACAGAGCACAGCACACACAGTTTTCTATAATGGCAGACAGCATCTCAGATGTTCCGGAAGCTTCTGGTCAGCTGACTCCTTTATTCACCTTTAGTTGCAGTAACACAATACATCCACATCCACAGTGTGGAGCTGCAACATTACAAGCTTACAGACATTACAACCAGAAACTTAACTGGACCAGCCACATAAATACCATGGGTATTGGTGCAGGTCAGAGGCTGGGTATTCTGCAGCGAGTGACTCATTTCCTGACTCCCCAAAGCCTTTCCACCATCTACAAGGCATAAGTCAGAAGTGTGATGGAATGCTCTCCACTTGCCTGGATGTGTGTAGCTCCCAACAATATTGAAGAAGCTCGACACCATCCAGGACAAAGCAACCCACTTGATCAGCACCCTCTACAACCTAGAATGACAAATCCAGCAGGATCATGGGAACACCACCACCTCCAAATTCCTCTCCCAAGTAACACACCATCCTGACTTGAACACATATCGCCGTTCCTTCATTGTCGTTGAGTCAAAATCCTGGAACTCCCTCCCTAACAACGTTATGGGAGTATCTTCACCACATGGACATACCTTGAAGGAAAATGGGAATGGACAATAAATACTGGCCTTGCCAGGGACACCCATAGACCGAGAACAAACATTCAAACACGTGCTTTGCAATGGAAATATTTTTAATCTCTTTATATTTATAGAAACAGGTGTCTGCCATTTATCTGCTAATCTGTGGTAGAGACTCATGAAAAATAGAAGTAAATTCACTGATTGTTCCCTTCCAGCTGGAAACTGCAGGTGGTTGGGGATAAAACTTCCTTCCAATAGCAATTCTCTGACCTGAGCTCCCATCCAGCACCGTTCCTCACAGCCAGTTGTGCAGGATTGGTGAAGTTATCCTATAATGTAATTACAGTTTAAAAGGCTCATAGAACACTTAAATCATCTGGCCCTAAGGTACTTTAACTGCAGTTGGATATGATGATGTCTTTGTTACTGTAAACTCTGCATTTTGTAAAGTATCCCTTATTGCTACATTTTGATGTTTCATTCATCATCTCGGGCCATTATTTGAAGACTTGCATGAGCGTGAAATGTGGGAAACTGTCAAAAGTATTATTCCATTAAACCTCAGACACCTGTGAAAGGAATGGCATTTACATTTGGGTGTTCCACGTTCTTATTTGAAATGCCAAAATTATTATTAAAATGTTCCTGCATTCTCCCCTATTGAAAATGAAATATTCAGCACTTGAGGCAGCAGTGTGTGGTATATTTTTTATTATGTGAACGTTAATTTTGATTTCGTCTTGAGGAACGTAGGAGCATTTGCGCCGATTACTGGCAGCAGCAAAATGTTATTGTTTAAAATGCAAGCATAGTTTATCTCCAGTCTGTGTTTTATGTATTCCAATAAAGAAATATGCAAATAATGAGTAAAAATAGATTGATACAAAGAGTCAGCACAAGATGATCTTGGTGCTCATTGTTAGTTGTGCCATTGTGTCAGTGCAGTGTATATATTAATATATATATACATATATATATGCATATGGACTTTCGTGACCACAGGACACCCCAAAGCACTTTACAGCCAATGAAATATTTTTGAAGTGTAATGTAAGAAACCTGGCAGCTAATTTGCACACAGCAAGGTCCCACAAACAACAATGAGCAAATGGAGGGAATTTTAAAATGGTGGGTGGTTAAATGGACTAAATTCAAGTTGTTGGGAAGTTGGCTCCAACAAACTGACTTCCGGGTCTTAGCCAAGGCAGTACAAGGGGAGGGCAGACCCACTCCCAGGAGGCGGATTGGCATTTTAAATATGTTGAGTAGGTTTTACTATGCCAGCCAGGTCTGGCGGGCAAGGCGAGGACAGCCTCGGGGAGCACTCCTTATGGGCCAGAAGGAGCAGGACTGCTTCCTCCTGGCCCCCCCCCCCCCCCCAAGCTACTCCAATCCCACCTCCGGATCAGGGCTCCTACCCACCTGGTCTTGTGGCCTCCTTCGGAGTGCTCCCTGCCCGTGTGGAAGTCAAGCCTTTCAATCAGGCTGACTTCCAGGCAGGGCACCCGTCAATGACGAAACACTCACGCTGTGGTCAAATTTCCACAGCCTGCAGGGAGACCCAGACTTCCGGATTTCCCATGCGCCTCCGGATCCCCACGCACCCCCCCCGTCAGTAAGTAAATATTCCCCCCAAAATTTCTCCGATAATCTGTTTTTGTGATGTTGGTTGAGGGATAAATATTGGCGAGGACACTGGGGATAACTCCCCTGCTCTTTTTCGAAATAGTGCCATGGGATCTTTTACCTCCACCTGAAAGAGCAGACGGAGCCTAGGTTTAACTTTTCATCTGAAAAGCAGCATCTCCAACAGTGCGGCACTCCTTCAGTACTACACTGAAGTATCAACCTAAATTATGGCCGTGACATTCAACCCCTTAGTGCCAGTAGTTTTGGCCATTTTTTTTAAATGACTCCACCTCCAGCTGCAGCATGATGGAGATGGAGCAGAGGCAACAAAGAAGACAGGCTGCTCACGGGGGAAGGATGGCTCTCAGCAGGAGGTCTTACCCACCTAGGCTCTTCAGGGAGGACTTTTACCTGCACCTAATCCAGGTGCAGTGTGTTTGGCAGCTCCGCTTCATCAAGGAGGTGGTCACGGATCTCTGCTGCTTAGAACCAAACCTGCAGCCTCAGAGCAGGATGGCACTGCTTGTGGCCCTTAAATTACCTTGACCCTGAATTTTTTCACCAGCAGACTATTCCAGTCTGGACCAGGCGACATAGCTAACATCTCACCGTTCGCTGTCCCATCGCTGCATCCGAGAGTCACAGAAGCTCTGTACACTCGGCGAGGGGACTTTGTTGCCTTCTCTCTAAACAGAGAAGCAGGAGAGTGCGCACGTGGCTTTGCTAGGATATCAGGTTTCCCCAGGGTGCAGGGTGCCATCGATTGCACACACGAGGCTTTGAGGGCGCTGCATCTCAATGGTGAGATGTTCCATAACGTAAAGGGCTCCACTCATTCAAATCGTAGTTGTGACCTTGCCCAGCTCATGCTGGGGAATGCCCGCTATCCTGGCAGCAGTCATAATGTGTTCATCCTGCGCCAATCTGCCGTGACAGCAATCTTCCAGTCACCACATCGAACCCAGCACTCGTGGCCAGCACTCATAATGAGAGCCATGCTGCCACGAGGAACCTCTGAGCAGACCATCAGAGTGCTCAAGCAATGGTTCCACTGCCTTGACCACTTGGGAGGAGTTCTCCAGTACTCGTCGGAATGGATATCCCAATTTGTGGAGGTCTGCTGCATTCTCCACAACTTGGCCATCAAGAGGGCGCAGCGCATGCCAGCACGGGTTCCACGACTACCGGAGGAGGAGGAGGAAGGGAGGAGGCAGCCTTCACACTCACATTCCGGATAGGCTGTCCATGAGTGAATCGTCAGACTCCGGTTCCCCTGAATGATCCCCGTTGTTCAACACTTCCCCACCTTACCATGGCTCAGTTGGCAGCACCCTTGCCTCTGAGTTAAAAGGTTGTGGGTTCAAGTCCCACTCCAGGGACTTGAGCACAAAATCTAGGCTGACACTCCAGTGCAGTACTAAGGCAATGCTGCATTGTCGGAAGTGCTGTCTTTCAGATGAGACGTTAAACTGAGGCCCTGTCTGTTCTCTCAGGTGGACGTAAAAGATCCCATGGCACTATTTCAAAGAAGAGCAGGGGAGTTATCCCTCCTATCCTGGCCAATATTTTTCCCTCAACCAACATCACTCAGCGGATTGGAAAGCAGCTAATGTAATGCCTCTGTTTAAAAAAGGGGGCAGACAAAAGGCAGGTAACTATAGGCAGGTTAGTTTAACATCTGTAGTGGGGAAAATGCTTGAAGCTATCATTAAGGAAGAAATAGCGGGACATCTAGATAGGAATAGTGCAATCAAGCAGACGCAACATGGATTCATGAAGGGGAAATCATGTTTAACTAATTTACTGGAATTCTTTGAGGATATAACGAGCATGGTGGATAGAGGTGTACCGATGGATGTGGTGTATTTAGATTTCCAAAAGGCATTCGATAAGGTGCCACACAAAAGGTTACTGTAGAAGATAAAGGTACGCGGAATCAGAGGAAATGTATTAGCATGGATAGAGAATTGGCTGGCTAACAGAAAGCAGAGAGTCGGGATAAATGGGTCCTTTTCAGGTTGGAAATCGGTGGTTAGTGGTGTGCCACAGGGATCGGTGCTGGGACCACAATTGTTTAGAATATACATAGATGACCTGGAAGAGGGGACGGAGTGTAGTGTAACAAAATTTGCAGATGACACAAAGATTAGTGGGAAAGCGGGTTGTGTAGAGGACACAGAGAGGCTGCAAAGAGATTTGGATAGGTTAAGCGAATGGCTAAGGGTTGGCAGATGGAATACAATGTTGGAAAATGTGAGGTCATCCACCTTGGGAAAAAAAACAGTAAAAGGGAATATTATTTGAATGGGGAGAAATGACAACATGCTGCGGTGCAGAGGGACCTGGGGGTCCTTGTGCATGAATCCCAAAATGTTAGTTTGCAGGTGCAGCAGGTAATCAGGAAGGCAAATGGAATGTGAGAGGGATGGAGTACAAAAGCAGGGAGGTCCTGCTGCAACTGTACAGGGTATTGGTGAGGCCGCACCTGGAGTACTGCGTGCAGTTTTGGTCACCTTACTTAAGGAAGGATATACTGGCTTTGGAGGGGGTACAGAGACGATTCACTAGGCTGATTCCGGAGATGAGAGGGTTACCTTATGATGATAGATTGAGTAGACTGGGTCTTTACTTGTTGGAGTTCAGAAGGATGAGGGATGATCTTATAGAAACATTTAAAATAATGAAAGGGATAGACAAGATAGAGCCAGAGAGGTTGTTTCCACTGGTCCGGGAGACCAGAACTAGGGGACACAGCCTCAAAATACGGGGGAGCCACTTTAAAACCGAGTTGAGAAGGAATTCCTTCTCCCAGAGGGTTGTGAATCTGTGGAATTCTCTGCCCAAGGAAGCAGTTGAGGCTAGCTCATTGAATGAATTCAAATCACAGATAGATAGATTTTTAACCAATAAGGGAATTAAGGATTACGGGGAGTGGGCGGGTAAGTGGAGCTGAGTCCACGGCCAGATCAGCCATGGTCTTGTTGAATGGCGGAGCAGGCTCAAGGGGCTAGATGGCCTACTCTTGTTCCTAATTCTTATGTTCTTATAAACAGATTATCTGGTCATTATCACATTACTGCGAGCTTGCTGTGCACCATTGGCAGTCACGTTTCCTACATTACAACAGTGACTACATTTCAAAAAATACTTCATTGGCTGTAAAGCGCTTGATGGATCCGGTGGCCGTGAAAAGCGCTATAGAAATGCAAGTCAGTTCCTTTCTTAACATCTCTGTCATAGAACATCGAAGCATTCTCTTGGCCACAAAGCTGAAATGAAAGCCACCACAAAACAAACATTCCAAACCACATTTGTAAACCATTCAATCCAATACTACAAACAAAGTCAACAAATCACCCTGGTGCATTCCCTTAGTGCCTGTCGTCTGTCTGTCTTTGCCTGTCCTAGTGCTTCTCCGAAGTGGCTGCAGCATGGCTGATGTAAACTTGTATATACCTTCTCCAGCGACCAGAGGGCTCATCCCCTGGAGTCCCAAGGGATCCTACAATCCCTTGGGAGCACAGGTACTTAAGGAGGCCTCACAGGCTGGAGAGGCACTCTGAAGACCTGCAATAAAAGACTAAGGTCACACTTTACTTTGAGCTCACAGTATCCAGTCAGACTCTTTATTCATATATAACAACTGGTGCCGAGATACAGATGACGAACCCAAAGATGCAGAGAACAGTGGGCATCCTGGAGAAATTCTCAGAGGGAGATGATTGGGAAACCTTCGTGGAGTGACTCGACCAATACTTTCTGGCCAACGAGCTGGAAGGAGAAGCAAACACTGCCAAACGAAGGCCGAATCTCCTCACCGTCTGCGGGGCACCAACGTTTGGCCTCATGATAAATCTGCTTGCTCCAGTGAAACCCACAGAGAAATCGTACGATGATTTGTGCACACTGGTCTGGGAGCATCGGAACCCGAAGGAAAGCGTTCTGATGGCGATGTGCCGGTTCTACACCTACAAAAGGTCGGAAGGCCAGGAAGTGGCGAGTTATGTCGCCGAGCTAAGATGCCTTGCAGGACATTGCGAATTTGAAGGACATTTGGAGCACATGCTCAGAGACTTTTTCGTACTTGGCATTGGCCATGAAGTGATACTTCGTAAACTTTTGACTGTAGAGACCCCAACCTTGAGTAAAGCCATAGCAATAGCCCAGGCTTTCATTGCCACCAGTGACAATACTACGCAAATCTCTCAGCACACGAATGCTGCTACAAGTACTGTGAACAAAGTGATGTTGTTTTCAAATCGTAACGTACAGGGCAGGCCCCACATGCCTGCAGCTGCACATCCGCAGATGTCTCAGAGTTCACCATCAAGGATGATGAATGCTAGGCCATTAACACCTTGTTGGTGCTGTGGGGGTGATCATCGTTTCCATTCATGCTACTTCAAAGGGTACGTTTGCAAGGGCTGTGGAACAATGGGACACCTCCAAAGTATGTGCAGGTGAGCTGCAAACACTGTTAATCCTGCAAAACACCATGTTGCAGAGGAGGACAGATCCACGGCAGATCACGATGAACCAGAGCCTCAGACCGAGGAGGCAGAGGTATATCGAATGCACACATTTACCACAAAGTGTTCCCCGATAATGCTGAAGGTTGAATTAAATGGACTCCCGGTTTCAATGGAGCTGGACATGGGCGCGAGCCAGTCCATTATGAGCAAAAAGACTTTTGAAAAATTGTGGTGCAGCAAGGCCCCAAGGCCAGTCTTGACTCCCATTCACACGAGATTGAGAACTTACACAAAGGAACTGATTCCCGTAATCGGCAGTGCTACTGTAAAGGTCTCCTATGATGGAGCGGTGCACAAGCTACCACTCTGGGTGGTACTGGGCAATGGTCCCACGCTGCTCGGCAGGAGCTGGCTTTGAAAGATACGCTGGAACTGGGACGACGACTGAGCGCTCTCGTCTGCTGACGACACTTCGTATGCCCAGATCTTAAACAAGTTCCCTTGGCCGTTCGAACTAGGCATCAGGAAGTTCCAAGGAGCAAAAGTGTAGATCCACCTAATTCCGGGGGCGAGACCCATCCATCAAAAGACGAGAGCAATACTGTACATGATGAGAGAAAGAGTAGAGATCGAGCTGAACCGGCTGCAACCAGAGGGCATCATTTTGCTGATCAAATTCAACGAGTGGGCCAGTCCGATTGTTCCAGTCCTCAAGGGAGACGGCACCATCAGAATCTGTGGTGATTATAAAGTAACCAACAATCGTTTCTCCCTGCAAGATCAATACCCACTACCAAAGGCTGACGACCTTTTTGCTACGCTGGCGGAAGGAAGGACGTTCACAAAGCTGGACTTGACCTTGGCCTAGATGTCGCAGGAGCTGGAGGAATCATCGAAGGGCCTCACCTGCATCAACACGCAAAAAGGTTTCTTCATTTATAACAGATGCCCGTTTGGAATTCGATCAGCCACGACGATATTCCAGAGAAACATGGAAAGCTTACTGAAGTCGGTCCTGCGCACGGTGGTCTTCCAGGACGACATCTTGGTTACAGGACGGGACACAGTCGAGCATCTGCAGAACCTGGAGGAGGTTCTTATCCGACTCAACCGCGTGGGGCTCAGGTTGAAATGCTTGAAGTGCATTTTCCTGGCGCCTGAAGTAGAGTTCCTAGGGAGAAGAATCGTGGCGGACGGCATCAGGCCCACCGATTCGAAGACAGAGGCAATCGAGAACACACCGAGGCCACAGAACGTGACGGAGCTGCAGTCGTTTCTAGGACTCCTGATCTTTGGTAACTTCTTACCGGGTCTCAGCACACTGTTAGAACCACTGCATGCTTTACTGCATAAAGGGGACGAATGGGTATGGGGCAAAAGCCAAGAAAATGCCTTTGTAAAAGCTAGAAAATTGTTATGCTCAAACAAATTGCTTGTTGTATGATCCATGTAAACGTTTGGTACTAGTGTGTGATGTGTCATCGTATGGCGTCGGGTGTGTATTGCAACAAGCTAATGAATCTGGGAAATTGCAACCGCTTGCTTATGCATCCAGGCTGAGAGAGCCTACAGCATGATTGAAAAAGAAGCGTTAGCGTGTGTTTATGGGGTAAAGAAAATGCATCAATATCTGTTTGGGCTAAAATTTGAATTGGAAACGGACCATAAGCCACTAATATCCCTGCTTTCCAAGAGTAAGGGGATAAATACAAATGCATCGGCCCGCATCCAGAGATGGGCGCTCACGTTGTCCGCATACAACTACGTGATCTACCATAGTCCAGGCACAGAAAACTGTGCCGATGCTCTCAGTAGGCTGCCATTGCCCACCACGGGGGTGGAAATGGCACAGCCCGCAGATTTAGTCATGGTTATGGAAACATTTGTGAGTGAACAATCACCTGTCACAGCCCGACAGATTAGAACCTGGACGAGCCAGGACCCCTTACTGTCCCTAGATAAAAACTGTATGCTTCACGGGAGGTGGTCCAGTGTCCCAGTGGAAATGTAGGAAGAGATAAAGCCGTACCAGCGGCGCAAAGATGAAATGTCTATATAGGCAGACTGCCTTCTGTGGGGCAACCGGGTAGTGGTCCCCAAGAAGGGCAGAGACACTTTCATCAGTGACCTCCACAGTACCCACCCCAGGCATTGTAATGATGAAAACGATAGCCAGATCCCACGTGTGGTGGCCCGGTATCGATGCAGACTTAGACTCCTGCGTGCACAGATGTAACACATGCTCGCAGTTAAGCAGTGCACCCAGGGAGGCGCCACTAAGTTTATGGTCTTGGCTCTCCAAACCGTGGTCCAGGGTCCATGTCGACTATGCAGGCCCGTTTTTGGGTAAAATGTTCCTTGTGGTTGTGGATGCGTACTCCAAATGAATTGAATGTGAGATAATGTCGGCAAGCACGTCCGCTGCCACCATTGAAAGCCTGCGGGCCATGTTTGCCATGCACGGACTATCTGATGTCCTTGTGAGTGACAACGGGCCATGTTTTACCAGTGCCGAGTTCAAAGAGTTCATGACCCGTAACGGGATCAAACATGTTACATTTGCCCCATTAAACCAGCATCCAATGGTCAGGCAGAGAGAGCAGTGCAAACTATCAAACAGGGCTCGAAGAGGGTATCTGAAGGCTCATTGCAGACTCGCCTATCCCGAATTCTGCTTAGCTACCGCACGAGACCCCATTCGCTCACTGGGATCCCACCTGCTGAACTGTTCATGACAAGGGCACTTAAGGCAAAGCTCTCGTCAGTCCACCCTGATCTACATGAACAGCTAGAGAGCAGGCAGCTTCAACAAAGTACATATGTGTCACGCAAAATTGAAATCAATGATCCTGCATTTGTATTGAATTATGGACAAGGTCCCAAGAGGCTTCCCGGCACTATTGTGGCCAAAGAGGGGAGCAGGGTGTTTCGGGTCAAACTTTCAAATGGACTCATTCACCGGAAACACTTGGACCAAATCAAACTCATATTCACAGACTATCCTGAGCAACCCACTTTGGACCTTACCTTCTTTGACCCCCCCAACATACACACCAGTGGCAACCGACACCACGGTTGGCCACGAAGCAGAACCCATCACCTGCAGCAACCCAGCAGGACTCACGACACTAGGCAGCCCAACAAGGCCAGCTGCACAGCAGCCCAGTGAGGGCCCAACAAACGATTCACCAAAACCAGCATTTGCACCGAGACGATCAACCAGGGAAAGAAAGGCCCCAGATCGACTCACCTTGTAAATAGTTACACTGTTGACTTTGGGGGGGGGGGAGTGTTGTTCTATATGTGAACTTGTATATACCTTGTACAGCTACAAGAGGGCTCATCCGCTGGAATCCCAAGGGATCCCACAATCCCTTGGGAGCACAGGTACTTTAGGAGGCCTCACAGGCTGAGGAGGCACTCTGGAGACCTGCAATAAAAGACTAAGGTCACACTTTACTTTGAGCTCACAGTATCCAGTCAGACTCTTTATTCATATATAACAGAAAGCTGCTGACTTTTAGTGGAGGAGATGGCTTTTGAAGGTGCAGTCACTGACTTTGACCACTAGTGTGAGGTCATTAAACTTCATTCGGCACTTGATTTAGGTCCTCGGGCAAGACTGCTGGCCATGACTGCTTCGACCAACTGATCCCACTACCTTCTGACTGTGAATCTGGAGGAGCTCCTGGCCCCCTGCGGGTAGAGGACCTGTTTCCTCCTTTCTACCCCCTGCACTATGACCTCCAGTGCTGCATGTGAGGGTCTTTGTACCATATCTCTGCCCTGTTGAGTCATTACTGAATTGCAGTTGCCTTGACAAGCATTTCCAGCAGCTGCTGATTACAGAATGCACCTCACTTTTAAAAGTGGAGGCTAGCTTTAAATAGAGTTAGCCTCACACGAACTTCGGTCCCCTGCTGAGCGCTCAGCCACTCAGCAGTGCGCTAAGTGCTGGACTACATGCATTAATCATGGTGGTTAGTAGGCCTTCCCTAATGCAGGGGAGCAGAAGCAAGCACTTGATTCACTGCCCAGTTAATTCAGTACAGATAGGCATCAAAACTCAATTTTTTCCAGTCAATTGCTCAGGAATGGTGATGTTATGTCGAAGCCATTGGGTGTGGTGAACGGCAGAGGAGAGTTGTGCATAGCTGCTTTTGACATTGCAACAGCATTTGACTGTCTGGCACCAAGGAACCCTAGATAAACTGAATTCCTCAGGGAAGCATTTTCAGCTGCTTCATCAGTCACCTTCCTTCCATTATAAGGTCAGCCCTAACTAAAGGAAAACACGGGCCATTGTTTATTCTGTGCGCACACTCACACACACACACACACACACACTCACACACACCTCTCCCATCAGACAATATCAGTGGGCAAATCTGGTGGAAATTTAGAAAATTGTTGTGTTGCAGTACTGGTTTTCTCTAGCATTTGAATAGCTCACATCCAGTTTCCAATTATGATACTAAGCAGACTGTTGCATTTTGTTGTAGATTCATAGACACTGTCAAGTACTTGCAGGTTTACTTGGGTGGAAAGAGGACTCTATCCATGCTTGGTTTGGATGGCATTCAATAGCCTATGATCAACTGCAACTTGTAATGAAGAGCAGACATTGCTTCTAGCTCCCTCTCTAATATTGAAACCATGTTGGATGCACTGTTTACAACAGCTCTTGGTTCATTGCCACTCAGTGATTTCTGTATTTACTAAACTGACTGAGAAAGGAGGAACAAATCTCTGTCCTTTGTAAGCTCACACTTATGTGATGTTTAGTTTTTCTTTTATAGCCCCGACCTGCCGCTGGTGTTTCCTTGTCATTCGACGATGCTCCCAGGGTTGCACACCTCCTCCTTTTATGGCCGATACATCAGGAGTGGCATGTTTGGGGCATAGGAGCGGCGAGAGATCGTGGAGCGCTGGAGAGGCATGAGTTCGGGGCCCAGAAGAGGCGAGGGCCCAGGGGCAGCACGGGCCAGCCCACACTGCAATATGTGTGCGCACTAGGTCCGTGCAGCAGAGCTGTCTCCAGTCGTCTTGGCTAATCCTTGCTACTGAACCAAGACCTAGCTCTGTCAAGCCAGTGTGGTAGCTGGTGTGCAATGGCGACCACACATTCAAAAAATGCATGTACTGGCATCTTCCACCCTTCAACGTGTAGTTCGGGACATGGAATATTAGGTCCTTCATTGAAACACCCGTGAACTCATCCCTTTTTGGTGTGGAAGCAAGTCATCCTCAATACGAGGGATTGCCTATGATGATGATTATAAGGTCAGAAGTGGGATTGACCACTGATGATTGTACACTTCTCAACTCCATCCACAAATCCTCAATATCAGTGGGCACTTTTGCACACCCCCGCACCGCCCCCCCACCTCCACCCCAGGCAAATCAAAGCTTGGAGCCTCACCTACTGGAAACATGCAGAGAATTTGGGCACACTCCTCCCCCTAACCCTATGACCCATGCCAAGGTTCGGTTTGGTGCCCTTATATTTTACTAAACAATGATATGAAATACTACCTATTTAATCTGGTGCCAAATCTATACACATGCAATTGTGAAAAGGCATCTTTGCAATAGGTAATGTAAAAATAGTTGACACAATGATAAGAGAGAGATAACAGAAGTGTAAATGACATTGAACCATTATAAAGATCTTGAAACAACAATGTTATTTCAGTTAATCAACCGTATGACAACTCAGAAACTAGCTCTTTGTGTTGTAGCATTAAAGGAGCATAAACCTGAATTACTGGTATGTACTCCTGGCACTCAACTTTGCCTGCTGAGAGAGCAAATTCATAAAATGATCCCTTACTTCTATGAGTTCTTTCCCTTATCTAATCCAGTCTAATTTCATCTGAATAATTTTACATTATCTTAATCAGTCTTTCTCGGCAGAATATACAATATCTTACATTTATATAGTGACTTTAATTTAGAAAAGAGATCCCACAGTGCTTCACAGAAGCATGATCAGACAATAATGGATGCCAAGCCAAAGAAGGAGGTATTAAGAGGGGTGATAAAAAAAAAGCCTGGTTGAAGAGGTGGGTTTTAAAGGACAGTCTTAAAGGAAGAGCAGGAAAAGGCAGAAGGGTTTAGGGAGGGAATTTCAGAGACTGGGGCCAAGGCAGTTCTAGGCAAGGGTTGAAGAGAGGGGGGATGACTGAGAGGCCAGAGCCTGAAAACTAGGAGTTTGGGGGCAGTTACAGAGATAGGGAGGGAGGCGGCAAATGAATATGCAATTGTTGATTATTGTTCCTCAGTCTGTAATATCTAGCAGATGAGGTTGGCATTTAAAAATTAATTTTAAGTATTTCATACTCCTCAAATAGAAGTTGTTGTTCTATACATTTAAAAAAAAAATCACACTGTATTTAGCAAATGCCAAATTAATTTGTGTGCCTCAAATTATCCCTTCACCTAAGTATAAAGAAGAAAATTTAACTTCGTTCAAATGTAATAGTGAAATTATTCAGCACAAGTAATCCATAATTCATCCCTGCAGCAAAGTTTTTGGCCTGTAATAAGATTACAACTTCCGTGTACATGCTAGGAGTCATAATCTGCTGCGTAAAGTGTGGCTTCAACCCACGACATTGTCAGTATGTAAAACCTGGTTAAAGAGTGGGAAATAATGAAAATGTAATTTTTATACATTAAAATGACAGTATTTTATACTTTTTTCTTGTGGTGATGTGCTTGGGGTGGTTTCGCCACTGGTGGTATTCTGGCAGTGCGTGTTTCTGACAGGCAGACCTACAGCTAATATTAATTCAAGGGAGAGAAATTAAGGAGTGCCCCGTTTGGGACACTAACATTTGAAGGCTGGGATTCATTAGCCCCAACTATTAAAAAAAATTGTTGTTTGCGCTCGAGGAAGGAAGTGGAGTACTAAATCAAGCGGCGAGCAGCGGCCTGGGAGCAGCGTGGAGGCGTACACTACAAGGTACAGCGCGAGCCACTACAAGGTACAGCGCGAGCTACGACGGCAGCAAAGAGTGACGTCATCTAGGTCCAGGTCGGTGATTGGAGCGTGGGCAGATACAGCAGGAGTGGCGAGGTTGGAGCGAAGGAGCGGCAAGAGACTGTGGAGGGACGTGATCGGGCCCAGGGGAGGCGTGAGTTCGGGGCCGGGGCCCAGGGGCAGCATAGGCCATCCCACACTGCGATATGTGCGCACTAAGTCCATGCAGCAGAGCAGGTCCCAGTCGCCTTGGGTAATCCTTGCCACTGGACCAAGACCTAGCTCTGTCAAGCCCACGTGATGGCTGGTGTGCAATGGCCACTACACGTTAAAAAAAAATCCACACACAGGCATCTTCCACCCTTCAGGATGTAGTTCAGGACCTGGAATTTTAGGTCCTTCATTGTGTTATGTATGTAATAAAAGTTCAAACTGAGTACTATTTAACCAAGCAAGGTACAACCTTGTTTCTGCTTTATTCAGGCCCAAAGTGTCTGACTTAAAAAATGGCTGGCCTTTTATACCAGAGCAGCGCCATGTGCGTGCTGCTCAGTGGCCTCCAACAATGACACCATCTGGTGCCTACAAACAGCATGTATATACATGTCAATACCCTCCTCTGAGATCTTATCACAGCCTTTCACAGGTTGAGACGGTCCGGTGCTTTACGCTCCCGGGTTGACCGTCTCAGTTCGATTCCAGCCTTGGGTGAAGGTGCTGAGTCTGTTGTGGCTGCTGGCTGGATAGCTGACTTGTTGGGGGTGGCAGTGGCCACGTCAGGAATTGCTAGTCCATTTTTATTGAACAAGTCCATGATGGAAATTCCGGGTTCACTGATGACCTTTGAGTCCACTGAAGGCTGCTGGTAGGTTGGTTGGTCGTCGACGGTTTCTTCATCCGACTGCTCTGGCTCATCTGTGTGCCTCAGCTTTGTTGGATCCAAGTGTTTTCTGCAAGTCTGCCCATTCTTGAGCTTAATAACAAATACTCTTGCCCTCCTTGGCCATGACCGTACCAGCGATCCATTTGGGACCCTGACCATAATTCAACACATATACAGAATCATTAACAGAAATCTCGCGTGACACTATTGCGCGATCGTGGTACCCTTGTAGACTCTGTCTTCTGTATTCAACATGATTACTTAAATCCGGGTGTACAAGAGATAACTTGGTCTTAAGACCTCTTTTCATCATGAGTTCAGCAGGTAAGACCCCTGTGAGTGTGTGAGGTCTTGTCCCGTAATTCAGCAGTATGCAGGACAAGTGGATCTGCAGTGACTCTTGGGTTACTCTCCTCATGCTTTGCTTGATAATTTATACTGCACATTCTGCTTGCCCATTGGACGCAGGCTTGAATGGTGCTGACCTTACATGTTTTATGCCATTAAGTTTTACAAACTCCTGAAACACCTGACGACCCATTGTCGCTCACTACTATGTCAGGCAGACAATGTGTCGTGAGCATGACACTGAGATTCTCTATGGTTGCCGTGGACGTACTGGATGACATGATTATGCATTCTATCCACTTCGAATAAGCATCCACCACCACTAAAAATATCTTGCCCAGGAAGGGACCTGCAAAATCTACATGGATCCTGGACCAAGGTTTGAATGGCCATGACCACAGACTCAGCGGCGATTCCGCTGGTGCTTTGCTGAGCTGCATGCAGGTTTTGCACTGATGCATGCATGCTTCCAGCTCAGGATCAATTCCTGGCCACTGGGACCTGGCGATGGCCTTCATCATCACTATACCAGGATGTGTGCTGTGTAACTCATGCACAAACTTTTCACTCCCTTAGGCATTACAACTCGATTGCTTGAATAAACAGTTTGTCCTTGCGATGAATGTACGGTTTGGCCTCCTCGCACATTTGCTTAGGTATGGCAGACCAATCCCCTTTGAGGATGCAACCCTTTACCACCGATAATATCGGGTCCTGGCTGGTCCAGGTTTTAACTTGCTCAGCCGTGACAGGGCTACCTTCAGTCTCAAAAGCATCCATGATTAACATTAGATCTGCCGGTTGTGCCGTTTCCACCTACAGTGTGGGCAATGGCAACCGGCTCAAAGCATCGGCACAATTCTCTGTGCCAGGTCTGTGGCGAATGACATAATCATAGGCAGATAATGTCAGCGCCCACCTTTGGATGCAGGATGAAGCATTGGTATTGATACCTTTGCTCTCGGAAAACAACAAAATGAGCGGCTTGTGATCGGTCTCTAATTCGAACCTCAGACCGAACAGGTATTGATGCATCTTTTTAACACCGTACACTCACACTAAAGCTTCTTTTTCGACCATACTGTAGGCTCTTTCTGCTTTAGACAAACTTTTGGATGCATACACGACAGGTTGAAGATTCCCCGACTTATTGGCTTGTTGTAACACGCAACCAATTCCATATGACGATGCGTCACAGGCCAAAACTAAACGTTTACATGGGTCATAATGTACCAGCAACTTGTTCGAGCAAAGTAGATTGGTGGCTTTCTCAAAAGCTCTGCCTTGCAATGCACCCCACACCCAGTTGTTGCTTTTCTCAGTAGCATGTGCAGTGGTTCAAGTAAGGTGCTCAATTTAGGTAGCAAGTTACCAAAGTAGTTGAGTAGACCCAGGAATGAACACAGCTCCGTCACGTTCTGCGGCTTGGGTGCATTCTTGATGGCTTTGGTTTTCACATCAGTAAGTCTGATGTCATCAGCGGCGATTTTCCTCCCGAGGAATTCGACCTCCAGTGCCATGAAGACGCACTTTGAGCGTTTAAGTCTGAGTCCCACTCTGTCCAAACACAGTAGAACCTCTTCCAGGTTGTTCAGATGTTCCTTGGAGTCACGACCTGTGATCAGGATGTCATCTTGGAACACGATGGTTCTGGGAACGGATTTCAGTAGACTTTCCATATTCCTCTGGAATATTGCTGCAGCCGAACGAATTCCAAACGGGCACCTGTGGTAAATAAACAGTCCTTTGTGCGTGTTAATGCACGTAAGTCTCTTTGATGTCTCGACCAACTCCTGCGTCATATAGGCCGATGTCAAGTCCAGTTTTATGAACGACTTCCCTCTGGCTAGCGTCGCAAACAAGTCATCGGCCTTCGGTAACAGGTACTGATCTTGTTTCAAAACCCTGTTGATTGTAGCCTTGTAGTCTCCACAGATTCTGACTGTGTCATCACTTTTCAGCACAGGAACAATGGGGCTGGCCCATTCATTAAATTCGACCGGTGATATGATCCCTTCACGCTGGAGTCTGTCCAGTTCAATTTCGACCTTCTCCCTCATCATATACAGCAATGCCTGAGCTTTATGATGGACAGGTCATGCATCTAGTCCACGTGGATCTGCACCTTGGCTCCCGTGAAGTTACCGATACCCGGTTCGAACAGCGAGGGGAACTTGCTCAATACTTGGGCACATGTATCTTCCTCCGATGACAACACCTTTATGTCGTTCCAGTCGCATCTGATTTTCTCCAACCAGCTCCTGCCGAGCAGCGTTGGGCCATTGCCTGGAACAATCCACAGCGGTAACTCGTGAACCGCACCATTATACGACACATTAAATTGTGCACTGCCAATCAACTTTATCAGTTCTTTGGTGTACGTGCGCAGCTTGGCGTTAACAGGGCTCAGCCTGGGCCTCACAGTCTTAGTATCCCATAGCTTATTAAATGCCCTCTCGTTCTTGATCGATTGACTCGCCCCTGTGTCCAGTTCCATCGATACCGGTATCCCATTAAACTTCACATTAATCAAAATTGGTTTACTCTTGGTTATGAAAGAGTACAGTCCACACACTTCCTCCTCTGGCATCTCGGATTGCGTATCTGGATCTGCGCTAGTTTGACTCTCATCCTCCATGTGGTATGTCGCAACTCGCTTGCTCATCTGCGGGCACTTGCGCTGGAGATGCCCCACTCTCAGACAGCCTTTGCAACTATATTGCTTAAATCAGCACTGCTGGTGCCGATGATTTCCCCCACAACGCCAACTCGGAGAAGTCAGATATATTCCCTCTGGCGGACTTTGGGCATATAACAACAGTTCCCCGCAAAGTCAATAGTGTAACTATTTACAATGTGAGTCGATCTGGGGCCCTTCTTGCCCTGGTTGATCGTCTCGGTGTGAAAGCTGGTATTATTGAATCATTTGTTGGGCCTTCGCTGGGCTGCTGTGCAGCTGGCCTTGCTGGGCTGCCTGATGTTTTGGGCCCTGCAGGGCTGCTGTGGATGATGGGTTCTGCTTCGTTGTGGGATCAAAAAAGGTAGGGTCCAAGGTGGGTTGCTCAGGATAGTCCGTGAATCTGAGTCTGATTTGGTCCAAGTGTTTCCGGTGAATGAGTCCATTTGAAAGTTTGCTCCCCTCTTTGGCCACGACAGTGCTGGGAAGCCACTTGGGACCTTGTCCATAATTTAATACAAATACAGGATCATTGATTTCAATCTCTAGACCATGGTTTGGAGGGCCAAGACCATATACGTAGCAGCGCCTCCCTGGGTACATTTCTTAACTGCAAGCCTGTATTACATCTGTGAATGCAGGACTCTAGTCCCCATCGATACCGGGCCACCACAAGTGGGATCTGGCTATCGCTTTCATCATTATGATGCCTGGATAGGTACTGTGGAGGTCATTGATGAAGGTGTCTCTGCCCTTCTTGGGGACCACTACTCAATTGCCCCACATAAGGCAGTCTGCCTGTATAGACATTTCATCTTTGCACTGCTGGAATGGCTTTATCTCTTCCTGCATTTCCACTGGGACACTGGACCAGCTCCCGTGAAGCACACAGCTTTTGACTAGAGATAATAAGGAGTCTTGGCTTGTCCAGGTTTTGATCTGCTGGGCAGTGACGGGTGATTGCTCACTCTCAAATGCTTCCACAACTATGGCTACATCTGTGAGCTGTACCATTTCCACCCCCGTGGTGGGCAATAGCAGCCTACTGAGAGCATCGGCGCTGTTTTCTGTGCCTGGCTTGTGGTGGATGGCATAGTTGTATGCGGACAACATGAGCGCCCATCTCTGGATGTGGGCCGATGCGTTGGTATTCATCCCTTTACTCTTGGAGAACTCTTGGGATAAGTGGCTTATGGTCAGTTTCCAATTCGAATTTTAGCCCAAATAGGTATTGATGCATTTTCTTTACACCATAGACACATGCTAACGCTTCTTTCTCAATCATGTTGCAGGCTCTCTCCGCTTTAGACAGACTCCTGGATGCATAAGCAACTGGTTGCAATTTCCCGAAATCATTAGCTTGTTGCAATACACACCCGACGCCATATGACGACGCATCACATGCTCGTACAAACGCTTACATGGATCATACAACACAAACAATTTGTTTGAGCATAACGATTTTCTCGCTTTTACAAAGGCATTTTCTTGGCTTTTGCCCCAAACCCATTCGTCCTCTTTTTGTAGTAAGACATGTAGTGGTTCTAACAGTGTGCTGAGACCCAGTAAGAAGTTACCAAAGTAGTTCAGGAGTCCCAGAAACGACCACAGCTCCATCACATTGTGTGGCCTCGTTGCATTCTCGATTGCCTCAGTCATCACGTTAGTAGGCCTGATGCCGTCCGCCGCAATCCTCCTTCCCAGGAACTCCACTTCAGGTGCCAGGAAAACGCACTTTGAGCATTTTAACTTGAGCCCCAGGTGGTTGAGTCAACTAAGAACCTCCTCCAGGTTCTGCAGATGCTCAACTGTGTTCCGACCTCTGACCAAGATGTCGTCCTGGAAGACCACGATATGTGGGACCGACTTTAGTAAGCTTTCCATGTTCGTCTGGAATATCGCCGCCACCGATCGGATTCCAAACGGGCATCTGTTATAAATAAAAAGACCTTTGTGCGTGTGGATGCAGGTGAGGGCATTCGATGATTCCTCCAGTTCCTGCGTCATGTAGGCTGAAGTCAGATCCAGCTTCGTGAACATCTTTCCTCCCATCATCGTTGCAAAGAGGTCGTCGGCTTTTGGAAGTGGGTATTGGTCCTGCAGGGAGAAATGATTGATAGTTACTTTGTAATCGCCACAGATTCTGACGGTGCCATCTCCCTTGAGGACTGGGATGATAGGACTGGCCCACTCGTTGAACTCGATTGGGGAAATAATGCTCTCTCTTTGCAGCTGGTCTAGCTCAATCTCTACCCATTCTCTCATCATGTACTGTACTGCTCTCGCCTTGTGATGGATGGGTCGTGCCCCCGGAATTAGGTTGATCTGCACTTTTGCTCCTTGGAATTTCCCGATGCCTGGTTCGAACAGCGAAGGAAATTTGTTTAAGACCTGGGCACACGATGCGTCGTCAGTGGGCGATAGCGCTCGGACGTTGTCCCAGTTCCAGCGTATCTTTCCCAGCCAGCTCCTGCCGAGCAGCGTGGGACCATTGCCCGGTACCACCCAGAGTGGTAGCTTGTGCACCACTCCATCGTAGGAGACCTTTACAGTAGCACTGCCGATTACAGGAATCAGTTCTTTAGTGTAAGTTCTTAGTTTTGTGCGAACTGGAGTTAAGACTGGCCTTGAGGCCTTGTTGCACCACAACCTTTCAAAAGTCTTTTTGCCCATGATGGACTGGCTCGTGCCTATATCCAGCTCCATTGACAATGGGAGTACATTTAGTTCAACATTCAGCATTATTAGGGGACAATTCGTGGTGAATGTATGTACCCCGTGTACCTCTGCCTCCTCGATGTGAGGCTCTGGTTCATCGTGATCCTCCGTGGATCTGTCCTCCTCTGCAACATGGTGGTTTACAGGTTTAACAGGCTTTGCAGCTGGCCTGCATACTCGTTGGAGGTGTCCCATTGTTCCAAAGCCCTTGCAAACATACTCTTTGAATCGACATGAATGGAAACGATGATCACCCCCACAACGCCAACAACTGTTAATGGCCTTGCATTCATCAACCTTGATGGTGGACTCTGAGACATCTGCGGACATGTAGCTGCAAGTATGTGTGACCTGCCCTGTATGTTACGATTCAAAAACAACATCACTTTGTTCACAGTACTTGTAGCAGCACTTGTGTGCTGAGAGATTTGTTTGGTATTGTCACTGGTGGCAATGAACACCTGGGCTATCGCTATGGCTTTACTCAAGGTTGGGGTCTCTACAGTCAAAAGTTTGCGAAGTATGGTTTCATGGCCAATGCCAAGTACGAAAAAGTCTCTGAGCATGTGCTCCAAACGTCCTTCAAATTTGCAATGTCCTGCAAGGCGTCTTAGATCGGCAACATAACTCACCACTTCCTGGCCTTCAGACCTTTCGTAGGTGTAGAATCGATACCTCGCCATCAGAATGTGCTCCTTCGGGTTCAAATGCTCTCGGACCAGTGTGCACAAATCATGGTACGATTTCTCCGTGAGTTTTGCTGAAGTGAGCAGATTCTTCATGAGGCCATACGTTGGTACCTCACAGACGGTGAGGAGGATCGTCCTTCGTTTGGCAGCGTTCTCTTCCCCATCTAGCTCGTTGGCCACAAAGTATTGGTTGAGTCGCTCCACCAAAGTTTCCCAATCATCTCCCCCCGAGAATTTCTCCAGGATGCCCACCGTTCTCTGCATCTTTGGGTTCGCTATCTGTATCTCATCGCCAGTTGTTGTGTATGGAGAAAAAGTCAGACTGAACACTGTGAGCTCAAAGTAAAGTGTGACCTTAATCTTTTATTGCAGGTCTCCAGAGTGCCTCTCCAACCTGTGAAGCCTCCTTAAATACCTGTGCTCCCAAGGGATTATGGGATCCCTTGGGACACCAGGGGATGAGCCCTCTGGTGGCTGTACAGAGTAAATATAAGTATACATATATAACACTATAAATCACACATTTTGAAAATTGTAGATGAGCAGAGAAAGCTTGGTGCCCATATACACAAATTCCTCAGGGTGGCAGGGCAAGTTGATAAGGTGCTTAAAAAGGCATATGGGTGACTTGGGTTTATAAATAGAGGCATTGAATATAAAAGCAAGGAGATCTTACTAGAACTTTATAAATCACTGGTTAGGCCTCAGCTGGAGTATTATGGAAAATTCTGGACACCACATTCCAGGAAAGATGTAAAGGCATTAGAAAGGGTACAGGGGAGGTTTACCAGGATGTTACCAGGGATGAGGGACTTCAGTTATGAAGAGAGGTTGGAAACGTTAGGACTGTTCTCCTTGGAGAACAGGTGACCTAATAGAGATTTTCAAGATGACGAGAGGTTTTGATAGAGTAGAGAGAGAAAAACTATTCCCTCTGGTGAGTGGTTCAATAAACAGAGGTTGTAGATTTAAAATCATTGGTAAAAGGTCTCGCGGGGAGACGAGAAGATTTTTTTTCACTCAGAGAGTTGTCAGAATCTGGAACACTCTTCCTGAAAAGGTGGTGGAAGCTGATTCTATAAATAATTTCAAAAAGGAGTTGGTCATATCCTTGAGAATGAGGAACTTACAGGGATACGGATAAAAAGTGTGGATGTGGCTCTTTCAAAGAGCCAGCACAGGCACAATGGGATGAACGGCCTCCTTCTGAGCTGTAAGTGTCTTTGATCCTATGATTTCTATGATTCTGTGAAAGGGTATTTATGGCAGTACAACTATTGATGTACTGCCATAAATACCCTGTCCCAGAAACATTAACAACTTGCTTTTATTAGTATGTAGAAAACGTACCACAGTACTTTACGAAGGAGGAGAGGAATTAATAATGGGGATCAGGGAAATGGCAGAGACTTTGAACAAATATTTTGTATCGGTCTTCACAGTAGAAGACACTAAAAACATCCCAATAGTGGATAATCAAGGGGCTATAGGGATGGAGGAACTTAAAACAATCACTGTCACTGAAGAAGTAGTACTCGGTAAAATAATGGGACTAAAGGCGGACAAGTCCCCTGGACCAGATGGCTTGCATCCTAGGGCCCTAAAAGAAGTGGCTGCATTGGTTGTAATCTACCAAAATTCCTTGGATTCTGGGGCAGTCCCAGCAGATTGGAAAACTGCAAATGTTATGCCACTATTTAAAAAAGGAGGCAGACAGAAAGCAGGAAACTATAGACCAGTTAGCCTAACATCTCATTGGGAAAATGCTGGAGTCCATTATCAAGTAAGCAGTAGCAGGACATTTGGAAAAGCATAATTCAATCAAGCAGAGTCAGCATGGTTTTATGAAAGGGAAATCATGTTTGAAAAATTTGTTGGAGTCCTTTGAGGATGTAACGAGCAGGGTGGATAAGGGGGAACCAATGGATGTGGTGTATTTGGATTTCCAGAAGGCATTCGATAAGGTGCCACATAAAAGGCGACTGCACAAGATAAAAGATCACAGGGTTGGGGGTAATATATTAGCATGGATTGAGGATTGGCTAACTAATAGAAAATAGAGAGTCGGGATAAACGGGTCATTTTCCAGTTGGCAAACGGTAACTAGTGGGGTGCCGCAGGGATCGGTGCTGGGGCCTCAACTATTTACAATCTATATTAATGACTTGGATGAAGGGACCGAGTGTAATGTAGCCAAGTTTGCTGATGATACAAAGATGGGCAGAAAAAATAGAAAAGCAAATTATCATTTAAATAGAGAAAAATTGCAAAGTGCTTCAGTACAGAGGGACCTGGGGGTCCTTGTGCATGAAACACAAAAAGTTAGTATGCAGGTACAGCAAGTAATCAGGAAGGCAAATGGAATGTTGGCCTTTATTGCAAGGGGGATAGAGTATAAAAGCAGAGAAGTCCTGCTACAACTGTACAGGGTACTGGTGAGGTCACACCTGGAGTACTGTGTTCAGTTTTGCTCTCCGTATTTAAGGAAGGATATACTTGCATTGGAGGCTGTTCAGAGAAGGTTCACTAGGTTGATTCCGGAGATGAGGGGGTTGACTTATGAAGATAGGTTGAGTAGGTTGGGCCTATAATCATTGGAGTTCAGAAGAATGAGAGGTGATCTTATCGAAACATGTAAGATAATGAGAGGTCTCGCTATGTTGGATGCAGAGAGGATATTTCCACTCATAGGGGAAACTAACACTAGGGGGCAGAGTCTCAGAATAAGGGGCTGCCCATTTAAAACTGAGATGAGGAGGAATGTCTTCTCTCAGAGGGTTGTAAATCTGTGGAATTCTCTGCCCCAGAGAGCTGTGCAGGCTGGATCATTGAATATATTTAAGGCGGAGATAGACAGATTTTTGAGGGATAAGGGAACAAAAGGTTATGGGTAGCGGGCAGGGAAGTGGAGCTGAGTCCATGATCAGAGAAGCGATGATCTTATTAAATGGTGGAGCAGGCTCGAGGGATCAAATGACCTACTCCAGCTCTTATTTCTTGTGTTCTTATGTTTTTATGTGAATGGACACCAAGCCTTTCATGGAGTCACAGCTGGGAAAGACTGACAAAGGGAAGTCCCACCCCATCATACTTCCAGCAGTGCAGTTAACCAAAGGGAATTTTTGCACTCCTAATTTTAAAGATATGCTGGCAAGAAATAACGAACGCATTTACATTAACAGAAAATGCTGGCAATCTCAGCAGGTCAGGCAGCATCTGTGGAGAGAAACAGAGTTAACGTTTCAGGTCAATGACCCTTTGTCAGAACTGGAAAATGTTAGAGATGTAACAGGTTTTTAAGCAAGTGCAGGGGCAGGGAAAGAGGGGAAGGGAACAAACAAAAAGGAAGGTCTGTGATAGGGTGGAAGGCAGAAGAGATTAAATGACAAAAGGGCTGATAGTACAAAGCCAAAGGAGGTGGTTATGGTACTATCATACCTTTTGTAACTGCTGATGAGAGGCTTCACCTGTTGAGAGTACATATCAGGAGAGTACATAGGACTTGTATTTATATAGAGCCTTTCACAACCTCATGATGTCCCAAAAACACTTTACAGCAATTAAGTACTTTTGAAGCATAACCAGTGTTGTAATGTAGGAAACACAATAGCCAATTTCGCACAGCAAGGTTCCTCAAACAGCAATGAAATAATGACCAGATAATCTCTTCTTTTTAGTGATTTAAATGGCTAAATAGTGGTTGAGGGCTAAATATTGGCCAAAGAGAACACCCATGCTGTTCTTCAATCTTATACATTCAACCTTCGTCGTTCCCCAGGCTAGGTCCAAAACCACCCCAACCTCTGTCGTCGAGCTACATTACGCGGATGATGCCAGCGGCTGCGCATATACAGAGGCTGAACTTCAAGTCATAGTCAACATATTTACTGAGGCGTACGAAAGCATGGGCCTTACACTAAAAATCTGTAAGACAAAGGTCCTCCACCAGCCTGTCCTCGCCGCACAGCACTGCCCCCCAGTCATCAAGATCCACGGGGCGGCCCTGGACAATGTGGACCATTTCCCATACCTCGGGAGCCTCTTATCAACCAGAACAGACATTGACAACGAGGTTCAACACCGCCTCCAGTGCATCAGTGCAGCCTACGGCTGCCTGAGGAAAGGAGTGTTTGAAGAACTGGCCCTCAAATCTGCCACCAAGCTCATGGTCTACAGGGCTGTAGTAATACCCGCCTTCCTGTATGGCTCAGAGACATGGACCATGTACAGTAGACACCTCAAGTCATTGGAGAAATACCACCAACGATGTCTCTGCAAGATCCTACAACTCCCCTGGGAGGACAGACGCACCAACGTTAGCGTCCTCGACCAGGCCAACATCCCCAGCATTGAAGCACTGACCACACTCTCTCAGCTTCACTGGGCAGGCCACATTGTTCGCATGCCGGACACGAGACTCCCAAAGCAAGCGTTCTACCTGGAATTCCTTCACGGCAAACGAGCCAAAGGTGGGCAGAGGAAACGTTACAAGGGCACCCTCAAAGCCTCCCTGATAAAGTGCAACATCCCCACTGACACCTGGGAGCCCCTGGCCAAAGACTGTCCTAAGTGGAGGAAGTGCATCCGGGAGGGCACTGAGCACCTCGAGTCTCATCGCCGAGAGCATGCAGAAATTAAGCATGGGCAGCGGAAAGAACGTGCGGCAAACCTGTCCCACCCTCCCTTTCCCTCAACGACTATCTGTCCCGCCTGTGACAGGGACTGTGGTTCTTGTATTGGACTGTTCAGCCACCTAAGGACTCATTTTTAGAGTGGAAGCAAGTCTTCCTCGATTCCGAGGAACTGCCTATGATGATGACATTCACCTGAGAGGGCAGAGGAGGCACTGGTTTAACATCGGATCTGAAAAATGATTTCTTTGACAATGCAGCGCTCCCTCACTGCTAAATGAGGCAGGAGGAACAGCATGTAAAGTACACTGGAAAACATACATTATTTCAGTATCTGTACATTTAAAGGGGAATTGCATATGTAATGTAAAATAAAATCTTCAAATCTCTTCCATGCTTATGTTTTGTTACACTTTTCTGACTCGTCCTATCCGCAGCCAGGCTGTGGAATATCTTGAAGCTGTACCCTGATTTCTCCTTAGTTCTAATTTGCAGCTTGGGGATGGTCTGCCTTAAAGAAAAGAAAATAAACTGTAGATGTTGGCAGTGATAGAATATTAATTATTCAGACAAAGTGGGTGAATGTATTTCTTGCAACAAATATTGTCATCTCTGAGATATCAGCTTTTCCTCCTTCTGCATGGACTACCCTTCATTGTCATTACTGTTTTCTGAACTTCCTGCATTTGCAAAGAATCATCGAATCACGCCTGTGCTGGCTCTTTGATAGAGCTATCCCACGAGTCCCACTCCCCTGCTCTTTCCTCATAGCCTTGCAAATTTTTCCTTTCCAAGTATTTATCAAATTACTTTTTGAAAGTTATTATTGAATCTGCTTCTACCACCTTTTCAGGCAGTGCATTCCAAATCATAACTAAGAACATAAGAAATAGGAGCAGGAGTAGGCCATTCGGCCCCTCGAGCCTGCTCCGCCATTCAATAAGATCATCGCTGATCTGATCTTGTGCTCAGCTCCACTTCCCTGCCCACTCCCCTTGACCCTTCACTTGCTTATCTTTCAAAAATCTGTCTTTCTCCACCTTAAATATATTCAATGACCCATCCTCAATAGCTCTCTGGGGTAAAGAATTCCACAGAATTACGAATCTCTAAGAGAAGAAATTCCTCCTTATCTCAGTTCTAAATGGGCGACCCCTTATTCTTAAACTATGCCCCCTAGTTCTAGATTCCCCCACGAGTGGAAACATCCTCTCTGAATCTACCTTGTCACGCCCCCTCATTATCTTATATGTTTCAATAAGATCACTTCTCATTTTTCTAAACTCCAATGAGTATAGGCCCAACCTGCTCAATCTTTCTTCTTAAGTCAACCCCTGCATCTCCGGAATCAACCTAGTGAACCTTCTCTGAACTGCCTCCAATGCAAGTATATCCCTCCTTAAGTAAGGAGACCAAAACTGTACACAGTACTCAAGGTGTGGTCTCACCAATACCTTGTAGCAGGACTTCTCTGCTTTTATACTTCATCCCCCTTGCAATAAAGCCAATATTCCATTTGCCTTCTGATTACTAACTTTTTGTCTTTCATGCACAAGGACCCCCAGGTCCCTCTGTACTGCAGCATTTTGTAATCTCTCTCCATTTAAACAATAATTTGCTTTTTATTTTTCCTGCCAAAGTGGATAACCTCACACTTTCCTGCATTATACACCATCTGCCAAATGTTTGCCCACTCACTTAGCCTGTTTATATCCCTTTGCAGATTCTTTGTGTGTTCCTCGCAACTTGCTTTCCCACCCATTTTTGTATCTTCAGCAAACTTGGCTACATTACACTTGGTCTCTTCATCCAAGTCAGTAATATAGATTGTAAATAGTTGAGGCCCCAGCACCGATCCCTGCAGCACCCCACTAGTTATCGTTTGCCAACCAGAAAATGACCCATTTCTCTCAACTCTCTGTTTTCTGTTAGTTAGTCAATCCTCTATCCATGCTAATATATTACTCCCAACCTCGTGAGCTTTTATCGTGCAGTAAACTTTTATTTGGCACCTTATCGAATGCCTTCTGGAAATCCAAATACATCACATCCACTGGTTCCCCCTTATCCACCCTGCTCGTTACCTCCTCAAAGAACTCCAATAAATTTGTCAAACATGATTTCCCTTTCATAAAATCATGCTGACTCTGTTTGGCTGTATTATGCTTTTCCAAATGTCCTGCTACTGCCTCTTTAATAATGGACTCCAGCATTTTCCCAATGTAAGATGCCAGGCTAATTGGTCTATAGGGGTTCAATTTTCCACATTGCCGATTTTTGGCACAAATTGTAGAGGTACGTCTATTTTTTAGTGGGCAACTGTGCCAAAAGAAAGTTTTGCCGTAATAAACTTTGAATTTGGCACGGTGCAGCTTGTCCTTAAGCTCTGTGGGTGGAGCTTAAGGTTTGCGCCGAAAAACAGGTTGCCAGGGTAATGAGGGAGACACTGAAGGGCTAAAGCTATAAAATGAAACATACACAAAGAGGTAAGTAATTGTAGAGCGCTGGTGCCACTCCTATCCCCCGCCCCTGGTGCCGGTGTTGCTCCTATACCGGGCCGAAAGGACTCCCCACCCCGCCGCTGCTATCCCGGGCCATGGAACTCGATCTTCTGTGTCGATTTTCTTAAGTTAGCTCTGTATCAAACTGCTTTTGTCCTGTCTCCGATGATCACCGGGCTCGAGGCACAGGGTCGCAGCATCGACCAGCAGGATCGCTCGTTGGCCGGAAACAGGAGCTCGGTGCTCAGCTTCAACTGTCCCCCCGCCCCAATGGACGCCAAAAAACGCCGCAGAATGGTGGCGAAAATAGATTCCTGCTTTCTGTCTGCTTCCTTTTTTAAATAGGTGTGTTACATTTGCGGTTTTCCAATCCGCTGGGACCTCTCTAGAATCCAGAGGACTTTGGTAGATTACAACCAATGCATCCACTATCTCTGCAGCCACCTCTTTTAAGGGGACTTGTCCACCTTTAGTCCCATTATTTAGTTATAGTGATTGTTTTAAGTTCCTCCCTACCTATAGCCCCTTGATTATCCACTATTGAGATGTTTTTAGTGTCTTCTATCGGGACGACCAATACAAAATATTTGTTCAAAGTCTCTGCCATTTCCCTGTTCCCCATTATTAATTCCCCAGTCTCATCCTCTAAGGGACCAACATTTACTTTAGGCACTCTCTTCCTTTTTATATACCTGTGGAAGCTCTTACTATCTGTATTTATATTTCTTGCTAGTTTACTCTCATAATCTATCTTCCCTCTCTATTATATTTTTAGTCATCCTTTGCTGTTTTAAAAAAAATTCCCAATCCTCTGTCCTCCCACTAATCTTGGCCACTTTGTATGCCATTGTTGTCAGTTTGATACCATCCTTTACTTCCTTAGTTAACCATGGATGGTATTCCCTTCTCTTAAAGTCTTTCCTTCTTCCTGGAATGTATTTTTGTTGAAAGTTGTGAAATATCTCCTTAAATGTCTGACACTGCTTATCAACCATCTTACATTTTAATCTATTTCCCCAGTCCACATTAGTCAACTCTGCCTTCATACCTTTGTAATCGCCTTTATTTAAGATCAGGACACTGGTTTGAGATCCAACTTTCTCACCCTCCAACTGAATTTGAAATGTAACCATGCTTTCCGAGAGGATCCTTTACTATGAGATCATTTATGAATCCTGTCTCATTTCACAGTACACGTACAGCGTCGAAAATCCGGAAGCTTCGGGATCAAGGCCGTTCCGGATTCTGTGTATTTCCAGACTTCGGAACATCTTTCTGAAGTTCCGAATTCGGAAATGCCCTAGTCCAGGTTTGGGTATTTCCGGACCTCAAAACACCTTGAGTCCAGAAATGCCTGGGCCAAGGTAGGTAGGTGGGGGGACGGGGGGGGGGTTGGGGGGGGAGGGCGTGGGTCAAGCGGCTGGGGGCAGGGGTGGGGTCGGCCCGAGGCAGAGGTCTGAGGCAGGGGCAAGGTCTCTGTGACTGCAAGTAAAATCCAAAGATTCAAAAGTTATGCTGAATTCCCTTTTTACTCTCACTTGGCGTATAAAAGAAAAACATCTTCCAAGAGTGATATTCGGTTGTAAGTGCTGGAGGAGGTCCTTGTTCCCTTATTTCGTACTCTTCAACTGCCCTCCTGAAAGTTGCCATCCCAGTCCCCACCTCCCCCCTCAGTGCCATGACCATCGAGGTCTGCGGCCCGCGCAAACATCTTCTGGGAATCTCGGCAGCCGTGAATCTTTCAACCACAGATCTCTGACACGTCCAGTTCCTGAGCCGTGTCCTCCCGGCTCAAGGTTTACGCCTTCCACTCCTGAAATCGTCCTACTGCAAGCTCAGAGCCGTATCTCCCTAAACTCCCCATCTCCCTGAATGAAGCATCTTCCTAGCCCGCACATTCCTAGAAAACTCCAAAGAGCAGCTCCCTCTAGGTTTGATATCCATGCATATGCTTCATTCATATTCCCTTCTACAAACTCGCGACTCTCACGGGCTCCACCCTTGTTTCCTCACCGCTGCGGTCAGTACCCTGAGCTGTCCCGGGCTCCAGCGCTCTGCCCTCAGCTTGTGACCCAGTGGTTCAGCATTCCGCCGTTAGCCTCAGGTCCCTGGGATGCAGCGGTGTGACCTGGGAAGCCCAGGGTCCTGCCCTTTTGACTGCAGTGCTTTCTGATACGTCCTTACTACACAGTATAAATGCACACAAAGCCCATGCTTGAGAGAAGGTCAGTCTGTGACCTGTCCTTTATTCCTTAGCACTCAAGTGATGAAGGTGGGTGGAGCTTCCCCTTTTATACCTGAAGGTCCAGGTTAGGAGTGTCTCCCACCTAGTGGTCAGTGTTCTCACGGTGTACAACTTAGGTCAGTTTATACATGGGTTACAATGCTGGTTGAATACATGACATCACCTCCCCCCCCAAAGTCTTATTGGGATCACAGGTTGAGTCTCTCTGGTGGTTCACGCTCCCTTGTAGAGCGCCTGAGTTGGGGCTCCGGTTGTTGGGCGCTGGCCTGAGTGTCTGCTGTTTGCAGTGCCTCAGGCCTGTCCGGACTGCCCACAGTTACTGGGCTCTCCTCCCTTTGGTTCCGGTGTTCGGTCACCTGTGGTGGAGTGAACTCTATATCGTGTTCTTCCTCTGCTTCTTCTATGGGGTTGCTGAACCTCCTTTTTGTTTGATCCACATGTTTGCGGCAGATTTGTCCATTGGTAAGTTTAACTACCAGAATCCTATTTCCCTCTTTGGCAACCACAGTGCCTGCGAGCCATTTGGGCCCTGCAGCATAGTTGAGGACAAAAACAGGATCATTTACATCAATACATCGCGCCCTCGCATTCCTGTCATGGTAGTGATATTGTGACTGGCGCCTGCTCTCGACAATTTATTTCATGGTGGGGTGTATAAGGGATAATCGGGTTTTGAGCGTCCTTTTCATTAGTAGCTCTGCGGGTGGAACCCCTGTGAGCGAGTGTGGTCGGGATCTATAGGCCAACAGGAGGCATGATAAGTGTTTTTGCAGGGAACCCCCTTGGATTCTGAGCATCCCCTGTTTGATTATCTGCACTGCTCGTTCTGCCTGGCCGTTTGAGGCCGGCTTGAATGGTGCCGTTCTAACGTGGTTAATTCCAATGCCTGCCATGAAGTCCTGGAATTCAGTGCTTGTGAAGCACAGGCCATTGTCGCTGACTAAGATGTCCGGTAGACCGTGGGCGGCGAACATTGCCCGTAGACTTTCTACCGTGGCAGAGGATGTGCTTGAATTTAAAATGTCACACTCGATCCATTTGGAGTAGGCGTCTACTACAACCAAAAACATTTTCCCCATGAAAGGACCTGCGTAGTCCACATGGATGCGTGACCAAGGCTTGGCGGGCCATGGCCAGGGGCTAAGGGGGGCTTCCCTGGGCGCATGGCCCAGCTGGGCACACGTGTTGCACCTGCGAACACAAAGTTCCAGATCTGCGTCTATCCCTGGCCACCAAACGTGGGACCTGGCAATTGCCTTCTTCGTGACAATGCCCGGGTGCCCATTGTGGAGTTCCCTGATGAACACCTCTCTGCCCATCTGGGGCATGACTATGCGGTTTCCCCACAGTAGGCAATCGGCCTGAATCGAGAGTTCATCCTTGCGCCTGTGAAATGGTTTAAATTTCTCAGGGCATGCCCTGTACGTGGCTGCTCAGTCCCCATTCAGGACACATTTCTTGACTAGAGACAATAGCGGGTCTCTATTTGTCCAGACTTTAATCTGACGGGCTGTCATGGGTGAGCCTTCGCTTCCGAAAGCTTCAACAGCCATGACCATCTCAGTACCATGCTCGGTAGCCCCCTCAGTGGTGGCTAGTGGGAGCCTGCTGAGTGCATCGGCGCAGTTTTCGGTGCCCGGTCTGTGCCGAATTGTGTAGTCATAGGCAGCTAACGTGAGTGCCCACCTCTGTATGCGGGCCGATGCGTTTGCATTTATGGCCTTGTTGTCGGTCAAAAGGGACGTTAGGGGTTTGTGATCTGTCTCCAGCTCAAATTTCCTGCCAAGCAGGTACTGGTGCATTTTCTTTACCGCATATACACATGCGAGCGCCTCCTTTTCTACCATCCCGTAGCCCCTTTCTGCCTGGGACAGACTCCTGGAGGCATAAGCTACCGGCTGTAACTGACCCTTGGCATTGACATGCTGCAACACACACCTGACACCATAGGACGACGCATCGCACGTTAACACAAGTTTCTTACATGGGTCATATAGCGTTAACAAATTGTTGGAACATAACAAATTGCGTGCTCTATTAAAAGCCCTTTCCTGGCTGTCCCCCCAGACCCATTCGTGACCTTTGCATAGAAGCACGTGTAGGGGCTCTAGCAGCATGCTCAATTTGGGAAGAAAGTTACCAAAATAGTTCAGGAGCCCCAGGAACGAACGCAGCTCCGTCGTGTTACGGGGTCTGGGTGCTCTCTGGATCGCTTCCGTCTTGGATGCAGTAGGGCTGATCCCGTCTGCTGCTACCCTCATCCCCAGGAATTCTACCTCTGGAGCTAGGAAGACGCACTTCGCCTTTTTCAGTCGCAGACCTACCCGGTCCAGTCTGCGTAACACCTCCTCCAGGTTGTGGAGGTGTTCTTCAGTATCGTAACCCGTAATGAGGATGTCATCCTGAAAAACCACCGTCCCTGGAATCGACTTGAGGAGGCTTTCCATATTTCGTTGGAAGATTGCGGCGGCCGAGCGAATCCCGAATGGACATCTGTTGTGCTCAAACAACCCCTTGTGTGTCGTGATGGTGGTCAGCTTCTTCGACTCACTTGCCAGCCCCTGGGTCATGTAAGCTGAGGTCAGGTCCAATTTTGAAAAAAGTTTGCCACCGGATAGCGTCGCAAAGAGGTCCTCCGCTCTCGGTAGCGGGTACTGGTCTTGGAGTGACACCCGATTGATGGTGGCCTTGTAATCGCCACATATCCTGACCGACCCATCCGCCTTGTTGGGCACAATTGGGCACGCCCAGTCACTGAATTCGACTGGCGAGATGATGCCTTCCCTCAACAGGCGGTCCAATTCGCCTTCTATCTTTTCCCGCATCATGTACGGCACCGCTCTGGCCTTGTGGTGTACTGGTCTGGCGTCCGGGTTTATGTGAATCACTACCTTGGCCCCCATGAAAGTGCCAATGCCGGGTTGAAATAGTGAGTCAAATTTGTCGAGGACCTGTGAGCATGATACTCGCTCCACAGAGGAAATTGCATTGACATTGCCCCATTTCCAGTTCATGACAGCAAGCCAACTCCTCCCCAGTAGTGTGGGACCGTCCCCTGGGACAATCCAGAGTGGCAACCTGTTCTCCGAATCTTTGTGGGTCATGACTACCGTGGCGCTGCCAAGCACCGGAATGATCTGCTTTGTGTAAGTCCGTAGCTGTGCGTCAATCGGCGATAATTTTGGCCTCCTGGCCTTGGATGCCCACAACTTTTCAAACTGTTTGATACCCATCAGGGACTGGCTGGCACCCATGTCTAACTCCATTGATACTGGGATGCCATTGAGGAGCACTTTCATCATTATCGGTGGCGTCCTGGTGTATGAACTGTATACGTGCTCCACATGAACTCGCTGAACTTCAGCTTCCAGCGATTTCCCCCAGTGTCCATTTCTGCAGGTATTTTGCTCATCTCTGCAAACTCCGGCTGAATGTATGCCTCCATGCCTCTAGCATGAGTTGCGGTTTGAAACAAAAGGTCCCTTGCCAGTCGATCGTCCCTGACTGTCCCTGTTATTGTCCTTGAGTGCACCATTAACAGGTGTTGATGGCCCCATTACTGGTCGCATTGTCCCTTGCAATGGCGTGAATCGCTGTTCAGCTTGCCATTGTCTCTGTCGAACTCCCCCTCTGGGTTCGACTACATGTTGGGGCATGCCTGACTGCCCTTGTCTGCCTTAGAAAACTGTGTGCTGCTTTAACAATGTTGAATCTCTGTCCCAACCATTCCTTAACACAGTACCTCTCGTCTGTTCTGCTAGTGGCCATGCTCGCGTGGTTTAAATCCCAGTTTCTTGTCGCCATTGATACGTCCTTACTACACAGTATAAATGCACACGAGGCACATGCTTGAGAGAAAGTCAGTCTGTGACCTGTCCTTTATTTCTTAGCACTCAAGTGATGAAGGTGGGTGGAGCTTCCCCTTTTATACCTGAAGGCCCAGGTTAGGAGTGTCTCCCATCTAGTGGTCAGTGTTCTCACGGTGTACAACTTAGGTCAGTTTATACATGGGTTACAATGCTGGTTGAATACATGACACTTTCCACCCTGGCGCTTTGACCTCCTTGACAGTGGCACGCTCTCAATGCCAGTGCCCGGAGTGGGTGGGTCTGAGGGGTGCAATCCCCCGGGCTCGGAGCCACTCTCCGCACCCTGGGGACGCCGCACGCAGACTTTCCCCAGGTCCCATCCGAGGCAGGGGAGAGGTCGGCGGAGGTTTGAGGCGGGGGAGAGGTCGGCGGGGCTGAGGTCACCGGTGGTCGGAGATGGAGGAAAGGGCGGCGGGGGAGAGGTCAGCGGAGGCTTGACGTGAGGGAGAGGTCGGCGGGGGAGAGGTCGGCAGTGGCCCAAGGTGGGGGAGAGGTCGGCAGTGGCCCAAGGTGGGGGAGAGGTCGGCGCGGGAGAGATCGGCGGGGGAGAGGTCGGCAGTGGCCCAAGGTGGGGGAGAGGTCGGTGGGGGAGAGGTTGGCGGGGGAGAGGTCGGCAGTGGCCCAAGGTGGGGGAGAGGTCGGCAGTGGCCCAAGGTGGGGGAGAGGTCGGCGCGGGAGAGATCGGTGGGGGAGAGGTCGGCAGTGGCCCAAGGTGGGGGAGAGGTTGGTGGGGGAGAGGTCGGCAGTGGCCCAAGGTGGGGGAGAGGTCGGCGCGGGAGAGATCGGCGGGGGAGAGGTCGGCAGTGGCCCAAGGTGGGGGAGAGGTCTGCAGTGGCCCAAGGTGGGGGAGAGGTCTGCAGTGGCCCAAGGTGGGGGAGAGGTCGGTGGGGGAGAGGTCGGCAGTGGCCCAAGGTGGGGGAGAGGTCGGTGGGGGAGAGGTCGGCGGTGGCCCAAGGTGGGGGAGAGGTCGGTGGGTAGGAGGTCGGCAGTGGCCCAAGGTGGGGGAGAGGTCGGTGGGGGAGAGGTCGGCAGTGGCCCAAGGTGGGGGAGAGGTCGGTGGGGGAGAGGTCGGCAGTGGCCCAAGGTGGGGGGAGAGGTCGGTGGGGGAAAGGTCGGCAGTGGCCCAAGGTGGGGGAGAGGTCGGTGGTGGCTTGAGGCAGGGGTTTGGATTCCGGAACATTTTCCGGATTCTGGACGATCCTACCACGGATAGTTCCGGTATCTGGATTCCAGAACAATACGAAATCCGGAACTCCGGATTTTCGGCGCTGTACCTGTACCAGATCCAGGATAGCCTGCTCCCTAGTTGGTTCCACAATGTACTGTTCAAGGAAACCATCCCGGATACATGCTATGAACTCTTCCTCAAGGCTATCTTGGCCAATTTGATTTGTCCAATCAATATGAAAATTAAAATCTGCTGCAGAATTTTTTTTTCCCTCGGGTGGTCTCTAGTTCTTTTATCTTAAATCTGTGTCCTCTGGTTACCGACCCGTCTGCCACTGGAAACAATTTCTCCTTGTTTACTCTATCAAAACCCTTCACGATTTTGAACACCCCTATCAAATCTCTGCTTATCCTTCTCTGCTCTAAGGAGAACAATCCCAGCTTCTCCAGTCTCTCCATGTAACTGAAGTCTTTCATCCTTGGTACTAAAATAATAAATCTCCTCCACACCTAAAGCCTTGACATCCTTCCTAAAGTATGGTGCCCAGAATTGGCCAGCTGGGGCATAGCCACTGTTTTATAAAAGTTTTGTATAACTTCCTTGCTTTTGTACTCAATGCCTCTATTTATAAAGCCAAGGATCCAATATGCCTTTTAAACAACCTTCTCAACTTGTCCTGTCATCTTCAAAAACTTTTGTAACCACACCCCCAGGTCCCTCTGTTCCTGCACCTGATTTACATTTGCACCATTTAGTTTATATTGCCTCTCCTCATTCTTCCTACCAAAAAGAATCACTTCACATTTCTCTGCGTTAAATTGAATTTGCTACGTGTCTGCCCATTTCACCAGTTTGTCTATGCCCTCCTGAAATCTATTACTATCCCTCCCACTGTTTACTGCATTTCCAAGTTTTGTCATCTGATAACTTTGAAATTATGCTCTGTATACCCAGGTCTAGGTCACTAATATGAAAAACAGCAGTGGTCCCAACACCGACTCCTGGGGGACATCACTGTATATTTCTCTCTCGTCTGATAAACAACTGTTCACCACTATTCTTTTCTTGGAAAAGTAAATCAGAAGAAGAGCGCTGCCTCCATGGGCTAGTTGGGCGTCTCAGAGACTCCCCTTGCGGGATAAACGAACGCTTAGAACCATTTGGCTCCCCCTAGCCCAGAACCAGTGCGCTACGGTCTTCAGCGTGTACGCCCCAACACTGGAAGCTACAAACGAGACCAAAGAGGAATTCTACTCCAGCCTCGAACAATCCTTGTCCCGAGTCCCAACGGGCAACAAGCTAATCCTCCTTGGCGACTTTAACACCAGAGTTGGAAAGGACACAGACCTCTGGGGAGGTGTGATCAGCAGAGAGGGGGTAGGGAAAACCAACTCCAATGGTACCCTCCTCCTGACGCAATGCTTAGAACATGACCTTGTCATAACCAACACCTTGTTCTGTCAGAGAGACAAGTACAGGGCCTCATGGCAACACCCTTGTTCCAAGCACTAGACTACGTCATCATCCAAGCAATGGACCGCAAGAATGTCCGCATCACCCGTGCCATGACAGGAGCTGATGACTGCTGGACGGATCACCGCCTAATCCATTCTATCATTTCCATCAATGTAGCCCCAAAGGTGTAGCGGCAACAGAAACAATGTCGCAGGAAAATCAACCCTGAAGCACTCAAAGACCCTGCTAAGAAAGCCTTATTCAGCCAGCGCCTCACATCCAACCTGACGACTCCCAGTGATGGAGAAGCAGAATGTCCACAGCGCCTGGTCTGCCCTCAAGGCCTCCATAGTTAGCACCTGTGAAGAGACGCTTGGTCACTCGACCAAGAAACACCAAGACTGGTTCGATGACAACTGAAGAACAACAAGGCCTCAGGAGCAGATGGAATCCCTGCCAAAACACTAAAGCATGGTGGAGAAGCACTATTGGCACGAATCCATGAAAACTCATTTCTCTTATTTGGAAGGAGGAGAGCATGCCAGGGGATCTCAGAGGCGCTGTAATCGTGACCATCTTCAAGAAAGATGAAAGTCCGATTGTGGTAATTACAATGGAGTTTCCCTGCTGTCTGCCACAGGGGAAAGTCATCGCAAGAATCCTCCTCAATTGCCTTCTCCCAGTGGCTGAAGAGCTCCTCCCAGAGTCGCAATGCAGATTCCGCCCACTAAGGGGAACAATGGACGTGATCTTCAGCGCACGTCAAATTCAAGAGAAATGCAGGGAGCAGCACCAACCTCTGTACATGGCCTTCTTTGACCTCACAAAGGCCTTCAACACTGTCAACCGTGGTGGATTATAGAGTGTTCTCCTCAAATTCGTCTGCCCTCAAAAGTTGGTCACCATCCTTCGTCTGCTCCACGATGACTTGCAAGCTATGGTCCTGACCAACGGATCCACCACAGACCCAATTCATGTACGGACCGGGGTCAAGCAAGGCTGTGCCATCGCACCAACGCTCTTCTTGATCTTCCTTGCTGCAATGCTCCATGTCATCCTCAATAAGCTCCCCGCTGGAGTGGAGCTAATCTACAGAACAAACAGGAAATTGTTCAGCCTCCGTCGCCTCCAGTCCAGTCCAGAATTGCAGATGCAGACAATGCTTGCGTTTGCGCACAGTCGGAGGTCGAACTCCAAGCCATCATCAACACCTTCTCAGAAGCGTACGAGAGTATGGGCCTTACACTAAACATCAGTAAGACAAAGGACCTCTACCAACCTGCCCCCACCATACAGTACTGCCCCCTAATTATCAAAATCCATGACGAGGCCGTGGACAACGTGGACCATTTTCCATACCTCGGGAGCCCACTGTCAACAAGGGCAGATGTCGATGACGAAGTCCAAGACTGCCTTCAGTCTGCCAGTGAGGCAGTTACCCAAGGAAGAGAGTGTTTTAAGACCAGGACCTCAAACCCGGCACCAAGCTCATGGTCTACAGAGCAGTAGTGATACCTGCCCTCCTATATGCTTCAGAGACATGAACTATGTACAGCAGGCACCTCAAAACACTGGAGAAATACCACCAATACTGCCTCTGCAAGATCCTGCCAATCCATTGGTTGGATAGGTGCACCAACATCAATGTTCTCGCTCAGGCCAACATCCCCAGCATCGACGCATTGACCACGCTCGATCAGCTCCGATGGACGGGCCACATCGTCCGCATGCCCGATACGAGACTCTCAAAACAAGTGCTCTACTCAGAGCTCTGACACAACAGTGAATCCCAGGTAGGCAGAGGAAATGCTTCAAGGACACCCTCAAAGCCTCCTTGAAAAAGTGCAACATCCCCACTAACACCTGGAAATCCCTGGCCCAAGACCGCCTAAAGTTGAGGAGAAGCATCCGGGAAGGCGGCGAACACCCAGAGTCTCTTCGCCGACAGCAAGCTGAAGCCAAGCGCAAACAGCGGAAGGAGCGTACAACAACCCAAACACCCCACCCACCCGTCCCTCAACCACTGTCTGTCCCACTGTAGGTCCCGCATTGGACTCATCAGTCACCTGAGAACTCGTAGTAGTGTGGAAGCAAGCCATCCTCGACTCCGAGGGATTGCCTGAGAGAGAGACTACTCTCTGCTTTCTGTCCCTTAGCCAATTGTGTATCCACGCTGCCACTGGCAAGTCGGGGCCATAAAAGGTGAGCTGCCCTGGAACAAGTGTGGTGGCATACCACTTCAAGGAGCAGAGAGAGTTGGTGCAGGAGAGCGATGTCTTGGAGGAAGGCAACTGGATTGGATGTCAGCATAACCCAGGTTGCTGATTGGAGTGTGGGCAGGTACAGCAGGTGCGGCGAGGTCGGGGCGAAGGAATGGCGAAAGATTGTAGAGGGATGTGATCGGGGCCCAGGAGTGGCGTGTGTTCGAGGTCCAGCTGAGGCGAGGGTCCAGGGGCAGCACTGGCCAGTCCACACTGCGATATGTATGCACTCTAGGTCCGTGCAGCAGAGCTGGTCTTCAGACGCCTTGGTTAATCCTTGCCACTGGACCAAGACCTAGCTCCGTCAAGCCCGTGTGGCGGCTGGTGTGCAACGGCCACCACACATTAAAAAAATCCACGCACAGGTATCTTCCACCCTTCAATATGCAGTTTGGGACCTGGAATATCAGGTCCTTCATTGAAACACATGTGAAGCAAGTCATCCTCAATACAAGGAACTGCCTAAGAGAGCGAGAATCCATGGGCCTCAATTTTGCTAACAAGAAGGATGATTCGAGTGCAGAGGAAGGGGAAGTGAGCTATCCATGGAAAGGATTTGGGGCTAGATTTTCCATTATTTTTGCACGCATAACGCCCACTTAATGTCTATTTTACCGCTGAAATGAGGTGTCACGCCCATATATCGCCTATTTAGCCACAAAATGGAAACTGACGCCCATTTCTCGGTCACTTATCGCCGAGCGTTACTTTCCCCATGTATGTAACGCCGAGAAAAAATAATACCGTCCACCCACTTTTTTTGGGCAGAATCATCAGAATGGGTGAACCTAACGCCCATAATATCGCCCAGCGTTACTTTCGGCATGTAATTAACGCCGAGATTCAATAATACCGACTGCCCACTTTTTCTTGTCGTAAAGATCACATTTGCCGAAACTAGCGCCCAGTATATCGCCCAGCATCACTTTCAGCACCTCGCACACATCTCACTCACAATATCGCTCGCCGAAAACACCGCTCTGAAAAAGTGAAACTGTTCTGAACTAATCACAGCTGTGTGGATGCCATTTTATAAATCGCAGGTCGCTTCATTGAAAAGGCTGCTTCAACTTCGGGGGAGTTTGGATTTACTCTGCAGTTCTTCTCAGGTGATGTGGCCATCTGAACAGACATCTTAGCATGCTGTGGATGATTGGGTTTTACTGTAGGTGTCTTAGTGTGGAAATTTATCGCTTGTGAACAATCGGCATTATATTTTTATTGCAAAGGAACCATCCATTTCTCAGCCTGCATCGATTACAACACAAATGCTGCAGAGTGCAAATCCACAACGTCTAACCCAGAGTATTATGTGTCCAATGTAAGACGTGCCAGAACGAGGACAAGGTCCAGACCATACACACCCCGCACTTACAGGGAGAAGAGATCTTACCTCGAATTATCCGAGCACACCTGCCTTCGGAGACTGCACTTCCACAAAGCGGTGATCAGTGAAATATGCCAGCTCATCAGGGCAGATCTGCAGCCTGCCAGCATCTTCAGCACATCACTGTCCGTTGAGGTCAAGGTCACTGCGGCACTGTCGTTCTATACGTCCGGTGCCTTTCAGGCCTCCGCGGTCGACATTTCCCCTGTCTCAGCATACCACACATTGCTGCTTTAGACAGGTCACGGAGGCCCTGTACGTGCATAGGATGGATTTTATCAGCTTCCCTATGACCACGGAGGCTCAGACTGACAGGGCTGGAGCATAGCTAAGTTCCCCAGGGCGCAGGGAGCAATACATTGTACGTACATCGCCATGCGGACACCTTCTCACGACCCAGAGGTTTTTAGCAACAGAAAAGGATTTCACTCCCTGAAGGTCCAACTAGTTGTGGACCACAACCAGATAATTATGGCAGTGAATGCCAAATATCCGGTCAGCTTCGATGAGACTCACATCCTGCGTGAGAGCGCTGTCTCTGACATGTTTAACAGTCAGCCACAAGGTCAATGCTGGATGCTTGATGACAAACGATATGGTCTCACCAGCTGGCTGATGACCTCGCTGCGTGACACCCACACTGAGGCCGAGAGGAGATACAACAAGAGCCACAGAACCACACGCAATGTGGTCCAAAAAACAATTAGTGTGGTTAAGCAGCGCTTTAAATGCCTGGAGCACTCAGGAAGGGAGCTACAATACAACACTTATCAGGAAGCTCAATTCGTGGTCGTGTGCTCCATGCTGCACAACCTGGCTATCAGGAGGGGAGAAGAATTGTCAGAACGGACTGATGGTCCACCTCAGGAGAGAGAGGAAGAGGAGGACGAGGGGCTGGACGCTGACCTCGGGCCAGACAATCAGGCTGACTATGCAACCATGCCCACGACTCCTCCAGATCACAGGAAAGGGACCGTGGTGGCTACATAGCTGCAAGACTCTTACGTCAGCAGCCCATAGATGAGCTAAAAGAACGTTGCTCTTATTGACAAAGCAGACACACTGCTGTGTGTGCAGCTCACACATCAAAGGTGGACATCACCTTGGTGCCAGTTAAAGTTTAAGTTGATTGAAGTTGGGTTAATTATACCCTTTCATGTTAAGGAATCACCAGTGTGTAACGGTCCAGCTATCTGAAACCAATGCACAACAAGGTTATGTTAAATAAAAAACATTTAATACGAACATTGGTCTAAAATCATAAGTATTATGGGCAAAAACACCCCACCCCACCCCCCCTTTTTTGAAAATTGACATCAATCAAATGCTCAACATGTCCATCAACACAGGACACAAATGCAAACCAACAGGGTGACCCCCTCCCCCCATACATTACAACAAATTGCACACACCGAGATGGAGATATAACAAAGCCATCACCTGCGGACATGCACCTCACTTTTCTTGCCTCCTCCCCTTCTTCTCCCCACCTCTACGCCTTCCCCTCCTCGCTCCACGCCGTCTGGCTGAGGCGTTTCTCGGGCAGTGCCTCATTGGGGGGGGGATGAAGGCAGAGCCGGTGGTTGCACGGGTACGGGAGCGGAGGCTACCGAGGTGGGAACATTCTCGGATCCAGAAGCAGGATCTTGCTCCTGCCTCTCCTCTGTCGTTGGCACTGGGGATGCAGAACCTAGGGGTGGAGTGCCGCGCTCCAGGACCACTGGGAGGCCTGTGCCAGCAGTGCTCCTGGCTATCACCTCCAGGGCCTCCGCCATCTGCAGAACGTACTCGGTCATGGTGCCGGAGATGCTGGCCAGCTGTCGGGATATGCCCTCCATTGCATTTAGGATCTGGTCACCTATGACTACAATCCTCTTGGACAAATGTACCATCTCTCCGCTGTCATCTGGCGCTTGTGGAGCAGACCTGCCACGTCCACAAAACCTCCGCGGGGTCGGCGCCGTCCTGGGGACACCTGGGGTGCTCTGTGGCGAGGTGCTTGTGGCCGGTACCTCCAGAGTGGAGGTGGGAATGGCCGGAGGAGCACTAGATGGCCTTGGGGTGGAATGCCTTCTGGAGTCTGGCAATGCAGGCTCTTCAAAGCCAGCGCTCTCATCCGTGGAGAACAGACCCAGCTGATTGACGGGCGAGAATCGGTTCTCCTGAATACCAGATGTAGGATCGTCCTCAGAGTCTGGCCCCACGCCCTCACCTTCTGGCCTCTCTGGTCTTGCCTTGGGATGCGCTGATGGCTCAGCTGCAAAATGCAAATGAGGTTATTAGAGGAGAAGGGTCACAAGGTGAGTCCAGCGCTACACACAGCATATGCACAACAAAAGCACCACCGCTATCAAAATCATCACAGACATCACATTTCATGGCCATCAACACATTCTGCATTGCAATGATTCTCATAAGGCCAGCATTATTTATAGGGCAATTTTATAAACCATCTATCATATAGTATTGTTCGGATATGAGTGAGTGTGGCATCAATTGACTTTAGATCATGCAATGGTGCATACTTTACTCACGTGACATCACTTCAGGCTCTGCAGCTGCCTCCATGGCCGTCCAGGGATTGCTCCTCAATAGTGCCAACACCCGCTCCTCCATCTCAGTAATGTCGCTGGGGATTGGTGGCCTCTTACCCGTTCGCCTCTGCTCGGACCTAATCGTCGATAGCTTCTTCTGTAAGAGGTAACAGGACGACATAGCATGACATCATTGCGTGATATCATTGCTAAGTATTGCCACAGACACTGATACAACACATAACCGACAGATGTAATCATGATTATTATGAGAATTATCATTCTTGACCTAAAGACGTACACCGTGACCGCAGGCTTTGAGTACAACATTCCTGGTAAAAGTGAAAGACCTCACATCTGATGATAGTCACTCATGATTCTTAAAAATCAAATTATACCTCAAATATTGTGTTCAGTTTTGGTCTCCTAATCTGAGGAAGGACGTTCTTGCTATAGAGGGAGTGCAGCGAAGATTCACCAGGCTGATTCCCGGGATGGCAGGACTGACATATGAAGAGAGACTGGATCGACTGGGCCTGTATTCACTGAAGTTTAGAAGAGTGAGAGGGAATCTCATAGAAACATATAAAATTCTGACGGGACTGGACAGGTTAGATGCAGGAAGAATGTTCCCGATGTTGGGGAAGTCCAGAACCACGGGACACAGTCTAAGGATAAGGGGTAAGCCATTTAGGACTGAGATGAGGAGAAACTTCTTCACTCAGAGAGTTGTTAACCTGTGGAATTCTCTACCGCAGAGAGTCGTTGATGCCAGTTCGTTGGATATATTCAAGAGGGAGTTAGATATGGCCCTTATGGCTAAAGGGATCAAGGGGTATGGAGAGAAAGCAGGAAAGGGATACTGAGGTGAATGATCAGCCATGATCTTATTGAATGGTGGTGCAGGCTCGAAGGGCCGAATGGCCTATTCCTGCACCTATTTTCTATGTTTTTATGTGTCTATATAAGTGCAAGTCAAGAAATGTAATACTTACTCGTGTGGATCTGACAAAGTCGTTCCATTGGTTGCCCTCACGCTCCACGTTGGTCGCCAACGAGACCACCTCTGTTATCTCGGCCCATATCCTCTGGTAGACTTTTGGGGTGGGCTTCCCATGCCCTCTCTGACTCAACCTTCTGCAGGAGGGAGCCATTTGCCTCGTCCGAGAACCTCCTCGCACTTTTGCATCCTCCAATGTGTTCCTCTTCCAGATCACTGCTCTCGCCAGCATCAGTTTCCACAGCATGCTGGGCCGCTTCCTCCTCTCCCTCCATTATAGTCAGGAAATTCGTGCAAATATCTGGCTGGTAACAGCTACATTTTTTTCCCAATTTGCTATAAAGCTCTAAACACTCTCTCCTTCCTCCCAAAGCAGCCACACCACACCCACACACACCTTCACTCCCTCTCAGCTCCCTCGTTCTCTGGCTCCTCTTCTGCGCATTACATGATGACCCTTGACCTCCTGAATCGCGGGCATCGAGCGTTGCCATGCAGTTGCTAAGGTCGGCGGAAGGTCAGAGAGATTTAACGCTAACGCCCATTTCATATCGCTCGCGGTAACGCCCAATTTTTAAAATGGAGACTAGGGGCTTCGAAAATGGGCAACAAGCCGGCGATCTGAAAACCCACTTTTACCGCCCACGCCGGAAATAACGCCCATTTTTGGGCGATCCGCACAAAAGTGTACAATCTAGTCCTTGGTACTTTAATATCGGTTGTTACATAGAAAATTTATTTTGGGTTTCCATTTACTGTTTATATGTTCACTCAAGTAACCAGCTACTCCACAGGAGACATAGGCAGGTAAAAGGCATGAGTCAGTCAATGGGGAATTGTGGATCAGAGAGAAATGTAAAATCATGCTACCAAAAAAGTAACAAAGCTTGTCCAACAGTGGAAATAAAGAGCTGGATTTTCAGTTCTGCTCATTTTGGGGCGGTAATAGCGGTAAAGTTTGCGCTCAGGAACAGTTTGCGTCTCAGTGAGCAAAATTCATCAGCTGGGCCCTGAGTGTGGGGCAGAGTGCTAAGGGAGGCATTACACAACTCTCTCAGGGCACTAGGCCGGCTGAGCAACTGAAAATCCTGAGCTAAACAGCCAGCCTCAGAGCGCTGTAAGAGAGGCCTGGGGGGGGGAAAAAAAACCCTGAAAAAGCACCAAAAACATTCTCAATAAATAACTCACGCCACCACAACATAAATTGCAGAAAAAATAAAATTAAAAATAATCACACTTACCTGAGATCGACATTACTTCATCATCATCATCATTATCATCATCATAGGAAGTCCCTCAAATCATGACTTGCTTCCACATCAAAAAGTTCATAGGTGTTTCAATGAAGGACTTAAAATTCCAGGCCCTGAACTAAATCTTGAAGGGTGGAAGATGCCTGTGCGTGGATTTTTTTAATGTGTGGCGACCGTTGCACACCAGCCACTAAATGGGCTTGACAGAGCTAGGTCTTAGTCCAGTAGCAAGGATTAACCAAGACGACTGGAGACCAGCTCTGCTGCATGGACCTAGTGCGCACACATATCGCAGTGTGGGCTGGTCCGTGCTGCTCCTGGGCCCTCGCCTCTTCTGGCCCCAACTCACGCCTCTCCTGGGCCTCGGTCACGCCCCTCTACAATCTCTCGCCGCTCCTTCGCCCTGACCTGTATGGGGCTGTAAAAGGTTTAGAGCAACAGTATGCTGGTTCTGCATTTTCCAGTGGCTCAGTTTATGGAAATGAAAAAAGACTTGAATAGGAGAGGGAGCTTGATGATTATTATTTTAACGTGCAAAGGACGTTACTTAACCATGTATGCATGCACAGAGATACACACAAATATGCGCCTGTTATTCACCCAAATGGATTTTAATTTATGATTTGCACTATTTTTATTGCATCAGATTCCCTGTATGCACTACTTACATTATTACATTACTTTGACATTACTTACCTCACTGCAGTCGCTACAGCTCGGACCACCCGCTTTCACAGGCGGTCCCAGCACGTCGCTCTATGGAGCGCTACGGATCGGGCAGCAGCCAAAAATTGAACTGTGTTGCAACCAGGGGTGTTGCACACCGGCTCACCTCTTCTGGGCAGTATTGCTCCGCGCCCCGCACCAAAATTCCCGGCGGCCGCTGAAAGCTGGCCACCCGCCCGGAAGTGCTTACCGCCGCCATTGCCACTCCTCCAGGGCGCTAACAGAGGCAACAGAAGATTAAAACCCAGCCCAAAATGTTTAAAAAAATTTAATATTCAACATGCCCAGAATTGGAGCGGGGGAGAGGGGGGAGGGAGTGAATAAAATATTATTAGGCGATTTAATCTACTCTGTGCTCTATTTTAGTGTACTGGTTAATGTAATTCCTTTAAACACTTGCCTGCTTATTTTTGCACCGATTTAAAGTACTTTTTTTAAAAGTTCAAACATGAATATAGTACATATAGGAAACTGATGCAATAAAAATAGTGCAAATCATAAATTAAAATCCATTTGGATGAATAACAGTGAATATTTGTGTGTATCTCTGTGCATGCATGCATGGTTAACATTTATATATGTGTAAATGGTTCCTGTTCATGTGTGTTTGTGGTTCATATTTATGTGTGTATACAGTTGACATGTATGTGTTTCTATGTGATTTACATTTATTTTTGCATATGTGGTCCAGGTTTATTTACTGAGATAGTTCAAACGGCTCTTTGTCAGCCGGCGCGGACACGTTGAGCCGAAATAGCCTCCTTCTGCGCTGTAAATTTCTATGTTTCTACATTTCTACGTTTCTAAACATATATGAGTGTATGTGGTTGCAAGTTACTGAGGCACATTAACTTGTTTGCACTAATTTCAAACTCAAGAAAACTAGTTAGGGAGAATTTAACTGCCAGGCAACATATTTATATTAGGCATTTCTAACAATTAAAGAGATTTAAAGCACAAAAAAATGAATACTTTTTGAGGAAAAAATCTGCTGAATTAACTTTTGAAATGTTTAGATCTTTTCCTGTTTAATTTATACATTATGCTTAATAGATGCATTTCATATTGATAATATGCTTGAGCTTCCATTTCAAGTTACCATGTAGTTCAGGGTAAGATTTGTAATAGATTCAGTCAGCGCATATACTTTGAATGTTAAACTCACTTATATAATATACATATTAAATTTTAATCGGAATATTTTGGCTTGCTAAATTACAACACAAAAACAGCCTTGTTACCAATAACAGCACTGACATAAAAGATTGGTCATAATCTCCACAAATCTCTCCTGAAATAAACCAACTGTTGGATTCATTTAACAATTCAAATTAAATCAACATCACACCTCTGTATTCATCCTGGCTTTTTAACAGATCTTTTGATAAATAACTTATTGAAATAACAAATAAAAGGATTCTATTCAGCTCACTTTAGATGGAGCACAGATCCACTTCACACATACGATTACAGGTTTTGCAAAGGCTTAGAGAACAACTCATTTCCATGCATGAAATAAAATATATTTTGTTTTCTCTATTCTTGGCATAAGTCCCTTTAAATTGTATACTATATTTATACAGCTACAGGATAAGTGATCGGATATGGGAGATAATTTATGAAGTGGGTGAAATTCTGCCTATCAGTGCTTTAAATGCAAAGTATAAAACTGGATTTTCACTAATATTATTGACAGGAGGAATCTTAGCCCAAAATAATTTTAGGAAGATATGACTCATTAGCTTGAAGAGCAAATGGGTTACATGCTTCCTTCGTCAAGAACTGTTACTTTCCCCCAAAGAGCTGACATGACAAACTGAAAATGGCTGTTAACATCTATTTCCCTGGAGGTTCCACCAATCTCTGACTGGAGTTATGGTGGGAGACTAGTAGAACCCCCATAGAACCTCAGGGCCTACATCTTGGATACTAATTTTGCCAGCACTACTACATAAGGTACTGAAGGGCTACTAACTACAGTGTTACTGCACGACTATTTTAAATAAAACATCTCCCATGGCTCACTTAGTTAATGTGCTGCCTGTGCTGAGCTATAAAGACCTGAAAATCTCAGGTTTTATACCTAGTCTGCACTGAGTTTGCTGGTCTTAGTCAGGTTGGAATACGACCTCCCCTAAATGCATGGCTGACCATAAGACAGAACCCTCTGTCCCTGTTCCCTTGCATAATTTAGCTTTGATAGACCTCCCTGAAGAGTGCAGCGAAGGTCCTGAAAGACCACATAGTTGCAGTAGCCCTCACAGATTAGTGGGGAATTCACTGGCGTTAAAGATGATTGTACAGATTATAATTAAATCCAAAATGTGTAACTTTTAAAAAATACATTTCAAAAAGAAGAAATCCAACAAAGTTATATAATGTCATAAGTAAATAGCATTTCCCAGGCGTGTAACATCATCTTTCATTACCTGATAGAGAATTCAAGCTCTGCAGCCAGGCTGCATTTAGACAGGTTGTGAAAAAACACAGGCCACATTGCATTAAATCATCAATCAACTTGACATTTTCGGACCTTGGGTAGTGAGCCAATTAAAAGATTAAAAGACTATTAATTGAGCCAATAAGGTCAAAGAAGGCGAGTTCTTTTCTGTAAATTGATCCAGGTATAAGTACAGCCATTTTGACCATGCGGTCTCAGAAGGACAAAGACCTGGCTTAAAGCCAAGAACTTGTTACTGCTGCCAGAAATAAAGTGACATTAAAAACGACAATCGGAGTTCGTATTTCATTGGAAATTAAGAGATCTAACAATTTTGGCGTCACGAACAGGATCTCTGAGGAAAGAAACTGAATTTTGGACATCGGACCTACATACTGAGGTAAGGACACCTCTTTTTAAAAAAGTCTTCAGTCAAAAGTCTAAATTCGCCTCTCTTTCTACGCAATTCCGAAAGCCTCCGGTTTGCGAACCCTCCGGTTGGTAGTCGGCTCAAGGTCCCATAGACGTCTAAACTTCGCCGGTGTGTTAGTTAATTAATCACCGACCTATTGATCGGCTAGAAAGCCTACGACTCGAGACCCCAGTAAAAAAATTATGGCAGCAGGAGATAAGAGCAAAGAATTGCCTACAACTGTTAAAGGTGGGCAGGCACCACCTAAAGTTTCGCTAGATTTAATTCTCGAACAGTTGAAAGAATACATAGAGCAACAATTCAATTTATCTAAAACCTATATTAAGATCGAACAAAAGTACGGAACCTCCAAATGACAATGGTCCTTGGACGAGATTAAAAGGGTCTGGGGAAAAACGACCTGTATGAAAAATAAAGAGCGAACTAGATGGTCCCTAGCGGTTATGGGAAAGATCCGAAACCGGAATGAAATTATAATGTGTTTCCAACATGATCGAGAATTGACCAGTACAAAGGATCAATTGCAAGCTGTTTGTGCGCAGCTGCGACAGAAAAAGCTTGAACTTGAAAAGCTGGAAGCGGAAGTTAAAGATCTTAAAGGTGAAATTAAAGAATGGAAAAAATCATTAGGTCAAGAGACAGTAATAGGAAAAGGAAAATGTATTGATCAATTCCCAGGGTACCCATGTTTGGATAAATTAAAAGCGCAAACCCAAAGACACGACCGAGGAATCGATACGGTTTCTGAATCCTCCGACAATACAGTGTCGGAGGATGAAGAATTAGGGGTGCGCTTTGCCCCGTTTAAAAAAAGACGAGTTGTAGTCAAATCAGAAGAGACTGCGGATGAGGGCGGAACCAAAAAAACGAAAAAAGGCTGTATGAAAAATACTTAATTCATGATCCAGCAGACCCAGAGAAAATTGATAAATGGTCCAAGGAATTGCCTAATCCAAAGAAAGGGGGAGTAAAAACGTGGGACCAATTGGACCGCTTAAGAAATATATATCAACTTCATCCCTGGGACGGAGTGCAAATTTTGACCATAATGCTGCCAAAAACACAGGGAAGAAAATTGCACGACAAGGTAGAAGAAGCTTTGGGGCAGGATGAGCAAGATTTAGATGCAGGATGGGAGGCGATTAAACACTGGCTGCAAGCCTTCAGTCCAGCTAAGACAGACTGGGGAAAAATTGCAGCCTGCCAACAGAAAGGAACAGAGGAGATCCTGGAGTATGACGAGCGGTTTAGATGCACATGGCTAGAACATTTGGATATGAATAATACGGATGAGGAAATGGATGAACAAGTGTTTGGACCCCTGAAAGCAGCTTTCGTGGCAGGTCTAAAGCCAGAACTGTCCAAAATGCTTAAAGTAGTGTTACTGGACTGGGAAGGTAGAGGAACTACCTTTGCAGCATTGGTGGATCGATGTAACTAATTAGATCGGGATATGGGAGCTAAAGTCCGAGCTGTACAGGCTATGGGATGGAAATCCCAGGATTCCGATAAACAGTTATTTGGAAAATTACCCGGAAAATGTCATTATTGTGGGAAAGAAGTTCACTGGGCCAAGACGTGCAGGGCAAAACAGAAAGGTCATGGCTGGGGAAGAGGACGCAGCCAGGGATACAATTCAGCCAACAAGCCAGGCTTGTCACAAGATAACGACCTCATGGAAGCATTTAAGCGACTGACAACACAACAACAGAAGGAGTTACTTGGGATAGCAAAAAACGATTAGAGCCCACCCTGGCCCCCCTCCTCGCACTAATACAACAGAGGGGAGATGGGCTATATATAACTGTGAGGGTGGGCGATAAGGATGTGGACTGTCTTTTAGACACAGGGGCGGAATTAACATTCTTACCCCTACAATATGGAGACTTTTTGCCGTTGGATGGTAGGGCACGTACAGCCTATGGAGTTGGGGGCCATAAAATGGAAATTAAAAGGACAACACCGGTACTTATAGGGCTGGGTCCACATGAACTAACCACGCCGGTCTGGATAGGTCCAGTAGATCAACCCCTTTTGGGAATAGACGTTCTAATCCAAGTAGATTCATCGTTGCATTTCGAGGATGGTCGGGTGACATGGTCAATTAGAACTTTGAAGAAAGAAGAATGTAAGGAACACCCGATATGGGCTAAAGATAAGAACGATTGTGGCCTACTCCAGATGGAGCCTGCGTCATTTACAGGGACCAAACCTCCATGCACTAAACAGTATCCCATCAGTCCAACTGCCATCGCGGGAATCTTACCGGTTATTCAGCAATTGGAAAAACAAGGGGTGCTTATTAAAACGCATAGCTCCTCCAATAGCCCCGTGTGGCCGGTACAGAAATCTAATGAGACTTGGCGTTTGACTGTCGATTATAGGAAAGCTAACCAGTGTATTGATCAAAAAGCTCCTTTGGTCGCAGATCCCTCCACCATTTTTAATGCCCTCAAACCGGAACATAAATATTTCTCGGTTATAGATATGGCCAACGGATTTTGGTCGGTGCCTCTGGCACCGGAGGTTCGACAGTGGTTTGCTTTCACGGTCCAAGGACAACAGTATATTTGGACCCGGTTACCGCAGGGTTTCCACAACAGCCCTACGGTATTCCACATGGCTTTACAAAGCCATTTGCGAGAATTACCTCCCCTGTCATCCACAGTCATCCAATATGTAGACGATATCTTGCTAGCTTCAAACACGGAAGAACAGCATGAACAAGATTTACGAACTTTGCTGGACCACCTTCGGTTGAAAGGACATAAAGCCAGCATTGACAAAGCACAAATATCCCAAGAAGAGGTTGTATACCTGGGACAAAAGATTTCACAAGAAAAGAGAGAACTTACCCAGGATAGAACTGCAGCCATTCGGGCTGCTAAAAAACCCACCACTATTCAGGAACTACGGTCTTTTTTGGGATTGTGTAACTTTAACAGAAATTGGATTGACTCCTTCACACAGCTTGCTCAGCCACTGAATGATATTTTAAAGGGGAAACGAGCCTCTAAAGAAGCCATCACCCTCACAAAAGAATAGCAAGAGGCCTTCCTGAGTTTGAAAAAGGCTTTGTGTTCGGCACCGGCTCTGGGAATCCCCGACAGTGGTAAGCCATTTACCCTGTTTGTTCATGAGAAAGAAGGATATATGACAGCTATACTGACACAAGAACATGGGGATCGGCAAAGACCTATTGACTATTATTCGGCAAAACTTGATGCGGTAGCCCTCGGATGGGGAAGTTGCCTAAGGGCCATGGAAGCTACATGTCGAGTGGTAATGATCACTGCGGGTCTAGTCCTCGACCAAAAGCTGATTGTCAAGTGTCCCCACACCGTACACGCTTTGCTGTCTATGAATAGAATGTCTCAGGTGACAGCAGCAAGATGGACCCACTGGACAGCAGTTTTGGAAGCTCCTAATCTCCATATCGTCCGGGCCAGCCCGGTTAATCCCGCAACTATGCTCCCGATGTCAGAATCGAGGGAGCAAGAGGGGGGAGAATGTGAAGAGCATGACTGCGTGGAGATTTTAAAAGAAACAGAAGAAGCAGCCTTAGCAGCAGAGGAGCCTCTGCACAACCCAGACCTCATCCTATTTACAGATGGTTCCTCCTTTGTTGACAATGGTACCAGAAAAGCAGGATGGGCAGTTACAACCTTATATGAGGTAGTGGCAAAAGGATGTTTAACCTCAGGAACGTCAGCACAACAGGCCGAGTTATAGGCCGTGTCAGAAGCATGTCGAATAGCAGAAGGACACACAGCCAATCACACTGCAAAGGTCTTGTGTAAGGATTACATTCCCCGATGGGGAGTCCCGAGTAGCATTGACTCAGATCAGGAACACACTTCACAGGTGCTGTCTGCCAAGAAGTCTGTAAGTTACTGAACATTACGTGGGATTTACACTGTCCTTATCATCCACAATCATCAGGACAAGTAGAACGAATGAATCGAACTTTGAAACAACGGCTTGCCAAATATCACCAAGAAGGAACACCATGGCCCCAGGCACTACCAATAGTGCTATGTAGCATTAGGGCAACCCCAAACAGAACTACAGGTCTAAGCCCATTTGAAATTATAACAGGAAGACCCATGTCGCTGCCAGGAACTATTGATTTACGGAAAGCTGATGTTCACTTAATGAGGGACACTTTGTTATCATACTGTCAGAACTTAACCAATGCTATTAGTTCTGTTTCCCGACAGGTATCGGCAGCTTGGGGTAATCCACCCGAAGGAGGACACGACATCATCCCGGGAGTCTGGGTGTATGTGAAAAAATTACATAAAGATCCTTTGGGTGCCAAGTGGGAGGGACCTTATCAATTGTTATTGACCACCCAGGCAGCTGTTAAAGTCCAAGGAAAGAAAGCCTGGATCCACGCTTCACACGTTAAACGAGCACCCGTAACTGAAGCTGAAATCTAATAAGGACAATTACTTTTTGCGAAAATGTATAAATTTACTGTATTATTGATTGTAGGTATTCTAGGCATAGGCCTACTTCTTACTAGCTGACCTTCTGCACCAAAGGGGAATAGTAGGGTAGCAAGGGAATTACATGTAAATACCTTTTTATATATGTCATACATTTATGCCAAACAAGGTAACATTTCTAGTTGTTGGGTGTGTGCGCATATTCCTATTCACTCAAAGGGAGGGATTCCCTTGAGGCCAGTTCCCTTGAATATCTCGGAAATGGCTGAGTGGATAATTAATCAAAACAAAACAGGCAATGCGTTTCAGGATAGGGATAACTGGGCACGTAAATGGAAGTCAGCAGGTTACAATCTGACTACCTTTGAAGGGGATACCAACCGTGCTACAATAATTCAAAACGGCCCCCATTTTTTGTTATCACTAATACAACGGGAATAGGAAGACCGGGGGAATCGGTCTGTCTGATTAGAAACATCAAAGGAGGCCAAAATATGGGGTATAGTAACTGCTCCCGGAATTATAATATAATCAAGCCACGGAACCGTCCAAACTGGGCTGATGTGGGAATTTTTAACGTAACAGGGATCCTGAATAAAATAGATGGAAAAGCCTGGACAGGCCCCGGAGTGTTGCTGACAAAGAAACAGCTAACCTTCATTGCCTATAATGGCACCTATTGGGTGTGTGGCCACAAGGCCTACCCTTGGTTGCCCCAGAATTGGACGGGATCCTGCTATTTAGCCTACATTGTGCCTTATATGTATCATATAAAGTCACTGTCGGAACATTTACACCGTCCTAAGAGAGCTATCACAGAAACAGAGAGGTTCTTTGCCATTCTGATCCCCGGGTATGGGACCGCCAAACTGGCAAGGGAATCCATTAACATGGCATCCGTTGTGGAACGAGTAGCCAATGATACCTCAGAGGCCCTAGTTAAAATCAATGCAGAAATGGTAGCAATCCGCACAGTAGCCCTACAGAATAGACTGGCCCTTGATTACATCCTGGCTGAAAAGGGAGGTACTTGCACCCTACTCGGAACTGAGTGTTGCACATATATCACAGATAGCTCCGAAGAAATTACCCACTTAGTGGAGCATATCCAAAAGGAGGTAGAAAAACTTAAGCAACCCCCATCATTCACTTTGTGGAGCGGAGCCACTAAATGGCTAGGTTCAATAGGAACTTTATTGGTGGAAGGTTTAATTCTATTTGTTGTAATTATTTTACTTTTATATTGTTTGTTTATGTTGATTAAATGTTGTTGTGACCAGGCGGCTGTAGCTGCTGTCCCGCAGGTGAGACACCTTGCAGATCCCAGCAGACCGTCTGTACGTGGCACAGGGGTATGTTATGCTTAAGGGAAGGTTGTTTACTGGTTGAACTAAGATATTGATTTGGATTAAATTGGAATAAGGTTAATTAATCTACTAAAACCAGACTTCCATTGTGGCCACGATGGAACTCGGGTTGGTGTAAATTTGTGTGGAAGCTACTAGTCCGGACATGTGGCGAAACACATCAACAAATTTTAGAAGGAAACTCAATTAACATGTATGAAATTATTTTGTAGAATGTTTAACCAGTGATACCTGATGTTTTATGATTCAGTTTGTGAAAGAATCAAAGGGGGGATTGATAGAGAATTCAAGCTCTGCAGCCAGGCTGCATTTAGACAGGTTGTGAAAAAACACAGGCCACATTGCATTAAGTCATCAATCAACTTGACATTTTCGGACCTTGGGTAGCGAGCCAATTAAAAGGTTAAAAGACTATTAATTGAGCCAGTAAGGTCAAAGAAGGCGAGTTCTTTTCTGTAAATTGATCCAGGTATAAGTACAGCCATTTTGACCATGCGGTCTCAGAAGGACAAAGACCTGGCTTAAAGCCAAGAACTTGTTACTGCTGCCAGAAATAAAGGGACATTAAAAACGACAATCGGAGTTCGTATTTCATTGGAAATTAAAAGATCTAACATTACCACTCTTCCACATTTATTTATAGCTCATAAGAATAAAAATGTCATTACATTGCAACTAGAAGATGACAAGTGGGATAGAGATAGTAACCCTTTCCATTACACACGGATTTAAGTATAACTTCTTAACCAGGGTTGGTGAGGCATGCATGAGATTACAGGAAATCTTTTCTTGCCTGCTGACACCCGGTACAATTTCTCTAATGGTGTGTGAAATCGTACTATGCGATATTAATAACAAACACATTAACACATTCAATGTCATTTTAATTTTAAAATTCCATTTACAAAAGCATCATCATATTTGTTACTGATATCACACACCATGATTTCACCTGTCAAAATGTTTTTATGCACCCAGCCACAACCATCTTGTGATATATCCATGCAAGATGGAGTTGTCTCAATGGCACCCTGTTGTTATGCCACAATATACAAAAATAGAGAATATATCAAACATTAATAGTAGATTTGCATGATGTTGCTCATGGTGAGTTGGTGGATATGCTGTTCTATGACAATAGTAGGTGTAATCAACAAGGTGTGATGGCAAAGTGTTGCAGGAAGTAAGTGTAACACAGGAGATGTGAGATAAATGCAAGACTTTTAATATATAACAGAACGTCTTGCATTTATAAGCACCTTTCACAACCTGTGGACATCTTAATAGTACTTTTGAAGTGTAGTCACTGTTGTAATGCAGAAACTGCAGCAGCCAATTTGCGCACAGCAAGCTCCCACAAACAGCAAGGTGATAATGATCAGATAATCTGTTTTTAATGATGTTGATTGAGGGATAAATATTGGCCAGGATACGAGGGATATCTCCCCTGCTCTTCTTCGAAATAATGCCGTGGGATCTTTTACGTCCACCTGAGAGAAGACAGAGCCTCGGTTTAACGACCCATCCAAAACACAACACCACCAACAGTGCAGCACTCCTTCAGTTTCCACTGATGGGGGAGACTAGAACTAGAGGGCATGATCTTAAAATAAGGGGCCGCCCAATTAAAACAGAGATGAGAAATTTCTTCTCTCAAAGGGTTGTAAATCTGTGGAATTTGCTGCCTCAGAGATGCAGGGAAGCTGGAACATTGAATGAATTTAAGACAGAAATAGACAGTTTCTTAAACAATAAGGGGATAAGGGGTTATGGGGAGCGGGCAGGGAGGTGGAGCTGAGTCCATGATCGGATCAACCATGATCTTATTGAATGGCGGAGCAGGCTTGAGAGGCCGTATGGACTACTCCTGTTCCTATTTCTTATGTTCGAGTGCTGCATTGGAGTGTCAGCCTAGATTTTTGTGCTTAAGTCTTTGGAATGAGACCTGAACCCATCACCTTCATGAACTCAGAGGCGAGAGTGCTACCAACTGAGCCACAGCTGACAACATAAAGAGAGTACTGCACGAAGCAAGTGTCATTACACGTGACATCAAATAATAATTTTAGCTTTTTTTGACAAGACATTTGGAATAGAAATCAACACTGATCGGTGAAGTAAATAAACTGAGTAAAGAAATCTCAAAACAGAATAAAATATTAAAAGCAGACAATTTAGAGTCTTGTCATTACTAGCAGAGCTGATTTTTTTGGGATCTTCTGGCAATGTCATCTTCAGATTATGCGACATGTTTTTCTTATTGACATATGATAACCCTCTGTTCACCTCATCCATTGACATGTAATGGGCAAGCAGTTTCACCACATTCAATCGGCTGATCATCAGATTCCCATCCTGAATGGTGTCTGAGAGAGATGTCTTTTTATGCAAGGATGTTTATATGTAATTTTCTGCCTGTGTGATCAACATCAATAGTACACTCATTTTATTTTCTGTAGATACAGCTAATGAAAGTGAAAGATTTAGGACAAAGTAGTTTAATAATTGCTGAGACATTTGCTTAAACACTTCGATCTATTTTTTTAATGGTCTTTGAACACAGAAGGATGCTCGGCTTTTAAATATCAATAATGTTGTGCTGATTACTGACTACTAATAATTAGCAGAACACTTCTAATTATATGAAAATCAGGAATAGACTGAAAAGCAGCAATTAGCAACTAGCTACCATTAACTTCAATGACAGCACTTTGAGTAATAGTTAATTCCTATTCAAAACATTATATTTAATCCTACATTTTCTGGTTATTAACAAAAAGATTACAAAAGAAAATATTATGCACAAATAGAAGCAAAATATTCACTCCAATGGGGGAATTAAACGCCAAGCAAGAGAGCAAGATCTGGCAGATGACCCAGGGTGTGCACAGTAGACCAGAAACGGAAGAGCATAGTGGGCACACTGGGACACAGGGCTGGAGGAGGCTGCAGAGGTAGGATAGAGCAAAGCCAGGGATGGATTTACAGAAGATCAGGATTTTGAAACCAATATATGGGTACTGAGGAGCCAGAGGAGTTAGTAAAGGCAGGGGACGATAGATGAATGGCACTTCATATGAGATAGGATGCAACCAGTGGAACATTGGATGAGATAAAGTTTGTGTAGGATGAGCTGGGAAAACCAATAAGAAGGATGTTGAAGAAGTCGAGACTGTAGGTGTTGAAGATATGGATAGGTTTCAACAGCAGTGGAGTGAAGACACGCAATATTACAAAGGTGGATGTAGGCAATCTTGGTGATGGATCATTTATGGGGGCAGAATTTCTGTCAGAACCGAATAGGATGGCTTTGGTTACAACGTTAAGCTCAAGGAAGTTCTGGCTCAGCCATTGTTTAATTTTGGATAGATAGCTAGACGACACAGCAACATATGTGAAGTTGAGTTATTAACACATGTATGGACGCTGACCTGTGCTTACATATGCTGTTGAGGTAGAGGTAATATTGCTTCACATGGTCAAACCAGATCTGGCAGTGCATGATCAAGTGTGTCGCACACCAGATGTGCCAAAGGTTGGACATGAGGTCACAAATGGACTATTGTACCGAGTGACTGAGGGGTTGAGAGATTGTGGGGATCTAGTGGTGTGAAGATGTTATCAGCTTTCCTCCAGAAACCTTTTGGAACACAGGCAGCCCTCATCTCAGGAAATGTAACAAATAAACAGATCCAAGGTCCATATTCTTCTTATTTGCAATTTTTCTCAGGCAGTTCTTTTGAACTCTTAAGAAAATTTGGGAATGAGAGGAATTTATCTCTGGACAGAATAGAGTAAATTTTGTGAAACCCTGCACTCTCCAGGGTAATGGCAAAGACCTTGCACACTTGATTTGGCCCAGTTTTACGAGGAGCAACTTTGGGCCAAATAGTGAGGAGGCACTTCTGGATATACCGGCAAAACTGAGGCAGCCCATAGCACAGGGGTAGGCAGCATCAAATTTTGCAGTGTAATTTGAGTAGGGTGCAGGTACAGGAAAATCTTGGCAACAGAGGTTGGTCTGGAGCAGACCTTGCCGGGGAATGTAAAATCTGATGGGACAGTAGCTCTTTATGGGCTGCAACTCATTTTTAAATGGGTGGTCATGGTAATGTCAGAAATATGGACTAATTGTTTGCAATGGCACAGCGGAGACATGTGGACAACACGAATCCCTTTGATGCCTAAGAGTTGGAAATCTTGCTAAAAACCATATACAGCAAAGGCTATATTTTAGACTGAAGGCCATCCTCCAGGTTCAAGCTGTATGAAGGGAGGGTGCCACTGGAGTCACTGCATTCAGCTAGATCCCTCATGCATAGCTATAAGTTACAATGAAGTTTGCTGGTATCATAAGGAAGTGAAGATAAGATTTCTCCCCACTTCTGTATACATTTCTTATACACAAGATTCTCTGGTGGGTACCATTTAAAGTATTGTACACAACCATTGTCTTTTGAACATACTTCATAGAAACATAGAAACATAGAAAATAGGTGCAGGAGTAGGCCATTCGGCCCTTCGAGCCTGCACCGCCATTCAATGAGTTCATGGCTGAACATGCAACTTCAGTACCCCATTCCTGCTTTCTCGCCATATCCCTTGATCCCCCTAGTAGTAACGACTACATCTAACTCCTTCTTGAATATATTTAGTGAATTGGCCTCAACAACTTTCTGTGATAGAGAATTCCACAGGTTCACCACTCTCTGGGTGAAGAAGTTTCTTCTCAACTCGGTCCTAAATGGCTTACCCCTTATCCTTAGGCTGTGACTCCTGGTTCTGGACTTCCCCAACATTGGGAACATTCTTCCTGCATCTAACCTGTCTAAACTCGTCAGAATTTTAAACGTTTCTATGAGATCCCCCCTCATTCTTCTGAACTCCAGTGAATACAAGCCCAGTTGATCCAGTCTTTCTTGATATGTCAGTCCCGCCATCCCGGGAATCAGTCTGGTGAACCTTCGCTGCACTCCTTCAATAGCAAGAATGTCCTTCCTCAAGTTAGGAGACCAAAACTGTACACAATACTCCAGGTGTGGCCTCACCAAGGCCCTGTACAACTGTAGCAACACCTCCCTGCCCCTGTACTCAAAAACCCCTCGCTATGAAGGCCAACATGCCATTTGCTTTCTTAACCGCCTGCTGTACCTGCATGCCAACCTTCAATGACAGATGTACCATGACACCCAGGTCTCGTTGCACCTCCCCTTTTCCTAATCTGTCACCATTCAGATAATAGTCTGTCTCTGTTTTTACCACCAAAGTGGATAACCTCACATTTATCCACATTATACTTCATCTGCCATGCATTTGCCCACTCACCTAACCTATCCAAGTCACTCTGCTGCCTCATAGCATCCTCCTCGCAGCTCACACTGCCACCCAACTTAGTGTCATCCGCAAATTTGGAGATACTACTTTTAATCCCCTCGTCTAAATCATTAATGTACAATGTAAACAGCTGGGGCCCCAGCACAGAACCTTGCGGTACCCCACTAGTCACTGCCTGCCATTCTGAAAAGTACCCATTAACTTGTACTCTTTGCTTCCTGTCTGCCAACCAGTTCTCAATCCATGTCAGCACACTACCCCCAATGCATGTGCTTTAACTTTGCACATTACTCTCTTGTGTGGGACCTTGTCGAAAGCCTTCTGAAAGTCCAAATACACATCAACTGGTTCTCCCTTGTCCACTCTACTAGAAACATCCTCAAAAAATTCCAGAAGATTTGTCAAGCATGATTTCCCTTTCACAAATCCATGCTGACTTGGACCTATCATGTCACCTCTTTCCAAATGCGCTGCTATGACATCCTTAATAATTGATTCCATCATTTTACCCACTACCGATGTCAGGCTGACCGGTCTATAATTCCGTTTTCTCTCTCCTTCCTTTTTTAAAAAGTGGGGTTACATTGGCTACCCTCCACTCCATAGGAACTGATCCAGAGTCTATGGAATGTTGGAAAATGACTGTCAATGCATCTGCTATTTCCAAGGCCACCTCCTTAAGTACTCTGGGATGCAGTCCATCAGGTCCTGGGGATTTATCGGCCTTCAGTCCCATCAATTTCCCCAACACAATTTCCCGACTAATAAGGATTTCCCTCAGTTCCTCCTTCTGACTAGACTTCATTGTGCTTCAGTTACATGACACACTACTCTTGACACCAGAGTGACAGCAACGAACAGCAAAGAGATGCTGAGGAAACCTCTACTGTTTGGGGCTACTTTAGTCGGTCAGTAACCACGGATGGGGGGGGGGGGGGTGCATACTGAAAGTGCAGGATGGTGGAATCATCCCTTCTACCTGTATCAGTTTGAAACAACATCTGGTACTTCCTCCCTTAGTACAGGATAAAATGATATCGACCATGTTGTTTCATTAACATGTCGAAATCAATACAGTGAAACCTGTTTTTGTCCTCTATGAAATCAAGCATTTTTTCTCAGTTCAAATTAATTCCATAGTTCCTTCTGATAACCTTTTGTATATTAATAATCAACTAATACCAATGTTCTTGTCCAAACTTTGGGTGAACGTGTACTTTTCATTGTCATTTTGCTGCTATTTAGCCACATTTTAAGGGATTCAAAAATATTTGAATGGGAGTTTCCAAAGAAAACACATTAATTCTGCCGAGTGTCCAGGGATTGTCCTAGTTAAATGTTTTGAGGCTTGTGAAGAAAAAAAACAAAATATAAAAATGGAAAGCGGTATCATAGTGTTACACATACATAAAAATGCAAGCGATCTGAGTTGAAGTGCTATTAATATTTATATTTCCGTGCCTTCTGGGGACTCAGCTATTTGCTGTGTGTTAAATACTCATTCAAATAGTCACAGCCCGTATATGATTAAAGGAGCAGCACAATCCTTACCTGCTTTTCTTGGCAGCAGGATTGCAATTGTTGCAATTTCATGCTGCAACCTCTATTTTTTTCATTAAATTAACTCAGCAGTCTGGTTCTCCTAATGTCTTTCCAAGGACCCCACTTCCAACACGGACAGGCTGAGATTGCAGCTGGGACTCCCTCTCCCTGCTGAGGACTGGCTGCATTGCACAGGATACCCAGGGGACACTGTAGTGCCCCTGCACCTTACTACAAAATCACACGAGGCATGTACTGCAGACACAGTCACTACGTGATCTTAACCTTTGTTCCCAGGACCAAGGAGTGCTGACCCTGGGTGGGACCTTCCCTTTTATACCTGGAAACCCAGGTGAGGAGTGTCTCCCACAAGTTCACCCCCTTGGTCAGGGTGTGCATTTCTAGGGTATAAGTACAGTGTACAGGAGTTGCATGAAGGTTACAGTTACATGAAGGTTACTGTTGCATGATGGTTACATACATGACAGACACTGACAAACCCGGTAGGAACCAGCAGGGTTAGAGGGCAGCTGGAGCTGCTAACAACGACAAAAGAGAAATAAAAGTCTATCACACAACACTGTGTTACATTAAATATTTTAGAAGATGCTTTCAGGAGGGAAGAATGGCTCTATTTAAAACCCTTTAGAAAGCCCAGTGGGAGTCATAGTAAAGACATTTCCTAGTGAGATTGTTGCAAAATTGTTCACTTTGGCTGTTCCTGAGTAAATCTGGATCACAGGGCCCCTTTTATAACCTTCCAGTGTCAATAACAAACCCTCCCTGGCCAGCATCATTACATTGAACCGTTTAAAAAAAACAATTCCGATTGGCCAAGTTCCATTCAGGATTCTCCGCCAGCGCTCCTGACACACCCTGGGAACATGCTCCAGGACATCCCATAACCTGGGGCCATTCCTTCAGATTAATAGGAACGTTAAAGTGGAAAATGCCGGCCCTCAATAATCCTTAACTGGTTATTTTTAAACAACGTTTTAAACAGGTTTATTTTTGTAGCTCAAAGATAACGGAATGTGGGATCAGCGCATTAAATACTTGGACATAAATTGTGTGAGTTTGTTGTTAGCATGTCCCCATTTTCCCTGTGACCCTGGGGTGTCTCCTCCCACTAGGCCAGCTGGACTGACAAATGCAAGTGTCTTTATTAATGCTGCCCTTTGCTGAATAAGTGCGCATTCCAAGCCCGCAGTGATACAGCTCATTTCAATGTAAAACTACTCCCTGCAGTCCTCAAGTTAAGTTAATCAAATTCATGACACTACAACAGTATTGTTTTCCTTCTGGTAAACCCACGCGTATATTTCTGTTATGCAGTTCCACTCTTAACCCGAGAGTAATGAAGCCTTTTCCTTCAATGTTTAGTATTTTCGAATCACCCAGATGATTGATCTGTGTTTTTTTTTACTGAAGTGCCACAGAATATCTGATGCCCGCAGACTCCTCTGCTGTTCCATAGTGTTTCTTGTTGCAGTCCCATCGGTGCTCTGTGGTGAAGCTGCCGCCGCCTGCTCACTGACGTCCCTCTGCTATCCAGATGCTCCCATGTAACTGGCTGCTGAATCTGTCGATGAAAACATCACCGGCATAGACTCTTAACAGGTGAAGAGCGGCACAAAGTCCAGCTCTGAGCCTCTCAGGTACTATGATAATCCGGAAAGTGATCTCTACTTTAATAATATTCGCATTGCTGTACCAGTCAGTTAAAACAATAATTATTTAACATTCAAGAATGGAGGAAAATTAATCTGTAAAAACAGATCAGTCATCTGGTTACTTGTTGGGAATTTTGAAGAGAGATCAATGAAGATTTTCTTTTTAGAAAGTACAAGACTTAATGTATTACTGGAACATTCAATATAAACACTCCAGTGGACTGCATGAACGTTGACATTTTGTTTAAGATTATTTCCTACTAATTTGGCATCCTGCATCACATGTAAAAAGATTTATACTGGGTAAGACTTTTTGTGATTTTTTTTAATATAAAGATGGCAACCTATCTTTTATTGGATGCAGTCACATAAAAACTGGAATTTCTGCAGAAATATTTACAATGCTGGTGGTTAGTTTTGTCTTTTTCCTGCTGTTCTGATTCTATTCCAGCTTTGTTTGCTGTTCCCTGTCTGTTCTCCCACTCGTGCCCACTTTTGCTTCTCATGTTCTTAAGATGTGTTTACAACTAAATGAGACAAGAGGTTTGAAACGTTAGATGGAGAATACCTGATCTCTACCTGATTTTTACATCACTGCAATGGATTAGAGGTGTCTGCTTTGTAACAGTAATTTTATTCTCCTAAACCATATATGTTTTATAGTTGCAGAACTGTAAACTAATCATTGTTTGTCACATTCGACTGAGTTAATTTCCATAAGTATATTTTTTTGCACATTGTGACGGGTTAGCCATCCATCTGGATTAACCCTTCGCTTTTACTAACATTAACTGCAAAACCAACAAATGGCAGGTTTATTTTTTTCTTTCTGGCAAATTCTCAAAGGTCCAGTTAAGATCATTTGGATTTTTTTTAGAAGTTAGTGGACTGGTTGCTTGGGCGGGTTTGTAATTTCCCCTTTGAAGCCTGAATTTGAATCCAGCTCACACTGATGGGCTCAAAGTGTTTTTAACTGAAGTGTGTTTGTACAGTCACAACCCTGATAGTAGTGAGCATGAAGAACTGCACAAAACTGCCTACTAATTGATGCTGAATTGATGGTGCCAATAAGGATGGTGGTAGCAATAGAAAAGCTCACACTAGTGCAATGAGGGGTGATCGTTGAGGTTGAGGCCAACATGACGGTAATAAATAACGGTGGCCCCATATCAAGGATACAGCTGAATTCTGTGCCCAAATTTCCATTATATGCTCTTGTCACATGAAGCTCTGCCTTGAGATCACCAAGTTTGTAAAATCTAACACATTGTGACTTATTGAAAAGCTGTGCCAAAGCAGATGTAACTTCAGTAGCGTTGAATGAAGAATTTCATGTTCTTTTTGGTGGTAAGAGAAATCGAATCATTGTGATGTGAACACAGGAGGCCATTATATCCATGATGTCTGTGTCAGTGCTAGCTCACATCAGAGCTATCTATATGACTTCTCTTTAACTTGTATCTTTCAACATTTTTCCTGTTCAAAAGGCTATCTAATTCCATCTTAAATGCCATGATTGAGCTTCAATAGTAATAAATTTCATATTCTAGTAACTATTTATATGAAAAAAAAACAGAGGCATGGACGATGTACAGAAGTCGCTGGAGATATATAGCCAACGATGTCTCCGCAAGATTCTGCAAATCCCCTGGGAGGACAGACGCACCAACATCAGTGTCCTCACCCAGGCTAACATCCCCAGCATTGAAGCACTAACCACGCTCGATCAGCTTCGCTGGGCAGGCCACTTAGTTCGCATGACAGACAAGAGACTCCCTAAGCAATTGCTCTATGCAGAGCTCCTTCATGGCAAACGAGCCAAAGGTGGGCAGCGGAAACGACAAGGACACCCTCAAAGCCTCCCTGGTGAAATGCGACATCACCGCTGACACCTGGGAGACCCTGGCCGAAGACCACCCGAGGTGGAGAAAGTGCATCTGGGAGGGTGTTGAGCTCTTTGAATCTCAACGCTGTGAGCGTGAAGAGGTCAGGCGCAGGCAGCGGAAGGAGCGTGTGGTAAATCAGTGCCACCCCCCTCTTCCCCCGACGAATATCTGTCCCACCTGTAACAGGGTCTGTGGCTCTCGTGTTGGACTGTTCAGCCACCAAAGAACTCATTTTGGAGTGGAAGCAAGTCTTCCTCGATTCTGAGGGACTGCCTATGATGATGATGGGCATCGACCTGTTGGGTTTAAGGCCTATTTTTGTGCTGTAAATTCTATCTAATTCTATGTAAGAAAGGATGATAAAAATGTAAGAAATTACAGTTAGCTCAGCTCATTCTAATTTCTTGATGTGTTCTTACAAGCCTCTCTCTCTCACCGGAATTGACTCTGTGACTTTCAAATTGCATAATGAAATCCCAATTCAATTATTTCCAATGGCTGTAAACATTGAGCTCTATTAAACACTACACAAACAAATCAAATGAATGCAATTAATCATTAAAATGTGCAGTCCAGATTTGGCACAATGAAAGAGTTTAAAAGAGCAGCGATTGTGTAAAGTGCTTTCAATGGGACCTTCCAGAGAGCGCAGGAGTTCAACAATGTTGGTTTTTGCCATGCTTGATTGACCCCATAAGAAATGTGTGCAAGAGTGAGTAGCATACTCACCTTCACTTTTCTCCTGATAAAAGCAAACTTCTTTCTCATTTGCAGTCAGGAATGAGGAATCAGAGTAACCACATTGATTCCATTAGCAATATCCCTCCATGCGACTTACACTTATGTTTTAACTGGAAAGTGGCCTCAAGCTCCAAATAGGATACCCTCCCTTAGTGCTGCTCTTGTGGCAGGACCTCTAATTCTTCAACGTCAAAGGGAGCAGTGTTGCCCACAAATCATCCCTGTGCCAATGTGAACAGTTTGTCCATTTTACTGCCACAGCACCTGATTTATGACAAGCTATAGCCAACTGTGCTATCGGCTAAGTACCTTGTGCAGGTTTTCATGTGCCAGCAGTTTATTCACATTAGGAGGAAGGACAAATTTTGGTGCAACCAACGTTCTGAACTGCTTACGGAAGTGAGCCTGTGCCATGCATTAACTAAACCTCTAGTTTGCTATTTATGCAAAATCAGTAACCTTTTCTCAATGTCACAGACAACTTCCTCATGTCCTTTTCCTGATGACATAGGATTATAAATTTGCCACGAGGAGGATTATTTAAGTGATCACCCATGTCCTGCTTCTCTGTGCAATGATCCATAGCAACACATATTTGCTACACTGCACTTTATTTTTCATTTTTTTATATAATATTGTTTCCTCTGTAACTCCCCAGATCATGCAACAAATATGGTTTACAGGGTAGATGGGCTAGTTGCTTTGAGCCCTCTATCATGTTTCCAGTGGGGTTCCATAGGGCTCAGGACTAGGACCCTTCCTTGCTTTTTGTGGTATATATCAATGATTTAGATTTCAATGTAGAGGGCATGATTAAAAAGTTTGCAAGTGATACAAACATTGGCCATGTGGTTGATAGTTAGGAAGAAAGCTGTAGACTGCAGGAAGATATCAATGGACTGGTTAGGTGGACAGAAAAATGGCAAATGGAATTCAATCTGTAGAAGTGTGAGGTAATGCATTTGAAGAGGGTTAACAAAGCAAGGGAATACAAAATAAATGGTAGAATACTGAGAAGTGTACACAAACAGAGGGACCTTGGAGTGCATGTCCACAGATCCCTGAAGGTAGCAGGACAGGTAGATAAGGTGGTTAAGAAGGCATATGGAATACTTGCCTTTATTAGCCGAGGCTTAGAATATAAGAGCAGGGAAGTTAAGCTTGAACTGTATAGAATACTAGTTCGGCTACAGATAGAGTACTTTGTACAATTCTGGTCACCACATTACAGGAAAGATGTGATTGCACTCGAGAGGGTACAGAGGAGATGTACGAGGATGTTGCCTGGACTGCGAATTGTACCTATGAGAAAAGATTGGATAGGCTGGCGTTGTTTTCTTTGGAACAGAGGAGGCTGAGGGGAGACTTGATTGAAGTGTATAAAATTATGAGGGGCCGAGATAGAATGGATAGGAAGGACCTATTTCCCTTAGCAGAGGGATCAATAACCAGGGGGCATAGATTAAAGTAATTGGTCGAAGGATTAGACTGGGAGTTGAGGAGAACATTTTTCACCCAGATGGTGGTGGGGTCTGCAACTCACTGCCTGAAAGAATGATAGAGGCAGAAACCCTCATCACATTTAAAAAAGTACTTGGATATGCACTTGATGTGCTGTAATCTATAGGGCAAAAGACCAAGAGCTGGGAAGTGGGATTAGGCAGGATAGCTCTTTTTCGGCTGTATAGACACTACGGGCCAAATGACCTCCTGTAGATAGGGCTTTAAGCTAAATAGTGGGGGCGGAGGGTTCAGGTTGTTGTGTATCTGTAAAGCATGAACTCCTATGTTCCGCCACCAGGGAGTGCATCCCCTGAAATCCCAAGGGATCCCAGCATCTCTTGGGAGCACTGTATGTAAGCCGGCCCCGAAGGCCTGTTCTTCACTCTGGAGTGTCTTAAAAAGACTGAGGTCACTGTTACTTTAACCTCCCTGTGTGCAGTCTCATCTGTGTTAGGAACACAATAACTGGCGATGAGAATACGAATCCAACGCAAAGATGCAGCAAACTGTGGGCATCCTGGAGAAGTTCTCGGCGGGTGAGGACTGGGTAGCCTATGTTGAACAGCTAGATCAGTACTTTGTAGCCAACGAGCTGGACGGAGAAGGAAGCGCTGCAAAAATGAGGCGGTCCTCCTCACAGTCTGCGAGGCACCGACCTACAGCCTCATGAAGAATCTTCTGGCTCCAGTGAAACTCACAGATAAGTTGTATGAGGAGCTGTGTACACTGGTTCGGGAGCACCTCAACCCGAGGGAGAGCGTGCTGATGGCGAGGTATCGGTTCTACACGTGCCAGCGATCTGAAGGTCAGGAAGTGGTGAGCTACGTCACCGAGCTAAGGCGACTTGCAAGACAATGTGAGTTTGATGGCTACCTGGAGCAAATGCTCAGAGACTTTTTTGTACTGGGCATTGGCCATGAGACCATCCTACGAAATATTTTGACTGTAGAGACACCGACGGTCAGTAAGGCCATTGCGATAGCACAGGCATTTATGTCCACCAGTGATAACACCAAACAAATCTCTCAGCACACAAGTGCTAGCAATGTTCATACATTAACTGGAACTGTGTTTGCGAGCAGAAATGTACAGAGCAGAAACCACGAGTCTGTAACTGCCAGCAGGCCTCAGGTGACCCAGATGACTCAGAGTCCCCAACAAAGGATGGATGCAAGGCAATTCACACCTTGTTGGCTCTGCAAAACTGCTAACCACCACATGGCAGAGGAAGATCGGTCCATGGTGGACCAAAGCAATTTTGAGCCTCAGAGAGAGGAGGCAGATGCTGAAGTACACGGGGTGCACACATTTTCGATGAAATGTCCACCTATAATGCTAAATGTAAAATTGAATGGCTTACCCGTAGCCATGGAACTCGACACTGGCACTAGCCAATCCATCACGAGTAAAAAGATGTTTGAGAGACTGTGGTGCAACAAGGCACTCAGACCAGCCCTGAGCCCCATCCACACGAAACTGAGAACATACACCACTGTCCTGGGCAGCGCCATGGTCAAGGTCACCTACGGTGCATGAACTGCCACTCTGGATTGTCCAGGAAGTAGTTGGCTGGGCAAAATCCACTGGAACTGGGATGACATCCAAGCACTATCACATGGCGATGAGGCCTCATGTACCCAAGTTCTTAACAAATTTCCTTCCCTTTTTGAGCCAAGCATTGGAAACTTTTCCAGGGCGAAGGTGCGGATTCACTTGGTCCCATGGGCACGATCCATTCACCACAAGGTGTGAGCGGTACCTCACATGATGAGGGAGAGAGTGGAAATCAAGCTGGACAGGCTGCAACGCGAGGGCATCATCTTCCCAGTGGAATTCAGCGAGTGGGCCAGTCCGATTGTCAAAAGTGATGGCACGGTCAGGATTTGAGCGATTATAAAGTAACTATTAATCGTTTCTCGCTACAGGACCAATACCTGCTACCTAAGGCAGACGACCTATTTGCGACGCTGGCAGGAGGTAAGACATTCACCAAGCTCAACCTGACTTCGGCCTACATGATGCAGGAGCTGGAGGAGTCTTTGAAGGTCCTCACCTGCATCAACATGCACAAGGGACTGTTCATCTACAACAGATGCCCATTTGCAATTCGGTCGGCTGCAACGATCTTCCAGAGACACATGGAGAGCCTACTCAATGCATGGTGGTTTTTCAGGAAGACAAATTGGTCATGGGTCGGGACACCATCGAGCACCTACAAAACCTGGAGGAGGTCCTCCAGCGACTGGATCACGTAGGGCTGCGGCTGAAGAGGTCGAAATGCGTCTTCATGGCAACAGAAGTGGAGTTTTTGTGGAGAAAGATCGCGGCGGACGGCATTCGGCCCACAGATGCCAAGACAGAGGTTATCAGGAATGCGCCCAGGCCACAGAATGTGACGGAGCTGCGGTCGTTCCTGGGACTCCTCAACTATTTTGGTAACTTCCTACCGGGTTAAGCACCCTTTTAGAGCCCCTACATGTGTTGTTGCGTAAAGTGAGAACTGGGTATGGGAAAAAAACAAGTAATTTCTTTTAAGAAAGCCAGGAACATTTTATGCAGCAAGCTGCTTGTGTTGTATAATCCGTGTAAAAGACTTGTGTTAGCATATGATGCGTCGTCGTACGGAGTTGGGTGTGTATTACAACAAGCTAACGTTGCGGGTAAGTTGCAATCTGTCGCCTCTGCCTCCAGGAGCTTGTCTAAGGCCAAGAGGGCTTACAGCATGATTGGGAAAGAGGCATTAGCGTGTGTGTTCGGGGTAAAGAAAATGCATCAGTACCTGTTTGGCCTCAAATTTGAGCTGAAAACCGATCACAAGCCCCTCATATCCCTGTTCGCTGAAAACAAGGGGATAAATACTAATGCCTCAGCCCGCATACAAAGGTGGGCACTCGCGCTATCAGCGTATAGCTATACCATCCGCCACAGGCCAGGCACCGAGAACTGTGCGGATGCTCTCAGTCGGCTACCATTGCCCACCACGGGGGTGGAAATGGCGCAGCCCGCAGACTTGTTGATGGTCATGGAAGCATTTGAAAATGATAAATCACCTATCACGGCCCGCCAGATTCGGACTTGGACCAGCCATGATCCTCTGCTGTCCCTAGTAAAAAACTGTGTGCTGCATGGGAGCTGGGCCAGCATCCCCGTGAAAATGCAAGAGCTAATCAAGCCGTTCCAACGGCGAAAGGACGAGCTGGCCATTCAAGCAAACTGTCTGTTGTGGAGTAACCACGTAGTGCTACCCAAAAAGGGCAGGGAGATGTTCATCTCGGATCTCCACAGCACACACCCGGATATAGTAATGATGAAAGCGATAGCCAGATCCCACGTGTGGTGGCCCGGTATTGACTCTGACTTAGAGTCCCGTGTACGGCAGTGCAGCATGTGTGTTCAGTTGAGCAACGCGCCCAGAGAAGCACCACTAAGTTTGTGGTCCTGGCCCTCCAGACCAAGGTCGAGGATCCATGTCGACTATGCAGGCCCGTTTCTCGGTAAAATGTTCCTTGTGGTGGTGGATGCTTTTTCAAAATGGATTGAATGTGAAATAATGTCGGGAAGCACCGCCACCACCACCATTGAAAGCCTGTGGGCCATGTTTGCCACCCACGGCCTGCCTGACATAATGGTCAGTGACAACGGGCCATGTTTCACCAGTGCCAAATTTAAAGAATTCATGACCTGCAATGGGATCAAACATGTCACCTCAGCCCCGTTTAAACCAGCCTCCAATGGGCAGGCAGAGCGGGCAGTACAAACCATCAAACAGAGCCTTAAATGAGTCACAGTAAGCTCACTCCAAACCCGCCTGTCCCGATTACTGCTCAACTACCGCACGAGATCTCACTCGCTCATAGGGGTGCCCCCAGCTGAGCTACTCATGAAAAGGACACTTAAAACCAGACTCTCGCTGGTTCACCCCAACCTGCATGATCAGGTAGAGAGCAGGCGACAGCAACAAAATGTAAACGATGGTCGTGCCACTGTGTCACGGGAAATTGATCTGAATGACCCTGTGTATGTATTAAACTATGGACATGGTCCCAAGTGGATCATGGGCATGGTGATAGCTAAAGAAGGGAGTATGGTGTTTATAGTCAAACTAGACAATAGACACATTTGCAGAAAGCACCTGGACCAAATGAGGCTGTGGTTCACAGACTGCCCTGAACAACCCACAGCAGACACCACCTTTTTCGAGCCCACAACACACACCAAAAGGATCAACGACACCACGCCGGACCAGGAAATCGAACCCATCACGCCCAACAGCCCAGCAAGGCCAGGCTCACCCAGCAGCCCTGCAGGGCTAACAACACACCAGCCCAGCGAGGGCACAACCAACACACCAGAACAGACATTTCCCCACCAGGGAAATAAAGGCTCCCAACCGCCTCACCTTGTAAATAGTTTTCACTTTGACTTTGGGGGGGGGAGTGATATTGTGTATCTGTAAAGCATGCACTCCCATGTTCCGCCACCAGGGAGCTCATCCCCTGAGGTCCCAAGGGATCCCAGGATCCCTTGGGAGCACTGTATATAAGCCGGCCCCTAAGGCCTGTTCCTCACTCTGGAGTGTCTTAATAAAGATTCAGACCACTGTGACTTTAACCTCCCTGTGTGCAGTCTCATCTGTGTTAGGAACACAATACAGGTGAGGGAAAATTTAGAAAGTTAAAGAGAAAGGACAAGGCAATAGTGCAGGTTAACGATTGGGGTAATGATAACCAGAGAATGACAGCAGGGACAGAGCATACAAACATAAGAATGCACCAGCAAATAGGGTCAGAGTAGGGAAAAATGGTAAAAAGACTAAATTAAAGGCTCTTTATCTGAACACATGCAGCATTCATAACAAGATAGATGAATTGATGGCACAAATAGAAATAAATGGGTATGATCTAATAGCCATTACAGAGAAGTGGTTGCAAGGTGACCAACTGAATATTCAGGGATATTTGCCATTTCAGAAGGATAGGCAGAAAGTAAATGGAGGTGGGGTAGCTCTATTAATACAGGATGAGATCAGTACAGTTGTGAGAAATGATCTTGGCTTGGAAGATCAAGATGTTGTATCAGTTTTGGTGGAGATAAGAAATAATAAGGGAAAAAAGTCACTGGTGGGAGTAGTCTATAGGCCTCCTAACAGTAGCAACACTGTACGACAGAGTATAAATCATTAAATAATGGGGCCTTGTAAGAAAGATACTGCAATAATCATGGGCGATTTTAATCTCCATATGGATTGGACAAATCAAATTAGTAAAGGTAGCCTTGAAGATGAGTTCATTGAGTGTATTCGGGACAGTTTCTTAGAACAATACATTGTGAAACCAACCAGGGAACAGGCTCTTTTAGATCAGGTAATGTGTAATGAGACATGATTAATTAATGATCTCATAGTAAAGGAACCTCTAGGGAAGAGTGATCATAGCATGATAGAATTTCACATTCAGTTTGAGGGTGAGAAATTTGGGTCTGAAGGTAGTGTCTTAAACTTAAATAAAGGTAATTACAAAAGAATGAAGATAGAGTTGGCTAAAGTGGACTGGGAAAATGGATTAAAATGTAAGACGGTAGATAAGCAGTGGCAGACATTTAAGGAGATATTTCATAACTCTCAACAAAGATATATTCCGATGAGAAAGAAAGACTACAAACAGGATGAACCTCCTGTGGCTAACTAAGGAAGTTAAGGATGGTATCAAATTGAAAGAAAAGGCATACAACGTTGCGAAGATTAGTGGTAGGCCAGAAGATTGGGAAATGTTTAAAACCCAGCAAAGGATGAGTAAAAAAATAATAAAGAGGTAGAAAATAGATTATGAGAGTAAACTGTCAAGAAACATGAAAACAGACAGTAAGAACAAGACAAGTATATAAAAAGGAAGAGAGTAGTTACAATAAACATTAGTCTCTTGGAGGATGAGACTGGGGAATTAATAATGGGAAACAAGGACATGGCAGAGACTTTGAACAAATATATTGTATCTGTCTTCACAGTAGAAGACACTAAAAGCATCCCAATAATAGTAGATAATCAAGGGGCAAAAGGGAGGGAGGAACTTAACACAATCACTATCACTAGAGAAAACATATTAGGCAAACTAATGGAACTAAAGACTGATAAGTCCCCTGGACCTGCTGGCCTGCATTCTAGGGTCTTAAAAGCAGTGGCTGCAGAGATAGTGGATGCATTGGATGTAATCTTCCAAAATTCACTAGATCCCTGAAAGGTCCCAGCGGATTGGAAAATCACAAATGCAACGCCCGTATTCAAGAAAGGAGGGAGACAGAAAGCAGGAAACTATAGGTCAGTTAGCCTAACATCTATCATTAAGAAAATGCTGGAATCCATTATTAAAGAAAAAATAAATAAATACTTGGATTTATACAGCGCCTTTCATAACCACCGGATGTCTCAAAGCGCTTTACAGCCAATTAAGTACTTGTGGAGTGTACTCACTGTTGTAATGTAGATAATTGAGGGAATATTAGCAGGACATTTAGAAAATCATAATACAATTAAGCAGCATCAACATGGTTTGATGAAAGGAAAATCATGTTTGACAAATTTAATATCGTTCTTTGAGGATGTAACGAGCAGGTTAGTTCAAGGTTAGCAGTAGATGTAGATTTGCAAAAGGCATTCGATAAGGTGTCACATAAAAGGTTACTGCACAAGATAAGAGCTCACGGATGGATAGCATGGATAGAGGTTTGGCTAATTAGCAGAAAACAGAGTTGGTATAAATGGGTAATTTTCAGGTTGGAAAATTGTAACTAGTGGGGTGCTGCAGGGATCAGTGCTGGGGCCTCAACTATTTACAATCTATATTAATGACTTGGATGAAGGATCCGAGTGTAATGTAGCCAAATTTGCTGACGATACAAAGATAGGAGGGAAAGCAAGTTATGAGGGGGACACAAAGGAGCCAAAATTGCCCCTTCCCTTAAGGCCTGTTACCACCGGAATCGGCGGCCATGCTGCGGAGTGCAGTGGTCACCGATTTTTCATGTAATGGCCACCATTTTGAAAATTCTGCTCCAGCGGTATTCCGGCGATGACCCGCTCCCCCCACTACTGCTCCGCTGCTGCCGATCCATCCTAAGTGCATCTTCAGAGCTGATGTTCCCCCCCCCCCGCCCCCGGTGGCAAAATTACGCCAAAAAGAATCTTGCTCCTGTCGCGTGGTGCCAAAAACTGCTTTTTTCTGTTGGTGCAGTGAGGTTGTAATCCTTGTAAAATGGCAGTGCGGCTCCCATTAAAGGGGAAGACCAACTGCTGCTGGTACCATGTTTTGTTTTTGTTGGCCGACTGTCATGTTTGGCCAACAGTAATGCCCCTGGATTCAGCCGGGCCGCCTACAGGCAGCCTGGCATGCCCTCTTGGGTGCCAGGTCGCTGGCCTGACCAAAACCCTGCCTGGTGGCCCAGTGAACCAAACTTAAAAAATCGCACGATGACGCAGTGCTATGATGACATCATCAGCGCTACCCTGATGACTGACAGTGGCGGACACTTTGCCCACCCCAACTTCCGCCCCTCACGACTGCAAACTTCTGCTTACCGCCCCACTTCAGCCCCCATTATGACCGACTTCTGGTCCGCCGGAAAAAAAAGCCAAAGAGCGTAATTTCGCTCAAGAGGCCACCGCATCCACCATGCTGTAAAATCACCAGACACAGGGTAGGTACACCTCGTATCCAGCGGTGGCCAATTTCAGCCCCAAAGAGTCTGCAAAGGCATAGATAGGTTAAGTGAGTGGGCAAAAATTTAGCAGATGGAGTATAATGTGGGAAAATGTGAGGTTATCCACTTTGGTAGGAAGAATAGAAAAGCAGAATATTATTTAAATGGAAAAACACTGCAGAATGCTGTGGTACAGAAGGATCTTGGTGTCCTCGTACATGAAACACAAAAAGTTAGCATGCAGGTACAGCAAGTAATTAGGAAGACAAATGGAATGTTAACCTTGGACAGGGCTTTAAACTAATAAAGCGGGGGTGGGGAGAGAGGGGAGGTGGGGTGGTGAGGGAAGGATTCAGGAAAGAGTAAATTTAAAAGCAGCAAGAGAAATGTCAAGGCTCTAGAGCAGAGCAGAGTTTTGGGTAAAATAAGCAGAGTGGGTCAGGAAAGGAAGTAACAAAGGTAATAGGGCATCACTGACTAAGGTGACATCAGGGAAAAATAGAAAAATGGCAAAGCTAAAGGCACATTCTCTGAATGCGCGAAGCATTCTCAACAAAATAGATGAATTAATAGTAGATAGAAATTAATAGGTTTGATCTAATAGCCATTACGGAGACATGGTTGCAAAGTGACCAAGGTTGGGAACTAAATATTCCAGGATACTTAACTTTTAGAAGAGATAGGCAAAATGGAAAAGGAGGAGGGGTAGTCCTGATAATAAAGGACGGGATAAAGACAGTAGAGAGAAAGGATCTTAGCTCGGAAAATCAAGAAGTAGTTTGGGTGGATCTAAGAAACAGCAAGGGGCAGAAAACATTGGTGGGAGTTGTTTATGGGCCCCCAAACAGTAGTGGTAATGTAGGGCACATTACAAATCAGGAAATTAGAGGCACATGTAACAAAGGTAATACAATAATCATGGGGGACTTTAATCTACATATATAGACTGGGCAAACCAAATTTGCAGTAATAGTGTGGAGGACAAATTCATAGAATGTATACAAGTTATTTTTCTAGATCAGTATTTTGAGGAACCAACTAGAGAACAGGCTATTTTATCTAGTATTGTGCAATGAGAAAGGGTTAATTAATAACCTTGTAGTAAAGGGGCCTTTAGGGAAGAGTGACCATAATATGTTAGAACTTTACATTAAGTTTGAAAGTGATTTAGTTAACTCCAAAATAGGGTCTTAAATCTAAACAAAGGAAACTACGTAGGTATGAGGGGAGAGTTGGCTAAGGTAGATTGGGAAACTACATTAAAAGGTGTGACAGTAGACAAGTAATGGTTAGCATTTAAAGAATCAATACATAATTTACAACTAACATACATTCCTTTAAGGCACAAAGACCTCTCAGGAAGAGTGGTCCAACCATGGCTAACAAGAGAAGTTAAAGATAGTATTAGATCAAAGGAAGAGGTTTATAATGTTACCAAAAAGAGCAGTAAGCCTGAGGATTGGGAGGATTTTAGAATTCAGCAGAGGACCAAGAAATTGATAAAGAAAGGGGAAATAGAATATGAGACTAGCGAGAGATGTAAAAACAGATTGTAAAAGCTTCTATAGGAATATAAAAAGGAAAAGATTAGCAAAAGTAAATGTGGGCCCCCTACAGACTGAGACAGGAGAAATTATAATGGGAAATAAGGAAATGGCAGAGAAATTAAGCAAATACTTTGTGTCTGTCTTCACAGAAGAAGATACGAAAAACCTCCCGGAAATAGTGGAGTATCAGGGCTCTAGCGAGAATGAGGAACTGAAAGAAATTAATATTGGTACAAAAAAAGTATTGGAGAAATTAATGGGACTGAAAGCCGATAAATCCCCAGGACCTGATGGCCTACATCTTTGAGTTTTGAAAGAGGTGGCTAGAGAGGTGATAGAGATAGTGGATGTATTGGTTGTTATCTTTCAAAATTCCATAGATTCTAGAACGGTTCCTGAGATTGGAAGGTAGCTACTGTAACCCCACTATTTAAGAAAGGAGGGAGAGAGAAAACGGGGAACTACAGACCAATTAGCCTGACATCAGTAGTGGGGAAAATGCTAGAATCTATTATTAAGGACGTGGTAACAGCGCTCTTAGAAAATAATATGATTGGGCAGAGTCAACATGGATTTATGAAAGGGAAGTCATGTTTGACAAATCTGTTAAGAGTTTTTTTGAGGTTGTAACTAGTCATCATCATCATAGGCAGTCCCTCAAAATGAAGATGACTTGCTTCCACGCCAAAAAAGGATTTCACGTGTGTTTCAATGAAGGACCTAATATTCCAGGTCCTGAACTACATATTGAAGGGTGGAAGATGCCTGTGTGTGGATTTTGTTAACATGTGGTGGCCATTGCGCACCAGTCACCACACAGGCTTGACAGAGCTAGGCCTTGGTCCAGTGGCAAGGATTAACCAAGATGACTGGAGACCAGCTCTGCTACACGGGCCTCGTGCACACACATGTCGCAGTGTGGGTTGGCTCGTGCTGCCCCTGGGCCCCTTCTGACCCCGAACTCATGCCTCTCCTGGGCCCCGATCACGTCCCTCTACAACCTCTCACTGCTCCTTCGCCCCAACCTCACCGCTTCTGCTGTACCTGCCCACGCTCCAATCACCGACCTGGACCTTGATGACGTCCTTCTTCGCTGCCGTTGCCCTCCTGCACCAGCTCGCGCTGTACTTGCAGTGGTACGTCGCCACGCTGCCCATGGTCGCCGCTCCTTTTATGGCCCCGACCTGCCACTGATGTTCTCTTGCAGGTCGGGGCCATCAGTAGTAGAATAGATAAGGGGGGACCAGTGAATGTGGTGTATTTGGATTTTCAGAAGGTATTCGATAAGGTGCCACACAAGAGGTTATTGAACAAAATTAGGGCTAATGAGATTGGGGGTAATATACTAGTCTGGATTGAGGATTGGTTAATGGACAGAAAATAGAGAGTAGGAATAAACGAGTCATTTTCAGGTTGGAAGACTGTAACTAGTGGGGTGCTGCAAGGTTTGCTGTTTGGGCCCCAGCTATTCACAATCTATATCAATGATTTGGATGAGAGGATCAAATGTAATATTTCCAAGTTTGCCGATGACACAAATCTAGATGGGAATGTAAGTCGTGAGGAGGATGCAGAGAGACTTCAAGGGAATATAGACAGGCTAAGTGAGTAGGCAAGAACGTGGCAAATGGAATATAATGTGGAGAAATGTGAAGTTATCCACGTTGGTAGGAAAAATAGAAAAGCAGAGTATTTTTTAAATGGTGAAAGATTGGGGAGTATTGGTGTTCAAAGTGACCTGGGTGTCATTGAAAGTTAACATGCAGGTACAACAAGCAAATTAAGAAAGCAAATGGTATGTTGGCCTTTATTACAAGAGGATTTGAGTATAAGAGTAAACACATCTTACTGCAATTATATAGGGCCCTGGTGAGACCGCACCTGGAGTATTATGTACAGTTTTGGTCTCCTTACCTAAGGAAGGATATACTTGCCGTTGAGGGCGTGTAACAAAGCTTTACCAGACTGACTCCTGGGATGGGAGGATTGTCCAATGAGCAGAGACTGAGTAGACTAGGCCTATATTCTCTAGAGTTTAGAAAGATGCGCGGTGATCTCATTGAAACATACAAAATTCTTACAGGGCTTGACAGGGTAGATGCAGGGAGGATGTTTCCCATGGCTGAGGAATCTAGAACCAAAGGTCACAGTCTCAGTATAAGGGGTCGGCCATTTAGGACTGAGATGAGGAGAAACTTCTTCACTCAGAGGGTAGTGAATCTTTGGAATTCTCTACCCCAGAGGGCTGTGGAGGGTCAGACTTTGAATATATTCAAGACAGAGATTGATAGATTTTTGGATAGTAAGGGAATCAAAGGATATGGGGCTAGTGCTGGAAAGTGGAGTTGAGGTAGAAGATCAGCCATGATCTTATTGAATGGCGGAGCAGGCTCGAGGGGCCGAATGGCCTTTCCTGCTCCTAATTCTTATGTTCTTATGTTCTCATGTTCATTGCAAGGGGGTAGAGTATAAAAGCACGGAAGTCTTGCTACAACTGCACAGGGCGTTGGTGAGACCACACCTCGAGTCTTGCGTACAGTTTTGGTCACCTTATTTAAGGATGAATATACTTGCATGGGAAGAATTTCAGAGAAGGTTCACTAGGTTGATTCCTGAGATGAAAAGTTTGTCTTATGAGGAAAGGTTGAGCATGTTGGGCCTATACTCATTGGAGTTTAGAAGAATGGGAGGTGATCTTATTGAAACATATAAGATTCTGAGGGGGCTTGACAGGGTAGATGCAGAGAGGATGTTTCCCCTCGTGGGGGAATCTAGAACTAGGGGGCATAGTTTCAGAATAAGGGGTTGCCCATTTAAGACGGAGATGAGGAATTTCTTCTCTCAAAGGGTCATGAATCTTTGGAATTCTCTACCCCAGAGAGCTGTGGAAACTGAGTCATTGAATATATTCAAAGTTGAAGTAGGCAGATTTTTGAACGATAGAGGAGTCAAGGGTTATGGGGAACAGGCAGGAAAATGTAATTGAGGCCAAGATCAGATCAACGATGATCTTATTGAATGGTGGAGCAGGCTTGAGGGGCCAAATGGCCTGCTCCTGCTCCTATTTCTTATGTTATGTTCTGTGCCATAAACTTCTATGATTCTGTCATGCTGCCCGGTGATTAATCTATATTGGGAGATTTTACTGGATCTATGCCTAGTTGCACTAGATCCCCTGGGCACAGTGAATATCAGAAGATTGGGTGGGTCAGAGCATACAGCTCTAAAACAATCTGCCCAATTTTGCTGTACTAATTTTAATGGAGGGAAAATTGGGCAAGTTCCTTTGTATCCGAACGCTCCAGCCTGCCCGATTTGCTGATATTTGCTTCACCCAGGTGATCCCATGCACCTGGGCACAGACCCAGGACAATCCCCCTTCTACTGATTTATGCCCCTTTATTAGAAGGTGCTTTGCCTCTGTTCAGTCCAGTCCCACAGTGCACAGCTAAATCTCCAAACTCAGGTGGGTCATGATCGCAATCGTTACTGCACCACCTCCGGTGATAACCCTACAGCAAGCTCCCTTACTACATCATTGGAGGGGGGTTTCATCCTCTTAAACTTTCAGTGGGTATTGTACCACTGAGCTGTCTGTTCAAATCAGGCATCGGCAACTTCACAGGAGCCAAGGTGCAGATCCACTGTTATATATGCAGTCTATAGTTATACTCTCTGTGTAGTCACTGTATAGTTGCGTAAGATGGAGACTTGCACTGTGTATATACTATGCTGGCACCACTAGAGGGTGCAACTGGTGGAGACCGGGGTTTCCTGCCGCTGTGGCAGAGGCTGTCCACCAGAGGGCACTGCTGTGGGAGACCTGAGGGTCACCTGCATAGGTGTGCAGGGCCTAGAATAAAAGGCTGCTCACCATGCTTGTGCCTCACTCTGGAGTTATAAATAAAGGACCAAGGTCACTACAGTTTGAGTACAACACATTGCCTCGTGGAGTCATTCATAAGTATATTACAGACATAACAACTGGTGACGAGAATATGGACTTTCACGCGATTATGGCTAGCTTTGGTACACTAAAAGACTTCGCAGAGGATGATGATTGGGATGCCTTCACGGAAAGGCTCGAGCAATATTTCGTGGCAAACGACCTGGCAGGGGAGACAGACACATTGGCGGAAAAGCTGCTGACCAGTTGTGGGCCCGAGGTCTACCACCTCGTCAAGGACTTGCTGGCACCCATGAAGGCCTAGGATAAGACATACAATGAGCTGACTGAACTAATTCGCGACCAACTAAAAACAAAACAGAGCATCCTCACGGCCAAGCACAGATTCTACACTCACCGCAGACCTGAGAGCCAGGAGATTGCAAAATATGCTGCCGACCTCAGGAGACTTGCGACACCGTGTGATTTTGGCACGCACCTCAACGAAGCATTGCGAGACATCTTCGTTATGGGAATTGGCCACGAGGGCCTCCTTCACAGGCTATTATCTGCCGACACCACAGTCAACCTGCAGAAGACCATCAGCATCTCAGGCATTCATGACCTTGACCTGCTGCACCAGGCAAATTATTCATCCTGTGGACTCAAACCCGGCAAGTACTGTACACAGAATGGTGCCTTTCACAGGCAAGACTGTAGAATGTGGCTCTGCCCAGGGCAGAGAGCACAGACCTCAGGGTTCCAGAATTCAGAGTCCGCCGAGGGGTGCTAATCGAGTAGCACCATGCTGGCATTGCGGAGGAACCATAGGGCTCACCAGTGTTGGTTTGCTGAGTACGTATGCAAAGCCTGTAACACGAAGGGCCACCTCAAGCATTTGTGTAAGAGAAATACGACTCACCGCGTAGCAAAGAAGTCGGTAGATGACTTTGAATCCAGCAGGGAGTATGATGATTTGGCGAGAGAGGCAGCTCAGCCCCAAGAAGAAGTGTATGGAGTGTATAGCTGCACCACCGATTGTCCTCCAGTGAAGATGGAAGTCGAGATAAACGGCGTACCAGAAGTGGACACGGGAGCGAGCCAGTCAGTGATGAGCCAGGATGTCTTTGAGAGGCTACAGAATGAAAAATGACCCAAGCTGGTTCCAATACATAAAAAGTTGCACACCTACACCAAGGAGCTGATCCCAGTCCTTGGTAGTGCGGATGTAAGTGTAATCCATAATGGAGTGGTGCACAAGTTACCTCTGTGGATTGTTGCAGGTGATGGTCCAATGCTACTCGGAAGAAGGTGGATGGGGAAGATCCAGTGGAAATGAGAAGACCTCTTCACTCCAGCAATTGATGACCCCTATGCTCAGAGACAGAGCAAAACCTCACCTTTGCTTAGGCCAGGCACCAGAGAACAGACCAGCGCAGCCCTGAGGCACAGCTCATCCATCACGAGTGCATGGCAATGATCCGACCGGAACGACCTAAAAGTACCTTCCCAGCTCCAGTGGCACCCAGCTCCAGTGGCAGGACTCCTGGGAAGGAAGATCAAATTCACAGGCACTCTTCCAGCTTTTGTGGCAGAATTGTGAGAGAGAAGGATCAAGGCAGTCGACCTTGAGGACAGAGGCAAGATGGCACCCTGCTGCAGCGAGGTGCAGCGTGGCTGAAAAAAAAGATGGCCGCAGCCATATCACGAGGTGCAACGCTGAGGGACCAACACGTGGTGTATAACAAAGGATTTGATTGGGGTATAGCCAGCAGGGTTCTCTTAAAGGTGACCTGCAACCAACTGAACTTAAAGAGACATTGTATGCATGACAATCAATGTAATGAACCGATTAAAATTGTGAACAAAATGTTGTTGCGAGCTGTCGGTACTATTTCTAATGTAAAGAACAAAATGTTGTTGCGAGATGTCGGTACCAGTTTTAATGTAAAGAACAAAATGTTGTTGCGAGATTTTGGGAATAGAGTGTCCCCAAAAGTAGCAAGCGAGCAAATTGGGGAGGGTAAAGACGCTGATCCTGATGCCCTGCCCCAGGTGTCCCCACAAGTTATAGGCTAGTGACCACAGGAGGGTGAAGGCACTGATCCTGATAACCTGCCCCAGGTCTATCCCACGCTGCAGGCACCCGATGGCAGTATTCGCCATGGACCTGGAAATGAAAACGGCACCAATACGCGCAGTCGGCCGCCGTTGCCCATCACCCGGGTGGAGACGGTGTAGTCCCCAGACCCAGTCGCTACCTTGGCCATGTCCAAGAGCGAAAGGTCAGAACCAACGAGTTCCCCAAACGGGACCTGGACCAGGTTCCCAACACCGTTAGAGAGCAGGCAGAAAATTCTGCAGCCCTCAAAGGAAGACAGGGAGGTCACACACATCTGTGGCTCTGCCCACCACTAGGCAACGGCAAAGGCCCTGAGTCCTGGCTAGGTGAGCGAACCAAGCCCACCCCGCTAGCAGGGGGCACAGCGCCACTATCTAGGACCCCATCCGGTTGCTCTGGAACCTGCGTCCTCGCATACCTGTACTGCTACCTCAGTACTTACCATGACTGAACCATGAATGCAATCTACCCAATCCTGGCGCACGATCACAAAATGTAACAAATTTAAGTCACTGAACCAAGTTGTCATGATACAAACTGTAACTTCCTTTCTTTGTACTTGCACTGTGTCTGATCTTGTATGTTAATGTAACGGGCCTGCTGCATGATCTCGCTGAGGTGGGGTGGAAATGGATGTATGTAGCCATGGGCACACACATGGACCACAACCAGAACCCACTGGAACCTCCACTGCATCATTGAACCATCCAAACTGGTAACCACTACCCAACGTAGTGGCAAAAGGATTTGGGGGTTAACAGAGAGAGAGCCAAGCCAAAGCACAGCCAAGGCACTTAAGTCTGGGAGAGCTAAGCCAGAGCACATAGTGCAATGGTAATCAGCACAAAGGACTTGGGGGAGAATGCTGTTATATATGCAGACCATAGTTATACTCTCTGTGTAGTCACTTTAGAGTTGCATAAGATGGAGACTTGTTACCTGATGTACTGTCAATAAGGTTTACACTGTGTATATATATGCTGGCACCACTAGAGGGTGTATCTGCTGGAGACAGGGGTTTCCTGCCCCTGTGGCAGAGGCTGTCCACCAGAAGGCACTGCAGTGGGAGACCTGAGGGTCACCTGCATAGGTGTGCAGGGCCCAGTATAAAAGGCTGCCTACCATACTTGTGGCTCACTCTGGAGTCACGAATAAAGGACCAAGGTCACTACAGTTTGAGTACAACACATTGCCTCGTGGAGCCATTCATAAATACATTACAGACATAATATCCACCTAGGCCCGGATGCAAGACCCGTTCATCAAAAGGCTTGGACGCTTCTGTACATGATGAGGGAGAAGGTCGAGATCGAACTGGACGGATTTCAATGGGAAGAAATCATATCCCCAGTCGAGTTCAGCGAATGGGCCAGTCCAATTATCCTGGTGTTGAAAAGTGATGGCACGATCAGGATCTGCAGTGACTACAAGGTAACAATCAACCGAGTCTCGATACAGGATCAGTATCTGTTACCCAAGGCTGACGACCTGTTTGCAATGCTAGCGGGGGGGGGGAAGTCGCTCACCAAATTGGATCTGACCTCCGCTTACATGACACAGGAGCTGGTCGAATCTTCGAACAAACTGACGTGCATCAACACGCACAAAGGACTGTTTATATACCACAGATGCCCTTTCGGAATTCGCTCGGTGGCAGCCATATTTCAGAGAAACATGGAGAGTTTGCTGAAGTCCGTCCCGAGAACCATCATGTTCCAAGATGACATCCTGATCACCGGTCGCGATGCCACCGAACACCTCCACAACCTGGAAGAGGTTCTACATCATCTGGACAGAGCGGGACTCAGGCTAAAACACTCCAAGTGCATTTTCATGACACCAGAAGTCGAATTCCTGGGGAGAAAGTTTGCAGAAGACGGCATCAGGCCTACGGACTTGAAGACAGAGGCCATCAAAAATGCACCCAGATGCCAGAGTGTGACGGAGCTGCGTTCGTTCCTGGGTCTCCTCAACTATTTTGGTAACTTTCTATCTAGTTTGAGCACATTGCTAGAGCCCTTGCACATGTTGCTGAGAAAGGGTAATGACTGGGTTTGGAGCAAATCTCAAGACAGAGCCTTTGAGAAGGCCAAGAACCTGCATTGTTCCAATAAATTACTGGTACACTATGATCCATGTAAGCGGTTAGTGCTGGCCTGTGACGCCTCATCATGTTATGCCAAAAAAGGCAGGGAAACTTTTGTGTGAGATTTACACATTACCCAACCCAAGCATTGTCATGACGAAGGCCATTGACAGGTCTCACGTTTGATGGCCCGGCATTGACTCGGACTTGGAGTCATGCGTGCATCAGTGCAACACTTGCTTGCAACTGCATGCCTCCAGCAAGCCAATGTATCAGGCAAACTCCAACCAGTTGCATACACGTCCAGAAATCTGTCTAAGGCTGAAAGAGCCTATAGTATGGTAGAGAAAGAGGCTTTAGCATGCGTATATGGGATTAGGAAAATGAACCAATACCTGTTTGGGCTTCGGTTTCAGCTTGAAACAGACCACAAGCCGCTCATTTCATTGTTTTCTGAGAGCAAAGGTATAAACACCAATGCCTCGTCCCGCATCCAAAGATGGGCATTGATATTATCCGCTTATGATTATGTCATCCGCCACAGACCAGGCACTGAAAATGGTGCTGATGCGCTTAGCCGGCTACCATTGCCCACAACCGGGATGGAAATGCCGCAGCCCGCAGACTTGCTGCTGGCCATGGATGCCTTCGAGAGCGAGGGGTCACCCGTCACAGCTCGCCAAATTAGCACCTGAATCAGCCAGGATCCTGTACTGTCAAGCGTAAAAAGATATGCCCTAAATGGAAATTGGTCTGCCATTCCCAGGGAAATGCACGATGAAATTAAGCCTTATAGCCGCTGCAAAGATGAATTGTCTATTCAGTCTGATTGTCTGTTATGGGGTAATTGTGTTGTTATGCCAAAAAAAGGCAGGGAAACTTTTGTGCAAGATTTACACAGTACCCACCCAAGCATTGTCATGATGAAGGCCATTGCCAGGTCTCACGTTTGGTGGCCCGGCATTGACTCGGACTTGGAGTCATGCGTGCATCAGTGCAACACTTGCTCGCAACTGAGTAACGCACCTGTGGAGGCTCCACTGAGTCTGTGGTCATGGCCATCCAAACCGTGGTCAAGGATCCACATAGACTTTGCCGGCCCTTTTCTCGGCAAAATGTTTTTAGTGGTAGTGGACGCTTACTCCAAATGGATAGAATGCGTAATCATGTCATCCAGCACGTCCACGGGCACTATTGAAAGCCTCCGGGCCATGTTCGCCACCCATGGCCTGCCCGACGTCCTTGTCAGCGACAACGGACCGTGTTTCACAAGTTCGGAGTTCCACGAGTTTATGACCCGTAATGGCATCAAGCATGTCAGCTCTGCCCCTTTCAAACCCGCGTCTAATGGTCAAGCGGAATGGGCTGTCCAAACCATTAAGCAGAGCCTAAAACGCGTGACCCACGGCTCCCTCCAGACCCGCTTGTCCCATATTCTGCTCAGTTACTGGACGAGACCCCACTCGCTCACCGGGGTCCGTCCTGCCGAGCTGTCATGGTCCAAAGTGGGTTGCTGGCACGGTTTTGGCCAAGGAGGGGAACAGGGTGTTTGTAGTCAAACTGTTAAATGGCCAAACGTGCAAGAGGCACATCGACCAAACCAAACTATGATTCACAGACCACCCAGAACAAATTGAAGATGACATCATCATCGACCAACCAACACACATCCAACCATCAGTTGACCCTTGTGTCATTCACGAAGATGAACCTACCATCCCCGACAGTCCTGTCAGATAGACTGTTCTGCAATGCAGCAATGGTCCTACTAACTCACCCAAGCTTGGGTTTCAACTGAGAAGATCAACCAAGGAGCTGAAGGCCCCGGACCGTCTCAACTTGTGAATACAACCGGTACCAAGGACTTTGGGAAGAATGATGTTATGTATGTAAACTGGGTTTTACCTGCCACCAGAGGGCGCGACTGTTAGAGTCAAATGGTCAATGGCATACATGTGCAAGCCGTGTATATAATGATGGCAGCCATGTTGAATCCTCACTTTGAGAATCAATAACCTGGAGCAAGGTCATGCCTGAACTAGCTCACCGTACTTAGCCTTGTGGAGTTATTCGATACTCAACAGCAACCATTTTACCTATAATACTTTTCTAGCTGTGTTTATTTGCAATACCAGTGGGTTGGACCAGTTTTATGATTGATCACCTTACTCGTCTCCCCGTCCCCGCCTGAATTCCTCCCTCCCCCCTCCAAGCTCCTCACTCCCCGCGCCCCCTATTGTGTTCCTAACACAGATGAGACTGCACATAGGGAGGTTAAAGTAACAGTGACCTCAGTCTTTAATAAGACACTCCAGGGTGAGGAACAGGCCTTAGGGGCCGGCTTATATACAGTGCTCCCAAGGAATGCTGGGATCCCTTGGGACTTCAGGGGATGAGCTCCCTGGTGGCGGAACATGGGAGTGCATGCTTTACAGATACACAACATCACCCCCCCTCTCCCAAAGTCAAAGTGAAAACTATTTACAAGGTGAGGCGGTCTGGAACTTTTCTTTCCCTGGTGGACCACCTCGGTACAAATGTCTGTTCTGGTGTGTTGGCTGTCCCTCGCTGGGCTGGCGTGTTGTTGGCCCTGCAGGGCTGCTAGGTGAGCCTGGCCTTGCTGGGCTGTTGGGTGTGATGGGTTCGATTTCCTGATCCGGCGTGGTGTCATTGATCCTTTGGGTGTGTGTTGTGGGCTCGAAAAAGGTGGTGTCTGCTGTGGGTTGTTCAGGGCAGTCTGTGAACCGCAGCCTCGTTTGGTCCAGGTGCTTTCTGCAAATTTGTCCATTGTCTAGTTTGACTACAAATACCCTATTCCCTTCTTTAGCTATCTCCGTGCCCGCGATCCACTTGGGACCATGTCCATAGTTCAGCACATACACAGGGTCATTCAGATCAATTTCCCGTGACACAGTGGCGCAACCATCATTTACATTTTGTTGCTGCCGCCTGCTCTCTACCTGATCATGTGGGTTGGGGTGAACCAGCGAGAGTCTGGTTTCAAGTGTCCTTTTCATGAGTAGCTCAGCCAGGGGCACCCCTGTGAGCGAGTGGGGTCACGTGCGATAGCTGAGCAGTACTCGGGACAGGCGGGTTTGGAGTGAGCCTTATGTGACTTGATTAAGGCTCTGTTTGATGGTTTGTACTTCCCGCTCTGCCTGCCCATTGGAGGCTGGTTTAAACGGGGCCGAGGTGACATGTTTGATCCCATTGCGGGTCATGAATTCTTTAAATTCGGCACTGGTGAAACATGGCCCGCTGTCACTGACCAGTATGCCAGGCAGGCCGTGGGTGGCAAACATGACCCTCAGGCTTTCAATGGTGGCGTGGTGGTGCTTCCCGACATTATTTCACATTCAATCCATTTTGAAAAAGCATCCACCACCACCAGGAACATTTTACCGAGAAACGGGCCCACATAGTCGACATGGATCCTCGACCATGGTCTGGAGGGCCAGGACCACAAACTTAGTGGTGCCTCTCTGGGCGCGTTACTCAACTGAGCACATACGCTGCATTGTCGTACACAGGACTCTAAGTCAGAGTCGATACCGGGCCACCACACGTGGGATCTGGCTATCGCTTTCATCATTACTATACCCAGGTGTGTGCTGTGGAGATCCGAGATGAACGTCTCTCTGCCCTTTTTTGGTATCACTACATGGTTAACCCACAACAGGCAGTCTGCCTGAATGGACAGCTCGTCCTTTCGCCACTGGAACAGCTTGATTAGCTCTTGCATTTCAATGGGGATGCTGGCCCAGCTCCCATGCAGTACACAGTTTTTTTACTAGGGACAGCAGAGGATCTTGGCTGATCCAAGTCCTAATCTGGCAGGCCATGACAGGTGATTTATCATTTTCAAATGCTTCCATGACCATCAACAAGTCTGCGGGCAGCGCCACCATCAACAAGTTTGCAGGCTGTGCCATTTCCACCCCCATGGTGGGCAATGGTAGCCAACTGAGAGCATCCGCACAGTTCTCGGTGCCTGGCCTGTGGCGTATGGTTTAGTTATATGCTGATAGCGCGAGTGCCCACCTTGGTATGGGGGCTGAGGCATCAGTATTTATCCCCTTGTCTTCAGCGAACAGGGATCTGAGGGGCTTGTGATCGGTTTCCAGCTCAAATTTGAGGCCAAACAGGTACTGATGCATTTTCTTTACCCCGAACACACACGCTAATGCCTCTTTCTCAATCATGCTGTCGGCCCTCTCGGCCTTAGACAAGTTCCTGGAAGCATAGGCGACAGGTTGCAACTTCCCGCAACGTTAGCTTGTTGTAATACACACCCGACTCCGTACGATGACGCATCACATGCTAGCACTAGTCTTTTAGACGGACTATACAATATAAGCAGCTTGTTGGAGCATAAAATGTTTCTGGCTTTCTCAAAAACAATTACTTGGTTTCTTTCCCCATACCCAGTTCTCACCTTTATGCAATAACACATGTTGGGGTTCTAAAAGGGTGCTTAACCCCGATACGAAGTTACCAAAATAGTTGAGGAGTCCCAGGAACAACCGCAGCTCCATGACGTTCTGTGGCCTGGGCAAGTTCCTGATAGCCTCTATGGCGTCTGTGGGCCAAATGCCGTCCGCCGCGATCTTTCTCCCCAAAAACTTCATTTCTGTTGCCATGAAGATGCATTTCGACCTCTACAGCCGCAGCCCTATGCGGTCCAGTCACTGGAGGACCTCCTCTAGGTTTTGTAGGTGCTCGGCGGTGTCCCGACCCGTGACAAATATGTTGTCCTGAAAGACCACCGTGCATGGTACCGACTTGAGTAGGCTTTCCATGTTTCTCTGGAAGAGTGCTGCAGCCGACTGAATTCCAAACGGGCATCTGTTGTAGATGAACAGTCCCTTGTGCGTGTTGATGCAGGTGAGGCCCTTCGAAGACTCCTCCAGCTCCTGCGTCATGTAGGCAGAAGTCAGGTCGAGCTTGGTGAACGTCTTGCCTCCTACCAGTGTCGCAAATAGGTTGTCTGCCTTAGGTAGCGGGTATTGGTCCTGTAGCGAGAAACGATTAATAGTTACTTTATAATCGCCGCAAATCCTGACCGTGCCATCACATTTGAGTCCTGGAACAATCGGGCCGGCCCACTTGCTGAATTACACTAGGGAGATGATGCCCTCGCGTTGCAGCCTGTCCAGCTCAATTTCCACTCTCTCCCTCATCATGTGAGGTACCACTCGCGTCTTGTGGTGAATGGGTCGTGCCTCTGGGACCAAGTGGATCCACACCTTCGCCCCGGAAAAGTTTCCAATACCTGGCTCAAAAAGGGAAGGAAATTTGTAAAGAACCTGGGTACATGAGTCCTCATCGACATGTGATCGTGCTCGGATGTCATCCCAGTTCCAGCGGATTTTGCCCAGCCAGCTCCTTCCAAGCAATGTGGGGCCATCGCCCGGGACAATCCAGAGTGGCAGTTCGTGCACCGTGCCCTCGTAGGTGACCTTGACCATGGCGCTGCCCAGGACAGTGATAAGTTCTTTGGTGTACGTTCTCAGTTTCGTGTGTATGAGGCTCAGGGCTGGTCTGAATGCCTTGTTGCACCACAGTCTCTCAAACATCTTTTTACTCGTGATGGATTGGCTAGCGCCAGTGTCCAGTTTCATGGCTACGGGTAAGCCATTCAATTTTTCGTTTAGCATTATAGGTGGACATTTTGTTGAAAATGCGTGCACCCTGTGTACTTCAGCATCTGCCTCCTCTCTCTGAGGCTCGAAATTGCTTTGATCCACCATGGACCGATCTCCCTCTGCCATGTGGTGGTTAGCAGGTTTTGCAGAGCTTGCAGCTCGTTTGCAAGCTCGTTGGAGGTGTCCCATTGTTCCACAGCTCCTGAAAACATACCCTTTGAAGCGGCATGAATAGGCTGAATGGAAGCCTCCACAACACCAACAAGGTGTGAATTGCCTTGCATTCATCCTTTGTTGGGGACTCTGAGTCATCTGGGTCACCTGAGGCCTGATGGCAGTTGCAGACTCGTGGGTTCTGCCCTGTACGTTTCTGCTCACAAACACAGTTCCAGTTAATTTATGAACATTGTTAGCACTTGTGTGCTGAGAGATTTGTTTGGTGTTATCACTGGTGGACATAAATGCCTGTGCTTTTGCAATGGCCTTACTGAGGGTCAGTGTCTCTACAGTCAAAAGTTTTCGTAGGCTGGTCTCGTGGCCAATGCCCAATTCAAAAAAGTCTCAGAGCATCTGCTCCAGGTAGCCATCAAACTCACATTGTTCTGCAAGTCGCCTTAGCTCGGTGACGTAGCTCGCCACTTCCTGACCTTCAGATCGCTGGCATGTGTAGAACCGATACCTCGCCATCAGCACGCTCTCCCTCGGGTTAAGATGCTCCCGAACCAGTGTACACAGCTCCTCATACGACTTATCTGTGGGTTTCACCGGAGCCAGAAGATTCTTCATGAGGTTGTAGGTCGGTGCTCCGCAGACCATGAGGAGGACCGCTCTCCTTTTTGCAGCGCTTCCTTCTCCATCCAGTTCGCTGGCTACAAAGTACTGGTCTAGCCATTCGACATAGGCTTCCCAGTCCTCACTCTCCGAGAACTTCTCCAGGATGCCCACAGTTTGCTACATCTTTGTGTTGGATTCGTATACTCGTCGCCAGTTATTGTGTTCCTAACACAGATGAGACTGCACACAGGGAGGTTAAAGTAACAGTGACCTCTGTCTTGAATAAGACACTCCAGAGTGAGTAACAGGCCTTAGGGGCTTATATACAGTGCTCCCAAGGGATGCTGGGATCCTTTGGCACTTCAGGGGATGAGCTCCCTGGTGGCGGAACATGGGAGTGCATGCTTTACAGATACACAACACCCCAGATCTCCTCTCACCACAGCCTCCCCCACCCCCTGCCACTCCAAGCTTCTCTCTCCACCCTCCGAGCTTCTCATCCCCCCTATCTGATCTCGTCGCTCAACCCCCGAGTCCCCTCTCACACGGCTCCTCTCTCCCCTTCGAGCTTCCCTTCCCACCCCCTGAGCTCCTGTCTCCCCCCTCTCCCATTCAGAGATCCTCTCTCCCCCTGTCATTCTGAGCACTTCTCCCCCCTCCTCCAACCTCCTCTCCGCCCCCTCGCCGAGCTCCTCTCCACTCTCTGCCTCCCCCCTCCCCCAGCGATCCTCTGACCTCCTTTTCCAACCTCCTGACCTTCTCCCCAGACACATGCAGCACAAACAGGCCGACTTCGGCCTCACAGCTTGTATCCCTGGGCCCACAGCTGCAGCGCCTGAGTCTGATCTTCACACCCAGACTCCCACCTCGAGGCTGCGGGCTACTGCACAGGCCTGCACCCACCAGCCTGCCCCACATAGGAGGACAAGAGGCTTCCGGTGCGAATGGAAAGCCGCAACTTCGAGTGCACATGCACAGTGTCGGTGGGAGCAGGACAGTGTTTAGGCTCCGCTCCCATACGGTTTATATGTGCAGAAGGACGCAGAAGACCATGTGTAAATAATCACAGTGTACTTTGCCTTGTTGGGACCAACCTTAACACTTATCTGTATTTACATAGTGCAAGACCATGTGAAACAAAAACAGGAAAATCAAACACACATTAGCAAAGCTCAGATAAACTGCTTAAAGCAAATGCCTTGTATGTTGGCCCACTTTCTTCATCATTTCATTCAGCATCATTTTATCCAGGTTACCCACCACGGCATCTATTTCAGTTTCTGCATTATTTTTATCTTTTATTTCCCCCTCCCCCATTTTAGGCTGTCAGTCCTTTACCTTAGATCAAAATGTCCGCACAGTTAAAAAAAAAACTTATTGATCTGTAATCAAAGGAAAGATCTTTAGAATTCAAAAAGCTCCTGCAGAGATCATTTCAAAGCTTTTGCCTCTGTGTGTGTTTCAAACAGAAAAACAAACTTTTACTTTGAGATTGTGTAACAGTGGATTTTACAAGATAGCCCACATAAAAAGAATGTTATCAACTCAATGAGGAGTAATTTCCTGGAACGGCCTGGAACAGCGTTGGCACCAGGCATTGGAGACAGCCTATTGACTGCTCTCAAGCAGCCAGCCTGCTGGCGATTCAATTGAGGTGTAAACCACAGGGGAGTGGCAGAAGAAGGGTCGGAAGATGCAGCTTCTTTGCAAGACAGTTGCACATCCCTCCACTCCAGCCAAGCCTCTCAAAGTATTGAGGAAATGCCTGAGGTGGACAGGCACTGACGTATGTTGTTGGGCGTGGTTCAAGTTGTTGCAAGGACATTGCATGAGCCTGCACCCAGAGGTTCAAGGCCACGACCATGTCAGCAGGAGTGCACCAACCAACCTCAACCTGACACTGCAATTGCTCCTTGTCCTCAGGTTAAAATGTAGGACAGGTGCACCTTAAAAGGTCAGCAAGAGAAAATATGGGTGTGGGCCTTTGACCATAGTGGACAATAAAAATATGTATTTTTGTATGGATGGTGTTTGTTAGATAGGGCCATGGAAAGCTAATGAGTGCTGGGAGAAGACTGACAAATGGCAGTTCAGCTTCATTGGAGGAAATATACAGCACGTTCCTGGGACAATCATGCATTGGAGTTCTTTGGTAAAACTAAGTTGGTGAGCAGGATGGGTCCATTAGCAGAGATAGTTCTCATCACAAACTTTCAATTCAGTCTCTCTGTCTGTACATGATTTTCAGCAATGTCACACTTCCTTTTTTCAAAATTCATTCTCAGGATGTGAGTGTTGCTGGCATTTATTGCCTATCCCCTAGTTACCCCACTGAAGGACTTGATACACTACTTCTGAAGGCAGTTAAGAGTCAACCACATTGGTGTGGGATTGGAGTCACAGATTAAGTTACTCTGGGCCCAAGTTTCGGGCTGCGTCTAGAACGGCACAGCCCCGACCTGGACGCCCGTTTTTCGCGCCACAAAGTGCGCCGAAAAAATACTTACCTATTCTCCGGCTCCCTGCAGGTCCTCTGGAGCTGGGCGCGGCGCAGCACGAGTTGTGGGGGGCGGAGCCAGGTCCCTGCGCTGAAAACAGTGCCGGGACCTCTGCACAGGCGCGCTACAGTGGCTCCAGGCGCCCAAAACTGTGTGGGAGGGGCCCGAAGCATGCAGCCCCTAGCCCTGGCCGAATGGCCTCACTGGGGCTGCGTGGATAAGGTTGCCTCCCACGCCCAGCTCCTGCTTCCTCCCGACCGGACCCAACCCGACTTGACTCCCGCTCCCCCCAACCGCCCCCCCCCGTCTCCAGACCGGACCCGACCCGACCCCCCACCGACCTGACCCGACCCACGCTCCCCCCTCCCCGGACTGGACCCGACCCGACCCACGTTCCCCCCCCACCCTGACCCGAACCGCGCTCCCCCCGCCCCGAACCGACCCGCGCTCCCCCCCCCCGACCCGACCCACACTCCCCCCCCCACCCCCCCTGACTCGACCCGACCCAACCCGCGCTCCTGACCGCCCCCCCGGACCCCGGACCCCGGACCCGACCCGACGCCACCTACCTGTAAATCCGGTGCTGGGGGCGGGCCCGGCCCGAAATCTTGGGCCCGGCTGGGCTTGGCCCGTATAGCCTCCCTCTCCTTTCTCCCTTCTCTCCCCCTGCTCCCTTCTCTTCCCCCTCCCCCCTCCCTTCTCTCCCCCCTCCCTCCCTCCCTCTCTTCTCTCCTCCCTCCCTCTCTTCTCTCCCCCCTCCCTCCCTTCTCCCCCCCTGCTCCCTTCTCTCCCCCTCCCCCTGCTCCCTTCTCTCCCCCCTCCCCCCCTCTCTTCTCTCCCCCCTCCCTCCCTTCTCTCCCCCTGCTCCCTTCTCTCCCCTTTCCCACCCTCTCCTCTTCCCCCTCCCTCCTTCCCTCCCTTCTCTCCCTCCTCCCTCCCTCCCTTCTCTCCCCATCCCTCCCTCCCTCCCTCCCTTCTCTCCCTCCCTCCCTCCCCCTCTCCCCCCTCCCTCCCTCACCTCACTTCTCCCTCACCCCCCTCCTCCCCCTCCCCTCGCTGTCAGAAACACAGACACTGACAGACAGAGAGTGAGAGACACACACAGACAGACAGAGAGATAGAGACACTGACAGAGACACACTGGGGGGGGGGGGGGCGTCCCAGCACGCTGTTGGAGGGCTCCCGGTGCTGCAGTCAGTAAGTACAAAAATGTTTTATTTATTGATTTTTACATTTTTTTTGATTGATTTATTGGTTGATTTATTGATGTATTTATCATTTATTATTGATGATGGCTCTTTATTTGTAAAACTGAAGTGTTTAATGTTTGTAAACTTCCCTTTAAACCACCCCCCCCCCCATTCCCTACGCCTGATTTGTAACCTGCGCCTGATTTTCTAAAGTGTAGACAAGGTTTTTCTGAGCGTACAAAAATCTACACTTACTCCATTCTAAGTTAGTTTGGAGTATGTTTTCACTGCCTAAACTTTCACAACGGGTGTAAGTGGCTGGACACGCCCCCTTTTGAAAAAATAAATCTGTTCCAAACTGAAACTGTTCTAACTGACGAGAACTGGAGCAAACTAAATGCCGAGAATTGCAATTTCTAACATACTCCATTCTAAACCAGTTGCTCCAAAAAAACAGGAGCAACTCAGGCCGAAACTTGGCCCCATAGGGCTGGAATTTGCATGCAGATCTCCCCTGCCCGATCCTTCGTGGTATTCCGGCGGTTGCGTCTTTTTAATCGCCGGAACACCGCTGGTGCGTGCTCCCGAGGTTTTCGGGTGGTTCATGTTGGCGGCGGGGAAGCCGTGCAGGAGCGGAGTGCAGTGGGCAGCCAAACCGGGACAAAAGTCGCCAATCAGCCTTCCTGTATAAAGGAAAGCAGAACTGCTGTCTGAAAGGGCCGCATGCGTGGCCATTCTCCCGCGGTTTCGGGGTCAAAGGTGACCCCTTGCATGCGTAGACAACAGAAGGACAGCACTCAACATTTTCAAGCTGCAGAGGTTAATGCACGTCAGTGAGAGAGGAGCTGTGAGGGTTTTTCAGGTTTTGAGGATTCTTTACTATTCTCACAATTAGAAATATTATAAAAGAATATAATTAATCATATAAGTAATAATAAATATTAAAAATAAGAATTTAAAAAATTAATTATTTAAATTCAAATAGATAATTATATATATATATTTATATATAAATCAATATGCAAAGAATGGCGAATCAAGCCACCCAAGTGGAGAGGGAGTTATTGGGAGAAAAAGGGCCACTCATTTCTCGGAGGAAGCCCAGGAGTCATTGCTGGGCGAAGTGGAGGCCCGTTGGAATCAGTTAACACGGGGTGGGTGAGGGAAACCGTCACCGCTCGTGTATCAGCGGTTATGGCGAGAGATCACTGAGGCAATGTCCTCCGTCACACCCGTAATGCGGGGGCCGAATCAGTGCCGCAAACGGTGGGATGACATCGTTGGGTCTGCGAGAGTAAGTACTAACTTTTATCATGCATTGACGATTTACTCTTGAATAGTGACACGTTTTATTATGTTGTAAAGCTTGGTGTCATTTTTATTTCCCATCATCAATCTCATTGTGTTAGTCCTCTGTATTTGAATGTGTTCATCATGCAACATTTGCATGCTAACAAAACTTAAATCGTGCAGTCGTTGATGAAAAGACTAGGGGGCGTTTAATTGGGGATGTGTACCAATATATTGTGTATGTATGTATGTATGTGTGTGTTCAGTATTAGTAGCTGTCAAATTAGTTCACACGTTTTTTGTCACCTTTGCAGAAAAAACTATTCAGCAATAGGGCGGAGCTACGCAAAATGAGCGATGGTCCGCCCAAGACAATTCCTCTCACGGACCTCGAGGAATGCGCTGAAACCCTGACGGGGGCGTATGATCGCATCGCCACGTGTGTTGGTTCCAAACCAATTGTCCTGAAGGGTAAGTCTGCATAATCCCTGGACTGCACTGTGGTCATGTAATTCAATGTTATGGCAATATAATGTAGTGCTGGGACCAAGAAATGTTGTTAATTGTTATTGTGTTCCAAACACAGATGAGACTGCACACAGGGAGGTTAAAGTAACAGTGACCTCAGTCTTTATTAAGACACTCCAGAGTGAGGAACAGGCCTTAGCGGCCGGCTTATATACAGTGCTCCCAAGGGATGCTGGGATTCCTTGGGACTTCAGGGGATGCGCTCCCTGATGGCGGAATATGGGAGTGCATGCTTTACAGATACACAACATCACTCCCTCGCCAAAAGTCAAAGTGAAAACTATTTACAAGGTGAGGCGGTCGGGAGCCTTTCTTTCCCTGGTGCACTGCCTCGGTACAAATGTCTGTTCTGGTATATTGGCTGTGCCCTCGCTGGGCTGACGTGTTGTTGGCCCTGCTGGGTGAGCCTGGCCTTGCTGGGCTGTTGGGCGTGATGGGTTCAATTTCCTGGTCCGGGGTGGTGTCGTTGATCCTGTCGGTGTGTATTGTGGGCTCGAAAAAGATGGTGTCTGCTGTCGGTTGTTCTGTGAACCTCGTTTGGTCCAGGTGCTTTCTGCAAATATTTCCATTGTCTAGTTTGACTACAAACACCCTATTCCCTTCTTTAGCTATCACCATGTCCATAGTTAAGCACATACACAGGATCATTCAGATCAATTCCCCGTGACACAGTGGCGCGACCATCGTTTACATTTTGTTGCTGCCGCCTGCTCTCTACCTGATCATGCAGGTTGGGGTGGACCAGCGAGAGTCTGGTTTTAAGTGTCCTTTTCATGAGTAGCTCAGCTGGGAGCATCTCTGTGAGCGAGTGGGGTCTCGTGCGGTAGCTGAGCAGTACTCAGGACAGGCGGGTTTGGAGTGAGCCATCTCTGACTCATTTAAGGCTCTGTTTGATTGTTTGTACTGCCCGCTCTGCCTGTCCATTGGAGGCTGGCTTAAACGGGGCCGAGGTGACATGTTTGATCCCATTGCGGATCATGAATTCTTTAAATTTGGCACGAGTGAAACATGGCCCATTGTCACTGACCAGTATGTCAGGCAGGCCATGGGTGGCAAACATGGCCCCCAGGCTTTCAATGGTGGCGGTGGCGGTGCTTCCCGACATTATTTCACATTCAATCCATTTTGAAAAAACATCCACCACCACCAGGAATATTTTACCGAGCAACGGGCCCGCATAGTCGACATGGATCCTCGTCCATGGTCTGGAGTGTCAGGACCACAAACTTAGTGGTGCCTCTCTGGGCGCGTTGCTCAACTGAGCACACACGTGGCATTGTCGTACGCAGGACTCTAAGTCAGAGTCGATACCGGGCCACCACACGTGGGATTTGACTATTGCTTTCATCATTACTATACCCGCGTGTGTGCTGTGGAGATCCGAGATGAACGTCTCCCTGCCCTTTTTGGGTAGCACTACGTGGTTACCCCACAACAGGCAGTCCGCCTGAATGGACAGCTCGTCCTTTCGCCGCTGGAATGGCTTGATTAGCTCTTGCATTTCAACGGGGATGCTGGCCCAGCTCCCATGCAGTACACAGTTTTTTACTAGAGACAGCGGAGGATCTTGGCTGGTCCAGGTCCTAATCTGGCGGGCTGTGACAGGTGATTTATCATTTTCAAACGCTTCCATGACCATCAACAAGTCTGCGGGCTGCGCCACCATCAATAAGTTTGCAGGCTGCGCCATTTCCACCCCCGTGGTGGGCAATGGTAGCCGACTGAGAGCATCCGCACAGTTCTCGGTGCCTGACTTGTGGCGGATGGTATAGCTATACGCTGATAGCGCAAGTGCCCACCTTTGTAAGCGGACTGAGGCATTAGTATTTATCCCCTTGTTTTCAGCGAACAGGGATATGAGGGGCTTGTGATCGGTTTCCAGCTCAAATGTGAGGCCAAACAGGTATTGATGCATTTTCTTTACCCTGAACACACACGCTAATGCCTCTTTCTCAATCATGCTGTAGGTCCTCTCGGCCTTAGACAAGCTCCTGGAGGCATAGGCGACAGGTTGCAACTTCCCCGCAACACTAGCTTGTTGTAATATATACCCGTCTCCGTACGACGACGCATCACATGCTAGCACAAGTCTTTTACATGGGTTATACAATACAATCAGCTTGTTGGAGCATAAAATGTTTCTGGCTTTCTCAAAAGCAATTACTTGTTTTTTTTCCCCATACCCAGTTCTCACCTTTACGCAATAACATATGTAGGGGCTCTAAGAGGGTGCTTAACCCCGGTAGGAAGTTACCAAAATAGTTGAGGAGTCCCAGGAACGACCGCAGCTCCGTGACGTTCTGTGGCCTGGGCGCATTCCTGATAGCCTCTGTCTTGGCGTCTGTGGGCCGAATGCCGTCCGCTGCGATCTTTCTACCCAAAAACTCCACTCCTGTTGCCATGAAGACGCATTTCGACCTCTTCAGCCGCAGCCCTACGCGATCCAGTCGCTGGAGGACCTCCTCCAGGTTTTGTAGGTGCTCGACGGTGTCCCGACCCGTAACCAATATGTCGTCCTGAAAAATCACCATCCGTGGTACCGACTTGAGTAGGCTCTCCATGTTTCTCTGGAAGATCGCTGCAGCCAACCGAATTCCAAACGGGCATCTGTTGTAGATGAACAATCCCTTGTGCGTGTTGCTGCAAGTGCGGCCCTTTTGAAGACTCCTCCAGCTCCTGCGTCATGTAGGCCGAAGTAAGGTCGAGCTTGGTGAAAGTCTTGCCTCCTGCCAGCGTCGCAAATAGGTTGTCTGCCTTAGGTAGCGGGTATTGATTCGATAGTGAGAAACGATTAATAGTCACTTTATAATTGCCACAAATCCTGACCGTGCCATCACTTTTGAGTACTCGAACAATCGGGCTGGCCACTTGCTGAATTCCACTGGGGAGATGATGCCCTCGCATTGCAGCCTGTCCAGCTCGATTTCCACTCTCTCCCTCATCATGTGAGATACCGCTCGCGCCTTGTGGTGAATGGGTCGTGCCTCTGGGACCAAGTGGATCCGTACCTTCGCCCCTTGACCATGGCGCTGCCCAGGACAGTGATGAGCTCTTTGGTGTACATTCTCAGTTTCGTGTGGATGGGGCTCAGGGCTGGTCTGAGTGCCTTGTTGCACCACAGTCTCTCAAACATCTTTTTACTCATGATGGATTGGCTAGCGCCAGTGTCCAGTTCGCTATGGGTAAGCCATTCAATTTTACATTTAGCATTATAGGTGGACATTTCGTCGAAAATGTGTGCACCCCATGTACTTCAGTGTCTGCCTCCTCTCTCTGAGGCTCGAAATTGCTTTGATCCACCATGGACCAATCTTCCCCTGCCACGTGGTGGTTAGCAGGTTTTGCAGAGTTTGCAGCTTGTCTGCAAGCTCGTTGGAGGTGCCCCATTGTTTCACAGCTCTTGCAAACATGCGCTTTGAAGCGGCATGAATAGGCTGAATGGAAGCCTCCACAACGCCAACAAGGTGTGAATTGCCTTGCTTCATCATTTGTTGAGGACTTTGAGTCATCTGGGTCACCTGAGGCCTGTTGGCAGTTGCAGACTCGTGGTTTCTGCCCTGTATATTTCTGCTCGCAAACACAGTTCCAGTTATTTTATGAACATTGCTAGCACTTGTGTGCTGAGAGATTTGTTTGGTGTTATCACTGGTGGACATAAACGCCTGCGCTATCGCAATGGCCTTACTGAGTGTTGGTGTCTCTACAGTCAAAAGTTTTCATAGGATGGTCTCGTGGCCAATGCCCAGAACAAAAAAGTCTCTGATCATCTGCTCCAGGTAGCCATCAAACTCACATTGTCCTGCAAGTCGCCTTAGCTCGGTGACGTAGATCGCCACTTCCTGACCTTCAGATCGCTGGCACGTGTAGAACCGGTACCTCACCATCAGCACGCTCACCCTCCAGTTAAGATGCTCCCGAACCAGTGTACACAGCTCCTCATACGACTTATCTGTGGGTTTCATCGGAGCCAGAAGATTCTTCATGAGGCTGTAGGTCGGTGTCCCGCAGACCATGAGGAGGACCGCTTTCCTTTTTGCAGCGCTTCCTTCTCCGTCCAGCTCGCTGGCTACAAAGTACTGATCTAGCCGTTCGACATAGGCTTCCCAGTCCTCATCCTCCGAGAACTTCTCCAGGATGCCCACAGTTTGCTGCATCTTTGCGTTGGATTCGTATACTCGTCGCCAGTTATTGTGTTCCTAACACAGATGAGACAACACACAGGGAGGTTAAAGTAACAGTGACCTCAGTCTTTATTAAGACACTCCAGAGTGAGGAACAGGTATTAGGGGCCGACTTATATACAGTGCTCCCGAGGGATGCTGGTGGTGGTGGAATATGGGAGTGCATACTTTACAGATATACAACAGTTGTGACATGATTGTTTGGTTGATCACACTGTGCCACTTGGAAACCAGACTGTTTGGGACTGAAGTTTTGTTATGTCATGTACTTTCTCTATACTTCGCTTATGATACTTTGATGTAATAATTCTCAGGAAAAAATGTTTGTTCTCCACATAAGCATGCACAACGTGAATTGCTTTGATATTACCTCTGACCCCTCCCCTCCCCTGTCGCCAACCATTAATGTTATGTTTTTACAGTTGCAGAGGTGGAGCCGCCTGCCCCTCCCAGAGAGGTGTTATTGCAGGGGAGGAGAAATGAAGAGATGGTTGTGGAGGAGACAGAGGAGATTGTGCTGGATGAGTTACAGGAGAAAACTCCTCAAAGTGTTGTAACACTGCTGTTGCAAGAGGAGGGAGGGGTGGTGGGATTTCAAGGGTCATTTCTACCTCGGCCACTGGTTCCTCGTCGGAATCCAACTTTCTTGCCGAGGAAGCGGGACCAAGCGGACTGCAACAGTGCACACCGACCCCCGTGGTGAATCCTCGGCGACCGATCCACCAAAGTGGGAACGCTGTGCGACAGACAGATGCTAGCCTGAACATGGTGGGACTGTCCAGGATGAGCATCGACTTGATTTGAGAGCTCCTTCAGTCCATTACTGGGTTGTCCGAAAACATTGTGGCTTTAGCAGCCACCAATCGGAGGACATGGCGGAGCTGATTGCCGCGGTGTGGGAGAACTTCTAGACCGCGAATGCCAATGAAATGCGGCAATCGACAGTTGTGAGCTATGGCACTGCCCCCCCAAGGTGCCATACTAGCAATGGTGACAGCACCTGATTGTTGGGAGGAACCAGTTTCTTCCGAATTTGAAGATGGGTCCTCAACATCTCCATCTTCTCCAGACCCCTCAAACATAGTGCTGCCATTGTCGCCACCCTCTCAGCAGACACGTTCGAGGTGCTGTGCTGGTGCAGAACGTACTGGTCCCGACGTAGGCAGGGCCAGGGATATTGTTAGTGGGAGGAGTTAGTGGGGGTCAGGGCCAAGGGTCGGGTGGGGATTGGGGAGGAAAGGTGTTGGGAGAGGTGGCCGCAGGTAGAATTGTGGGAGGGTGCATGGTCTTTTCAGAGCTGTTTATACTGTTGTTGATGGTGTTAACATAGAAACATAGAAAATAGGTGCAGGAGTAGGCCATTTGGCCCTTCGAGCCTGCACCACCATTCAATAAGATCATGGCTGATCATTCCCTCAGTACCCCTTTCCTGCTTTCTCTCCATACCCCTTGATCCCTTTAGCCGCAAGGGCCATATCTAACTCCCTCTTGAATATATCCAATGAACTGGCATCAACAACTCTTTGCGGTAGGGAATTCCACAGGTTAACAACTCTCTGAGTGAAGAAGTTTCTCCTCCTCTCAGTCCTAAATGGCTTACCCTTTATCCTTAGACTGTGTCCCCTGGTTCTGGACCTCCCCAACATCGGGAACATTTTTCCTGCATCTAAACTGTCCAGTCCCATCAGAATTATATATGTTTCTATGAGATTCCCCTCTCATCCTTCTAAACTCCAGTGAATACAGGCCCAGTCAATCCAGTCTCTCCTCATATGTCAGTCCAGCCATCCCTGGAATCAGTCTGGTGAACCTTTGCTGCACTCCCTCAATAGCAAGAATGTCCTTCTTCAGATTAGGAGACAAAAACTGAACACAATATTCCAGGAGAGGCCTCACCAAGGCCCTGTACAACTGCAGTAAGACCTCCCTGCTCCTATACTCAAAACCCCTAGCTATGAAGGCCAACATACCATTTGCCTTCTTCACCGCCTGCTGTACCTGCATGCCAACTTTCAATGACTGATGTACCATGACACCCAGGTCTCGTTGCACCTCCCCTTTTCCTAATCTGCTGCCATTCAGATAATATTCTGCATTCCTGTTTTTTTCCCCTAAGTGGATAATCTCACATTTATCCACATTATACTGTGTCTGCCATGCATTTGCCCACTCACATAACCTATCCAAATCACCTTGCAGCCTCTTAATGTCCTCCTCACAGCTCACACCGCCATCCAGTTTCGTGTCATCTGCAAATTCGGAGATATTACACTCAATTCCTTCATCCAAATCATTGATGTATATTGTAAATAGCTGGGGCATTTACAATAGCTGATACCTGCAGCACCCCACTAGTCACTGCCTACCATTCTGAAGAGGACCCATTTATCCCGACTACCTGCTTCCTGTCTGCCAACCAGTTCTCTATCCACATCAGTACATTACCCCCAATACTATGTGCTTTAATTTTACACACCAATCTCTTGTGTGGGACCTTGTCAAAAGCCTTCTGAAAGTCGAAATACACCACATCCACCTGTTCTCCCTTGTCCACTCTACTAGTTACATCCTCAAAAAATTCCAGAAGATTTGTCAAGCATGATTTCCCTTTCATAAATCCATGTTGACTTGGACCGATCCTGTCACTGCTTTCCAAATGTGCTGTTATTTCATCTTTAATAATTGATTCCAACATTTTCCCCACTACTGATGTCAGGCTAACCGGTCTATAATTACCCGTTTGCTCTCTCCCTCCTTTTGTTGTTGCTGTTTGGTGTTTATAATGTTTGTTGTTGTGATGATTTTTATTCATAAAAAATGTTATTTTATTACATTATTAACGTTTTTAAAAATTACTATTTTTATATAACATTTTATTCAACTAAACCATTATTGTACTGTGTCTTACACACTTCTGGGAAGGGGAGAATATATCCCATTCAACAACTTTTAGGAAAGACAACTTTAAATGTGTGATTGAGGGTGTCCCTTGTAAACTCATACCTTATCTTGGATGACCTAGACCTAACTGACTGGGGTTTTCTTGAATCTTGTGAATATCACGTAACTGAGTAAACCACTCATAATGCAACAGCTCTACCAACCTGTGAGCATCCTCACAGCTGCATACATTACAGTTGTGACACCTGCTACACTTGATTAGCCCCACGACCACACTGTCAAGCCACGGGAAGAATGGTTACTTGGAAGTACATCTAGTGAGTGACTCCCTTCTCACCCCCCCCCTCTTCCCCTCAGGTCTCCTTGTATGCCCACTGACTGACTCCCTTCTCTCTCCCACCCACCGCCCTCAGGTCTCCTTGTACACCCAGTGACTGACTGCCCCCCACCCCCCCCACCCCTCAGGTCTCCTTGTACACCCAGTGACTGACTCCCCCCCACCCCCCCCACCCCTCAGGTCTCCTTGTACACCCAGTGACTGACTCACCCCCGCCTACCCCTTAGGCCTCCTTGCACACTCAGTGACTGACTCCCTTCTCCCTCCTCCCGCCCCCCTGCTCAGGGCATTATGTACATACAGTGACTTGGATGAGGCCCCATTGCGTGGACACAACCCCTCCCCACTCTGTGTGAGACAGTGAGCCCCTTTCTCTCTGTAATCCTGTACTGGGAGTTAATTCAGTGTCTGGTCTGTGTCTGAGACAATGAGCCTCTTTGGATACCCCTCAGACTATGAGAACTTTTTCATTACACAATCCAATCATTTGCAAGGCTTTTAGAGGTCATAATCCTTCATCGACTTCCTGATACAATGTTTGCACGTTGGTGAGGTGATGTTGCAGTCCACAACAGAGTCGAAGTGTCAACTAGCTAACACAGTGTCATGTGTGTAACCAGCATACTACTGTAACCTTTATACAATTGTAACCCTCATGTAACCACTACATACTGTACATACTTACTAGAAATGCACACCTTGACCACAGGGGGTGTACTTGTGGGAGACACTCCTTACCTGGAGATTCAGGTATATAAGGGGAGGTCCCTCGCAGGGCTAGCACTCCTTGGTCCAGGCAATAAAGGTGAAGGTCACAGAGTGACTGTGTCTGCAGTACGTGCCTCGTGTGATTAGGTTTAAGAGTTAAGAACTCAACACCTGGCGACGGGAAACGGGAATCACTGAACCCAGAGGATGGCCACCGGTAGCTCAGAGGAACGTTACTATGTGGGTGAAGACTGGGACGATTTTGTGGAGAGACTCCAGCAGACCTTTGTCACGAAGGACTGGCTGGGAGAGGATGCGCTGACAAGCGGAAGGCGCATCTACTAACAAGCTGCGGGACAAAAACGTATGCGCTGATGAAGGACCTGCTCGCACCCCACAAACCGGCCGACAAGTCTTTTGAAGAGCTCAGCCAGCTGATCAGCGAACACTTAAAACCGGCGAGCAGCATACACATGGCCCAGCACCGGTTCTACACACACCGACGTCGGGAAGGGCAAAACATCTCTGACTTCGTGGCAGACTTGCGGTGCTTGGCCAGCCTCTGTAAGTTCTCAGACGTCTGCAGGGGGGAGATGTTAAGGGATTTTTTCATTGAGGGCATTAGCCATGGCGGGATCTTCAGGAAGCTCATAGAGACCAAGGACTTAACTCTAGAAGGGGCAGCATTGATAGCTCAAACTTTCATAGCGGGGGAAGAAGAGACCAAGCTAATTTACGCGAGTAGTCCTGGGTCCAATGTGGTGACGGACCAAGGAATTAACGTGATAAATGCGGCTCAAGATCTTGCAGTCAGGCAAAGGCATTTTGAAACTGCAGCAGTCAGACAAAGGCATTTTGTAACTGCCCAAGCTGAAACCGACTCTAAGGTGGGCCCCCGACAGGGACAATGGAGAGGGGAGCGGCAATTCACGCCATCAAGGGGACCATTAACACCCACCATCAGAGTGTTTAGAAACAACCAAGGGAACAATCAGAGAGGAATGCCTGCTAACAGTCCTTTTGTGAACAACGATCTCAGCCAATGCTGGAGATGCGGGGGCAGACATTATGCAAAAAGCTGCAAATTTCAGCAGTTCGTCTGTAGGAATTGTAATGCCAGAGAACATTTGGCTAGGGTTCGCAAACAGCCGATAGTGAGGCTAATCTATGAAACAGAGGAATCAGGCGAGGGGCTTGCAGTGCAGGACAATGCCTGGGGTAAAGCCATGGATGCTGAAGTTTAGCGGGTTCATGTGGCTGACGCCCACAGCTCATACACCAAAACGCCACCCATGATGATGAAAGTTTTATTGAATGGCATTCCGGTGTGCATGGAGCTGGACACGGGAGCTAGCCAGTCCCTCATGAGTGCACAACAATTTGAGAAACTATGACCACACAGAGCTAACAGGCCCAAACTGGAACGAATTAATATGCAGCTACGGACATACACCCAAGAGATCATTCCAGTGCTAAGCAATGGTGGTAACACACAATGGGTTACAGAATCGGCTGCCACTCTGGATTGTTCCGGGAAATGGCCCCGCGCTTTTGGGAAGGAGCTGGCTAGCTGAGATGAACTGGAAATGGGGGGATGTGCACGCCATTTCATCTGTGGAGCGAAGCTCATGCTCACAGGTACTACAAAAATTTGGGCCACTGTTTCAACCCGGTATCGGAATGTTCAAGGGCACAAAAGTAGTTATACGCATCACCCCGGACGCCAGACCAGTGCACCACAAAGCCAGAGTGGTGCTGTACGTGATGCGTGAGAAAATAGAGAATGAACTGAACAGGCTGCTCAGAGAGGGCATAATTTTGCCCGTTGAATTCAGTGACTAGGCAAGTCCCATTGTTCCTGTCCTTAAAGCGGACGGCTCGGTTAGGATCTGCGGTGACTACAAAGCCACCATCAACCGGGTGTCCCTGCAGGACCAATACCCGCTCACGAGGGCGGAGGACCTTTTTGCTACGTTGGCAGGTGGCAAGCTGTTCACTAAATTGGACCTCACTTCAGCCTACATGACTCAGGAACTGGCTGAAGAATCCAAGCTTCTGACCACCATCACGACGCACAAGGGTTTATTCATCTACAACAGGTGTCCTTTTGGCATCCGTTCAGCGGCCGCCATCTTTCAGAGAAACCATGGAAAGCTTGCTGAAATCCATTCCCGGCACAATCGTATTCCAGGACATCCTAATAACGGGTCGAGACACCGAGGAACACCTCCACAACCTGGAGGAGGTGGTACACCGACTGGACCGGGTAGGCCTGCGTCTGAAGAAGGCCAAGTTTTTGAGCAGGAGGGTTGCCGCAGATGTGATCCGGCCTGCCGAATCCAAAACAAAGGCAATCCGTCGTGCGCCCCGGCCCGGCAACACATCGGAGTTGCGATCGTTCCTGGGACTTTTGAACTATTTCGGGAACTTCCTGCCGAACTTAAGCACATTGTTGGAGCTGTTACACGTGCTCCTGCGTAAGGGTTGCGAATGGTTTTGGGGGGACAATCAAGAATGGGCTTTCAACAGGGCGCGGAACCTGCTTTGTTCCAACAAACTGTTAATGTTGAATGACCCCTGTAAAAAAAATAGTTTTAACATGCGATGCATCATCATACGGGGTTGGGTGTGTGTTGCAGCAGGGTAATGGAGACGGACAACTCCGACCGGTGGCTTATGCCTCCAGGTCGCTCTCCCAGGCAGAGCGTGGGTACGGCATGGTCAAAAAGGAAGCACTCACTTGTGTTTATGGTGTGAAAAAAATGCACCAATACCTTTTTGGTAGGCCGTTCGAGTTAGAAACGGACCACAAGCCGTTAACTTCTCTGTTGTCCAACAGCAAGGCGGTCAGTGCAAATGCGTCAGCTCGCATACAGCAATGGGCTCTCACACTAGCTGCGTATGACTACACCATACATCACCAGCCAGGCACCGAAAACTGCGCTGACGCGCTCAGCAGGCTTCTCCTTGCCACCACCAAGGGGATGGCGGAGCAAAGCGCTAAGATGGTCATGGCCATTGAGGCTTTTGACACTGCAGGCTCCCCATCACAGCCCGCCAGATCAAACTCTGGACCAACAGGGATCCCCTCCTATCCATGATAAAGAAATGTGTCCTGACGGGGGATTGGGTGCCCACGCATGGGGCGTGCCCCGAGGAGGTCAGACCGTCTCAGAGACGGATGGATGAGCTCTCCATCTAAGCCGACTGCCTGCTTTGGGGCAGCCGAGTGGTCATGCCCCAGAAGGGGAGGGAAGCATTCATCAGGGAACTCCACAGCGAGCACCCTGGCATCGTGTTAATGAAGGCCATTGCCCGGTCACATGTATGGTGGCCGGGGATTGACTCAGACCTGGAACATTGGGTTCGCAGGTGCACGACATCTGCCCAGTTGGGCAACGCTCCTAGGGAGGCCCCGCTCAGCCCGTGGCCCTGGCCCACCAAGCCTTGGTCACACATTCACGTGGACTATGCGGGCCCGTTCATGGGAAAAATGTTCTTGATAATTGTCGATGCATACTCGAAATGGATCGAGTGCATCATATTAAACTCGTGCACGACACCCACGGCTTGCCGGACATTCTGGTCAGCGACAATGGCCCGCGTTTCACCAGCCATGAATTCCAGGAGTTTATGTCGGGTAATGGCATCAAACATGTCCGGACGGCGCCGTTCAAGCCGGCTTCCAATGGCCAGGCGGAACATGCGGTCCAAGTCATAAAGCAAGGCATGCTCCGCATCCAAGGACCCTCTCTGCAGTACCACCTATCGCACCTCCTGCTGGCCTATAGGTCCCGGCTGCACTCGCTCACGGGAGTTCTGCCAGCGGAACTCCTCATGAAACGTACGCTCAAAATGCGGCTGTCACTCATCCACCCAACCCTGGCAGACATTGTTGAGGGCAAGCACCAGTCCCAAATCGAGTGCCACGATTGTAACTCAAGGGAGAGGTGTATAGAAATGGATGATCCGGTATTTGTACTTAACCATGCATTGGGACCCAAGTGGCTGGAGGGCACCATAATTGGTAAAGAGGGAAACGGTCATAGTGGTCAGACTCAATAATGGGCAGATATGCCACAAACACTTGGACCAAGTAAAGAGAAGGTTCAGCATAGACACCGATGAACATGAAGAAGAACATGAGATGTCAACCACACCACTGCCAGTGGACGAGCAACAAGGACAATCACCAGCATGCACAGTCCCTGCGGTCGGAATCACCTCAGGTGACAGAAACACATGCCAAGGCTCAGCCACCAGAGCCTCAACTGCGGCGCTCCACAAGAGAGCGTCGGCCACCTGATAGACTTAACCTTTGAGTCAAAAAGACGTGAGGGGGGAGGTGATGTCATGTATGTAACCAGCATACTACTGTAGCCCTTATACAATTGTAACCCTCATGTAACCACTACATACTGTACATACTTACTAGAAATGCACACCTTGACCACAGGAGGTGTACTTGTGGGAGACACTCCTTACCTGGAGATTCAGGTATATAAGGAGAGGTCCCTCGCAGGGCCAGCACTCCTTGGTCCAGGGAATAAAGGTGAAGGTCACAGAGTGACTGTGTCTGCAGTACGTGCCTCGTGTGATTATGTTTAAGAGTTAAGGACTCAACACACAGAACCAATTTATAGCAGAAACTCAGCATAAATATTAGCCCAAAGCCTACTGAACAAAAGATTCTCCCAATTCTCCTAATCACATTCAAATGATACAAAAGTTCATTTTCTGCATAGAAGCACTTAAGTACAGTAGTCATCTTGTCGAAACCTCAGATATAATAGGTACAGCATATATCATTACATTTGCATCAAAAATGGCTTTTCTTCATTATCCACCATCTTCTGGGCCACCGTGAAGCTGCAAACAAAATGGAGGGAGTCATAACGCTGGGCCAAAATCAGGTAAGTACTCCAGAAATGGGCGGAATCCAGCGCAGTGTTAACGGGCGGGAGCGGGCCTTAAAAAACAGATTTTAAGGAATTTGGGCTGGGAGGGAATTTTCCTCCTTGTTTGATCTCCAAAGTGGGCGGGCACTTTGCAGGAACGCCGGCGGTATTAGTCGACCCAAATTACTGCCAGCGCTAATTGGGACTGGAAATTGGCAGTACTGGGCGGTAATGTACATTTTTATGAAAACAGGCGGTAACTGGGTGATTTGAGAGGAAATTCTAGCAGAATTTACAGCACATAAACAGCCCAACTGCTCTATACCGGCGTTTATGCTCCACATGAGTCTCCTCCGATCCCTCTTCTTCTAACCCTATCAGCATATCCTTCTGTTCTTTTCTTCCTCTTGTGCTTATCTAGCTTCCCCTTAAATTTATAAGAACATAAAAACATAAGAAATAGCAGCAGGAGTAGGCCACCTGGCCCCTCGAGCCTGCTCCGCCATTCAATAAGATCATGCTGATCGGATCATGAACTCAGCTCCACTTCCCTGCCCACTCCCCATAACCCTTTATTCCCTTATCGGTCAAATATCTGTCTATCTCTGCCTTTAATATATTCAATGACCCAGCCTTCACAGCTCTCTGGGGCAGAGAATTCCATAGATTTACAACCCTCTGAGAGAAGAAATTTCTCCTTAGCTCAGTTTTAAATGGGTGGCCCCTTATTCTAAGACTATGTCCCCTAGTTTTAGTTTCCCCTATGAGTGGAAATATCCTCTCAGCATCCACCTTGTCGAGCCCCCTCATTATCATGTTTCAATAAGATCACCTCTCATTCTTCTGAACTCCAATGTGTATAGGCCCAGCCTACTCAACCTATCATCATAAGTCAACCCCCTCATCTCCGGAATCAACCTAATGAACCTTCTCTGAACAGCCTCCAATGCAAGTATATCCTTCCTTAAATACAGAGACCAAAACTGTATGCAGTACTCCAGGTGCAGCCTCACCAATACCTTGTACAGTTGTAGCAGGAAGTCTCTGCTTTTATACTTAATCCCCCTTGCAATAAAGGCCAACATTCCATTTGCCTTCCTGATTACTTGCTGTACCTGCATACGAACTTTTTGTGCTTCATGCACAAGGACCCCCAGGTCCCTCTGTACTGCAGCACTTTGCAATTTTTCTCCATTTAAATTATAATTTGCTTTTCTGTTTTTTCTGCAAAAGTGGATAACCTCACAGTTCCCCACATTATACTCCATCTGCCAAATTTCTGCTCACTCACTTAGCCTGTCTATATCTCTTTGCAGATTTTTTGTGTCCTCCTCACAATTTGCTTTCCCACCCATCTTTGTATCATCAGCAAACTTGGCTACATTACACTCGGTCCCTTCATCCAAGTCATTAATATAGATTGTAAATAGTTGAGGACCCAGCACTGATCCCTGCAGCATTCCACTAGTCACTGTTTGCCAACCGAAAAATTACCCATTTATCCCGACTCTCTGTTTTCTGCTAGTTAACCAATCCTCTATCCATGCTAATATATTACCCCCAACCCTGTGAGCTTTTATCTTGTGCAGTAACTTTTTATGTGGCACCTTATCGAATGCCTTCTGGAAATCCAAATACACCACATCCACTGGTTTCCCCTTTATCCACCCTGCTCGTTACATCCTCGAAGAACTCCAGCAAATTTGTCAAACATGATTTTCCTTTCCTTAAACCATGCTGACTCTGGCTGATTGAATTATACTTTTCCAAATCTATTGCTTCCTTAATAATGGACTCTATTAGGCTAACTGGTCTATAGTTTCCTGCTTTTTGTCTGGCTCGTTTTTTAAATAGGGGTGTTACGTTTGCGGTTTTCCAATCCGCTGGGACTGCCCCAGAATCCAGGAAAATTTGGTCGATTACAACCAATGCATCCACTATCTTTTCAGACACTTCTCTTAAGTCCTTAGGATGTAAGCCATCAGGTCCAGGGGACTTGTCCGTCTTTAGTCCCATTATTTTACCTAGTATTACTTCATTATTATTAAGTGATTGTATTAAGTTCCTCCCTCCCTATAGCCCTTTGATTATCCACGAATAGGATGTTCTTAGTGTCTTCTACCGTGAAGACTGATACAAAATATTTGGTCAACGTCTCTGCCATTTTCCTGTTCTCTATTATTAATTCCCCAGTCTCATCTTCCAGGGGACCAACATTTACTTTAGCCACTCTTTTCCTTTTTATGTACCTGTAGAAACTCTTACTATCTGTTTTTATAATACGTGCTAGTTTACTTTCATAATCTATCTTCCCTCTCATAATCATTTTTGAGTCGTTTTCTGCTGGCTTTTAAAAATTTCCCAATCCTCTGGCCTCCCACAAGTCTTGGCCACATTGTATGCTCTTGTTTTCAGTTTGATACCCTCCCTTATTTCCTTAGTTAGCCACAGGTGGTTATCCCTTCCCTTACGGTCTTTCCTTCTCATTGGGATATATTTTTGTTGCGAGTTATGAAATATCGCCTTAAATGTCTGCCACTGCTCATCAACCGTCCCATTCTTTAGTCTATTTTCCCACTCCATTTTAGCCAACTCTGCCCTCATACCTTTGTAGTCTCCTTTATTTAAGCTTAGGACCCTGGTTTGAGAACCAACTTTCTCACCCTCCAACTGAATTTGAAATTCAACCATATTATGGTCACTCATTCCTAGAGGATCTTTCACTATGCGATCATTTATTAATTCTGCCTCATTACACAGTACTAGATCTAAGATAGCCTACTCCCTGGTTGGTTCCGCAACGCACTGTTCAAGGAAATTATCCCGGATACACTCTATGAACTCCTCTTTAAGGCTACCCTGGCTAGTTTGCTTTGTCCAATCAATATGTAGATTAAAATCACCCATGCTTGTTGCCGTTTCTTTATTACAAGCCTCCTTCTGTACTATTTACCTTAACTATTCCTTGTGGTAGCGCGTTCCACATTCTTACCACTCTTTGGGTAAAGAGGTTTCTTCTAAATTCCCTACTGGATTTATTAGTGACTATCTTATATTTAGGGGCGCCCCTGTGCACCGGCCTTCCCACTTTAAAAGCATCTATGCACAGGTTTGAGCTAACCATCATCCAACATACCAAGTCCTGCGGCGATGGGGGAGGGGCGAAGTGACAGGTGGAGGAGATCACTGGGAGTTGTAGCCTCAAACCTGCACGTAGGCGGCCTGCGGGCAAGTGATCGCTCGAGGAACCCAGCAGCACCCCAGGCGACTGAGCAGCCCTCTTTAGGACAGCACTGCTCACCCTTTATAAGGGAGGGGCCTAGAAAAGGTGGCCCAAACATTGCCTGCCCTTCCATTAACTGGCCAGTATACCGCGGCTGGCAGTTCAACCCATTCTGCGGTCGAAAATATAGCAACAGTCAAAAACTTCATAACACAAGAAAACTTCTTCTCGGACAATGGAACGTTCGCACACTCTTAGACAGTGCTGACACTACAAGACCGGAAAGAAGGACTGCCCTTATTGCAAGAGAGTTACAGCATTATAACATCGATATAGTGCCTCTGAGTGAGACAAGACTTGCAGACGAGAGCTGAGTGAACTAGGTAGCGGCTACATCTTCTATTGGAAAGGCAAGGCAGAGAATGAGAATAGGATCCACAGAGTTGGCATAGCAATGAAGACTTCTCTTATGCAACAGTTTCCGAATCTGCCTGAAGGGATCAACGAAAGACTTATGAAACTGCGTTTCCCCCTGAATGCCAAGCGCCACATCACCATTATAAGTGCTTATGCACCCACCCTTCCAAGTCCCGATGAGATGAAAGAGAGGTTCTATGAAGATCTAGACAGACTGGTCAGGTCCACACCTGCTGGGAACATGTTGATCATCCTGGGTGATTTCAACGCACGAGTTGGAAAAGACAGCAAGCACTGGAAGGGAGTCATTGGACAGCACGGCACAGGAAAATTAAACAGTAATGGTCTCCTCCTCTTGAGTATGTGCGCGGAGAATGACTTGACTATTACAAATACTCTATTCAGGCAGGCCGACAAGTACAAAACAACTTGGATGCACCCCAGGTCTAAGCAATGGCACATGATAGACCATTGTAAGAAGGCGAGACATCAAGGATGTAAAAATCACAAAAGCCATGCAGCGAGCAGAATGCTGGACAGATCACCGTCTAGTCAGATCCACCCTCCAGCTGTACATTGCTCCACTTCAACGCAAGCGTCCAAAACCGAGCAGAAGTGCCTTTAACACAGCTAGGCTGAAACATCAGTGCTACCGTGAGCAGTTCCAGGATGAACTCGATAACAGGCTGATGTCTCACGGACCGTTCATCGGCAACACCACACAGAAGTGGACAAAGCTCAAACAGATGGTGACAGACTCAGCATAGACAACTCTTGGACTTAAAAAGAAGGTACACCAAGACTGGTTCGATGAGAACAATGTTGAGATCTGCAAGACGCTGGATGAAAAGAAAAAAGCATACCTAGAATGGCAAAATGACTCTTTATCAATTTCCAAGAGGGACCGCTATAGACACATGCAGAGCAAAGCACAAAGAGACCTTCGCCAGATGCAAGATAAATGGTGGCAGACGAAAGCAGAGGAAGTGGAACATTATGCTGAAACTCACAATACCAAGATGTTCTTCAGCGCCATCAAGTCAGTCTATGGACCATCAAAACCCAGTACTACTCCACTCCTTTCAGCAGATGGCAGCACTTTGATCAAAGACAGGACTGGCATAAATGAGAGGTGGAGAGAACACTTCAGTAATCTTCTTAATCGACCTTCAACAGTGAACGAAGAAGCACTTGACTCCATACCCCAGCAACCTATCAAAGAAGATCTTGATCTTCCTCCCAGCATGGACGAAGTAAAGAAAGCCATCAACCAGATGAGTACTGGAAAGGCTCCAGGAAAGGATGGAATCCCTGCCGAAATCTACAAGGCAGTAGGCCCAGCAACTCTCGAGGCCTTGCATGACATAATAACTACCATCTGGGAAGATGAATTCATGCCATAGGACTTCCATGATGCTATGATAGTTTCGCTCTACAAGAACAAGGACAACAAAGCAGACTGGCAACTACAGGGGAATATCGCTTCTGTCCATTGCTGGGAAGATCATCGCCCGCATAGTATTGAACCGACTCATAGCTAGTGTCTCAGAAGTAAATCTTCCAGAAACACAATGTGGCTTTCGACCTGGTCGGAGCACAGCGGACATGATCTTTGCACTCAGACAAGCGCAGGAGAAGTGCATTGAGCAGAACGTGGACCTGTACGCTGTATTTATTGATCTCGCCAAGGCCTTTGATACTGTCCACAGAGCAGCGCTGTGGTCAATCTTGACGAAACTTGGGTGCCCAAGGAAGTTTGTCCACATCATTGAGCTGTTTCATGACAACATGACAGGTGAAGTGCTATCAGACGACACAACCACGGCCCCATTTGCCATCTCAAATGGAGTGAAACAAGGTTATGTTCTCGTTCCAGTTCTGTTCAACCTATTCTTTACCTGCGTCTTGAACTATGCCATAAAAGGCTTGGAGTTTGGGGTCTACCTGAAATATCGATTAGATGGTTCACTGTTCGACCTCCGCCGCCTTGCTGAAAAGACCAAAGTACGGAAACGACTCATCCTAGAGGCACTTTTTGCTGACGACTGCGCCCTTATGGCACACAATTCATACTCAGTAAATTTGCTGAGGCAACAGAATTGTTTGGCCTAACCATCAGCCTTAGTAAAACCGAGGTTCTCTATCAGCCTGCCCCTGGCACCACAGCACCTGCTCTCTGTTTTCATCGGCAGTATACAACTAAAGTCAGTGGACAGCTTCAAGTACCTTGGCAGCACCATATCAAGTGATGGGTCCTTGGACAAGGAGATTGATGCAAGGATCTGTAAAGCCAACCAGGTACTTGGTCGCTTGCGCGCTAAGGTGTTGAGTCACCACCACATCCGACTGTCAACTAAACTGTTGGTGTATAGAGCTGTCGTTCTCTCATCTCTCCTTTATGGATGTGAGACCTGGACACCCTACAGGCGTCACATCAAAAAGTTGGAAGCTTTCCATATGCGCAGTCTCAGATCTATACTCCACATACGCTGACAAGACCGGGTGTCAAACTTTGAGGTTCTAGAGAGAGCACAATCAACTAGCATCAAGGTGATGATGATGCGAGCCCAGTTCCGGTGGGCTGGACATGTCATCCGCATGGATGAGTCAAGGATCCCTCGTCAGCTTCTTCACGGTGAGCTCTGTGAAGGCCGAAGACACCAGGGGCGCCCCCACAAGCACTACAAAGGTTGCATCAAGGCTAACCTCCAGTACTGTGGCATCCGACCAAAGGAACTCGAGAATACAGCAGCTAATAAAATCCAGTGGCGTACCCTCACGAGGATTGCCTGCCAGACCTTCGAAGAAAGCCGATGTCAACGCCTGCGGGACACGAGAGATAGACGACATCAGGTGGCAGTACTGTCAGCATCAGGCACATCGAATTTCCCTTGTCCGACATGCAAGAGACTATGTACATCCAGAATTGGCCTATACAGCCACTTGAAGACACATGCCATTGATGATTAGCACATTAATGTCTTTGTTGGATACGACAGACTACCAAGATCTTATATTTATGAACTCTAGTTTTGGACTCCTCCCCCTATCAAACCCTTTCATTATTTTAAAGATCTCTGTCATCACCCCTCAGCCTTCTCGTTTCTAGAGAAAAGAGCCACAGCTTGTTCAGCTTTTCCTCTCCATTCTGGTGTCATCTTTTTTGCACACACTCCAGTGCCTCTATATACTTTTTGTAATATGGAGACCAGACTGTTCACAATCCTTCAAGTGTGGTCTAACCAAGATTTGATACAAATTTAGCATAACTTCTCTGCTTTTCAATTCTATCCCTCTAGAAATGAACCCCAGTGCTTGGTTTTCCTTTATATGGCCTTATTTTATGGCCTGTGTTGCTACTTTTATTGATTTGTGCATCTGTACTCCAGATTCCTTTACTCCTCTACCGCATTCAGACTCTTATTATCCAAGCAGTGTATGGTCTCTTTATTCTTCCTACCAAAATGCAGCACTTACCCATGTTGAAATTACACACTCATTCTGCAAGTTTATTAATGTCCACTTATATTTTGTCACGTTTTTCCTTTGTGTTCACTACACCCCCCCTGCCCCCCCCAATTTGGTGTTGTCGCAAATTTTGAAATTATACTTCTGATTCCCGAGACTAAATCGTGAATGTAAATTGTGAACAGTGGTCACAATGCCCTGTGGAACACCACTTCCCACCTTTTGCCAGTCTGAGTACCTAACCTTAACCCATACTCTCTGATTTCTGTTTTGTAGCCAGTGATACTAATGACATATAGGTCAGACCAGCTAACGATGGTAGGTTTAAGGATGTCATGTATCTTACATTATTATATATAACTGTATCCTAACATGCTATACATGACTGTAATAAGATATGACCTGTAACCACCAGCATACCTTACCACCAGGGGTGCACTTGCAAGAGACAGGTATATAAGCACAGGTCTCAGGCAAGTGCAGCATCCAGAGCTGTGAAATAAAAGTGTAGGTCCAGAGTGACCTTGACTTCACTACATGCCTCATGTGAATCTGTACTGAGGGGACAGGACTTTACAAAGGACATTAGTGAGACAGCTTCTTGGTCACTTTTACTGACACCAGTTTTTTATTTCTAAAATTGAATTCAAACTCTCAAGGTGGAATTTGAACTCACAGTCTCTGGATTATTAGTCCAGTAACATAACCACTACACTACCATACTCCCACCAGCATACAAGGTCAACATTCCCCTCCCAGCTCAGAGATATTGAGATCAATTGTAATCATCATCCAACACCCAGCTGAGTTGAACTGATTCAACAGAGGGCAAGACTCAAACTTGATATGTATGACTCAGTACCACACCACCTGATGGTTATCATTATCCTCTTCGACTTGTTTTTAAATATATCCCAATGAATGGAAAGCAGTCCAGTCACACTTCAAGGCAAATATTAGAAAGGTCAATGGAACTAGTAGTAGAAATTTGTTTAGAACAAACAGATTAACGTTATTGCTGTAGCCTTTTCATTGTGCACTGAGTGATAATGATAACTCGAAGGGCCCAGGCTCGAAGGGCCGAATGGCCTACTCCTGTACCTATTTTCTATGTTTCTATGTTTCTATAACAGCAGTAAGGTAGCATAGTGGTTATGTTACTGAACTAGTAATCCAGAGGCCTGAAGATATGAGTTCAAATCCCACCTGGCAGTTGGCTAATTAAATAAATCTGGAATTTTTCAAAAAAAAAGCTAGGATCAGTAATGGTGACCATGAAACTACCAGATTGTCATAAAAGCCCATCTGGTTCACTAATGTCCTTTAGGGAAGGAAATCCACCATCCTTACCCAGTATAGCCTATATGGGACTCCAGACTAACAGCAATGGGTTGACTCTTAACTGCCTTCCCAAATCACTATGACAAAGTCAGGACTTCACCATACGTCTCACCACCTTCTCAAGGGCAATTAGGGATGGGTAATAAATGCTGGCCTTGGCAGTGACGCCCACATCATGTGAACAAATTTAAAAAATGACGTAGGCATAATATTTACAGTCTTGAAAAAATACTAGTGGTTGACTGTCTGATTTGTGGAAACCCATCACCATGTTCAAGAGCAATACAAAAGCAAAATATTGTGTGTTATTACTTTATAATATAAATTTGCTTTAAATGAAGTTAAAAGTAACAATTTGGGGGAATAAACTATGTAAGTTTAAAAAATCTCATAAGTTAACAAGAAGGATTTTTCCAGGCCTATGTATACCTAATTCCTCCATTTACATATTAAGGGCCCAAGTTTCCACATGATTCGCGCCTGATTTTTTAGGAGCAACTGGTGGAGAACGGACTATTTTAGAACTTGCAATTCTCCACATTTTTTTTTCTGCAGTTCTAGTCAGGTAGAACAGTTCTAGTTTCGAACAGAATTTTTTCTTCAAAAGGGGGCGTGTCCGGCCACTGACGCCTGATTTGAAAGTTTCCACAGTGAAAATGTACTCCAAACTAAAGTAGAATGGAGCCAGTGAAGATTTTTGTAGAACTGAAAAACCTGTTCTACACATTAAAAAATCAGGCGCAGGTTACAAATTAGGCGTCCAGAACGAGGTGGGGGGAGGGGGGGTGGAGGGAACTCATTAAATTCTACAATAAATTCTTATTTATACTTCTACAAATATTATACAAATAAATCCAACCTGAATAAACATTTATAAGCCAAGAAAAGATTAAATAAACCATCTTCCTACCTGTGTGAAAGTGCTTCAGCCAGGGAGAATTCTGCAGCCGTTCATGCCGCTGAGCGGGAGGGGGAGAGAGAGAGAGAGAGAGAGGGAGAGAGAGAGAGAGAGAGGGGGGGGGGAGGGAGAGAGAGAGAGAGAGAAGAGAGAGAGGGGGGCGAGGAGAGAGAGAGGGGGGAGGGAGAGAGAGAGAGGGGGGGAGGGAGAGAGAGAGGGGGGGGAGGGAGAGAGAGGGGGGGGAGGGAGAGAGGGGGAGGAGGGAGAGAGAGGAGGGAGAGAGAGAGAGAGGGGGGAGGAGAGAGAGAGAGGGGGGGAGGGAGAGAGAGAGAGGGGGG